>NC_139964.1:10921139-11570639 GCF_963993115.1 Abramis brama | reverse complement strand
ACAAATCGGCTTGAGACGCGTCTGCTCAACAGTCCGCGTTGTAACTATGAGGTTTGAGCAGCAGTGCTTCTCAGTGAGGAAGAGTAGAAAATGTTTGTTGTAAGTGAGTTTAAAGAGAAAAATCACGGATTATGAATCAAATCGATGGAGCTCCAAACACAAACAACGCGTTCAGACGCGACGCATGCGAGAATGCGAAGTCAAAAAAAGGTCCCCACAGAGTGTGCAGCTCAAACAAACCTTACAGCTGTGCTTCCATTCTGGAATACAGAAAAATAGGACGCAGAAGAAGAAAGTTTAACAGTCTTACTTTAGCAATAAAAACAAAACAAAAAATGAAACACAAATGTGATGTTTACCTAAAGTAATGTTTACCTATAAGTATGGTTGAATTGGATAATTGACGGACTGCAGCAAAGACATTGGTTAATAAAGTGAGATGAAATACATAAAGTATGTACTATTTAATAATTGCAGGTTTGTGTAATATTCTGAGTTTGCATTTCACAGTTTTTATTCATTTAGAGGAATACTGAATCTGTTTTTGTGCCAGTGAAATGAGTAAATGCTCATATTTAGTCTAGAATTACAATAACCATCATGTTCACACACAGCGCACACAACGCCTCTGCACTTACTCACATTTTCCCTCAACATGAGGGCAGGAGAGCTGTCAGTCAATAAATGGGGAAACAAAGTAACTTGCGTTACTTATTTGAAAAAAGTAACTCAGATACTTTGTTATACATTTAAAAGTAATGTGTTAATTTACTAGTTACTTGAAAAAAAGTAATATGATTATGAATCTCAAGTTACTTGTGTTACCCCTTAAACAAGACCAGAACAACCGGGGTATAACGTGAGAAGAACTGACAAAGAATAGAAAGAAACACATGGCTTAAATACACAACCAAACCAATTATTGAAATGAACCACAGGTGTAACCGAATCAGTAACCAAGGCAACAAACGCTGTAATTAACACAGGTGGGAAAACTAGAACAAAGCAAAACACAGGGAAACGTCTCAGGTTACGACTGTAACCTATGTTTCCTGAGAACAGGGAACAAGACACTGCGTCAAGCGCTAGGGGAACGCCTCAGCGTGACTGACGACTGAAAACACTGTATAAAAACGACAAACGTATTGGCCAGCGTCAGCCATGACATCATGCTCTAGCGCGATCAGGAAGTATAAAAGGGCGCCTAGAGAACATGTCATCCACTTCTTCGTCTGAAGGGACTGTACAAGCAGACCAGAGGCATAGCGACAAGACGCAGTGTCTCGTTCCCTGTTCTCAGGGAACAGAACATAAGTTACAGTCGTAACCTGAGACTTTCCCTTTCGAAAGGGAACTTGCACTGTGTCAAGCGCTAGGGGAACGATCTACCCACGCTGTCATGCTGAGGGGATGCTTTAGCAACTATGGCTGTTACAAGCACAAACACATTAACACAAAATTAAAGCCCCTTACTGCTTACACATTAGGCTAACAGTAGTACTACTCCCTACGGCCACTGCTCGAGCTCCAGCTCAAAGGCATGGATACCACAGCCCGATTTTCAGAGGGGGGTTCCTTTAAGGGAGTACGGCCCAGAGCCTATGGGCCCTGGCCTGCTACTTTCGGGGGGACCAAAGTCAACCCCCATACCAGGGAGGCTATCATGCTTAAAGCTGAATCCAACAACCTGTTTAGACCTATGAGAAGCGGAGGCCTCAGCAGGATGACTCAGAGAGCAGAGGAAGCCTGCACACTTACACCAACGTGGTCTCCAGAACTTATTCTCAAAATGTGAAAAGTTCATGGTGCAGAGCTCAGACAGAGAAAGGCTAAAAACAGCTCTCCGTTATCGAGATGGCCCTTATTCTGTACTACTATCTGCAATGCTGTTTGCATGGAAGCCTCAGCAGGATGACTCTTGAAAGAGAGGAGGCCTGACACATGTTACAGCTACAGCGCTCAGGGAGCGAGGGGGCCTAGGTGATCTCCTTTAGAGAGAGGCCGCTCCCCCATCTCTACCTGACAGGCTGTTTGCTTGGAGGCCTCAGCAGGATGACCCTCGAAGTAGGGGAGGCCTGACACACGTAGTTAGGAGAGCTAACAACTACTCAAGAAATGAGGAAGAACCCCTTCCGCGCTCTACCGAGCTGTATATATGGAGGACTCAGAAGGATGACTCTCGAAGGAGAGGAGGCCTGACACACGTAGTTAGGAGAGCTAGCTCGACAACCACCAGAGCTCAGGGAGCGAAGGGCCTGAAGCACCTCCTCAGAGAGGGAGGGGCCACTTCTCAAGCTCTACCTGCAACGTCTGTTTGCATGGAAGCCTCAGCAGGATGACTCTCAAAGGAGAAGGAGGCCTGATACATGCTAGAGTACAGATCAACACTGCCAAACTGTATATATGAAGGCCTCAGCAGGATGACTCTCAAAGGAGAGGAGGCCTGACACATTACACTTCTAATTCATTCACAATTGTGTATATTTGCCATGGATTTTCTGTTTGCTTGCTGTTTAAATGTATACATCCCAATTTCTCTCTAATCATCACTGTATGTGTTTATGTATTTTCAGATTTCTCTTTGATCAACATTATTTCTTTGTGTTCGACTCTGCTTCTGATTGGAGGATTCGCTGTGACTGAGTGTTTATTAAGATAAGGTGATGCTGTCCTTCATACACACATAAATGTTTATCTAAATGAGAACATATCATTGACTGCTGTTTAATATGATGCTGATTATAACTACAGACTAACCCGTTAGTTTTTTTTTTCTTCAAAGGGACGTGTTGTCAGATGCATCTCACTGTTGTTCATCGCTGATGTTGTAATGTGATCGAAGGCATGAGTTCATCATCAAACGAGACACAGTGAAGCAGTGAGTCTGGGTCTTCATTCACTGAAGTTCTGGTGTGGTTTTGTCTGTAAGTTTAACTCTGCACATCATGTTTTTCTCTTGTTTAATCTCAGATCGCACATTCTTGAGCAAATCCAAATGAGTCCTCTGCACACCTACCCATAATTCCCTCTGATCTACACCTGCCACTATACACTACTGCACACTTACCCATAATCCCCTCTGATGGCATCACACGTACCGTTTCCAGAAGCATGAAGACCCTGCAGACACCTTCAGAAAGATGGAGGTTTCCTCTGACTCCACCGCTGTCAGTTACTGCAGACTGAATCCACTCGCTGACAGCAGAGATCACACATCATCACATGACCAGCAGTTCAGCTCGACCTTTGACAAACAAAGAATTGTTCTTCAAACCACACATTCACTTACTTGGTTATCAATAATTGGATAAGAAGTTTATTTTAATCTTGATATTAATCTTCAAAGCAACAGTCTTTGAATTTCTTTGCCATAAAGTGTTTATGGTTTTCTCTTTTTGAAAGATTTCAAAGATGTTTCAAAGATTTTTGAAAGATTTGCGGTCGCTACTGGGCGTTCCAACTACTGGTTGCCTGGTAACGTTTGTGAATGACATTCACAGATATTATTCCATGTTATGGACAAATCAGTTTTGTTGCTGCTAAAAACTAGAGAGAAAAGACTAAATATAAATAGAATCAGTTAATACATTCTTAATATTAAATATGAACGAGAAACAGCGAGTGCTCTTTGCCATCATGGCTATTTTTCTGGGTTCCTGAAACCCTGAAGTTGCTGAGCAAAGTTTCTGATGTTATTGTGATTATATTAGTGAGATCGTGATCAGACAGCACACAGATCTGTATCTTCTATGTGAATATTTGTTTTTCATGAATGCTGGAGCTGTTATCGTGATGAACATGTCGTTTTCCGTCCAGCTCAAAACCACAGAAAACTATTGGGTTTAAGAGCATTTTTCTGATATTACATACTTTTGATTTAAAAGAAAATAAATAACCAAATCCAATATAATAATGCTGTCTGTTCTTTCAACTAATCATGTAAACGTTCAAAAACAACGGCATGAGGGAACTATTTGTGTCTTGTGTTCTGGCTGACCATCGTGTAATTACAGTAAATCTTGAAACTGGAGTGGAATCTGAAAATAAACAAGATTAAAAAAAAAGGATGTCCAGAACACAAGACCGTCAGTGCATGAATAATGAATGAATTGTGTATTGACAAATAAACATAACATTAATATAAAGGCAAAGTGGAGAAAGACTGTCCCCTTTGTGTGTCTAGGTTTTGGTTTTATTGTCTTTTGTGAAACATGACCACATCTTAGTCTTTCTCTTCTGCAGATCTGCACATGTTCTACTTCAATGCTTCTCTTCACTGCGGGTTTCCTGAAGAAGCCTTTTTATTCTTCACAACCAAACTAAACCAAGACCCTGAAACTGTCTGTTGTTTTACTATAGGTTAAAGAGACTTGCTTGTAAGAGTCTCAGTGCTTTGTGTTTGCAGGGTGGTTTGACACTGTGGTCAGTGTGATAAACATCATGAGATGTTCTTCAGCTTGTGCTTTTCTTTTGCTCTGTGTGTCTTCTTTGAGTCAAACCAAGAAGCCCTTCAGCCGCCTCCAGGTGTGATAGAAAACAGGAAATGTTTATCTTACCAACAATAGACAGACTTTCCACTCCATAAAACATATAAATGAAATACATTGATATATGAAAAATGTTTAATCTATGAACAATTTAAATATGTTTATAACATATCCCAGCTCTTCCTCCAAAAGGGTTTAGTCGGGTCATCTGAAACATTTGTTAGAGGGAAGTGAAACTGCAGTCATAAATAAGTGGGCATTGTAAAATATCTACTTGCTTTTTATTTATTTTTCTGTAGCACTAATATATTTTACAGTAATATACACTGGCATTCACATTTATTATGTTATGAAAACATGTAAATCTCCTCAGTAATATAGTTTATTTGGTTTCTTTAGTTTCTTTGGTTTGCATTTTGCACTAAAGAAAGAGTTAATAATGAGCCGTATTTGCATCTGTGTCTGACTCTGGTGGCACATAGACATCTGGGTGTTTGGAAACAACGGTGACGTGTTTTGTGGGCGGATCTTTCCTTGTGGCAGAAAAAACAGTTCTGCAGTAGCACTCTAAGGAAGACACGTAATAAAATATTAAAAATATTATTTTCGAGTTTATATCTCAAAATTCAAAATACATTTTTTTGAATTCTGATTCTGATATCCAAAGGCACAAGACATTTTTCTCTTATTCCATGTATTTTCCCCGTTTTCCTTCACTTCTTACACTATTTTTTCTGCCACCACAATGCGTGCGCAGCTGCAAGTGATGTAACTGTGACGTCTGGAAATTATGAATATTCAAATATGACACGTCAACATACACACGAGAGCCAATGAGGTTTTAGCAGGGTTTAAACTCCTCCCCTTTCTCCTTATATGGCGCTGAGCGCTGCTTGCCTCTTGAATGAAAACAATTACATTTAAAAATGTTTCTCAAACTAAGCTATTTTATATATTCAGAAAACCTGTGACTTTTTGTACTTTGATAGCATACTTGGAATTTGTACTCTGCATATCACCCATTCAAGTGCACACACACACACACACACAAAATTGTTGCTGCAGTGCCCAGGGAGCGATTGGGGGTCTGGTGTCTTTCTCACGGACACCTCAGTTGTGGGTAATGAGAGTGGAAGAGAGCGCTGTTCATTCCCTCCACACACCTACACTTCCTGCAGGTACTGAGACTCAAACCCACGGCCTTCGGGTTTCAAGACCGAATCTCTGACCATTAGGCCACAACTGCCCCCGCTCAGCATCAAGTTGCTCAAGATGTTTCTGTATGAGAGTGGGTCAGTCTTTGTAACTCAACATTTCCTGATGCATGAATTATCATTTTCATTATGTTTTGTTTAAACCTTTTATTTTAAATTGTTTTAATATTAAAGCTGTTGTAAGTTTACTGAGGCCCCCTAAAGACACACTACATGTAGATTATACTGTTGTCCTCTAGTGGAAGATTTAAATAATGCAGATTAATTATGATGTATGAGCTCTCAGTCTCAGACACTGTATCCTCCACTAGGTGGCGTTCTTTCAGTGTGATTAATGTAATATTCAGTCAGTGCTGATGGTGGGAGGAGCCAGTAAAGCTGATCATTACTGATAAAGAGCTGAAGAAAGAGGAAGGAACTAAAGCAGACAGATGTAGAGACAGAGAGATTCACACAGAGAACATTCAGCATAAAGAAGACTGAACTCAACTCACAATGAAGATCCTCCTCATCTTCTTCACTTTCTCCCTGATCTCAGGTCAGAGCTTTTCTCTTTCATCACTGCAGTAATGATGCTGTTTTCTGTTCATGAGGTTTCTGATCACAGTATCAATCTGATTGACAGGTGCAGTGAGATGCGTCAGTGTCACTGGATATTCTGGAGGAAGTCTTCTTGTTGATTCTGGGAAACTTTGGTTCAGTAACTCTGCTAAATATATGGCCAAATTACCTGAGTGGAGAACAATAATAAATCATAGGACACATGATAAATGGATTAATGAAGGACGATTCACACTGTTTAAAAACAATGAGGGAAACCTCATGATCTACATCAGAGATTTAGTTCAACAAGATGCTGGAAGATACTGGATTAGAGTTGTTGGCCTGCAGTACATTTATATGACTTTGAAGGTGGAAGAAGGTCAGTCAATTTAAGATAAAAGTATTTGTGTAGTAAAACTACTGATCATTTAAAAGCTGGTATGAAATATACAGAGGCAAGTCCAGGTTCAGAAAGTAAAAGTCTTCCTGGATTTGCTAATTCAGCAGGAGAGAAAACAAATTAGTGAAATCAGCTAACTGAGTTCATGAGTGGAATAAACATATGGCAGGACGTTTACTTTCTGACCCTTGGACTATACACCACTATATATGTGATATATATGTGAAATATATTTCTTTATTATGTGAATTACAGATTACGGTTTTAAAGAGTCAAAGAGAGTGATGGTGAATATTGGAGAAACTGCAACCTTCAGCTGTGAATATTCACAGAATCATATTAATGATCCCAAGATCATATTCAAAGAAGGAAAAGACTCTATTGAGACGATTTACAGCACCTCGAAGAAGACCGAAAGATTCAGTGTTTCTGATGACAGACATAATAAACTCATGACTGTGAGAATTACTGCTGTGACTCCAGATGATGGAGGAGTTTATTTATGTGGAGTTTGGATCTACAGAGACTCGTACAGTTACTCCATTATTAATACTGTTTATCTATATATCACCAGTAAGTGGAAATAACTCAGTCAAATCTGGTTTTAAAGTTTCTACAATCTTTGTGACAAAATTGATTAGAGAAGATATTTGTGATTGACAGCTAAAGTGGGCGTGTCTAGAGCGACTGGCCACTCAGGAGGTCGTATGATGATCAAGTGTGAACATCCTCAACACAAAACCAAGCCAAAATACATCTGTAAAGAATCAGATGGATGTTCAGAGAGGAAGAATCCAGGAGTTCAGGATGAATGGATGGAGAATGGAGATGTTTCTTTATATGACGACACCAGAGCAGGAGTCTTGATGGTGTTTTTTAGAGAGCTGAAAGCTGCAGATGCAGGAACATACAGATGTGGAGTGAATGTGTCTCACTATACTGAGAGCTTCACTGAACTTCAGCTGGATGTCAGAGACGGTGAGGAACCGCAAATACTTTATCTCATATCCAGTATTTGTTCTGATTTTTATCTAATTGTATTATATATATAGATGGAAAATATCCAAAGACAAAGACTGAATCTGCTCATCTTGGTGAAGAAGTCAACATCACCTGTCAGATCCCAGAGGAACATAAAGTTCATTTCTGCAAAGAGGATGATGATCACATCTGTCTAAACATCAGCACATCTGCAGTGACAGAAATGAGTCCTTCATCTGAGAGAAATGAAGAGAGAGTTTTTACAGTGAGCATCAGTAATGTGAGCGTGAGAGATGCTGGAGTTTACTGGTGTGGAGCAGAAACCAGAGACACACATTTGACTTTCATCTCCCTGACCACCAAAATTCAGCTCAACCTCTTCAGTAATGGTGGGTTATTTTAGTTTTATTTTTATTATTTTTTGTTTTTAGTTTTTTATACTGTGGTTTGAATCAATAAATACTTTTGAGGGTATTAATTGAATTATTTATTGATTCATTTAAAAAAATAACAAACTGCTCTCTAGAGATGTTTTTTCTAAAGTCAGTGAATGACTTTTCTGAGGTAACGTTACGTGTCAAGCTTTTTTATTGACATCTTTCCACGGTTGAAACACTGATCAAGCAATTATATGTGACATGAAACATTTCAGTATGTTGTAACATATGTATTTACAAACATTTTGTGTTTCTGTAAATAGAAAATGAAAAAGAATAGAATATGAAAAAGGTATGATCGGTTCATGTGCTTCCGCTTGAACTAAGGGGGCTACAGCGATCTGTCTTGTCACAACTTGATACAATTGACAGAATTTGAAAGCTGAGACTTTGTTTCTTATTAAAAATTAGGCACAAAGTTAATTGCAATTATTGGATCAGAGCTTATGTGACATGGAAAAAAAAAAGAGATGGGAATACAATTTTATGGCAATGTTTTTGTGTTTTCTCACAAATGTTTTTGTGTTCCCTTGATAAACTTTGCGTTTGCTTGCGAAACTTTCCATGACCATGTCTCTTTAGGGGCTCCATATAGAGGTCTTCACGGGTCCAAAAATCCGTGCCCGAACCCGAAAGAGACCCGTAATGTGCTACAACGAACCGACCCGGACCCGTCTATTATTTCAAAAGCTGGACCCGGACCCGTGCAGATCCGAGAAATGCCTATCCGGACCCGACCCGGACCCGTCTATTATTTCAAAGCTGGACCCGAAACCGCCGGGAAGACACAGACCCGACTGGACCCGATTGTCACATATTCCACTAGGGCTGGGTTTTGACACAAATTTCACAATTCGATTCGATTTCGATTCACAAGCTTGCAATTCGATTCGATTTCGATTACTATTCGATTCGATTCAATATCGATTATTTTGGATATCAGGTACAATACATTGCAAATTTTCTCAAGGAAAACAAATCTCTTAACTATTATTGTAAACTATTGGAGTCCGTTGTAGCCAATAGGCTTCATTAGCCTACTATAATATTGAAGGTAAAAAATAACTGATTTGATTTGTATACAAACACTTAAAATACACTTATTTATTTTTATAATAATAAAGTTATATGAAATTATATACAAATTTAAATGGTGGCTGTCATAAAAAAACTTTCCAGATTTATTCAAACATGCATTAAATATTGAAGAACATTAAAAAATATAATGAATATGTAATAGGCTATGGTGCATATATTTAACAAAATGCTCCTCTCTAGAGTTCATTTTTCTAGCTGACTAAGTTTATGGTCACTGGATATGGTTTTTCTGAGGTAAATGTGACGTTACATGCACTGTTAGACCTTACCGGGTTTTTTTACAGTAAAATACTGGCAACACTGTTGCCAGTAAAATACTGTTAATTGTACAGTTCTTTACTGTAATCTAGTTTGTTTCTGTAAAAATGCACTAAATTATAGTTAACTAATTACACTTGCAGAAACCGACTGCCTTAAATTGACCAACTGTCATTTAAATGTATTAACTAAAATTTATAATGCATTTATAACGTGAGCAAAGTATTACTGTGAACTTCTTTCATTTGAGACCACTAAAAAACTATTGTACATAAAAAGATTTCCACTGGATCAGCAACTACACAGTCACCGTCTGTTAAATAAAGCAACATGCAGCGTATCATCAATGTTTGTAGATCTTCTCCTGGACTGAAGCACAGGCTCTACTCTTCTGCACAATGGTGACCCAAAAAATAAATTTTACAGTAAACTACTGGCAACAGTGTTGCCAATATAAACCTGTTTTATAACTTACAGTTTATTACTGTTAAAATACATTTTGTGGGTGTGTCTTTTTTATCTTACACAGTTAACCCTTTCAACCCCTCAGGGAAATCCACACTACGAGTAAAAAGTAACGATGCAGTGAGATAATTAAGGGAATATGTAAGTGATTGTTGAGCATTAGTGATGAACACCTGCTGTTAATAAGCAGAATCACTGAAGAAAAGAGAAACACAAGAACAGAAAATAGAGAAACACAATAACTACGACTGACTTCCAGCCATTACACATTATTACACTTATTATTAACCAGTATGACTTTATTTCTGTCATACAGAAGTTGTTATTGAGATGTTTAATTGAAAATGTTTGGTTTGAAGTTACCGTTATAGAGATCAGTGCTTGCTTTAGTTGGGATGCTGATGCTAAAACATTAGTTTTTCTTTTGCTGCTTGAGCTGTGTTTTTGCAAGTCACACTTGTGCACACACAGTTTATGAATGACTGCAGTTATAATGATTATGATGACAAAATCATCATATTGCCTGTTCATTCACTAAGGAAATCATTCTCACTTATTCAGAGTTTAATTCTCAATCAAAAGTGTTACATTACCACCACTGTGAAAACGCAGCAGTAAGATACAATGACTCTTTTTTTTTAACACATGATGCATAACCAGAGAAACAGAGCTACACTGTTTTAGAAACACAGAGATATCACAATTTAGCACATGAATCTCAACAATGGTGGCAATATTTCTTTTTTATTATTATTATTATTATTCATGCAGCAGTGCATGCTGGTAGTTTTATATGATCCTGGAACCCAGCATGCATTGCGACATGAAACTTTTCACCATTGTTGAGATTCATGTGCTGATTGTTGATATCTGTGTGTGTCTGAGTCAAGCAGGAGTAAAATAAAATTGAATGCACTATATGATTATTTTTCAGAAGACCTGATTGCAGAAATATTGATTTCATTTTGTAGATTCACAGATATATGCTAAATATGAGATAACTATAATTTAAATTAAGATATACAGGAAAAAAACTGAAAATCAGGCATGTCCAGGATGATTGTGACATCATCACAAAAAAATAAAAACACCTGATCATCTTCCTCTTGACTTTTTCTTGCCATAACAAATGTGTTTTATAAACTCACTGTTACAGCAGCCAGAGAGAGATGAATGGTAAGAAGTCCAGGGACAAGAGACCAACTAAAGCAAATACTGATCTCCATCATGGTGACAACAAATTTTATTATTAACTAAATCTATGTTAATTCTCAACAAGAACTTTTGTACATGTATGAAAGAAATAATCGTGAACTGGTTTGTAAACTGGTTTCACACTCAGTGTGGCTGGAAGTCAGTTGTAGTTTTTGTGTTTCTCTTTTTTCTGTTCTTGTTTCTCTGTCCTTCAGTGATTCTGCTTATCAGGTGTTCATCAGTGTCTCAATTCACTCACTTCTTTTCATTCAAGGGGACTATATTAGTGAACAAATGTAGGGAATAGTGAATGAGGGTATAGGGTGTGATTGGGAAAACAGCCTCTGAGTGTCGACTTTGAGCACTGCTAATTCACAGTATATTCCTGTAGGCTACTTTTATTTTCTACGGTATATTACTGTTTTAATGGAAAATGGTATAATATTGTCAGAATTTTACAGCAAGGGTTAACAGTGTGACATTGTTTACTAACGTCTTTCCACGGTTGAAACACTGATTGAGCGATTCCATGTGACGATACGGACTTCGATAAGTTGTACTCTATCTTTTAACACACTTTCAGATGTTCATTCATGTTTATCTCGCGCTGTAACGGCTATTATTAAGGCGGAAGAGAAGATCGTGTGCGCTCCGCGCTGCTGCTTCTCTTGAGCTGAGCAAGAGCGATCTCACGCCACAGCGCCAAAACGGTATTTATGTTTTTGAATTTCATAAGAACATGGATGTAATTTGAAATCTGAGACTTTGTTTCATATTAATAATAACAAAGCACAAAGATTATTGCGATTTATTGAATGGGATGCGCGCAACAATATTCCATTCATCACTGAAAACAGGATGACTAATCGATTCTTGGGATTTAAGAATCGATATCGTTTCGTAAAAATGAGAATCGATTAAAATCGAGAAATCGATATTTTTTACCCAGCCCTATATTCCACCTTAAACTGCTATTACAAGTCAATAAACCTGTTGCGAAAAATACAACTTTTTGTCTTAATTTAAGGAGCTGTGGTAGCGTAGTAGTCTCCTCTCCCTTCCTTGTAACGCTAGCGTTACCTGACTGTCTGTGATCATGCATTACAATCCTCCGACAAGAAAGTTATTCATGTTATTCCTCTCGTTATTCCAAGTCCAAGCTTAATCCACTCATTATTTCAGCTTCAAAAGTCCACTTGATGTCACGGTGACGGATGACAAATGCAACTTTGCACATGTAACTTACATTCTGACTCGAGTTAACTCGCATAATAACTTTGACTGTTTGCCCTTTTGAACTATAATAACGATTGCTCGTTCAGTGCCATGGCCGCTGACGTTATTTATTTGCTATCATCTCCGTGCTCTCTGCTCTGCATCGAGTCTGTATCTGACCACTAAAACTTTAAGATTAAACAAGACGGTTGTTAATTTATTTGGTAAAATTTAAAGCGCGGCTTTACTTGGCGGTCCCTCACTGAAGCTCTGGTAACTGGTTGCCATAGAAACATGACACGCGCTTGAGACTGCACATGCGCGCTAGCTTGATCAACCTAAAATATTCTTTTTAACGCAATTTATTTTGAGTGTCCTAATTTTACAAGTTGCAAGTTACAAAAAAACATAAGCAGTGTCTAATCACGACCGGGTTTTCTCAGAGTCTGATCTAATGACTCCGATCGCACGGGTATTACACACAATGTTAAACAGACCCGGGACCCGAAGTAATATATTCGGACCCTACCCGGACCCGGCTGATCATTTAAAATATAGACCCGAACCCGTACGGGTCCCGGGTCGGGTCCCAGGTCGACGGGTCTCGGGTTCACTGTGAAGACCTCTAGCTCCATACACAGCAAAGACATTTATTGAAACTTTTTGTGATGTCCACACGCTGTTTTTTTTTAATTCAGTCTATAGATCAAAGATAAAGTCTCTGTCTCAAAGTAAATCTGTGTTTGACTTTAATTAACATTGTGTTTGTGTGTTTTATTTTCAGATTCCTCCATGATCATCATTATTTGTGTGTGTGTGAGTCTGCTGCTGATTGGTGGATCCACTCTGACTGTGTGTAAATTAAGACACAAGAGACAAGGTGACACACACACACAGATGTTGATGTTGATCTCGGTTGTCTTTGTCTTATCAATTGATTTATTTTTTGTTTTGGGTTAATTAGGAAAAGCCTTAACATCAGATAATGGAACAAGAGAGAAACATATAATGGTGAGTTACAGTGTGAGTGTTTGTGTGTTTGCACATAGCTACTGCAATGTTTTCTTTCTTTTTTTATCAATTTTCTTTCTATTTTTCATGTTCAGTCATCATGTGCAGACAGCAGACGTGATTCTCTCACAGATCCTGGATCAGCTCAGATTAACAGTCATGATGAACTACCCACAATCCCCTCTGATGAGCTCCTGTACGCATCTGTCAGTTTCCAGAAGCATGAAGAGTCTCTCAGTGAAGCTTCAGTCACTGTCAGTAAGAACGAGATTCACTCTGATTACGCCACGGTCATTTACCACACAAGACTCAACTAACTCAATTATAACAGAGATCAGAGCAGGGGCGATTCCAGGATTTTATAAATGGCACAGGGGGGACCAAGAACCAGTGTGATGGGAAATCAGAAAATTCAACTGGAAATAAATACTTGTTTAGAAAATATTAAGCACGATTTCAAAAATATTTGCAATGTCCAGTATACTAATATAGATGGTGTTAAATGTGGCACTGCACAAGAACCTGAAAATAATGTTGTATTTTGCATGGATTGGACCACACAGATTTGTTCTAATAAATACAAAACATCACATAGGCATTAATTAGTCATTTAACATGCTTTATTCTCAACACAAACGTTGAATGAAGAAACCTTGGATGTCCTGTTGCTGTGTCTGACTCTGTCCTCTTTTCATTCTCAACTCCCCCCCCCCCCATACATAGAGTTGCATGTAGCTGTGGCATTCTCACATTTTAATGTTTACCACGCCACAGCTTTTTTGGAAAAAGATTATTGTGCCTTAAGTCTTTAAAGCAACAGATAAAGTAATATTTATCTATTTTATATTTATGTGGTGGAGTGCGCTGCCGCTGAATAACACTGACAAGTCATCTCTATTCAGTAGTCTGCCGAAGTTACGTTAGCTAATAACGTTAGCCTACTGGCAACATACAATAGCTTGATCAGTCACACATGAAAGTAATCAGACTAACATACGGTGCGATATTTCAAAATATATACTGTAATTGAGTGTGTATATACCATAAACAGCGACGTGTCTGTCGAGGTGTCTCTCTCTCCTACTGTTTGAAAAACGCAGACCTGTGATTCCGTGATTTCCGCAAATCGCAAATCAGACAGTGATTGACAGCGCTCTGATCCAATGGTGTTGGGCATTGTCAGGTTGACAGTAAATCTAGCCCAATGATGTTGGGGGGGGCACCAGGGGAGCCAATTATATTCCAGGTGGGGCCGGTGCCACCCAGTGCCACCCCTCTAGACACGCCCCTGGATCAGAGATCACAGGTCATCACACATGACCACATAATTGTTATATTTGTGACCTGTGCTGGCAAAATGAGTCGGAATGCGCACAAGCTAATTATAAGCTAGGCAAAACAAGTGAAACATTTTGGTGAAATTTGAGGTTTCCACAAAAATGAGTTCATTAAGACCTCATTTAGTGATCCCAATGCTCCAAATTGCAATTAAACATCTAAAAGTATCTTTATTGTACATTTACTGAGAGGAGTACCGTGAGAACAAAGACTCTCAGGGCCCTATTTTAACGATCTGAAACGCAAGTATCAAACGCGAAACGCAAGTAACTTTGTGGGCGGATCTCGGGCGCTGTTGCTATTATACCGGCGGGATAAATGACTCTTGCGCCCGACGCAAATCTAAAATGTGTTGGTCTGAAGTAGCTACATTACTCATAGGTGTGGTTTGGGCGTAACGTGAAATAAACCAATCAGAGCATCTTCTCACATTCCCTTTAAGAGCAGACGCGCTTGTTCAATGGTGGATTGCTATTATAACGGCAGATTTGCCAGACGCACGCCAGGAGCGGGTCACAGCCGAGGAGACTGACGTTCTCGTCAGGGCCGTAAAACACAGAGAAGTGACATTGTATGGGGATGAAAATGCTCTGCTCTCGTCTGGCTCAACATCTGAACCCCGTGGCTCAGGTCCCGCTCTTGCCGAGGCAGAGTGGCGATGCACGTCATGGGGTTCTCAGATGGAGCTCGACACTGAGAGCTCCAACCCTGCCATCCAAGCCACTTCAAACTACGTCACGGCTGAATGGCAGAGCATACACGTAAGCGGGTCAGGCCGGTGCTGCCCTGCACACCATTGCACTGGGGTGACTCCCACAAGAAAAGGGATTTGAATGAGGTGATCCAGCACAAACACAGTCAGCATCAGTGATGGATCACCTCCTCTGAGGGTGTAATTAGATCTTAGTCATCTCATCTCTTTCACGACTCCCCAGGCGCTTCTTACATCAGGCCTGAGGTGGGCCCATGATGAGTGGTAAACTATTTTCTGACAGCCCACCTTGGTTTGGTTAGTGAGAGTGCCTCTTTCAGGCATGTAATAGTAGTAGACCCCATGTTCATAGAAAACTGTTTGGTGAGTCTTCATTTCGCACGCCGCATGTGAGCTGAGCTGGTCTTATTCTAATTTTTTTTTTGTGTGCAACTAACACTAAAATGTATTTCTCTACAGACCCTTGGTCCCTGTGTAGAGTTATGGAGTCACGTTTCTGTTATAAGGTGAAGTAATATGGAACATATTAGGGCCCTGAAGTTCCCGTTAGGTGGCTAGAACGATAGAGAGAACCACCATTCAAATATGTATGTGTTGGTTTTTCCCTTTTGTGAATTCATGGGGTGTGCCACCGCTCATTCTTACTGTAACAGTTGGGCTTCCTCTCATTATGAGAGCATTCTGAGGCTGCCGCTCATTTCTACTGGAATGTTAGCGGAGCACAAAGTGGCAGAACGCCATTCTAAGAGAATGGTAACGTTGAATGCAGCCGCCTGGTTTATTTTTTATAAATACTTTAGCCTTTGGGCTATTAGCCACCTCAGGGTAGAGTAGTTCGTCTCATCTCCTCTTCAAAAAAAAAAAAACAACAACAAGAATATTAGAGAGTACATAGAATTGTTCTGGAGCTTCAGATAGATCTTATGTCCGGCCCACGGGGCCGTCTGACATAATGTGGTCCTGAGTACTTCACTCCCTTGAGTTCTGTTTGGTTTTTCATACAGACTGAGTGAGTTTTTCAGCCTCTCATATGATAAATATGTTTTTTTAAAGCTGTTGCTCCTCCGAGCCCTCAGGTAGATCTATGCTCATAGGCTGGCCCTCACCAGGGCCACCTCAGTAGCTGGCCTAGGCTATACTAGGGATAGTGAGGCGTTCTGCTAATGCATTTCTGCCTCTGGCCCCTCACTATGTGAGTATGGGTTTGTGTGGTTGGTGTAGAGGCATGATAGATAAAGACCTAGGCCTTCAATAAGGCCTCCCCAGTGCAATGGGTCTTTTTGGGCAGGGTCAGGCCGTCTTTTGCTCTGTGAAGAGATGGTCTGTCCGACCCCGCCATGCAGAGCTGGGATATGGATTTGGGCTGCCAGAGTAGCCTCCACTTAGCTCGCTAAGCTATCGCTCAAGCGATGAGTTGAACTCTCAGGGGCACGTGGTTGGTTCTCCCCTGTTGACCCAGGGTAGTTTTGAGTACTCCACTCTCAGCTCTGTATCACTCGAGTCGAGAGGGAATTTCTAACCTTCACTTCATTTTGGTCTACGAAAGTCCCTTGAAGCCAGAGAATTGCCATGAGCTGACGTCCATGCGTATAGATGATAGGCCCCTGAATCTGGGGCCTCCATTGAGGCAGGGTGGCATATGTTTTACTCCCCTTGCTTAACCCTCTGTGGTCTGAGGTGTTTTTGGGGTTGTCGGAGATGTTTGACATGCCCTGACATTTGTGTTTTTTTCAGTTGCTTATAAACATATCAATGGCAAAGGTGTAATTACACTCTATTTATCATGATATGTCAACAACCTGTACATGTTTCTATTTTTGAGAGAATAATGTTTATGCATGGTAATTGAAAAATCTAAAAATTAAAGTTTCTGAAATATGGCCACAAAACACATACTAAATATGTATCCACAAGACTTTTGACTAATGGATATTGTCGCTTAGAGTTTTTTCTTCAAAATGATCTGAAAATCATCCTGCCTAATCATTCACATAAAACAATACATTGATTTAAATTTTGTAAGACACTTTTTGTTTGGAAAGGCAATATGCGTGGGGGTGTGATTCACACCTGAGAAGATAAATATATATATATATACTACAGAATTGTTTTAGAGTTTGAAACATTTTGATTATTTTTTTTTTTTTAACAAATTGTGTATGCATGCAAATTGTATAATATCCAAGGTAAACATTTCTAGTAATTGTGCAGTTAATTCTCATACTGTATTTTCAGAAAGGTTTGGGATTTTGGGATATATCTCTCCCCAAATGTGATTCATTTGTTTGTATATAGCCTACATTGGAACAAACACTAAAATAACATCTTAGTTAATTACATTATTTTTGACAAAAAAATACAGGAGTGAGCCGCCCAAGGGCCGTCATTCCACGCTGCATGTGGGCCAGATCATCTTTCCACATGTGCCAGATGTGGGCCGGATCTGGGACGTCACAATGTTGCTATGTTGGTAGGTGCTTGATTTTATACAGCTGTGGCCATGGAAGTGATTGGAACACCTGAATTCAGTTATTTTGAGGGGTGTCCCAATTATTTTGGCAATATAGTGTATATTTGGTTTTGACTTGGTGTGTGCCAAATTTGGTGTTATTAGGGATTTTAAAGGATGGTTGCTAGGTGAAAATAACAGTAACTCATTTGTGAAAATGTGCGCATTGCGACTCATTTTTCTAGCACGGGTCACATGTATACTTTTTTACTTTACATTTGTTTGTGTTCACAGTTCATTTCAAAAGTCTGTGTACAGTCCATAAACAGATGTTTGGTTTAAAGTTCAGTGTTGAAGACAGGACGTAAAACCCCTGAGTGACACTTCTAGAAAATACTGTAAAGTTTCCACTCCAGATGCAGACATTTATTTTAAATGCAGCTTTTGACACATAAAACCTCTTTAATAGCAGCTCTTAAACGGACACAAGTGTAAAACACCTTTATGATGAGACGCATGAAACATGAGAATCTGTTCAAAGCTGTTAAATAACAGTTTTCTCTTTCTCATCTCTCTGAATTAGATTTGTACATTGATGAGATACTACAGAGAGATTATGAGAAAGATATTTTTTCCTAACATCATTATTTTAGCATATTTAAAAGTTTATGCATTAACTCACTGATTCTATACTTTCTGATTCTATGTTGTTTTTAGTTCAATCTTGTTCTGTTTGTTTTAGTTTATTTTTCTGATTTTGCTGCTGCTGATACTTTTATTGTACAGTAGAATCATATTTTAATTCACTGAAAAAAATATTGATTTTTACTATAATTTCTTGTTTAATTCTCCAAATTTTAGACTCGTTATTGTGATATTCAAGGATTTGAAAATTACATTTTATTCTGAGATCGTTTTGTTGTCAGAAAGTTTCTCACAAGCCTGGAGGTGTTTTTGTGTTTGATGAACAGGCAGTTTTTTCCGTCCAGCTCAAAGCCACAGAAAACATGTGAAGGTTGAGGGTCTCAGTTCAGTTTAATTAAACACACTTACTCAGGAAACCCACAGAGAGACACATGAGTCTGAACAGAGAGACAGAAGATGAACAGAAGACAATAAAGCCACTTTAAACAAGCAACATCTAGAGCTTTTTTCTGTAAATTTGTCTTTTATTTTTAAGATTTTTCATCATTTTCAGCATTATATCTCTGGCTAATATCTGGCAGTAATTGTATGAGTTTTAATTCGCTTTTCTGAATTCAACCACATAAAGATAGAAACTTAATTGTAAGTATAAAGCAGGGCAAACCTGTCCAAACCTGGTCCTGGAGGGCCACTGTCCTGCAGAGTTTAGCTGCAACACACACATGCATGGAACACACACACATGCACTTGCCTCAACACACATGGAAGTTTCTAGTTTCTAGTATGCCTCTATAAGAGCTTGATTTGCTGGTTTGCGTGTGTTTAATCTGAGTTGGAGCTAAACTTTGCAGGACAGTGGCTCATATAATGGTGTCAATGCAGGCAGATCAATAATATTGTTTAATATTAAATTAAATGTGCCCATTATTGATATTTTGTGTGAGATCATCATCATCAGACAGCAAACAGTTGATAAACCGTGAAATGAGTCTGTATAGTTGTGTTTGAACATTTTACTACAATCTTTAAAAAAAAAAAAAAAAAAACAGAAAACATTAATAAACATTTATAAAAAAAATAGTTTCTCTGTAATTTCAGAAAATTTTAACTTTTTTTAACAATATTTTTAGTAAGACAAAGAGACTTGCGTGTAAAAGTCTCAGTGCTTTGTGTTTGCAGGGTGGTTTGATACTGAGGTCAGTGTGATAAAGATCTACATCATGAGATGTTCTTCAGCTTGTGGTTTCTTTTGCTCTATTTATGTTCTTTAGGTCAAACCAATAAGCCCTTCAGCCGCCTACAGGTGTGATAAAAACAGAATATAATTTTCCATTACCACTGGTTAAAGATTTATCTCCACTCTATACAAAGACGCTGTAATTTGTGCAATATATGGAAAATAAAAATCTTGTTTATATTTGATGAAGCTCAAACTGTTAAACAAACAGTTTAACAAACTGCAGTCATAAATCAGTCAGTGTGCATTATTATAAAATAGGTATATGTTAAAAGTCGAACCCTTTTAGTGCCCTTTGCTCTCTGTCGCACTTCATATAGTTTTCATATAGTAATTAATCAATAATTGGAAGACCTGAAATAATACATCAGTATTTGAAAAGGCAAATCAAAAGTCGTTTTTGTATCTGCACTGTCATCCACATTGGCACAAAGAACCTACATATTCAAATCTGACACAACAACATACATGTGAGAGCCAATGAGGTTTAAGCACTGTTTTGACTCCTCCCTTTTCTCCTTATATGGCGCTGTGTCCATTTGAATAAAATTAATTGAAATTTGAACTGACAGATCAGAGAGAGGAAGATTTTCTGTGAGTAATTAATAAAATTTACAGCCATTCCACACACAGAGTCGATTTATGTCTTCAGTAGACTTGCAGTTATAGAGGACGAAGCGTATGGACTGTTTTTATTGAACTTATTGTAGCTCCATAGCAGAGATGTTACTAAAGGTTGTGCTAAACGTCTTGAATTACTATCAATATCTTTACAAACTCAAACAACACCGTTAAATGGCTATGATAAACAATGAGCATACATTACTGTACACTATACTATTAATCACCATTCTCTATAATGTGCTGGGATGTAAAAATGACCAACTTCTAACAGTATATTAAACTAGATTTGTACATTTTCAGAAGAGTGAACACTGCATGTCCGTTCGAAACTCGCCTCTACAATGCAATGGAGTGGTTGCCAGGTTTTAATGGAAAAATGAGGAATAGTTAATGTATCCCAAATGCTGCTTTATTAAACACACTAATTTCAGTATAAATAAGCAGGATGCACATGATTATTTTGTGAAAATCATTTAGGAATTAATGTAAGGAAATACACTGAACTGTATAGTTTGTAAAAAGATCCTATGAGACACCAACTTGGTCTAGATTGTAAACATGAATTTATAGTGTTTTATTTTTTTGCTTTTAAGTTTCTTCTAGTAAGCTGTGTGATCTCATTTAGTGTTTGTGATTTCATGTTAATGGTTTTCATTTTGTAGCACCTAATCACAATCAGAAGTGTTATTAAAATCCCTGTCTCCATCTAGAGGCAAAAATGTGCATTTTTTTTCATTTCTAAGTGTGTTTTATACAGGCTCTAGTCTATGGAGTGAATTTATATAGTATATAAACTGGACACAGCGACCCCATAGGTTTCAACGGAGACAAGTGAAGTCAGTTAGAAGCACTCGCTTCCTGGGGGTCGGTAATCTCTCTACTGTGCGACAGAGAGTCGCGTGGTTATGACGCAATCGTTAGCCTATTTTTACAAAAACTGCTTCTACGGGGCCATAACGTAAGATACAAGGTAATGGAGCCTTTTATACATTTTCGTGTTTCTTTAGAAATAAATAATGGACAAATGGAGTCTTTAAACGCCTCAGATGTAAAGTTAGTCGCTGTCAAAGTGACGCCAAAATGAATGGGGATGGAATGCTAACAGCAGGTGATGGTCTGCTAATCAATGGCGGCGCCCGGGGAAGCTTCAAGAAAATATGAAACCCTGCCCCCCTGGTTTTATACAGGCTCTAGTCTATGGAGTGAATTTACATGTACATTTTACTGTCGCCCTCTAGAGGAATATTTATATAATGCAGAACAGTGTCATTTGTCCTTCTATACAGATGAAGCCAGTATGAGCTCTCAGTCTCAGACACTGTAACCTCCACTAGGTGGCGCTCTTTCAGTGTGATTAATGTAATATTCAGTCAGTGCTGATGGTGGGAGGAGCCAGAAAAGCTGATCATTACTGATAAAGAGCTGAAGAAAGAGGAAGGAACTAAAGCAGACAGATGTAGAGACAGAGAGATTCACACAGAGAACATTCAGCATAAAGAAGACTGAACTCAACTCACAATGAAGATCCTCCTCATCTTCTTCACTTTCTCCCTGATCTCAGGTCAGAGCTTTTCTCTTTCATCACTGCAGTAATGATGCTGTTTTCTGTTCATGAGGTTTCTGATCACAGTATCAATCTGATTGACAGGTGCAGTGAGATGCGTCAGTGTCACTGGATATTCTGGAGGAAGTCTTCTTGTTTGGTCATGGAAGCCTTGGTACAAAGATAACGCAAAATACATGAGAAAGCAACAGAGTACAACAATAATAAATTATAGAAACCATGATCTATGGATTAATGAAGGAAGATTTAATTTTATTTGCAATAATTATGGAAATCTCATGATCTACATTAGAGATCTGATCACACAAGATGCTGGAACTTACCAGATTGGTGTTTATGGCAAATGGTTTATCGATATGACTTTGACTGTGAAAGAAGGTCAGTCATTTAAGATCAAAGTTTGCGTAGAAAAAGTAATGATAATTTCAAAGCCTAATGTATACATATACTGTACATAGATACGTGTGTGTTTGTGTGTGGAATAATTTTTTATGTGAATTACAGATTCATGTTGTAATGAGTCAAAAAAATTGATGTTGAAAAGTGGAGAAACTGCAACCTTCAGCTGTGAATATTCACAGAATCATATTAATAATCCCAAGATCATATTCAAAGAAGGAAAAGACTCTATTAAAATGATTTACAGCACCTCGAAGAAGACCGAAAGATTCAGTGTTTCTGATGACAGACATAAAAACCTCTTCAATGTGAGAATTTCTGCTGTGACTCCAGATGATGGAGGAGTTTATTTATGTGGAGTTTGGATCAAGAGGCACTCGTACAGTTACTTCATTATTAATACTGTTCATCTGCACATCATGGGTGAGTAGAGCAAACTAGTCAGATCCATTTTTCAGTGTTTTTTCTGCGTCATATTTGTATGTAGTTTTCCCAGTTCACAAACAAAACCTTGAATGTTGACAGATTTGTGTTGTGGAGAGTCAAAGACGGAGATAGTAAAGACTGGGGAAACTGCAGCTTTCATCTGTACATATTCATGGAATCAAAGGGATGCTAGAAAGATCATATTTAAAACAGGAAATGGTATCATTGATGAGATGATCTTCACTACTGACACCTGGACTCAGAAAGAAAGATTCAGCATCTCTGATGACAGAAATAACATCTCACATAAACTCATGACTGTGAGGATTTCTACTGTGACTCCAGATGATGGAGGAGTTTATTTATGTGGAGTTTTGGACTACAGTCACTCGTACAGTTACTCCATTATTAATACTGTTCATCTGCATATTATTGATAAGTATAAAGTGGGCGTGTCTAGAGCGACTGGTCACTCAGGAGGTCGTATGATGATCAAGTGTGAACATCCTCAACACAAAACCAAGCCAAAATACATCTGTAAAGAATCAGATGGATGTTCAGAGAGGAAGAATCCAGGAGTTCAGGATGAATGGATGGAGAATGGAGATGTTTCTTTATATGACGACACCAGAGCAGGAGTCTTGATGGTGTTTTTTAGAGAGCTGAAAGCTGCAGATGCAGGAACATATAGATGTGGAGTGAATGTGTCTCACTATACTGAGAGCTTCACTGAACTTCAGCTGCACGTCAGAGACGGTGAGGAACCGCAAATACTTTATAGTTTATAAGTAATATGTTTTTGTTCTGATCTTTATGCAAACTTGTCCTGGTTTATAGGTGCAAAATATTCAAAGACAAAGACTGAATCTGCTCATCTTGGTGAAGAAGTCAACATCACCTGTCAGATCCCAGAGGAACATAAAGTTCATTTCTGCAAAGAGGATGATGATCACATCTGTCAAAACATCAGCACATCTGCAGTGACAGAAATGAGTCCTTCATCTGAGAGAAATGAAGAGAGAGTTTTTACAGTGAGCATCAGTAATGTGAGCGTGAGAGATGCTGGAGTTTACTGGTGTGGAGCAGAAACCAGAGACACACATTTGACTTTCATCTCCCTGACCACCAAAATTCAGCTCAACCTCTTCAGTGAGTGAATTCAGATGATTTCATTGTAGTAAATACAGTATATTCAGAATCATGTGTGTTAAATGTCTGTGTTTGTTTGCAGTGGCTCCAGTAGTGAGACGTGAAGGAGAATCTGCTGAGATCTTCTGCCCTTATGATTCAATCTATAAATCAAAGTCAAAGTCTCTCTGTAAGGGGAAGTGCTCCACTAGAGATAGAAATACTCTCAATGAGACTGTGAGAGAAGAGAAAGAGACCAAGACTGACAGATTGACTCTGAATGATGACGTCACTGCAAGTGTCTTCACTGGGACCATCACTGGACTGACAGCAGAGGATGCTGGGAAATACTGGTGTGCAGTGACATTAGAGAGAGACGTGAATTATCTTTACACTCATCTGATCGTCATCATGAACGAGGGTGAGGAAGGTTTATACATCTAAAAATGTGAAACTATGGCTGAGACACATGAAACTCAACATATAAAGTATATGCAGTAGAGAGACTGTTTTGCTACTAGTACACAGCAAAATCCCCAGAGTTAAATCAACACTGCTCAGAGCACATATGGTCCCACTCTACAGAGTGTTAAAGTAACTCTGAATCAGTGTTAAAGTTAATGAGATAATTAAGTGATTAATTAAGTGATGATTGAGCATTAGTGATGAACACCTGCTGTTAACAAGCAGAATCACTGAAGGAAAGAGAAACACAAGAACTACAACTGACTTCCAGTCACAGTCTTAGATGAAATCAACTGAAGAGAAAAGAAGACATTAAATCTGTGAAGATCTCAGGTCTTTGTGTTTTTCAGGTGCGTAAAGGTCTGTTTATTACTCAATGTCCACGACAGTCATACCATATGGTAGAACTCATTCTGAACAACTTTGCCTCCAGGACCGCCGCTGTCAGTCGAATCGTTCGTTAAATATTGAGTTTATTTCAGAAATCTACTTTTGTGAACTGGAAGTTTTTTCCACTCAACCATAGCAGGTTAATGCAGATAATGGGCATGGCCAAGTCTACCCAAAAGCCTATCTTTCCTAAATGAAAGCTCAGAACTTTGTGTCATTAGGTGAGCACATGATGCGACTTAAGAGATAAAGAAGCATGCACACTTTTACATTTATGCAAACTTATACCACTCTTAGGTGCCGGTATACCTGTTAAAAACCTTTAAAACGATGTATTTCTTTACTAAATTGCCTATATTGGCTGTAAATTCTTTCCATGATAGGTGGTTACAGGATTGCTAAAGAAAACAAAATACCTTTTTACGCATGTGCTTAAAGGCCTTAAAGCGCTTGAATCCTGGTAATATTTTATAATGTTTTTACTCACACTTGTTTAAAATGTATTTACAACCCATAAATGTTAAAACAGACATTTATGTTACATAGAAAAGTGCTGAAAATTATTTTAATAAATTTGAATATTTGTGTAGATATTAAGTTATTTGTGTTTCTCTTGATTTCTCTTTAGTGCCTTTGTGTTTTATTTTCAGGTTTCTCCATGATCATCATTATTTGTGTGTGTGTGAGTCTGCTGCTGATTGGTGGATTCACTCTGACTGTGTGTAAATTAAGACACATGATACGAGGTTTGATCATTTATTCTGTTCATTTATTTTATTATGTTGATACAAATGAATAATTAGTTATTTGAGTGTCTCTGAGCTGCTTCAATCTGCAACAGTAAAATCGCAATGAGTTTCTGTCTCAGATGCTGCTGTTCGTCTCCAGTTTAACACTTGATGTTGATCTGATTCATGTGATTCTCTCACAGATCCTGGATCAGCTCAGATTAACAGTCATGATGACCTACCTACAATCCCCTCTGATGAGCTCCTGTACACGTCTGTCAGTTTCCAGAAGCATGAAGAGTCTCTCAGTGAAGCTTCAGTCACTGTCAGTAAGAACGAGCTTTACTCTGATTACGCCACGGTCATTTTCCACACAAGACTCAACTAACTCACTTATAACAGGTCACAGATCAGCACACATTACACCAGACCAGTATTTACTTATGTTTACAGTTAGTTGATAAAATTCTCCTTATAATCCATAGTTTAGCGTAATGTTTTATTGACCAGGGTCATTCAGTCTGTTAAATCATGAGACACTTTAAAGTTTCCACTGCCGAACATGTTGCTTCTTTCACACGCTCAAAATGTGTCAGATGTTGATTGGTGTGCAGTAAGAGTTTGTCTCAGTTCATCTCAGTTTATGTGTGATAAAAACAGGAAATACAAACCTGAGGTGACACAAAACGTAATGTAAAGTTTCCACTCCAGATGCAAAGATGTGTATTTTAAATGCAGCTCTTGGCGCCTCTTTAATAGCAGCTCAGTAACAGCAGCTCAAGTACAAGAAGGTTCACAGCAAATTTCCCTGTGTTAAATTAACACTGATCAGTGTTTATATGAGTCCACACTCAGAGTGTTAGAAGTGTCACTGAAGCAGTGTTAAAGTTAATGAGATAATTAAGTGATTAATTGAGTGATGATTGAGTTTGATTGAAGACACCTGATGTTAACAAGCAGAATCACTGAAGGAAAGAGAAACACAAGAACTACAACTGACTTCAGCCACAGTCTTAGGGTACGTTTACACGACACCGATGTGCTTAAACCGGAGAAGTTTTTCCTTTGAGTTTTCCGTGTACAGACGACACCATTGACAAAATAATCCCCATTCACACGGATCACAAAACGGACTATAAACGCTGAATTCTGCTGCCAGGCCATTAGATGGCTATAGACTGAACATGTAATACACATGTGCATGACCTCATCGTCTTCAGAGATTCACGTTTTTGTTGTTTACACAGAGACTGGTTTCAAAAACTTGCCCTCTGAAACCCGTTTTCAAAACGTTGCGTTTTCAGGCAACCAAAAAACAAACGGCCAAAACACTTTCTTTTTTTTTTTTACATTTTTAGTTGAAAACGGTGTCGTGTAAACAGCCCCATAGATGAAATCAACTGAAGAGAAAAGAAGACATTACATCTGTGAAGATCTCAGCAGAGGAGGATTAAACAACTCCACAAACAGCATTACCAGCTTCACTTATTACTGACCAGACTGACTTTATTTCTGTCAGACGTCTACAGAAGTTTTTTTTCTTTTTTCTGTTGTTGTTGTTTTCTTTCTTTTTTTTTCTTTTTACAGAAATGAGTCTGTATAGTTGTGTTAGAATGTTTACAATAATATTTTAAAGAACAATTTTGATTTCCGTTAGCAATTAATTATTATGATAAAGGTTCTAGGATAAAGAGACTTGCTTTATAGATTGGTGTGCTTTAAATCAACAGCAAGAAATGCTCTTCAGCTTGTGGTTTTCTTTTGTATTGTATTGAGTTTGTCACGGCTGCAGGTGTGATAAAAAAAAAAAAAAAAAAAGTGTAATTAACGATGGGCACAAACTTTCCTCTTCATAAAAAGATGATGTGAATTTGTTTGTTGTATGAACAATTATAACATTTATGTATAACATTAACTTGCTCTTTCTCCAATAAGTTTTAGTCAAGTTATCTAAGATTTGTTTTATGTTGGAATTTAATTTGAATCTGTGATGAAACAATGGGTCTCATTCATGAAACACGAGCAGAACGAATTTTTGTGTAAATCGTGTGTAAAGTGGTTCTGGCGTAAATTTTCGGATTCATTAAAATGTTCGTATTTCCCAAATGTTAGTTGGTACGAAAGAAATCTACACCTGCTCCCAGCCACGCGTAAATAGTACGTTTAACATCCGAACGTTTTGCTCATTAATAAACTGCATTTTAATTCAACGTAATCGGGTACATATTTACACAGCATTTTGAAAAAGTATTATATATAGTAATTACATACGGTTTTTCTTTTTACTTGTATTACGAGAGCCAGTAATAGCATCTGCAAACGGAACACAAGTCCACAAGTTTTTTTTATTTTTTTATATTCAAGCTGTTTTTTTTTTGTTTGTTTTTTTACAAGTCCGCAAGTTACAAGTGTTGCAGTCAAGCTTCATGTCGAACCATTTTCTTTTCACTTCTGGGACTGTTCGATTAAAAGATGAAACTCCATTAACTGCATCTGTAATATGCTGCCAAGCATTATTACCTAAAGCATGTAGCCTATTACCTAAAAAAATCCTTTTTTTTTAGGACCTGATACGCCACTATGTACGCTTGAAAATAAAATGTGGCGTTTTGAATGAACTTCTGATAATAAAACTTCAATTTCTGCATCTGAGAAATTTCTCTTCTTCATTCGCTTTTTTTTTTTTTTTTTCTTCCAAAATTATACATGTAATAATACAATAGCATTCGCTTTTGAGAAGACATGTTGAAATCCTTCGTTTCGTGTCATAATATGATGCCCATATATAGCTGTCAGTCGGTTTTAATTGGCGGGATTTATGGTAATTGAGAATGAGCGTGCACGCGCGTCCCATTTACGAGTGATTGGAATTCATTAACCCACACACACATTTCACTATCAAATCTGACGTTTACGAAGTATTTGTGAATCAGGAGAAGAATTTTCGGGAATGTCTCTTTACGCGCAAATCACTCACATATTTACTCGTATATTTACGAATGTTTCATGAATGAGACCCATTGTCTGTAAACAACAGTCTGAATAAATAATGCCTATTTGATTTCTTGTTTTCGTCTGACAAAATAAGATGCATTGCATGTAGAGAAGAAGGGAAGGAAGCATATAAACTGAAGTCTCAGCATTTCACTCTTTGTCCAGTGTGTGTAGTTAATCTGTCATCAGTGATGCTGAAGTTTGATTGACAGCTGCTGTCCATGGTGCTGAATCCAGAACTGCCTGTTAAAGTGACAGAAGCATCAATCAGACTCAGACTCCAGCTGATGATCCTCTGATGATCTGAGGAGTCAATTATGGTGGTTGTATGTATATCTTATTATTTTTTATTTTTTTTTCACTTTATGTTAACCTTTTACTTTGAATTGTTTTATTTTAATCGTTTGCATTGAATCTGCCTTGTTGGTTGACTGAGAGTCCTAATGTATATGTTACTACTGGAGTCTTTACTGTAAACATCACTGATCTGAGAGAAGAGGATTCTGGGAAATACTGGTGTGGATCTCACATCATCACTAAAGTCTCAGTATTTAAACAGGTAAGATTTGTTTTGTCATGAAAATGAAGATCATTTTACTGGTTGCAGAGTTTGCAGAGAAAAAAAAAGTGTCTTTTGACAATGTTCAATATGCCACAAAATCAACTGAGAACAGTTATTGTCAGCGTATGAATCTCAACAACGGTGACAAACAGCATATTCAGATAAACAGATCAACTCGGAACATTAGAAAACAAGCTACTAAAAAGTCACAAAAACAGCAAAAAAAAAAAAAAGAAAGAAAGAAAAGAAAATAGTAAGAATAAAGGAAATTACTAAGACAATGATGGGAACCATGAATGAGTTTTGATTTGTGGCACCCAGAATGCACTGCAGAATGCTTTTTGATGGTCATCACTGTTGAGATTCAGAGGCTGATGTGTCTAAATATATATATATATATATATATATATATATATATATATATATATAATTATATATTATATTATATATATATAATTTTTTTTTTTTTTTTTTTTTTTTTTTTTTTTTATCTGAATAACTTTTAAGAAATCCTTAGAATTATATTGAAAAGCTGGTTCTTATGCTGTAGAATTGCTGCTGTAGTCAATAAGGTCAATCTAACTCTGGTGATTAGATGATTATGTCAAAACACAACCAACATAATCAGATAACCTTTTCTCTTTGCTTGTCTGGCTTTTATAACTCTGTTACAACAGCCCAAACAAAATCCAATATTAAAAGGTCAAGGGTCAAGAGACCAACTAAAGCAAACACTGATCACCATAATGGCGACTTTAACATTTTGGTGATTCTGCTTATTGACATGGGTGAACTCTGTGGCGAAGGGGTTGTGGTTCAGTGCGGTATGTAACGGGAGAGAGAGAAACGAGACGAGTGGGACGTAAGTAGGTCAAGTGCAAATGACGAACACTTGTGTCTTATTGCAGTAATTGGCGTGGAGAGACCGCTTATAAGCTGCACTGGAACGAGAGAGAGAGAGAGAGAGAGAGAGAGAGATGGACTGAGGACTCGTACGAGAGACTGGAGAGAAAGAAAACCGGTGGATCCGAGCTCTCATTTTTGAACTGTTTTGTGCCGTTGCGGTTGCCACGGTGAATGCGCATGCACTTTGAGAGTTCAAAATTAAAAGCTCCAACCCATATTCAGTGTGCAAATTAAACAAAGAAAAATTGAAACCTCTTTTAGTTACAGTGTCTATTTACATTACACTACATAATAATAGTTATAATATTAATCCTATGACAGTAATAGCCATATTTTGTAAAACAAATGCACTAAAAAATAAAGGAAACTTTCATAATTAGTTTTGTACCAATTTCTATACTTAAAAGAGATAAGCACATGATATTTTATTTTGATGCAAACTGCATCAAGCTTTTATTTTGGCGGAAAACATGGTTTACAAACGCCTCTCATTAATTTTATAGTGAATTGCGGTAATCGTCAACTATGCAGATGTGGAAATAATCTGTAACTGGGTTATGGGTTCCTACACTCATGACATGGCCTAAGTGTTTTGAAAGTTCTGCTTACCGCAGGCTCTACACTCTCATCTCTCTCCTGATCCTCCTCACTATCATCATCATCACAGGAGCTGATGAAGGTCAGAAAACATATATTTTGACACAGTTTACAGCGTCTGCTTTAAGGGAAGATTTTTGAAAGATACACACTGAAACTGCTGCACGCTCGCTCACTCGTTTAAAGCTGTGATTGGGCCAGCCCAGTGTCAATCAAGAAAAGAACCAATGGGCCGCTGATCTACGTGTTTCATGGGCTGGTCTGTCAGAAAAAAAAAACTAACGCTGACTTTTTTTGACCAATGCATTATACCGGCACAAACCCAGCGCCGCCAATTAAGCAAAACAAAACAAAACGAATGGGCCGCCGATGTACACATTTTATAGGCCGTTAAAAAAAAAAATATAATAATAATAATAAAAATTATGTATGAGTATGAGATGTATCGGCCCAAAAAGCACGTCGGCCCACCGGGAAAGTGCCCGGTATGCCCGATGGCCAGTCCAGCCCTGACTGGAACTAATGACAATATGAGTGATAAAAACTCTGATTAATCCAGGAAATTTCCCCGGCAGAACTGGGGTCTCTAATGCTCATGACACAGCAGACTGTGAAGGCTCAACTGCAAGATCAGCTTTAGGTGTCACACACTGCACTGAAACAACAGCAGTAATTCAGATCTGGCCAATGAAACTCAGCTTGTATGATATCTGGGATTAAAATTGTAATGGACATGATAATGGTGCAATTAAAATGACTCCACATGTCTGAATGTGATGCCTTTAAAAACGTCAGAACAAACCGTGGTTCTCTCTGCATTTGCTTCTATCTCAGGTTGACGACTACAATTCCTTGGAGAACAGATGCCAGGGAGGTGTTCGGTCCCACTTGCATCAAGCCAAAACAGTGGTATTGCTCCATAACCTGAGATGCTGGAGATAGGTGTGAAGACCCAAGAGGACGTTCACATCTCACAGTAGCACACCACTGCATAAGATCCCAGTGTAGAGCTGGAACTAAATTATGCAACATAATTGTTATAGATTAGACTCCACCCATCTCCTAGACATGAACACTGAACACACACCTCTATCACTACACCCTCACGGCTTCATCACCTGGAATAGATCAAGTCTATCCAGGCTGAACACTATACATCATAAGAAGAAAAAGATGGCATAGAGTCCAAAAGTGTCACTTCACTAAATTTCTATTGTCCATCTTCACACTGACAGATCCACATAGCCTCACACACACAGGGACAGGGAAAGTTAATCCCATTATGACAGTCTAAAAAAGACACACATAGCATACGCTATTTACAACCCTCTGCCAATTCATGGGAAAACACTGTAATATACATTCTACACTCACAAATCGGTGATGCCAAATTATTTAGTATCAGACACTGTATCCTCCACTAGGTGGCGCTCTTTCAGTGTGATTAATGTAATATTCAGTCAGTGCTGATGGTGGGAGGAGCCAGTAAAGCTGATCATTACTGATAAAGAGCTGAAGAAAGAGGAAGGAACTAAAGCAGACAGATGTAGAGACAGATTCACACAGAGAACATTCAGCATAAAGAAGACTGAACTCAACTCACAATGAAGATCCTCCTCATCTTCTTCACTTTCTCCCTGATCTCAGGTCAGAGCTTTTCTCTTTCATCACTGCAGTAATGATGCTGTTTTCTGTTCATGAGGTTTCTGATCACAGTATCAATCTGATTGACAGGTGCAGTGAGATGCGTCAGTGTCACTGGATATTCTGGAGGAAGTCTTCTTGTTGATTCTGGGAAACTTTGGTTCAGTAACTCTTCTAAATATATGGCCAAATTACCTGAGTGGAGAACAATAATAAATTATACGAAACATGATAAATGGATTAATGAAGAACGATTCACACTGTTTAAAAACAATGAGGGAAAACTCATGATCTACATCAGAGAACTGAACCAACATGATGCTGGAAGATATGCATTTGAAGTCGTTCACAAGTGGCTTAAATATATGACTTTGAATGTGGAAGAAGGTCAGTCATTTTAAGAAGTCTCTGTGTAGTAAAACTATTTCAAAGTTTTTATATTCATAAAATGTATTATGTGAATTACAGAATCATGTTGTAAAGCTTCAAAGAGGGTGATGGTGAATATTGGAGAAACTGCAACCTTCAGCTGTGAATATTCACAGAATCATATTAATGATCCCAAGATCATATTCAAAGAAGGAAATTACTATATTGAGACGATTTACAGCACCTCGAAGAAGACCGAAAGATTCAGTGTTTCTGATGACAAACATAAAAACCTCTTCAATGTGAGAATTACTGCTGTGACTCCAGATGATGGAGGAGTTTATTTATGTGGAGTTTGGATCTACAGAGACTCGTACAGTTACTCCATTATTAATACTGTTCATCTATATATTATTAGTAAGTTGAACAAACTCAATCAAATATTGGCAAAAAAAACTAAAATAAACATGATTACATAACATGCAATATGTAAATTGTGAAAATATAAGTATGTAATATATAATATATCAAACTATAATAATATTATTTGTCTTTGAAGATTAATGATATTTGTGATTGACAGCTAAAGTGGGCGTGTCTAGAGCGACTGGCCACTCAGGAGGTCGTATGATGATCAAGTGTGAACATCCTCAACACAAAACCAAGCCAAAATACATCTGTAAAGAATCAGATGGATGTTCAGAGAGGAAGAATCCAGGAGTTCAGGATGAATGGATGGAGAATGGAGATGTTTCTTTATATGACGACACCAGAGCAGGAGTCTTGATGGTGTTTTTTAGAGAGCTGAAAGCTGCAGATGCAGGAACATACAGATGTGGAGTGAATGTGTCTCACTATACTGAGAGCTTCACTGAACTTCAGCTGCTCGTCAGAGACGGTGAGGAACCAGAAACACTTTATCTGGCATACATGAAGTGTTGGTTCAGATTTTATGCTATTTCTTCTTCGTTACAGATGTAACGTTTGTGACTGAATCTGCTCATCTTGGTGAAGAAGTCAACATCACCTGTCAGATCCCAGAGGAACATAAAGTTCATTTCTGCAAAGAGGATGATGATCACATCTGTCAAAACATCAGCACATCTGCAGTGACAGAAATGAGTCCTTCATCTGAGAGAAATGAAGAGAGAGTTTTTACAGTGAGCATCAGTAATGTGAGCGTGAGAGATGCTGGAGTTTACTGGTGTGGAGCAGAAACCAGAGACACACATTTGACTTTCATCTCCCTGACCACCAAAATTCAGCTCAACCTCTTCAGTGAGTGAATTCAGATGATTTCATTGTAGTAAATACAGTATATTCAGAATCAAGCGTGTGAAATTAAAGCAACACTAAAGAACTTTTTTTTTTACCTTAAAATACACTGTTAACCCTTGCTGTAAAAAAAGGCCAAATTCTGACAATATTATACCATTTTCCATTAAAACAGTAATATACCGTAGAAAACAAAACTAGCCTACAGGAATATACTGTGAATTAACAGTGCTCAAAATTGCTCAGAGGCTGGTTTCACAAATACACCCCATACCCTCATTCACTATTCCCAACATTAGTTCACTAATATAGTCCCCTTGACAGAGTGAATGAAAAGAAGTGAGTGAATTGAGAAACTGATGAACACCTGATAAGCAGAATCACTGAAGGACAGAGAAACACGAACAGAAAAAAGAGAAACACAAGAACTACAATTGACTTCCAGCCACACTGAGTGTGAAACCAGTTTACAAACCAGTTTACGATTATTTCTTTCATACATGTACAAAAGTTCTTGTTGAGAATTAACCGAGATATAGTTAATAATAAAGTTTGTTGTCACCATGATGGAGATCAGTATTTGCTTTAGTTGGTCTCTTGTCCCTGGACTTCTTACCATTCATCTCTCTCTGGCTGCTATAACAGTGAGTTTATAAAATACATTTGTTATGGCAAGAAAGAGCCAAGAGGAAGATGATCAGGTGTTTATGGCTTTTGTGATGATGTCACAGTCATCCTGGACATGTCTGATTCTCTGATCTTTTCTGTATTTATTCTTTGAATTTATGGGTATTTCACATTTAGCATATAACTGTAAATCTACAACATAAAATCAATACTTCTGTAATAAGGTCTTCTGAAGAATATTGTAATCATATAGTGCATTAAAAAAACTCCTGCTTGACTCAGACACACACAGACATCAACAATCAGCACATGAATCTCAACAATGGTGACAATCAAAAGTTTCATGCCGCAATGCATGCTGGGTTCCAGGATAATATAAAACTCCCAGAATGCACTGCTGCATGAATAAAAAAATATATATTGCCACCGTTGTTGAGATTCATGTGCTAAATTGTGATATCTCTGTGTTTCTAAAAGACAGTGTAGCTCTGTTTCTCTGGTTATGCATGATGTGTTAAAAAAAATGAATCATTGTAATTTATTGTTGTGGTTTCACAGTGGTGGTAATGTAACACTTTTGATTGAGGATGAATTCCTTAGTGAATGAACAGGCAATATGATGATTTTGTCATCATAATCATTATAACCGCAATCATTCATAAACTGTGTGTGCACAAGTGTGATTTGCAAAAACACAGCTCAAGCAGCAAAAAAAAATCTAATGTTGTAGCATCAGCATCCCAACTCAAGCAAGCACTGATCTCTATAACGGTAACTTCAAAACAAACATTTTCAATTAAACATCTTAATAACAACTTCTGTAGATGTATGAAATAAAGTCATACTGGTTAATAATAAGTGTAATAATGTGTAATGGCTGGAAGTCAGTTGTAGGTCTTGTGTTTCTCTATTTTCTGTTCTAACAGCAGGTGTTCATCACTAATGCTCAACAATCACTTACATATTCCCTTAATTATCTCACTGCAACACTGTCTCAATGTTACTTTTACTCTTTGTAGTGTGGATTTCCCTGTGGGCTGTAAAGGGTTAACAGTGTAAGATAAAAAGACACACCCACAAAATGTATTTTAACAGTAATAAACTGTAAGTTAAAAAACAGGTATATACTGGCAACACTGTTGCCAGTAGTTTACTGTAAAAAAAAATTTGGGTCACCGTTGTGCAGAAGAGTAGAGCCTGTGCTTCAGTCCAGGAGAAGATCTACAAACATTGATGATATGCTGCATGTTGCTTTATTTAACAGGCGGTGACTGTGTAGTTGCTGGTCCAGTGGAAATCTCTTTATTTACAAAAGTTTTGTTGTGGTTTCAAATGAAAGAAGTTCACAGTAATACTTTGCTCACGTTATTAATGCATTATACATTTTAGTTAATACATTTAAATGACAGTTGGTCAATTTAAGGCAGTCGGTTTCTGCAAGTGAAATTAGTTAACTAGAGTTTTAGTGCATTTTTACAGTAAAGAACTGCACAATTAACAGTAAATTACTGGCAACAGTGTTGCCAGTATTTTACTGTAAAAAAACCCGGTAAGGTCTAACAGTGTAATGTTTCCAAAATCATTTCAGTGGTTCATCAAGTCGTAACAGGGTGAACGGCACTTCTGCATTCACTTTGCGGCCCTATATCTGCTATAACCACACTATGCAAGTTTGCCAGATTGGATAGCGTTTCTGTAGTTCGAATGAGACATAAGAAAACTACAAATTTGACTTGCTTTATGGCAAGCGTTACAATAGTCATTATTTAGTTTTTCTTCGTTTCTGACGTTGCAATACATCATACTGTCATGAAATCATCAACATACTCTACCTTGTCTGTGGACATCGTTCATTCCAAAGCCGCTGCTGGATGAACAGCGAGCGTGTGTGCGACTGTAGGCTGCGGTAGGCTAAATTATTTACAACAGCGTAATGGACAATTCCACTTCCAACCTGTAGGGGGACCGAAGAGGAAAGTTCCTTAGTGTTGCTTTAATAGTTCACTTAAAATTTTAATTCTGTCATCATTTACTCTCCCTCAAGTTTTTCTAAACCTGTATAAATTTCTTTCTTCTGCTCAATACAAAGGAAGTTATTTTGAAGAATGTCAGCAACCAGACAGTTGATGGACGCCATTGACTTATAGGTAAAACAATACTATGGAAGTCAATGGGGTCCATCAACTGTCTGCTTGAGGGTGAGTAAATGATGACAGAATCTTCATTTTTGAAGTGAACTACTCCTTTAAATGTCTGTGTTTGTTTGTTTGCAGTGGCTCCAGTAGTGAGACGTGAAGGAGGAGGAGAATCACACATCTTCACTAAAGTGCATTTAAGCATCAACAAAGGCAAGACAGTTTCTTTTATTTGTATCTTCTATCATATCAACACTTTAACAATCGGTTATGGGCTAGTCTACCGATGTGAGAGGAGGGGTGAGAAAAAGCGTTTCCACTTCATCTTTTCGTTTTATGCTATTTAAAATATGCACACAGTGTTGTCCGATTCATGAACAAATGACTCTTATGAACCGATTCATTTGAGTAAATCAAGAACATACAGTGCAACATGGCCCTGTCCCAAATGGCGCACTTCATGCGGACTTTCGGTCTCGTGGACTTGAATTGCGCGTGCTCGCTGAGTCTACGAGTCCGTAGGCCGTCCCATTCAGCATTTTACCGCTCTGAAGTGTGCTCAGCAGCGCCCCCTTTGTACCCTTGAAGCGGTCTTCCGCGAAGCCCGCATAGAAGCAGGCTCCACGCACTTTAACTACCCAGGAATCCTTGCGAAAGGCCAATCAGACAACAGATGGGAGGAGATTTCACTGACGGATAATTGTTGACATGGCTGAGAAGAAAATATTACGGTTTTTATGACCTAAATGTACATTTTACCAGTTGTTACCTACAGTTTATACAAACATTATGGTCATCGACCAGTGGTTGATGTCTCAAACATAATAATAGCGTGTTTAATAATACGATCGTGTTATGATTCATTAAATAAATAGTACCGAATGTCAGGGCTTTACTGAGTCATATGTAAACATAGTATGAATATTGACACCTGTAAATTGAAAAAATTATGTTTAAATTATGTTTTAAAATTGTAATCTTAGTTCAAATGGAACATTATGTAGCCTATTATTATGTACAACTGTATACATCATTTAAATAAGCATGATATATCTATTGTTTAATGCCCAGGTGATATGCACAATATCAAAATATAGAACTGTAAAATTAGGATGTGTAGTTGACATGCAGATAAGACATCAGAGCGCAAAAATGTGATTTCTCCTGTCCAACAACAACCAGGCCGTTATTTCCGGCGTGCCGATCGAGTCTGTCCCAAAAATACCTCTCAATGCGCCCTCGTGGACTCGCGCCAAGGGCCCTATAGGTCTGCACTACATGACGTCACCAAAGTGCGGACTCTGAGGAAGTCCACAAGTCCGGAGTGTGCCATTTGGGACAGGGCCCTAGTATAGTCAGATTCATGAACAAGTGACTCTTACAAGCCAGTCATAATAAAGAATCGTTCAAAAGACTCACAAACTAAAGAGTGCGATTTGAATGATTCAGTGAACAAACTCAGAGAAGTTACTGAATCGATGTCCATCCACTGGCACTAACTGAACTGTAAGATATTAATAACTTCTCACTACATAAAAAAACTAAAAACTAACTAAATAAAAAAACTAACTTACAGGACCTCTGAGAAATAATCCTGTGCAGATTGTCTGTGTTTGCAGTATGTTGTTATTTTTTCTCACTGTGTTTATGATGAACAGGTTTTTTTAATACCAGATCAAAACCACAGAAATGAGCTGAAGGTTCAGACTCTCAGTTTAATTTGGCTGTGAAGAATTACAGTCTTTATTCAGAAACCCACAGTGAGACTCGACAGAGACAGAAACAGAAACAGAGATGAAGCAGAACGTGCAGATCTGCAGACGAGAGACTGAAATACACTCATGTTACTGCAGAGCTACAGTAGTTCTCGTAAACGTGTTTCCAAATGTCTCCGTTTTCAAGGGTCGAAAATTCAGGCGTATTTATACATTTTAAAACAAAAACGCACTAATGTAAACAAGGCCTTTGTTTGTATATTGTTCCCTTTCTGCTTCCTAGGGTGTCATGGTTTCATTCTGTTGTCATAATTACTTATATATATATATATATATATATATATATATACATGTTCAGTTCTATATATACATGTTCAGTTCTACATGTTCAGTTCTTTGTCTGCCGTTGTTTGTGTATAGCACACACTGTTTGTTTTGCCTCGTTTGGATTATCTGCTTGTTGTATTGTTGCTTAGATTTATATATTAAAGTTAAAAGTGCTGCATATTAGATCCGTGTAGCCTCTTGTCATCTTCCTGCCTGACTAAACATTACAGTCTCAGTAATTTTGGATGTGAAGAATTAGCGTTCTTTATTAAGGAAACCCACAATAAGACCACACGAGACTCAATAGAGAGAGATGAAGCAGAACGTGCAGATCTGCAGACAAGAGACTGAAACACACTCTTTCTACTGTGACCTTAATAATAAGTAAAAATAGAATAAATGAAGCTGCGCATGAAAACTCCCTCAGTGATGTTGGCCAGGTGATCAACAAATGTTACTAACATCTTTTTAAAATAATTTATTCAATACATGTGATTTTATATTAAAACATATTTATGTTGGATATAAAATAACACTGGGTTGGATTTCATGGTCAATTCTCAATATAAAACAGATAAAAACAAAGTAAATAATTAAATAGCCACAAAAGCAGAAACAGAGCAGCTTTATGTTTACAGATTAGACATCACTTTAGCTCATCTTATTCATGTTAACTATGTAAATTGGACCTGAGTGTCCTCAGTTGAATATTTGTGTAGATATTATTTCATTCACGTGTCTTGCTTTCTATTTATTGTGTGTGTGTGTGTTTTATTTTCAGATTTCTCCATGTTCATCATTATTTGTGTGTGTGTGAGTCTGCTGCTGATTGGTGGATTCACTCTGACTGTGTGTAAATTAAGACACAAGAGACGAGGTGACGCTCACACACACACTTCAGTTCAGTCTACTGCACAGTTACCCACAATCCCCTCTGATGAGCTCCTTTACACGTCTGTCAGTTTCCAGAAGCATGAAGAGTCTCTCAGTGAAGCTTCAGTCACTGTCAGTAAGAACGAGCTTTATACCACGGTCATTTACCACACAAGACTCAACTAACTCGCTTATAACAGATCACAGATCAGCACACATTACACCAGTATTTAAACAAATAGACTATGATATATATATATATATATATATATATATATATATATATATATATATATTTATTATTTAAGATTATGCTCACAGTTTATTGATGAAAATGTACTTAATCCATAATTTAGTGTTAAAGAAATGTTTAATTGACCGGGTCGTTCAGTTCAGTCTCTTGAATCATGAGACACTTTATAAATTCTGCTCATGTTTCTTCTTTCACATGTTTAAAATAGCAGTTGTGTCAAAGGTTTATTGGTGTGTGTAAAGAGTTTGTCATCTCAGTTTATCTGAGGGTGTGAATAAAACAGGAAATAAAACTTGTGAGTGACACTTCTAGAAAATACTGTGAAGTTTCCAGTCCAAATGCAGAGACACGTTTAGTTAATAAAGGCTCTTTTACAGCAGCTCTTAAAGCTGTTTGGTTTACTGTTTTCTCTTCCTCATCTCTCTGAATATTGATTGTGTTTGATCTGCTTTAGATTTGTACATGCAAGAGACTTTTTCTGATGTATAGTTTTACTGTAGAAACATATTTTATTAATTGAAAAATAAACATTGTGATTATATAATATATATATACACTACTGGTCAAAAGTTTTAGATCGGTACGATTTTTTATGTTTTTAAAAGAAGTCTCTTCTGCTCACCAAGGCTGCATTTATTTTATAAAAAAACAATAAAAAATAAGTATCATTGTGAAATATTATGAAAATATAAAATGACTGTTTTCTACTTCAATATATTTTAAAATGTAATTTATTCCTCAGATGAAAGCTGAATTTTCAGCATCATTACTCCAGTCTTCAGTGTCACATGATCCTTCAGAAATCATTCTAATATGATGATTTATGCTAAAAAAAACATTCATTATTATTTTCAATGCTGAATTTTTTTTTTCTAAATTCTTTGATGAATAGAAAGTTCAAAAGAACAGCATTTATTTAAAATAGAATATTTTCTAACATTATAAATGTCTTTACTGTAATGTTTGATCAGTTTAACTCATCCTTGATGAATAAAAGTATTGATTTATTTTATTTCTTTCCCCAAAAAATAAAATTAAAATTCTTACTGACCCCAAACTTTTGAAGGGTAGTGTTTAATGTTACAAAAGCTTTATATTTCAGATAAATGCTGTTCTTTTGAACTTTATTCATCATAGCATCATGAAATAAAATAGTAAAAAACTGTTTTCAACATTGATAATAATCATAAATGTTTCTTGAGCATCAAATCATCATATTAGAATGATTTCTGAAGGATCATGTGACACTGAAGACTGGAGTAATGATGCTGAAAACAGCTGTTTTAAATTGTAATAATATTTCACAATATGACTGTTTTTGTTTGTATTTTTAATCAAATAAATGCAGCCTTGGTGAGCAGAAGAGACTTCTTTTAAAAACATTAAAATTCTTACCGATCTAAAACTTTTGACCGGTAGTGTATATATGAAGACTTCAGATGCAAAAGCCTCTAAGTGCCATCTGAAATTTCCTTCTAGAATGATCATTTTTATCAAGCTTGTATGTTTATGTTCACTTATTGCACTTTAATGGCAAGTTTTTTATCTGTCCCTCGATCTCATTTTAAATCAGAAGGTGATCAAGCTTTCTCTGTAAAAGTTCTTTCTTTCTCACCCCAAAGCTCTGGAACAGTTTACCTTTAAACATCAGGGCCTCTCCATCACTGGATGCTTTTAAATCCAGTTTAAAGACCTATTTTTACTGTCTTGCGTTCGAGTGATGTTGTGTATGTATTATAAATTAGTTGGTGTTGTATGTTATGTATGTATGTATGTCTATACCTTGAATGATTTTGATACTTGATTTTTATCTCCATTTCTGTTTTTATTTTATTTTGTGTTTTTTTTACTTCTTTTCTCTTTATTTTATTTTTATTGATTTATTTTATTGTATTGTAAAGCACTTTTGATCAACTACGGTTGTGTTAAACTTGCGCTCTATAAATCTGACTTGACCCAGGGTTGATGCAGGAGCTGCGAACAGCGATGGACCTCGCCCTTTAGATGACAAAAGTCACTGCGTAGTCCCTTGGGCAGTCGATTTCCATGTTAGTGGTCTAGGAGTGCCATCTCTGGCTGAAAGAGATCTTCTTTGGCTGACAAAGTTCGCTTTCTTGACTCCACTCCCAGGCCAGGCTCTTCAGTGACGCTGTCGAGAACAGAAGCAGACGGAGGCGATTAAACACATCGTGCTTGGCGGGATGGTGCTGCCTCCCCTTGCAGCGTCTACATCTGCTCCAGTGTGGCCACAGCAGCTGCCCTCACCCAGGCCCCAACGTGGAGCTGCCCGCAGGAGGGCGACACAGCCCGGGTGATGCAGAGATGGAGGGAGCTGCTCTTCAGGAGAATCTTTTGTTTTTTTTCAAAGAGCTATTTCTGTTCCGCCGCTGGCCTCATGACACTCTCGCTCCCCACTCCTGGATGCTGTGCCTTCCGGGTCGGGCCCTGTGCTCCACCACACTGCCCCACTGCGGGTACGTCTGTAGTCCCATTGATCCTGCTTGTACGGTGTATGGAAGCCTGGCTAGCGCTTCCCAGACCTTCTCGCTGGCTCATTTGCATGAACAGACTCGGCTATGTGATTCAGTTTGCCTGGGTTTACCTCAGTGGATGCTCCTGTCCTGCATGCAGAGTTTGTGAAGTGGGTATTCACATCCTCAGCTATCTCGATGACTGGCTCATTCTGGCCTACTTGCAAAATCAGTTGTGCGAGCACAGGGATCTGGTGCTCAGGCACCTCAGCCAGCTGGGGCTTCAGGTCTTGAAACTGGAAAAGAGCAAACTCTTCCCTGTGCAGAGTATCTCTTTTATCGGTATGGACTTGGACTTGGTCAACATGACAGCGCGTCTCACGAGCGAGAGCACCCAGTCAGTGCTGAACTGCTTTAATTTGTTCAGGGGCAGGACAGTGGTTCCACTGATATTCTTTCAGAGGCTCCTGGGGCATATGGCATCCGCAGCTGCGGTCACACCACTCAGATTGCTTCATGTGAGACCACTTCAGCACTGGCTGGCTGGCGAGCTCATTCGTGCAGCCGACACACTCTCACAACAGCTTATGCTCCCGGGGGAGAGGACTTAAGCACTGGCTACACGGCCCAGTCCTGAGATAGGCATGGCACCATGGCACACACTGGTTTGTGGTCAGACCCTGCCTTTCTACAGGCCGGCGTGGCCCTAGAACAAGTGTCCAGGTATGCTGTTGTCTCAACAGATGCCTCCAACACGAGCTGGGGTGTTGTATGCCACGTGCACGCAGCCTCTGGTTCCTGGACAGGACCTCGACAGCAGTGGTCTTTTTACTTTAAAATTTGTGAAATATGACTCGAACATTAGGCCTATATCCAACTATATGCACATTTTCTTAAAGAAATGTTAATACTGCATGTAAAACTATAGATTTATTATGCACACTACAACCTTTCAGAAATTCCTTAGTAACATTTAAGTAGAGACAACAATGGTCTTTGAAAATATTCTTTGAGAGCATCAGAGCATCTGAGAGTGTAAACACAAGCACAAATGTCTTATTCAAATTCTGGCTCCATCTAGTGGTAAATATGTATTAATGGCTGTGTGAGGGACCAAGCAGTCAATGAATGAGGGCCATAGAAATATGTTCCAAAAATATATATATTTTTACTAAATTCAAAAAATCATATACAAAGTTAAAAAAAAAAAAAAAAAAAAAAAAAAAGGAAACAAAGTCCGAATAATCAAAACAAATGTTTAGGCCTATAAAAGAGATCAACAGAACAAACTAAACTCAAACAACTGAGTATGTGTAAAGACAAACTGAACTGATCTGATTTGTTAACATCAGGGACACATTTATACAAACGGACTAGTCCACATTAACACAGAAGGGAAGACAAAAACAACAACTTCACTAATACAACAACAAAATCAATATCAAGACCAGTTAAATAATTACACTTATTAAGTACATATTTTTAAACACAGATAATAAATCTAGGAAAAAGAACAAACAATTAGAAAAGTAAATACCAACACAAACATTCAAGAACCCCCCCCCCCCCCCCCCCCCCCCACAGTTAATCTGCTGGTTGGTAGCGGCAAGCGGAAACTTAAACAGCAGTGGAAGCGGCATGCCGGCCCTTAATTCGCGCGGACCACAACCGGAACCACAATGGAAGGGCTGCATGGCCAGGTACCAACGTGTTATTCGGCTATTGGTGTCTTTCATTTGTTGAAGCCATTTCAGAGCCTTGTGGTCCGTCTCCAGGACAAATTCCCTTCCCAACAGGTAATATTTCAGGGAGTCCAAAGCCCATTTCACAGCCAAACATTCCTTCTCCACGATAGAATAACGGACTTCCCTAGGGAAGAGTTTGCGACTGAGGAACGCAATAGGCCGTCGAGCATCAGGAGCCCCCTGCAATAAGACAGCCCCCAGGCCTCTATCCGAAGCATCCGTCTGGAGAATGAAAGGTTGGTTGAAGTTAGGATTATGCAAGGAAGAACTCCTGCTTAAGGCGGTTCGAATGTCTTGAAACGCTGCTTCCGCTTCTTCCGTCCATCTGATCTGATTTGGACATTTTGAACCGACCATATCAGTCAAAGCGGCAGCTCTGCTGGAGAAATTGGGGATAAATTTGTTATAAAATCCAGCCATGCCCAGGAACGATCGCAACTCCTTGCGAGTCTGTGGCTGAGGGCACATTTCAATGGCCCGGACCTTTTCCACCTGAGGCCTGATCACCCCACCACCAATGACAAATCCCAGGTATTCAGTCTCAGTCTTTGCAACAGCACATTTGTGTGGGTTCACGGTCAGCCCAGCTCTCTGAAGACGTTGCATAACCTCCTGGATGTGTTGCAGATGTTGCTCCCACGTGTCACTGTAAATCACAATGTCATCCAGATAAGCAGCTGTAAAGGTTAACCCTCGTAATACCTGGTCCATGAGTCTTTGGAAACTGGCAGGTGCCCTGTGCAATCCGAAAGGTAAGACCTTAAAATGAAATAACCCCAATGGGGACTTGAACGCGGTGAGCTCTCTGGACCGGCGAGTCAACGGTATCTGCCAGTAACCTTTTGAAAGGTCGATGGTCGTCAGAAATTTGGAGTTACCCAGGCGATCTGTTAGGTCACCTATACGTGGAGTGGGGTAGGCATCAAATTTTGTCACAGAATTGAGGTAACGGAAGTCTATACAAAATCTTATTGTGCAATCCTTTTTTGGAACGAGGACCACAGGATGACACCACTCACTCTTGGATGGCTCTATGATCCCCAGCCTCAGCATCAAATCCACTTCCTTCTTCAGTGATTCTTGTAGACGCTCTGGGACCCTATAGCTCATTCTCCTCACAACAGCATCAGGCTTCAACTCAATGTCATGTTCAATTACATTTGTGAATCCAGGATATTCTGAGAACACCTCAGGTAAGCAAAGGGCCCTCACCTCAAGTTGCCGTTGGGGTGACAAGTGATTCAGACTAACATCTCCTAGAGCTGGCTGGGGTAAGTATTGGTCATCCAGTTCCTCTTCTTCCTCCACCTGCCTAATCATCAGGCTCTGCACAGTCTGATCAGGACGAGGAACCCATTGTTTAAGGAGGTTAATGTGCAGAATTCTTCCCGGACCGTCTTTGCCTGACTTGCCAATTTCATAGGTGGTCGGCCCAAGTTTCCTTCTGACTTCAAACGGGCCTTGCCATCTCGCCAACAGTTTACTCTCAGTACTGGGCAGCATAACCAGTACCTTCTGACCCGGGTCAAAATTTCGCTCCCGCGCAGATTTATCATACCAGGTTTTCTGGCGTGTTTGCGCCTCAGCCAGGTGAGATTGGGCCAATTCGGTCATCCTCGCCAAGCGCTCTCGCATCTGCACCACATAGGACACAATGTTCATTGACTCATCCCTTCTCTGGTCTCCCTCCCATATTTCTCGAAGCAGTGCAAGAGGCCCTCTCACCTCATGTCCATATAAGAGTTCAAATGGGGCAAAGCCAGTAGATGATTGTGGTACCTCTCTATAGGCGAACAGAAGGTACCCGTTACCCGACTCAGATACAAACTTGCGAAGCATCTGCTTAAGGGTCTGGTTAAATCTTTCTGTCAGCCCATCTGTCTGAGGATGGTACGGGGTTGTTCTTAGACTCTTAATGCCCAGTAGTTTGTATACCTGTTTCAAAAGGGTAGACATAAAGTTAGTCCCTTGATCAGTCAAGATCTCACAAGGAAACCCAACTCTAGAGAACAATTGCACAAGACAGGTTGCCACATACTTTGCTTTGATGGACCTCAAGGGGAACACTTCTGGATATCGGGTAGCGTAGTCAGTTACAACGAGCATAAACCGATTACCTGAGCGACTTCTTTCAACAGGTCCAACCACATCCATTCCCAGTCTTTCAAATGGAGTGCCTATGATGGGAAGCGGTTGAAGAGGAACCCGACATGGGCCACGTGCTGAGACCTTTTGACATTCGGGGCAACTTCTACAATATTGGGTTACCTCAGGTTTCAGGCCAGGCCAGTAAAAGTGTCTTCTAATCCGAGCAAGAGTCTTAACTTTCCCCAGGTGGCCAGCCCAGGGAATCGAATGGCCCAGGATCAGAATAACTTCACGGACACAGCTGTGTCGTCACACCAAACCGACGATAGAGTATCCCCTGCTGAAGATAAAAGCCTTCCTTTGTGAGGTTACCTTCAATATTCTCCACATCCTCTTGCTCTGCCCGCTCCAGGTAAGGAACTAGACTTGCATCCTCCTGTTGTAACTGAGCAATGTTAGTTGGTAATTTAAAGTCTGGGGAAAAATCAGAGAAAGAGTCAACTGGCATCTTAGAGGCATTATATTGAACTTTTCCCAACCGTCTCTGTCGACGAGACTTCCTAGGCTTTGCAGAGTCAACAGTGTCTACTGCATGGTCAAAGAAAGGGAGGGCCCTAAGCAACTGTTCCTCTTCCCCTTTGCTCGCTTTAGCTCGGGTGACAACAACATTACATGAGGGTACTGGCTGCAACAAGTCCCAGAGCACTGGCAGGTCATGGCCCAAAACCACCGGAAATGGTAAGTTGTCTGCTACGCCCACATCCAGAAGGTAAGTTTGTCCTCTCACTTTGATATATACATTGGAGGTAGGAAGCAGTTTTTCATCACCGTGAACACAGCGAATGGCTTTCTTTTCACTGAAGTTCAGTAGAGCCGGTGGGACATACCTGTGATGTACCAGAGTCTGATCACTCCCAGTGTCCACCAGGGCCTGCAATTCCCTTCCATTCACCTCCACTGTTACCGTCCGTGGGGCCCACTCAGCGTTTACTTGTGAACTCAGATGACCCCTGGGCACATAACATAAGTGAGTAGTCTTGGCTGTGTTTTTAGGGCACATCGGTTTTGTGTGGCCCTCCTGACCGCATAGATAACAGATTGGCACCTTCCTAGGATTCTTTAGAGGAGTTGCAAAAGCAGGTCCTCCAAGAGACTGACCGGCACTGGGAAGATTTCTCTGGCTTTGTTGGGGAAGATTTAGTCGGCGATCATCCCTACTGGCTTTCCAGGCCCACTGACTCCTCTTCCGTGCAGCCACGAACACATCGGCCAGTGTCGCTGCCTGTGCAGCGGTCTTAGCATCATGTTCCCGGATCCAAACCTGGAGCTCAGGAGAAAGCATCCTCAAATATTGTTCAAGAATCAAGATTTCCCCAACTTCCTCCACTGATCTACATTTTGGCTGAATCCACTTCCCATAAAGTTCCCTTAACCGCACATATAATTATTTATGGCTCTCATTGGGTTCAACATCCAGAGAACGAAACTGTTGTCTGTACGTTTCTTGGTTGATGTCATACTTCTTTAAAATGGCCGACTTAACCTCCTCATACTCAAGAGAATCTTCAACATCCATATGAACGTAAGCAGCTCTGGCCTTACCCGTCAAAAGGGGAATTAAACGAAAGGCCCAATCCTCCTTCGGCAAACAGCTGCGATTCTTTCAAAAGTGATTAGGAAGTGTTCAATGTCATCAGATTCAGATAATTTCTCAAGTCTTGGCTCTTTAAACTGACCTGCACCTTGGGTTTCTGAGAGATTTCTCCGACCGGTAGTAGACAGAGACAATGGACGGCCCAAGACAGCTTCCTCATCATCTGGGACTTCCAAGGGGTCCCCAGCAGTCAGCAAAGGATTTGGGGTTGGAGTTGTGCGAGCCTGCACCTTCAGCTGCAACAGACTAAACTGATGTTGAAGGCCTTTAAAGCGCCGCTCCTGCTGGACATATTCTTGGTTTCTGTGACTTTCTTGAGCATCCATCTTTGCCATGTGTGCTCGGAACAGGTTTGTCAAGTCTGCCAGTGTGGGCTCTCTGCTTCCAGGCTCCATATCCTCCATCTCTCTTACTTCCTGCGTCACTCCATCCTCCACCAGCTCCTGGAATACTTCTCCACTTCGCTCTGCTAGAGCAGGCTTTGAGGCTGTTTTCCTTCCTCCCCGGCTCATGGCATGCAGAGTATCTCCATCTCAGGAACAAGAGGGTAGAGAGGAAAAAAAATATATATATTTTTGGAAACCTATGCCCCCTACTGGCTTTATCCCACCGCTGCCACCACTTGTGAGGGACCAAGCAGTCAATGAATGAGGGCCATAGAAATATGTTCCAAAAAATCATATACAAAGTAAAAAAAAAAAAAAGGAAACAAAGTCTGAATAATCAAAACAAATGTTTAAGCCTATAAAAGAGATCAACAAAACAAACTAAACTCAAACAACTGAGTATGTGTAAAGACAAACTGAACTGATCTGATTTGTTAACATCAGGGACACATTTATACAAACGGACTAGTCCACATTAACACAGAAGGGAAGACAAAAACAACAACTTCACTAATACAACAACAAAATCAATATCAAGACCAGTTAAATAATTACACTTATTAAGTACATATTTTTAAACACAGATAATAAATCTAGGAAAAAGAACAAACAAATATAGCTGCGAGCAGCGATTACGGGCCCAAGCCGGTGGCACCGCAACCCCGGTGCCTTTAGTTACCTAAAGGCACCGGGGTGGCGGTACCGCCGGCTTTGGCCCTCCATCGCTGCTCGCAGCTATATTTATATATATATATATATATATATATATATATATATATACATACACACACATACATATATATGTATATATATATATATATATATATATATATATATATATATATATATATATTATTGTTCAAAAGTTTGGGGTCAGTAAGATTTTTAATGTTTTTAGGAGAAGTCTCTTCTGCTCACCAAGGCTGCATTTATTGATTAAAAATACAAACAAAAACAGTAATATTGTGAAATATTATTCCAATTTAAAACAGCTGTTTTCAATTTTTAAATATTTTACATAGTAATTCATTTCTGTGATCAAAGTTGAGTTTTCAGCATCATTACTCCACTCTTCAGTGTCACATGATCCTTCAGAAATCATACTAATATGATGATTGATGCTCAATAAATATTCATTATTATTTTCAATGTTGAAAACAGTTGTGTACAGATTTTTTTTTTTTTCAAAATGCTTTGATGAATGTAAAGTTCAAAAGAACAGCATATATTTCAAATATATATATTTTTAACATTATAAATGTCTTTACTGTAACTGTTGATCAGTTTAACTCATCCTTCATAAATAAAAGTACTGATTTATTTTATTTATTTCCCCAAAAAATAAAATTTTAATTATTACTAACCCAAAACTTTTGAGCGGTAGTGTTTAACGTTACAAAAGCTTTAGATTTCAGATAAATGCTGTTCTTTTGAACTTTCTATTCATCAAAGACTGTACACAACTGTTTTCGACATTTAAAATAATAATGAATGTTTCTTGAGTATCAATCATCATATTAGAATAATTTCTGAAGGATCATGTGACAGTGACGACTGGAGTAATGATGCTGAAAACTCAGCTTTGATCACAGGAATAAATAACAGTTTAAAATATATTAAAATAGAAAGCAGCTGTTTTAAATTGGAATAATATTTTACAATATTACTGTTTTTGTTTGTATTTTTAATCAAATAAATGCAGCCTTGGTGAGCAGAAGAAACTTCTCTGGTATGTGCGCGCCACAGACTGCACGCACGTCCGCTTAGAGTTCCGCCTTTTGCCTTCCGTCAATATTACGTTATTAGAAAAATATTTTTTTAGAGAATCGATTTTTTGACATTTGTGAATCGATTCAGAATCGTCCACGTCCGCATCGCGATGCATCTAAGAATAAATTTTTTCTCCCACCCCTAGATTTCATACAACAGGTTAATAAACAGTTACAATTAAGTCACTTACATTTTAGATGCAATGTTGACTGTTTTTGTTCTGTTTCAGCAGCGAAAATAGTTAAACAAAGATCACGGCAGAACCATCACGCATCACGTGTTTTCTCATAACTGAACGATTCAGCATTTTTAACGAATCGGTTGACTCAAAGATTGAATGATCAATCCATAAACATCTGTCTTAATCATGATCGACTCATTCGAACGAATCGTTTGAACGAATGAATCAATGACTCGCTTATTAAGATGGATGCCTGGCGACACCTAATGGCGGTTTAGTGTTGTTTAAAAGCATCATTCTTTCCCACATGTGTGTGATTTGTGTGTGCAACATTATCATTATTTTTCTTACACTATTATATTAGCGATTTAAAAGCACCCACTCGTGTCACACGTCGATTAACCGGTGGGAAAATATCCTCAGACACATACCTAATACATGTATATTTAAATACAATATTGGCCTACCTGGTAAAAAGTTTTATATACTATTTTGATGTCCTTTTGGACACAAGAGGGCAGTATAGCCCTATGTTTGCTTTTTTGTTGAACCAAATAGCACTAAATAGCCTGTTTTAACTTTTTCATTCTTCTTGAATTGCAAAAACAGAATAAAATGGGTTTAGTTGTGATATTTGTATACTTTTATATAGAAATAAATGGTATATAATTACATTTTTAGAAGATTTTTAGTGTTTCCTTTTTGGACATTATTTAATCCCTCGCCATAGCAAAACCGTTTGAGATATTTATTATCCATTCACAATTTAGCATATTTAATGTAGTTTCATCATGTTGAAAAAGTTTGGTACGAATAAAATAAATAGTTTAAGAGGAGTGGCTAAAAATTCAGAGGCTGATTTTGCAAAAAAATCCACATTCAGACCAAAATATCTGACTTCCTGATGGCCAGAGCTATTGAATGTAAATTAGAAAGTTGTCCGGCTTGATGAGAACAATATACAAACTATTTTTTCTTTACTGTAGTTAAAACTAACCCCCCCACTTTTGTCAAAAGCATGTTGAAAGTGACACACTTCCTGCTGCCAGTTGGTGGCGCTATAACTTTGACTCACAATAGCTACATCCATCTGATCGGCCTCTTACCACGAACACACTGCTGAAGTTTCATCAAGATCAGTTAATGTATGCAGAAGTTATTCCACTTCCGTGTTTCTCTTTTCTCGCCATAAATTCGATTCCTCGCCACAGCCAAACCGTTCGAGATATCAAAAATCCGTCCGCAATTTAGCATCCTCAATGTCTTGACTACATCCACACCGAGTTTGAAGGGGGCACGGTGAATTTTCTAGGAGGAGTATTTCACATTCCACAGCAAGCGTTTTCCAAACAACCCATAATAGCCGACTTCCTGTTGGGCTGGCGTAAAACTTGACCGGGGTAAAGTTGTTCGGCCCGATGAGATCTATATGTGTACCGAGTTTCATATTAATTCATGCGAGCGTGTTTGATATATGGATCAAGTTTTAGAACCCCGTTCAAGGGGGCGCTGTTGAGCCCCCCAGCCACGCCCGGGTCCCAGCTTCAGCCCGGCCCTGATGGCCGTGGGTTCTGACCTGTGTGCAAAGTTTCAAGAGTTTTTGAGCACGTTAAGGACCCCAAAAGCCCCTGAAACCTTGATTAACAATATAAAAGCAATAGTCAAATCCCCCCCTCCCCTCACACACACACAGACACAGAGAGGGAGAGAAAATTCTTCAGAAAATCCACATTCAAACCAAAATATCTCTCTTCCTGTTGGTCAGAGATGGTTCATGTAAATTAGAAAGTTGTCCGTCTTGATGAGAACAATACACATACCAAGTTTTGTTGCTGTTGATAAAACTAACACCCCCACTTATGACTAAAGGTGGCGCTACTGAGCCCCTCACCACGCCCGTTTCTGAAACTTTGCACATGTCTACTGGATAATAAATGTGATGTGTCTGTCGAGTTTCATGCAATTTCAAGTATGTTAAGAGTCTCAAAAGCATAAAAAAAGAATATTAAAGTTTGATGCGTTGCCACGGCAACAGTATCTAAGATATCAATAATCCTTTCACAGGTTTACATCTGCCGTGTGTCTACATTGTACACATAAAGTTTGAAGCAAATCTGGTAAAAATAAGACAGTGATTTCAAAGCATTTTAATAGTGATGTACTTCCTGCTGCCTGTTGGTGGCGCTATAACTTTGACTCACAATAGTCACATCTGTGCGATCGGCCTCTTATATATATATATATGTGTATGTGTGTGTATATATATATATATATATATATATATATATATATATATATATATATATATATACACACACATACACATATATATATATATATATATATATATATATATATATATATATTATTGTTCAAAAGTTTGGGGTCAGTAAGATTTTTAATGTTTTTAGGAGAAGTCTCTTCTGCTCACCAAGGCTGCATTTATTGATTAAAAATACAAACAAAAACAGTAATATTGTGAAATATTATTCCAATTTAAAACAGCTGTTTTCAATTTTTAAATATTTTACATAGTAATTCATTTCTGTGATCAAAGTTGAGTTTTCAGCATCATTACTCCACTCTTCAGTGTCACATGATCCTTCAGAAATCATACTAATATGATGATTGATGCTCAATAAATATTCATTATTATTTTCAATGTTGAAAACAGTTGTGTACAGATTTTTTTTTTTTCAAAATGCTTTGATGAATGTAAAGTTCAAAAGAACAGCATATATTTCAAATATATATATTTTTAACATTATAAATGTCTTTACTGTAACTGTTGATCAGTTTAACTCATCCTTCATAAATAAAAGTACTGATTTATTTTATTTATTTCCCCAAAAAATAAAATTTTAATTATTACTAACCCAAAACTTTTGAGCGGTAGTGTTTAACGTTACAAAAGCTTTAGATTTCAGATAAATGCTGTTCTTTTGAACTTTCTATTCATCAAAGACTGTACACAACTGTTTTCGACATTTAAAATAATAATGAATGTTTCTTGAGTATCAATCATCATATTAGAATAATTTCTGAAGGATCATGTGACAGTGACGACTGGAGTAATGATGCTGAAAACTCAGCTTTGATCACAGGAATAAATAACAGTTTAAAATATATTAAAATAGAAAGCAGCTGTTTTAAATTGGAATAATATTTTACAATATTACTGTTTTTGTTTGTATTTTTAATCAAATAAATGCAGCCTTGGTGAGCAGAAGAAACTTCTCTGTTATGTGCGCGCCACAGACTGCACGCACGTCCGCTTAGAGTTCCGCCTTTTGCCTTCCGTCAATATTACGTTATTAGAAAAATATTTTTTTAGAGAATCGATTTTTTGACATTTGTGAATCGATTCAGAATCGTCCACGTCCGCATCGCGATGCATCTAAGAATAAATTTTTTCTCCCACCCCTAGATTTCATACAACAGGTTAATAAACAGTTACAATTAAGTCACTTACATTTTAGATGCAATGTTGACTGTTTTTGTTCTGTTTCAGCAGCGAAAATAGTTAAACAAAGATCACGGCAGAACCATCACGCATCACGTGTTTTCTCATAACTGAACGATTCAGCATTTTTAACGAATCGGTTGACTCAAAGATTGAATGATCAATCCATAAACATCTGTCTTAATCATGATCGACTCATTCGAACGAATCGTTTGAACGAATGAATCAATGACTCGCTTATTAAGATGGATGCCTGGCGACACCTAATGGCGGTTTAGTGTTGTTTAAAAGCATCATTCTTTCCCACATGTGTGTGATTTGTGTGTGCAACATTATCATTATTTTTCTTACACTATTATATTAGCGATTTAAAAGCACCCACTCGTGTCACACGTCGATTAACCGGTGGGAAAATATCCTCAGACACATACCTAATACATGTATATTTAAATACAATATTGGCCTACCTGGTAAAAAGTTTTATATACTATTTTGATGTCCTTTTGGACACAAGAGGGCAGTATAGCCCTATGTTTGCTTTTTTGTTGAACCAAATAGCACTAAATAGCCTGTTTTAACTTTTTCATTCTTCTTGAATTGCAAAAACAGAATAAAATGGGTTTAGTTGTGATATTTGTATACTTTTATATAGAAATAAATGGTATATAATTACATTTTTAGAAGATTTTTAGTGTTTCCTTTTTGGACATTATTTAATCCCTCGCCATAGCAAAACCGTTTGAGATATTTATTATCCATTCACAATTTAGCATATTTAATGTAGTTTCATCATGTTGAAAAAGTTTGGTACGAATAAAATAAATAGTTTAAGAGGAGTGGCTAAAAATTCAGAGGCTGATTTTGCAAAAAAATCCACATTCAGACCAAAATATCTGACTTCCTGATGGCCAGAGCTATTGAATGTAAATTAGAAAGTTGTCCGGCTTGATGAGAACAATATACAAACTATTTTTTCTTTACTGTAGTTAAAACTAACCCCCCCACTTTTGTCAAAAGCATGTTGAAAGTGACACACTTCCTGCTGCCAGTTGGTGGCGCTATAACTTTGACTCACAATAGCTACATCCATCTGATCGGCCTCTTACCACGAACACACTGCTGAAGTTTCATCAAGATCAGTTAATGTATGCAGAAGTTATTCCACTTCCGTGTTTCTCTTTTCTCGCCATAAATTCGATTCCTCGCCACAGCCAAACCGTTCGAGATATCAAAAATCCGTCCGCAATTTAGCATCCTCAATGTCTTGACTACATCCACACCGAGTTTGAAGGGGGCACGGTGAATTTTCTAGGAGGAGTATTTCACATTCCACAGCAAGCGTTTTCCAAACAACCCATAATAGCCGACTTCCTGTTGGGCTGGCGTAAAACTTGACCGGGGTAAAGTTGTTCGGCCCGATGAGATCTATATGTGTACCGAGTTTCATATTAATTCATGCGAGCGTGTTTGATATATGGATCAAGTTTTAGAACCCCGTTCAAGGGGGCGCTGTTGAGCCCCCCAGCCACGCCCGGGTCCCAGCTTCAGCCCGGCCCTGATGGCCGTGGGTTCTGACCTGTGTGCAAAGTTTCAAGAGTTTTTGAGCACGTTAAGGACCCCAAAAGCCCCTGAAACCTTGATTAACAATATAAAAGCAATAGTCAAATCCCCCCCTCCCCTCACACACACACAGACACAGAGAGTGAGAGAAAATTCTTCAGAAAATCCACATTCAAACCAAAATATCTCTCTTCCTGTTGGTCAGAGATGGTTCATGTAAATTAGAAAGTTGTCCGTCTTGATGAGAACAATACACATACCAAGTTTTGTTACTGTTGATAAAACTAACACCCCCACTTATGACTAAAGGTGGCGCTACTGAGCCCCTCACCACGCCCGTTTCTGAAACTTTGCACATGTCTACTGGATAATAAATGTGATGTGTCTGTCGAGTTTCATGCAATTTCAAGTATGTTAAGAGTCTCAAAAGCATAAAAAAAGAATATTAAAGTTTGATGTGTTGCCACGGCAACAGTATCTAAGATATCAATAATCCTTTCACAGGTTTACATCTGCCGTGTGTCTACATTGTACACATAAAGTTTGAAGCAAATCTGGTAAAAATAAGACAGTGATTTCAAAGCATTTTAATAGTGATGTACTTCCTGCTGCCTGTTGGTGGCGCTATAACTTTGACTCACAATAGTCACATCTGTGCGATCGGCCTCTTACAACGAACACACTGCTGAAGTTTCATCAAGATCAGTTAATGTATGCAGAAGTTATAACACACTTCCTGTTTCATTTTTTCGCCATAAATTCGTTTCCTCGCCACGGCCAAACCGTTCGAGATATCAAAAATCCGTCCGCAATTTAGCATCCTCAATGTCTTGACTTCATGCACACCGAGTTTGGAGGCGAATCGATGAATTCCCTAGGAGGAGTACATTAAATTCCACAGCATGCGTTTCCAAACAACCCTAAATAGCCGACTTCCTGTTGGGCTGGCGTAAAACTTAGAGCACGAAAGTTGTTCGGCCCGATGAGTTCTATATGTGTACCGAGTTTCATATTATTACATGCAAGCGTGTCTGATTTATGGACAAGTGTTCGGATCCCGTTCCAGGGGGCGCTGTCGAGCCCCCCTGCCACGCCCGGGTACCAGCTTCAGTCCGGCCCTGATGGCCGCGGGTTCTGACCTGTGTGCAAAATTTCAAGAGTTTTCGAGCATGTTAAGGGCCCCAAAAGTGGCCGAAAGGTTGACAAAATAATAATAATAATAATAAATATAGCTGCGAGCAGCGATTACGGGCCCAAGCCGGTGGCACCGCAACCCCGGTGCCTTTAGTTACCTAAAGGCACCGGGGTGGCGGTACCGCCGGCTTTGGCCCTCCATCGCTGCTCGCAGCTATATTTATTTATATATATATATATATATATATATATATATATATATATATATATATACATACACACACATACATATATATGTATATATATATATATATATATATATATATATATATATATATATATATATTATTGTTCAAAAGTTTGGGGTCAGTAAGATTTTTAATGTTTTTAGGAGAAGTCTCTTCTGCTCACCAAGGCTGCATTTATTGATTAAAAATACAAACAAAAACAGTAATATTGTGAAATATTATTCCAATTTAAAACAGCTGTTTTCAATTTTTAAATATTTTACATAGTAATTCATTTCTGTGATCAAAGTTGAGTTTTCAGCATCATTACTCCACTCTTCAGTGTCACATGACCCTTCAGAAATCATACTAATATGATGATTGATGCTCAATAAATATTCATTATTATTTTCAATGTTGAAAACAGTTGTGTACAGATTTTTTTTTTTTTCAAAATGCTTTGATGAATGTAAAGTTCAAAAGAACAGCATATATTTCAAATATATATATATTTAACATTATAAATGTCTTTACTGTAACTGTTGATCAGTTTAACTCATCCTTCATAAATAAAAGTACTGATTTATTTTATTTATTTCCCCAAAAAATAAAATTTTAATTATTACTAACCCAAAACTTTTGAGCGGTAGTGTTTAACGTTACAAAAGCTTTAGATTTCAGATAAATGCTGTTCTTTTGAACTTTCTATTCATCAAAGACTGTACACAACTGTTTTCGACATTTAAAATAATAATGAATGTTTCTTGAGTATCAATCATCATATTAGAATAATTTCTGAAGGATCATGTGACAGTGACGACTGGAGTAATGATGCTGAAAACTCAGCTTTGATCACAGGAATAAATAACAGTTTAAAATATATTAAAATAGAAAGCAGCTGTTTTAAATTGGAATAATATTTTACAATATTACTGTTTTTGTTTGTATTTTTAATCAAATAAATGCAGCCTTGGTGAGCAGAAGAAACTTCTCTGTTATGTGCGCGCCACAGACTGCACGCACGTCCGCTTAGAGTTCCGCCTTTTGCCTTCCGTCAATATTACGTTATTAGAAAAATATTTTTTTAGAGAATCGATTTTTTGACATTTGTGAATCGATTCAGAATCGTCCACGTCCGCATCGCGATGCATCTAAGAATAAATTTTTTCTCCCACCCCTAGATTTCATACAACAGGTTAATAAACAGTTACAATTAAGTCACTTACATTTTAGATGCAATGTTGACTGTTTTTGTTCTGTTTCAGCAGCGAAAATAGTTAAACAAAGATCACGGCAGAACCATCACGCATCACGTGTTTTCTCATAACTGAACGATTCAGCATTTTTAACGAATCGGTTGACTCAAAGATTGAATGATCAATCCATAAACATCTGTCTTAATCATGATCGACTCATTCGAACGAATCGTTTGAACGAATGAATCAATGACTCGCTTATTAAGATGGATGCCTGGCGACACCTAATGGCGGTTTAGTGTTGTTTAAAAGCATCATTCTTTCCCACATGTGTGTGATTTGTGTGTGCAACATTATCATTATTTTTCTTACACTATTATATTAGCGATTTAAAAGCACCCACTCGTGTCACACGTCGATTAACCGGTGGGAAAATATCCTCAGACACATACCTAATACATGTATATTTAAATACAATATTGGCCTACCTGGTAAAAAGTTTTATATACTATTTTGATGTCCTTTTGGACACAAGAGGGCAGTATAGCCCTATGTTTGCTTTTTTGTTGAACCAAATAGCACTAAATAGCCTGTTTTAACTTTTTCATTCTTCTTGAATTGCAAAAACAGAATAAAATGGGTTTAGTTGTGATATTTGTATACTTTTATATAGAAATAAATGGTATATAATTACATTTTTAGAAGATTTTTAGTGTTTCCTTTTTGGACATTATTTAATCCCTCGCCATAGCAAAACCGTTTGAGATATTTATTATCCATTCACAATTTAGCATATTTAATGTAGTTTCATCATGTTGAAAAAGTTTGGTACGAATAAAATAAATAGTTTAAGAGGAGTGGCTAAAAATTCAGAGGCTGATTTTGCAAAAAAATCCACATTCAGACCAAAATATCTGACTTCCTGATGGCCAGAGCTATTGAATGTAAATTAGAAAGTTGTCCGGCTTGATGAGAACAATATACAAACTATTTTTTCTTTACTGTAGTTAAAACTAACCCCCCCACTTTTGTCAAAAGCATGTTGAAAGTGACACACTTCCTGCTGCCAGTTGGTGGCGCTATAACTTTGACTCACAATAGCTACATCCATCTGATCGGCCTCTTACCACGAACACACTGCTGAAGTTTCATCAAGATCAGTTAATGTATGCAGAAGTTATTCCACTTCCGTGTTTCACTTTTCTCACCATAAATTCGATTCCTCGCCACAGCCAAACCGTTCTAGATATCAAAAATCCGTCCGGAATTTAGCATCCTCAATGTCTTGACTACATCCACACCGAGTTTGAAGGGGGCACGGTGAATTTTCTAGGAGGAGTATTTCACATTCCACAGCAAGCGTTTTCCAAACAACCCATAATAGCCGACTTCCTGTTGGGCTGGCGTAAAACTTGACCGGGGTAAAGTTGTTCGGCCCGATGAGATCTATATGTGTACCGAGTTTCATATTAATTCATGCGAGCGTGTTTGATATAGGGATCAAGTTTTAGAACCCCGTTCAAGGGGGCGCTGTTGAGCCCCCCAGCCACGCCCGGGTCCCAGCTTCAGCCCGGCCCTGATGGCCGTGGGTTCTGACCTGTGTGCAAAGTTTCAAGAGTTTTTGAGCACGTTAAGGACCCCAAAAGCCCCTGAAACCTTGATTAACAATATAAAAGCAATAGTCAAATCCCCCCCTCCCCTCACACACACACAGACACAGAGAGGGAGAGAAAATTCTTCAGAAAATCCACATTCAAACCAAAATATCTCTCTTCCTGTTGGTCAGAGATGGTTCATGTAAATTAGAAAGTTGTCCGTCTTGATGAGAACAATACACATACCAAGTTTTGTTGCTGTTGATAAAACTAACACCCCCACTTATGACTAAAGGTGGCGCTACTGAGCCCCTCACCACGCCCGTTTCTGAAACTTTGCACATGTCTACTGGATAATAAATGTGATGTGTCTGTCGAGTTTCATGCAATTTCAAGTATGTTAAGAGTCTCAAAAGCATAAAAAAAGAATATTAAAGTTTGATGCGTTGCCACGGCAACAGTATCTAAGATATCAATAATCCTTTCACAGGTTTACATCTGCCGTGTGTCTACATTGTACACATAAAGTTTGAAGCAAATCTGGTAAAAATAAGACAGTGATTTCAAAGCATTTTAATAGTGATGTACTTCCTGCTGCCTGTTGGTGGCGCTATAACTTTGCCTCACAATAGTCACATCTGTGCGATCGGCCTCTTACAACGAACACACTGCTGAAGTTTCATCAAGATCAGTTAATGTATGCAGAAGTTATAACACACTTCCTGTTTCATTTTTTCGCCATAAATTCGTTTCCTGGCCACGGCCAAACCGTTCGAGATATCAAAAATCCGTCCGCAATTTAGCATCCTCAATGTCTTGACTTCATGCACACCGAGTTTGGAGGCGAATCGATGAATTCCCTAGGAGGAGTACATTAAATTCCACAGCATGCGTTTCCAAACAACCCTAAATAGCCGACTTCCTGTTGGGCTGGCGTAAAACTTAGAGCACGAAAGTTGTTCGGCCTGATGAGTTCTATATGTGTACCGAGTTTCATATTATTACATGCAAGCGTGTCTGATTTATGGACAAGTGTTCGGATCCCGTTCCAGGGGGCGCTGTCGAGCCCCCCTGCCACGCCCGGGTACCAGCTTCAGTCCGGCCCTGATGGCCGCGGGTTCTGACCTGTGTGCAAAATTTCAAGAGTTTTCGAGCATGTTAAGGGCCCCAAAAGTGGCCGAAAGGTTGACAAAATAATAATAATAATAATAATAATAATAATAATAATAATAATAATAATAATAATAATCCTACCGAAAACAATAGGGCCTTCGCCCTTTCAGGGCTTGGGCCCTAATAATAATAATAATAATAATCCTACCGAAAACAATAGGGCCTTCGCCCTTTCAGGGCTTGGGCCCTAATAATAATAATCCTACCGAAAACAATAGGGCCTTCGCCCTTTCAGGGCTTGGGCCCTAATTAGAAAAGTAAATACCAACACAAACATTCAAGAACCCCCCCCCCCCCCCCCCACAGTTCATCTGCTGGTTGGTAGCGGCAAGCGGAAACTTAAACAGCAGTGGAAGCGGCATGCCGGCCCTTAATTCGCGCGGACCACAACCGGAACTAGCCGATCACCACCCGAAGCTCCAATCATCCACTCCTCAGCAACACAGCCAGGGCCGGCGCGTCCATATAGGCGAACTAGGCAATTGCCTAGAGCGGCACTTTTGTAAGGGCGGCAAAATGTGAGCCAACCGGGAATGAACAATTCACAAAAGGCTATATGATTTGCTGAGCTGCCGCCCCGCCCCGCTCCCTGCTCTCAAGAGTCATGACTCATGAGTCATGACTGAATGATGGAAAGTTCCAACGCATTCTCATCCTAGGGCGTCATATACTGACGCTTTTGACATTTCGTCTACATCGAACGCACATGGCACCCTATCTATCTGCGTCTCATATTGACGCTAAAGGGTGCCATGTGCGTTCGATGTAACATGCGTTAAATGTCAAAAGCGTCAGTATTATGACGCCTTGGGATGAGAACAGGCTGAAAGTTCGGAGCATTTTACTGACTCTCTTGTTCGATCTCGTTCATCAAAATGAACGAATCTTTATTTGAGTCATTTCGTTCATTTAAGTGGCTTTAAATGTTATACTTTTAACATCCAAATTCCCCGATCACATCCACCTACGCAATGATCATATTCTGAATTAAGAAATCATTATAATGCAGTCAAAAATAATTTACAGGGAACAAATAATTACCTTGCGAGTCTTTCGTTTATTTGTCACGTGACATACGCAATGAACGAATGAATGAATCACCCAGGGAGGACTACGCACTGTATGCAGGATGTCGAAACGACCAAAATTATCTGGTTGCGAATACAAAAAGACGAGACTTTTGAAGGATAAAGCACACAAACAACAGAGGGGATCGTTGTTAAAATATATTGATCCAGGTAGTAAGGATGACACCGACATGCCTTCAAGTCCACCACAGAACCAAGAGACCGCTAGCACAGCTAGCGTTACCGGAATTTCTACAGAAGAAGAAACAGCAGGTGCTAGCAGCATCCCGAGAGCAGATGCTAACATTACCCTGCCTTCAAATCTACCGTCAAGTCCACCATCACCAGGTCAGGAGATTGCTTACTCAGCCAGTGACATTGCTCCACAAGAAACAGCAAATATCAGCAGTATTATCGGACCTCAGACAGCTGAACAAATAAGTGTACACAGTGAGGAAGATACTTTAAATGATCCCAGTAATTGGCCAACAACAGTAACCCAAGGACTTAGAGACATTTTAATTGAGAGAGGACCATATCAAGTGAAAGAAATTTATTTTCCCAGAGACAGTGCACACAGAAAGTTTTCTGTGTGTCATTATAGACGGACATTGACAAATGGAGAAAGGCTGGAAAGGCCCTGGCTAGTTTATTCAGTGAGTAAGGATGTTACGTTTTGCTTCTGCTGTAAACTTTTTTGTGGAAGCGAGAGAAAATCAGCTCTTGGAAGAGATGGTGTTAAAGACTGGAAGAATTTGTCAAGCATCCTTAGCAACCATGAAAAATCAAATGAACACATTGAAAGTTTTCATAAATGGAAAGAGTTGGACATAAGATTGGTCTCGCAAAACACCATAGATGCACAAAATCAGCGGAAACTTGCTGCCGAGACAATACACTGGCAAAATGTGTTGCAGCGGTTGGTTAGTCTCATCAGAGTAATGGCTATGCAAAACCTGCCATTTCGTGGTAGCTCAGATATTTTATTTGAGCATAACAATGGCACTTTTCTGAAACTAGTGGAGATGATAGGTCTTTTTGACAGCGTTATGGCTGAACACATTAGGAGAGTGACTTCAAAAGAAACACACATTCACTATTTAGGCAAAGATATTCAAAATGAAATCATAGCAATGCTAGCATCCCAGATTCAGCAGGAAATTCTCACGATGCTGAGGTCAGCTAAATACTTCTCTATCATTTTAGATTGTACTCCCGATGTAAGCAGAAGAGAACAGATGACCGTGATTGTACGTTTTGTTACAACACAGGGAGGAAGTGTGGATATCAGAGAACATTTCTTGGAATTCACGGAGATAACTGATTGTACAGGAGCCGGCATGACTGAGGTCCTTATTAAGAAACTTAAGGAGCTGGATATTGATATTATGGACATGAGAGGTCAAGGCTACGACAATGGATCAAACATGCGAGGTAAGCATAGTGGTGTGCAAAAAAGAGTGCTAGACATAAACCGAAGGGCATTTTATGTGCCTTGCAGCGCCCACTCTCTTAACTTGGTAGTTAATGATGCAGCCGCATGTTGTCTGCCGGCAGTCGACTTCTTTTCAACTATCCAGGAGGTTTATAACTTTTTCTCTGCTTCCACCTCTCGCTGGGACGTGTTAAAACAGCACATTGGTGAGCGTGGCCTCACAGTCAAGCCTTTAAGTGACACAAGATGGGAAAGTCGGGTCGATGCACTCAAACCCATCCGACACCAGTTGGGGGATGTATATGATGCGCTGCTGTCAGTGGCAGAAGATGACAGTCTAACAGGCACATGTGGAGCTAAAACTAGATGTGAAGCCAGAGGCATTGCAGCCAAGATCAAAACCTACCCGTTCATGTGCTCCATCATAACGTGGTATGACATTTTATATGAGATAAATGTGACCAGCAAAATACAGCAGTACAATGAAACAAGACAGACTTAATGGACTGGCAACAATCTCCATAGAACATGAACTGGCACAAAGAATCGAAATAGAGGATGCAGTTAAGACCTTTGCTGCGATGAAGGCCCGCCGTGTGCGCTTCTGAAAGGTAGGCCTAAGTTAAGCTTTATTTGCTCTTTAGTCGTTGTTTAAGATGCTGAACCTTTTAATGATATAATGTGCTTGCGGACATTTAATTTGTGTGTGTTTTACGCACATAAGAAAGTGGCGTAAAGAGATTTGCAACGGTAATTTGAGGAGCTGAAATGTGATTATTTGGAAAAGTGCTGTCATGACTGCTTAAAGAAAAATGCCAGCAGGCATTGCCTCCTGCATAAACTTTTGTGTTGTAATATTGTTGAAATTTTGGGCACCGCACACTCGCGTTGCGCACTATTTGCGTTATATGGCCTATGGCTTATTGGTCTTTGTGTGTTGTTGCTGGTTATCTTTGTGTGTTGTTGCTGGTTTGCGTTATATGTATGGCATATAGGCTATTGGTCTAATAGAATAAAAGAAACAAAATGTAGCCTTTTTACCTGTTATTATCAATCTAAATTAATCTAAATTTATCGTTTTTAATTTAACTTAATTTCATTTTTCTTTATATAAATTTCGTTTTTCTTTATTTAAATTTCGTTTTTTCTTTATTTAAATTTCGTTTTTTCTTTATTTAAATTTCGTTTTTCTTTATTTAAATCTAGCCTACCCTTTACTGTGTCAGTAATTTGTTAGTCAGAAAAATATTAGACTACCTTAAAAGTATTGCTTAAGTTAACAGACCTGTGTGTGTGCGTTTAATATCACTAGTGCAGGGGGGAGCAAATAAGCCCTACCTTTCAGTTTTTAGTTTACTAATATGTCGCGTCTCGCGTGTCCATCTATATTGCACCAAATGCGACAGTGCACTCCCTTGTGAAGTCGATTGGATGAACGGTTCTTGAAATAATAAAAATGCAAACAGACAGACAGACACATAGAGAATACTGCCTTTATTAGAGAGAAGAATATGTTCAGCACCCTCTCTCCCTCGAATATTCGATGTTCATTACTACCGAAGCTTCGAAGCTCAAAAAATGGTATTCAAACCAGCCCTAGGGGCGGCACAATTGTTTTTCACCTAGAGCGGCAGAATTGCACCCGCCGGGCCTGAACACAGCGGTAACTAAAACTCAAAGAAAGCAATATTAATAAGTGTGTACTGCACAACACCAACTTGATTGTGTGCACTTCAACCAGTCAGTGATGTACTGCTACTCAAATAAATGTCTTAATGAGAAATAAACAATGTCTGAGTCTTATTGACAAATACATGAACAAAACTATTGAGAGAACAAACCGAAATACTAAAGAAGGTGCAGGATAGATTACAAGAATGTATGAGTAATGTGTGTTTGTATGTTTGTGCGTGCGCAACATCACCGCTCACTGATGTGTGGCTGCATCGGGGCCATCACAGGCTGTTAAATGTCTTGGTTTTAGTAAACGATCTTTGTGCAGGTTATGGTATGTAGTTGATAGAGTAGGTGCTTGTTTCTTATTCTTTGGTTCTGTTTTGATGAATTATAAATGCCTCTGATTTTGAAATTAAAATTATTATGTTATTATTATTATTTTAAAATTAGAGTCAATCTGGAGGAGTGAAACACTGGCAGAATATTTGATATATATATCGACTCATTGTACATGTAGATGTTTTAAAAATCAAAGTTAAAGATGAAGCAATGGAAGTAGATGAAAACAAGTCTCAACATTGCAATGTTTGTCCAGTTTGTGTATTTAAAATGGTTAGTTCACAAAACCTAACCTAACACCCTAACCCAAAAAGGAAAATTCTGTCTGATTTCCCAGAGAGACAGGAAGATAACGCTATGTAATAAAGACATGAATTCACTCAAGATGTTCTCTGAGTTGATCAGCCTTTGATTCTCAACATTTCCTGATGTGTGAATTATGTTTTGTGGTATTTTTTGAACTATATGTTGTTTCTATAATTTAACAAACACACAAAAACACACATGCACAGATGCACACACACACAAACACACAGTTCTGCTTATTGCTTATTGCTTATTGGTTTTATTTACATATTTTTAAAAATAATGTATTATTCTAAAGTTAATCACTTTTTACATTTGGCTGATTTAATAAAATATTTTCTCTAAAGTTTTTTTTTTTTTTTTTAGTGTTTTAGTGTATATCAAAAACGTTTTGATAGAAGCAGTTCGTCACATCCAGAAAAAATAAAAAAAAATAAAACAATGATGGATCTCTATGGCCCTCTGCTGGATATATATGGTCACAACACTATTTCTATAACTAAATCATCCAGGCCTTTTTCTGACCAGCAGAAATCAGCCTCTAACACCTAGATCAATATCCAGAAGCCACTCATATTTCATTTAGATCATCATTAAAATGATTTTTTTCCATAAAAATATTATATTTTATATGCAAGCTAATGGTGTACTTGAGGAATTCTGTGGTAAATTTTATTAAAATGATAAAAAAAGACTAAAAAAGCATCCATCTCCGTGAACGTGCGTCGACCGCTACCGGAAGCCAGTTATTTTTGTTTATAAAGTTTTAAATATGTATATTTTTACGACAAAACCACACGGATTACCCTCAGAAGGCCTTCGTTTATCCCCCTGGAGCTGGATTACTTTTGTGAAGGATGCATGCACATTTTGGGACTTGAAGGAGGTGAGCCCCATAGCTTCACATTATAACCACTGAAAGATCTAAGACATTTTCTAAAATAACTGAAAATGTGTTCGTCTGAAAAAAGATTGACATATGCATCTCGAACGGCTTGAGGGTGAGTAAATCATGGCTTAAATATAATTTTTGGCCAAACAATTCCTTTAAGTTTACATAGACACCTATAGACACCTTACATAAATATACTGTCGCCCTCTAGAGGAAGATTTGAATAATGCAGATTAATTATGTTCAGTGTCATTTGTCCTTCTGTAGAGAAGATGAAGCCTGTATGAGCTCTCAGTATCAGACACTGTAACCTCCACTAGGTGGCGCTCTTTCAGTGTGATTAATGTAATATTCAGTCAGTGCTGATGGTGGGAGGAGCCAGTAAAGCTGATCATTACTGATAAAGAGCTGAAGAAAGAGGAAGGAACTAAAGCAGACAGATTTAGAGACAGAGAGATTCACACAGAGAACATTCAGCATAAAGAAGACTGAACTCAACTCACAATGAAGATCCTCCTCATCTTCTTCACTTTCTCCCTGATCTCAGGTCAGAGCTTTTCTCTTTCATCACTGCAGTAATGATGCTGTTTTCTGTTCATGAGGTTTCTGATCACAGTATCAATCTGATTGACAGGTGCAGTGAGATGCGTCAGTGTCACTGGATATTCTGGAGGAAGTCTTCTTGTTGGGTCATGGAAGCCTTGGCACAAAAACAATACTAAAAGCATGCAAAAGCTACAGAGTAAAGCAATAATAACTCATAGAAAACATGATCAGTGGATTAATGAAGGAAGATTCACTTTATTTTGCAGTGTTGATGGAAGCCTCATGATCTACATTAGAGATCTGATCACACAAGATGCTGGAACTTAACAGATTGGTGTTCATGGCAAATGGTCCATCGATATGACTTTGAATATTAAAGAAGGTCAGTGATTTTAAATTAAAGTCTTTACATAGTAAAACGCCTCGGTTACGACTGTAACCTCGGTTCCCTGAAGAGGGAACGAGCGTTGCGTCGAGAATGACGCTATGGGGAACGCTTTGCGTGATGACGTCTTGAAGCACATGTAAAATCAGTCCAATGGTGTGGCGGAACGTCAGAGGCGGGTGACGTCACATACCAGGAAGCTATAAAAGCCGGCCTGAAACAGAAAACGAAAGCTTTGTATAGTCTGAAGTCGGGCTGACAGGCATGAAGGAGATATGGCAGGGCGACGCAACGCTCGTTCCCTCTTCAGGGAACCGAGGTTAGAGTCGTAACCGAGGCGTTCCCTTTCAAGGGAACTCGCGTTGCGTCGAGAATGACGCTATGGGGAACGTCTATACCAACGCCTCCATAGCTACAAGTGTCTGTCCTGTGTGAAATCTGGAGAGCAGCACTAGGAAGACAGAACATGAGACCCTGGAACACTTTTACGCCACAGGGCAGCTCTGTGGACATAAGCGTCTAACGCCCGAACTGGGCAAAGCAAATTATTAGCCTCCTGGTCCGCATTCTGAAAAGGAGGAGGACAAAAGGCCTGCAGAACAATAGGTCTGGCCACATTAGTGGGGACCTTGGGGATATAACCCGGTCTCGGATGTAGAAAAGCTTTAACCATACCCGGAGCAAACTCTAAGCATGACGGAACAACCGACAATGCTTGCAGATCCCCTATTCTCTTGAGAGAAGAAATAGCAAGAAGGAAAAGAGCTTTCAGAGTTAGAAACTTCTCAGGAACCTCCACAATCGGCTCAAAGGGGGCCAGGGACAAGCCTTGTAATGCAATGGACAAGTCCCATGGTGGCACCCTAGAGCGAACTGCAGGCCTCAGCCTCCAAGTGCCACGAAGGAAACGAGATACCAAAGGGTCTTTCCCCACAGACATTCCACCCAAAGGAATGTGGTAAGCACCTATGGCCGCCACATAAACCTTTAAGGTGGACGGGGTCAGACCTGCAGTGAACCGGTCCTGCAGGAACTCCAGCACTGTACCAATTGGGCAGTTAACTGGGTCCAACCGACGGTCACTACACCAAGAAGCGAAGACTCTCCACTTCAGGGCATAAAGTTTCCTCGTGGAGGGAGCTCTGGACTGTAGAATGGTCTCAACAACCTCAGTTGAGAGACCTGACTCTATGAGCTGGGCCCCCTCAGAGGCCAAGCCCACAGGTTCCACAGTTCTGGGCGGGGGTGAAATATTGAGCCCCCTGCTTGGGACAGAAGGTCCCTCCTGACAGGAAGCTCCAGAGGATGCCCGTCGAGGAGGGACACAAGATCGGGAAACCATACTCTGCCCGGCCAGCGCGGGGCTATAAGAAGCAGGCAAACCCGGTCCCTGCGAACTCTTTCCAGAACTCCCGGGAGCAGAGCAACTGGGGGAAAGGCGTACAGACGTAGCCTCGGCCACGCCTGTACCATAGCATCCAGTCCCAGAGGAGCTGGATGCGTGAGGGAGAACCAAAGTGGACAGTGAGACGTCTCTCGAGACGCAAACAGATCCACTTGAGCTTGGCCAAACTCCCTCCATATCAGCTCCACCACCTCAGGGTGGAGCCTCCATTCCCCGGGCCTCGGCCCCTGTCTCGAATGAGTGTCTGCTCCTATATTCTGGACCCCGGGGATGTAAGCTGCCCTGAGTGACAGTAACTTCCCCTGGGACCACAAGAGGATATGGCGTGTCAAGTTGGATAACGGGCGCGAGCGCAAACCCCCTTGGTGGTTGATATAGGCGACTACCGACGTGTTGTCCGTGTGTACTAACACATGGTGTCCCCTGAGATCTGTGATAAAGCTCCTCAGAGCCCGGAAGACAGCTAACATCTCTAGGCGATTGATATGCCAGGAACGATGATGGTCTTCCCACAGACCTTGAGATGAGCGACCCTCCAGGATCGCTCCCCAACCCGTGAGGGAAGCATCCGTCGTTAGCAGTTTGCGACGACAAGGAGCTCCCAACACTGGGCCCTGGGACAGGAACCAAGGTTTCTTCCACATAACCAGGGCACGTAAGCATCGCCGCGTGACCCTGATTGTGCGAAATGGGTTGCCCCTCTGGGAATACCCCCTGGTCCTGAGCCACCACTGCAGGGGCCTCATGTGCAGTAGTCCAAAAGGTATCACGTTGGAAGCTGCTGCCATGAGACCCAACAGTCTCTGGAACTGTTTGACAGTGAGTAGCTGGCCTAGCTTTACACTTTTCACAGCTGCAAGGATGGACTCTATACGTGGCGGTGACAGGCGCGCCTGCATCGACACTGAATCCCAAACCACGCCTAAGAAAGTGGTCCTCTGGAGTGGAGAAAGCACACTCTTCTTGGCGTTCAGCCGTAACCCCAACTCTCTCATGTGGGCGAGAACAACATCTCGATGTTGAACCGTCAACTGATGCGAATGAGCTAAAATCAACCAATCGTCGATGTAGTTCATGATGCGAATACCCTGGAGGCGCAGGGGCGCCAGAGCTGCATCCATGCATTTGGTGAAAGTGCGGGGTGATAAAGCTAGGCCGAATGGAAGTACTCGATATTGGTATGCTTTGCCCCCGAAAGCAAACCTCAGGAACTTCCAATGACACGGACGGATGGAAATATGGAAATATGCGTCCTTGATGTCTATCGTGACAAACCAGTCCTCGGACCTGATCTGTGGCACGATCTGTCTCAATGTTAACATTTTGAACTTGAGCTGCATGACTGACTCGTTCAGAACTCGAAGATCTAAAATGGGACGCAATCCCCCGTCCTTCTTTGGAACTATGAAGTACCGGCTGTAAAACCCGGTTTCCCTGCTGGAGGGAGGTACATATTCTATGGCCCCTTTCTCTAACAGAGTGTTTACTTCCTGTTCCATAACCAGAACCTGCTCGGGGCCCACCAGTGTGGGCAGGACCCCCATAAACCGAGGTGGGCGTTTCTTGAACTGTATCTGATACCCTTTTTCCACGGTCTGCAGGACCCAACGAGAAACATTTAACAGTAGCTTCCACGCTGTCAAAGATTCTACTAGAGGTACCAGCCTCTCGAGACTGGTTTCTGGATTTTGTTGTTGTTGAGTAGTCAATTCGTCGCCCTGTAACGGCGCACCGGCAGGGAACGACCGAACAGACTGCTCTAACACCCTCCTCGGAGGGGGCGGGCATCCCGAGGCCACTACGTTTCCGGGTGGTCCTTGAGATATGTGCTCGCCGGAGACCGCTGCGCCCTGTAACACCGGAGGCGGCAGGGTTGGCAGAACGGTCCCCTGAGGGTACCGAAGGGAGACGGGCACCGTAGAAAGAGGTGTTGACCGCTGCACTTCGGGGGGGACTACCCTCATTTGTCCTGAGCCCTCGGACATCAGGACTTTTTCCCAGCAGCCTTCTTGGCGGTAATGACGGTCCGCAGACCCGTTTTACCCCTCGAGGGCTGCTGGGTTTGAGAGCGCCCTCCGTGTCCCCGAGATTTTTGTGGGGGAGCACGGGAGGACACACTCTGTTTTTGAGTGGCACGATGTTCAGCGCTCTTTTTAGAGGAGTGAGGCTGCTCCCGCTCAGCAGCCTCATAGAATGAACGGCGGGGGAGAAGTTTTTGAAGTGCAACTGCCTGTTTAGAAGCTTCTTGTGATTTAGCAACCGCACTGTTAACAGCATCACCAAACAGACCAACAGTGGAGACCGGAGCATCTAAGAGAACATGCTTTTCTTTATCTTTTATGTCGCTCAGATTGAGCCACAGATGCCTCTCAGTGGCCACCAGGGCTGCCATAGACCGCCCGATTGATTTAGCGGTCTCCTTGGTGGCCCTGAGAGACAGATCTGTGGCTCTGGGTAGTTCAGCCACCGTGTCAGGACCAATTCCCCCGCCCTCCTCTAAATCCCCCAATAATTCAGCTTGATAAGCCTGCATAATGGACATCGTATGCAGACACGCTGCAGCTTGACCAGCGGCTGCATACGACTTATGAACCAGGGAAGATGTCATTTTAACTGGCTTGGACGGAAGTGTAGGAGCCTTCAGGGAAGATGCCGTTGCTGGAGAGAGATAGCTCGCAAGCGTCTCCTCCACCTTCGGCATCTCCCCATAACCATACTCTTTATATTTATAAATTGAAGAGTAGTGAGATGTGTGTGGTGTAAAAACTCTGTAAGACACTGGTTTTCCCCACGATCTCGACACCTCGGTGTGGAGATCGGGGAAAAACGGAAGGCTCCTGCGCTGGGGCTGCGCACGAGATGGCAGGAAGCGTTCGTCGAGCTTGCTTTTCGAACGAACGTCCTGCCTATCCTCTGGCCACTCAATAGAAAGTCTGTCAACTGCTCTAGTGATTACATCGAGCAGTTCCTCAAACGCGTGAGACTGAGGTGGCGAATCCTCAGAATCAGCGTCAATACTCACAACATCCAACTCCTCAGAGCTGGATAGTTGCAGTACTGGTACCTCCATCGGGGGGGAAGAAACCGCAGCGCGTGCTTCCACACCCTGATGAGAGGCACTGGATCTGTCAGAAGGAGGCTGAGATAAGGCAGAGCCCGTCTCAACATCCACTGACAGATCCATTTGCGAACCCCAGGTCTGAGATCGCCGCCGAGCCTCAGCCGCGGCGGGACCCGAGCCCTGGGGAACGTGGTCGGGATTGAACCGAGCCAAGCGGGATCGGAGCGTACGCAATGGAAGCGCACAGCAATGCTCACAGTCACCACCCTCGAGTGCTGACCGGGCATGCTCCTCTCCCAAACAAACAACACAAAGAGTGTGAGTATCACCTCCCGTAATATAACGCGGGCAAGGATGAACACACACTCTAAACTGCTGCTTGCTCGCCATACTGAATATATATATATCGACAGACAACACCAAATAACAAGGACAGATTCAACACAGAGCGCGACTGAAGACTCAGAAAGCTTTCGTTTTCTGTTTCAGGCCGGCTTTTATAGCTTCCTGGTACGTGACGTCACCCGCCTCTGAGGTTCCGCCACACCATTGGACTGATTTTACATGTGCTTCAAGACGTCATCACGCAAAGCGTTCCCCATAGCGTCATTCTCGACGCAACGCGAGTTCCCTTGAAAGGGAACTACTGGTCATTTCAAACCTTTTATATACTAAAAATACATTCTTTATTATGTGAATTACAGATTCATGTTGTAACGTGTCAAAGAGAGTGATGGTGAATACTGGAGAAACTGCAACCTTCAGCTGTGAATATTCACAGAATCATATTAATGATCCCAAGATCATATTCAAAGAAGGAAAATACTTTATTGAGAGAATTTACAGCAATTGGAAGAAGACCGAAAGATTCAGTGTTTCTGATGACAAACATAAAAACCTCTTCAGTGTGAGAATTACTGCAGTGACTCCAGATGATGGAGGAGTTTATTTATGTGGAGTTTGGATCTACAGAGACTCGTACAGTTACTCCATTATTAATACTGTTCATCTATATATTATCAGTAAGTACAACAAACTCTCAGTTTACATAATTTTGGGGCAAAATTGATTAAAATGTGATATTTTGTGATTGACAGCTAAAGTGGGCGTGTCTAGAGCGACTGGTCACTCAGGAGGTCGTATGATGATCAAGTGTGAACATCCTCAACACAAAACCAAGCCAAAATACATCTGTAAAGAATCAGATGGATGTTCAGAGAGGAAGAATCCAGGAGTTCAGGATGAATGGATGGAGAATGGAGATGTTTCTTTATATGACGACACCAGAGCAGGAGTCTTGATGGTGTTTTTTAGAGAGCTGAAAGCTGCAGATGCAGGAACATACAGATGTGGAGTGAATGTGTCTCACTATACTGAGAGCTTCACTGAACTTCAGCTGCTCGTCACTAGGAACTAGAAAATACTCTATCCGGCATTTATGAAGTATCTGATGAGATTTTTAAAGGGCACCTATTATGCAAAATTCACTTTTAATTGGTGTTTGAACATACATGTGTGTTGGCAGTGTGTGAACAAAACCACCCTAGAATGATAAAAATCCACCCAGTGTTTTTTATACAATCTCAGTAAATCATAAGCACTGTCTCAGAATGAGCTGTTCTCAGATTCAGGGAAATGTGACATCACTTTGCACAGGCCCCTCCCACAACTCCTTGATTGACACTGCAGTTTGAGCCTAGACCCGCCCTGAGTGAGCTGGACACAGAGTCCGCCATTGTTCGACGCTTGAGCAGCTGTAGACAAGAATGTCTCCTAAGCGTTTGAGGTGTGTTGTTGTTGGATGTAAGAATGAACATAGCAGTCTTCATTTACTCTCGTTGTTATTCGAGGATGGATCGGTACCAACTGTTCGTGATCCAGCTTACAGACTTCAGAGCGACAGGCCTAACGTTACTGACCACGGCAGAAGTGAAAGTGAAAGCGCGCACTTTTTGACAGAACATCGAGTCATTTTACGGATATAAGGTTTACCAGTTTATTTAGCACCCACTGAAAAGGTGTGTATATATTTGTTTACTGTTAGTTGTAACGAGTGTTTTGTGTACTTCGCTGTGTATGTTGATGATAATGAAAGGGAGAGAGAGAGAGTTTATGGATAAGACTTTAATGCTCACTTCTTATACTGTGTTTATTCAGCTCTTACAGAGATTCTCTGGAGTAAAACTAACACTCATCTTTTGTGTGATGTACAATAAACTTCACTGAACTCATCAGTATATTTTGGTCATCATTCTGACAGGATCTGCTACAGCAGGCTTGTATTAATAGTGGATAAAAGCAGATGACAAATAAATGATAACCATAATTAAACTAAACTATACCTGTTCTATCTCCATACAGCATATATTCTCTGGCTCTGTGGGCATTATTGTCCGACTCCGAGTCGAAATGAACACCACTACTGAGAGTTTCTGTTCTGATATTATCAGATGAGATTGTCCTGACTCTGAGCGCGAGCTCGCGAGGCTCCGCCCCTTGGGCCGGCAGCAGCAGTTAATTTGCATTTAAAGGGATACACACTAAAACAGCACGTTTTTCTGAGCCCCAAAAAATGACAATTTAAACATGCTGTAAAAAATGATCTTTTGGGTGATCTCTGGGGACATCAGAGACGTATTTTACATCTTGTGAAAAGAGTCATAATAGGTGCCCTTTAAGTAATTTCTCTTTGTTTACAGATGTAACATTTGTGATTGAATCTGCTCATCTTGGTGAAGAAGTCAACATCACCTGTCAGATCCCAGAGGAACATGAAGTTCATTTCTGCAAAGAGGATGATGATCACATCTGTCAAAACATCAGCACATCTGCAGTGACAGAAATGAGTCCTTCATCTGAGAGAAATGAAGAGAGAGTTTTTACAGTGAGCATCAGTAATGTGAGCGTGAGAGATGCTGGAGTTTACTGGTGTGGAGCAGAAACCAGAGACACACATTTGACTTTCATCTCCCTGACCACCAAAATTCAGCTCAACCTCTTCAGTGAGTGAATTCAGATGATTTCATTGTAGTAAATACAGTATATTCAGAATCAAGCGTGTTAAATGTCTGTGTTTGTTTGCAGTGGCTCCAGTAGTGAGACGTGAAGGAGAATCTGCTGAGATCTTCTGCCCTTATGATTCAATCTATAAATCAAAGTCAAAGTCTCTCTGTAAGGGGAAGTGCTCCACTAGAGATAGAAATACTCTCAATGAGACTGTGAGAGAAGAGAAAGAGACCAAGACTGACAGATTGACTCTGAATGATGACGTCACTGCAAGTGTCTTCACTGGGACCATCACTGGACTGACAGCAGAGGATGCTGGGAAATACTGGTGTGCAGTGACATTAGAGAGAGACGTGAATTATCTTTACACTCATCTGATCGTCATCATGAACGAGGGTGAGGAAGGTTTATACATCTGAATATGTGAAACTATGACTGAGAATTGATGTTCTTATATTTCTAATATTTCCAGAGCTGAACTTGACTAATTATGAAGGAGACGACGTGTCAATCCAGTGCAAACATCATGATGAACATCAGAAATGCTTCTGCAAAGCACATGAACCCTCCATGTGTGTGAAGGATGGAGTTTCATTGGAGACGATCAGAGATGATCGATTCTCTTTCAGTGATGAAGCTTCTACTGGAGTCTTTACTGTAAACATCACTGATCTGAGAGAAGAGGATTCTGGGATATACTGGTGTGGATCTCACATCACCACTAAAGTCACTCTCACTGTTAAAAAGGGTAAGGTTAAAGTTTATTATTTCTCTATTGTCTTTGGGTCAGATTAAATGTTAATATATTAACACTTTGGGAATTGGGCTGGATCTACAGATATGGCAATGGCGGCCACTAAGAAAACACACTAAGAAAAAACATAGTCATATGTAAATATCCAATAGCCAAGACTATTTGGATTAAATTCAGTATCCACTGATAGGCAGCTGCTTTGTGAAAGCATTGTAGAAAAGCGTGCTGCAACTGAAGTGATTGACAGCTTCAGTTATTATAAAGGGAGTGCTCTTTTATAGTTTATAGTTCACATAAAAACACTGATGCCTACAGTAGCCATCAAAATACAGCAAATCACCTTTTAAAAGTAACTTGTCGCTTTAAATAACAATTGTATCGATTGCATTATTATGCCGCTAAGTGGCTACAAATTCTGATTCATCGAGTAATGAAACAAGTCTTTATGAGTGAGCTTTTAAACATTTTTAAATATTTTTTTGGTTAGGACTTTCTGGTTAGAAGAGTTGAGAGAATTGTGAAGTGAGACAGTGATTTTACGCACACACTCAGATGTGAGTGTGGGACACCAGGCTCTTGAATGCAGGCTGGTGTATTACCGAAAGCCATCAGAGGCAGACGGTTGGTGATAACTCCACTCCATTAAGGGGTCTGAGGGACACTGGAAGTCATCAGAGGCAGAAGGTGTTGGAATAACTCCTCCCTATAGAAGGGTAGGAGGTCATAAGGACCCCGGTTCAGAGGCTGGAGTCGGAGCCGAGGCAGATCCTCACCGAGATGTGTAGGAGGAGATGCAGAGTGGCTGAAGAGAAGCAGCGGAGGCAGGCCTGTGGAACTGGCTGATTTGGGAAGAGGGGGTGGGAGAGGGAGGCTGGGTGGGCACTCAGGAAACATAGGAAACTCTAGGCTGGGCAGGATCAGCGGGGGCAGGAGAGACAGGAGATTATCTCTTCAAAAAGTTCCAAACAGGTTTCAGGTTCGGGACAGGGTTGTGGGTGAGGCTCCCCTCCATGCCCTCGAACTCCACAAGCATTCCTGTTCACACGCCTGGTCAGACTCTCCGTGTGACTCCTGCTCAGGGGATTTAACACAAAACGTGCTCAAAATGCACAGAATTGTCAAGAGTTTTAGCAACAATGCCAATGTCTAGTGTTTTAACAATTATGCCAGAAAAGAAAATTAAGTATAACAAATATGTATTTACCCATTTAAACTTTTTAATTATTCGTTTTGGGTGAAAGTATGGTGTATTATTATAAAAATAAAATAAAGTCAAACTAGCCACAAAATACGATATAAACTTTATTTGAGTTTATTATGTAATACACAGACACTATGCTATATAGGCTCTAGTAAACATGTGCATCCGGCAAATGACGGTAAACACAACCTGTATCAATGGATGACACGAGGCTGATCGTGGAGGTCGAGAAGCACAAAGTGCTTTATGACCCAAAAAACAAATACTACAAGGATCTGTCTTCCAAGGAAAAAGCCTGGGATGAAATTGCTTCTGCTATTTCTGCAGATGGTAAGTCATCAATTTTATATTTAACTGCAATCTGTTTCGTTTGAGGAAAGCTGACTAGACTAATTTTTTTTGTGTGTTTCATCAAAACATATAATTTACTGCATTTTTATACCATTTAACAATGTATAGGGTATTTTATGATGCTCTGTCATTTGATCGTCAGCATTTTTTTGTGCAAAACATCATAAACGGTGGATGCACTTTCTCTCGACGCCCGTGGTAAAGTTGGCAGATTTATAACTATTTTAGTTTACATCAACCAAAAAATCGTATGTTATTATATGTCTTATAATTGAATAAGTAGGCTATAAATATTTCCTAATGTTTTATTTGCATGTAACCAATTGCATGTCTGTTTATATATTATAAATGAAACATGAGCAAGTGATTTTAAGCAAAAATTTATTCACAGTACAATCACAATCAAAAAATGACAGAAAACATGTTATGTAATATTACCCAAAATAGCATTATTTACAAACTTATACACTGTATTATGTTGCCATTGTAGGCCCTATGCTACTATTCCCTAAACCATTTGGTCCTGCCACGACACTCTGCCTTCCGGGGAACAGAAAAATGTGCAAAACCTTTCACGCACTTCGTAGGCTTCTCTGCTTCCCCTGTTTCCACCCATGTTTCTCACCGGTGGTAGCACGTTGCCCCTCTCTTCTGCCTCATCTAGCCATCTTTGGTTCTGAGATGGGTTCATGAGGTAATTATGCAAGATGCATGTTGCCATTACCACATAATCTGCATTTTCTGGCTTGACATTTAATCTTGTATGGAGTACTCTCCATCTTGATGAAAGAATGCCAAAGGCACACTCAACTACCATCCTGGCTCGAGACAGCCTGTAATTAAAAATGCGCCTCCATCTTGGAATGTTGTTCCCTGGAAATGGTCGCATAATGTAGGTCTTCAAGGGGAATGCTGCATCTGCAACCATGGTATATGGCATGGGACCCTGAACACCAGATCCTGGTAAAGGGTTCTCTGCTGGCACAGACAAAGTTTTTGTTTCCATGCCTCTTCCGAGAGATGAGTTTTGATAAACCCCACCATCACTGGCTCGGCCAAAGTCTCCTACTTGGACGAATGTAAATTTGTAGTCTGCATCTACCAATACAAGCAGAACAATAGAAAATGCCTTCTTGTAATTGAAAAACAAGCTCCCAGAATGTGCAGGTGCCACTATGTTGACATGTTTGCCATCAATGGCACCAATGCAGTTTGGAAAGTTCCATTTAGACCAAAATTTGGAGGCGATGAATCTCCACATGTCTTCTGTTGGCTTTGGAAACTGTGTTGCCTTCATTTTCCTTTCAATTGCCCTACAAGTCAAATGCACACTCCCAGCAACAGTGCTTGTCCAAAGACGATATTGGAGGGCAAGGCTGGTAAAGCTTTCCCCAGTTCCTAGGAATCTGTGAGAAAACAGACAAAAGTGTAGTCATCACCATGCATTTTCTTTTCCCCACAGTAAATGAGTGTAAAAGGAGGTGGAAGGTGCTAAGGGATGCCTTTGCACGAAACAGGAAGCAAAAAAAAATTCCTAGTGGCTCTGCTGGTGGAATCCGCAGAGAATGGAAATATGACCAAGTGATGTCCTTTCTACTTCCCCATATGCAGTCCAGAAGGTTAATGGGATATCAAATAATCAAAATGAAAAAGGCATTGTTAAACTAAATTTTACAAAGTGTTGTAAATAGTCTTTCAAAGTGTTTCTAAACTATGTAAATAAATGTTTTTATTATTATTTGTTGTAGCTCCAGACACACTCTGCAGTTGGAAGATGGACCTGTGGACATGACTGTTACAGAACATGATGTGGAGCCAGATTTAAAAGAACTATCAAGGCCAAGTTCTCCAGTGCCACCTCAACGGAGATCTGCAACCCCAACACTTTCTACTATTTCACAATCGGACATCTCCACACCACCATTGGCCAGTCAGAGGTTAAATACTCCAACACCCCATTCCAGAGTGCAAGCTCTAATTAGTGAGGCTCAGCCAACAAGACAGAAGAGGAGGAGGTCAAATGATCCAACTGCAACAGAGCAACAGCTATTGGACATTTTAACACAACCAACCACAACACCGTCACCATATATTCCCAAACCTGGAGATGAAATGTACTACTTTGCTCTTAGTTTAGTACCTAGACTTTCAAGACTACTTCCCCGGAACCAGACAAAAGCACAGATTAATATACTGACTTACCTCTCAGATCTAGAAGCAGAAGAGCAAACCATGCAACAAAGCCACACTTCAACCCAACCATTCACGAGCAGTCAGCAACCAAACAGTTCAGGATTTCATCAATACCAGCCAACCCCCACTTACCATCAAAGCCACACTCAGCAAATCCAGACACATCACCTAGCCCAACCAACACCTTTTTCAATAAGGTCTGTCCAACAACAAGGTACAGAAGACCCATCTTCGCCAGTATATCACCATTTTTAGTAAAATAATTTAATTCTGTTTAATAGCAGTTTTGCAGTTGAACTAGGTTGTAAATATTTATGACTTTAATTTAATAAATTGTATGTTTTAGTTATATAGTTATACAAGACAGTTATATAAAAGTTTTCATACTTCTGTTGTGATATTTAGGCTATACTGTTCCGTTTAGAGTTTATTCTGTTGCCTTTTAATTATAATTTAATTAAACACATTTTGGAAAATAAATCGACTACGTCATTGTTTTATTCATTTACATAAAAAAAATACAGGTTTTAAATTGTATTATATTTTATTATTAAATTACAATATGGAGAAATGTACTTAAACTACAAACATATAATTTGATGGCAGACAAATCACACAGTGTGTCTGTTATTACCTCAATGTAATTGCAAGACGCTGTTTGGGTTCGATGGCTGCTCGATAATTCGTTGACTGCCTTGTGAGCACGGGTCCAACAACAGAAAGAAGCTCGTCCATTTGCTCAGCACTCATACGAAAATATGTCAGATGACGGTCGTTATCCAGGCGCAGTTCCGCGACAAGATTGTGAAAAGCACCAAACAGTCTCCTGCGCAGGTTGATCGGATGAACCCACATTCTTCTATGCATCCTTCGACGCAACTTTCTGAACAAAAGGTAAAGTGCGATGACTCTCCTTCTGTCTACAACACGTTCTAAAAGGAATTAAAACAAAATGTTTAAATACGTACGGCTGTAAAGTAGACTATGAACAACGATTTTAAATAAAACAAACTCTTCCAGGTATTACAAATATTCTGCAAGTTATAATGTATAAAAACAAAAATGTTGAAAGAACTTACCCATTGTTTGAAATAGTTATATTGTCTGCCGAACACGCTTTGCAGCCGCTGCTGTGAAGCTGTACTTATACACTTCCAGAGTGAATACTCGCGAGAGTCTGCTGCTGCAATGACGATGTAGTTGCGCTAACGCTTGCGGTGTGAAAGAGGGGTAAGAATCCACAGGTGTGGCTCTCGAGAGATTGCTGCCCCTGCTCCGTATCAAACTTCAAGTCAAACTTTTCTTTTACGGAATTAAAATTAGGGCTGCTGTCAGATAATGGGTCACTGAAGGTTTACCAAACAGGACCCATGCAGGACTCTGAACCACACCAATGTATTCTGGTGTATAAAATATGATTGCTAGCAGTGGACCGCCTTTCAGCAGTGGTGCATCAATGTGATAAAAAAAAAAAAAAACTTAGATAAAATTATTCACTTTTTAACTCACTGAGAGCAGTTACTGAATGAACATCTGAACACTTTCTAACCTGCCAGATATCAGAATACTAACTTGCTCTCACTGGGTAAAAATGATAAACCTACTACTACACACCAATAGCCTAAATGCTGATGTTTTATATAGGCATATTTAAACAGGACTAGTTTACCCTGAGCTTAAGCAAATTCATTGTTCACATACGTACATCGTGAACCATTACCATGAATTTAGAGGATTAAAGAGTAATATTTTACAATACATTATTGTAACCAGGATTTTTTTTTTTCATGATATATTTAAAAAAAAAAAAAAAAAAAAAAAATAGTGATCTGTTGCAATAATTATCATTGCTGAATGTAATCTATAAATAACAAATATCCACTTTTGGTCATGAATAAAATTAGTTAATTATTCTACTTTATGATGCTGGAAAATATATCACCTGATCATCTTTGTTTTTTGGCTTCCTTTGCAACAAATTATGTGTTTTGGTAAACTCTGTTACAGAGACCACTAACTCACATAAAAAGCCAAGAGTGAAACTGCCCAACCAAAGCAAACACAGATCACCATAATGGTGACCACATATTTTTGTATAAATATAAAACATCATCATCTAAACCTCTGTTAATTCGCAATAAGATCTTCTGTAGACGTCTGACAGAAATAAAGTCAGTCTGGTTAGTAATAAGTGAAGCTGGTAATGCTGTTTGTGGAGTTGTTTAATCCTCCTCTGCTGAGATCTTCACAGATTTAATGTCTTTTATCTTCAGTTGATTTCATCTAAGACTGTGGTTGAAGTCAGTTGTAGTTCTTGTGTTTCTCTTTCCTTCAGTGATTCTTAACAGCAGGTGTTCATCACTAATGCTCAATCATCACTTAGTTAATCACTTAATTATCTCATTAACTTTAACTCTGATTAAGAGTTACTTTAACACTCTTTAGAGTGGGACCTTATGTGCTCTGAGCAGAGTTAATTTTTCTGTGTAGCCAAGTCAGAAGTGTGACAAATGAAAACTTTGATAAGCTAGAAAATGAAATAATATAATTGGCTGATTTTAAGTTTGTCAAACTATTCTTAGCATGAATATGAAGATTTTATTTTAGCATTAAGCATGAAAATTAACAAAAAATAATTTCAAATTAATTTTGTGTATTAAAGATGTGACATCATCTTGACTTGCAACTGTAGATTTTATTTTCTTATAAGCATCATCTAATGATGCACTGACATTAATATTTGACATTAACAGTGACACTCAACAAATAAAAACATAAAGCAACATTACAATGCAGGAAGTGTTTAGTGTTTGTGATGAACAGGCTGTTCTCACACCAGCTCAAAACCACAAACAAATGAGCTGAAGGTTCAGAGTCTCAGTAAGAAACACAAAACTCAACAGAGACAAATGAAGAAGAACATGTTTTATGTGTAAGTCTGCAGAAGAGACTAAAATACACTCTTGTTACTGCAGAATAATTCAGGTTCATAAAACATAATAATAAATGAAATGTGAGTCATGAACATTTACAATACTAAACTAGTTCCTTTATGACAAACATTGCAAACAGAGTTCTATAAATATTTAATTAATATAAAATGTTTTTACTCACACTTTAAAACAATGTTTAATAACCCATAAGTGTGAAAACATACATTTATGCTGGATAGAAAAGGGCTGAAAATTAACATTATACATTTTATTATTTCATTCATGTGAATCTCTTAATTTGTTTTCTCTAATAAGCACTGTGTGTGTTTGTGTGTTTTATTTTCAGGTTTCTCCATCATCATCATTATTTGTGTGTGTGTGAGTCTGCTGCTGATTGGTGGATTCACTCTGACTGTGTGTAAATTAAGACACAAGAGACGAGGTTTGATCATTTATTATCTGTTAAAACAAATTAATAATTAAAATTATCTGAGTTTCTCTGTTCTGCTTCAATGAGCAACAGTAAAATCTCAATGAGTTTCTGTCTCAGATGCTGCTGTTCGTCTCCAGTTTGATCTAGTTGGTCTATGTTTTACTAATTGATTCATTTTGTTTTGGGTAATTAGGAAGAACCTCGACATCAGAAAAGAGAAAGAGGGAGAGAAATACATTGGTGAGTCACAGAGAGTGTGTGTGTGTGTGTGTGTGTACATATGTTGTGCTTATGTGATGTTTTCTCCTTTTATTGTACATTTTCTCTTTATTTTTCATGTTCAGTCATCATGTGCAGACAGCAGACGTAATTCTCTCACAGATCCTGGATCAGCTCAGATTAACAGTCATGATGAACTACCCACAATCCCCTCTGATGAGCTCCTGTACACGTCTGTCAGTTTCCAGAAGCATGAAGAGTCTCTCAGTGAAGCTTCAGTCACTGTCAGTAAGAACGAGATTCACTCTGATTACGCCACGGTCATTTACTACAGACTCAACTAACTCACTTATAACAGATCACAGATCAGCACACATTACGCCAGTATTGCTTATATTTACAGTTCATTGATACAATTCTCTTTATAACCTATACATTAGTGTTAAAGACGTGTTTTATTGATCAGGGTCTTTCAGTTCAGTCTGTTGAATCATGACACACTTAAAAGTTTCTATTGCTCATGTTTCTTCTTTCACATGTGTAAAATAGCAGTTGTGTCAGAGGTTTATTGGTGTGTGTAAAGAGTTTGTCATCTCAGTTTATCTGAGGGTGTGAATAAAACAGGAAATACAACACCTAAGAGACACTTCTAGAAAATACTGTGAAGTTTCCACTCCAAATGCAGAGACCACGTACATTTAAATGCATCTTTTGACACATAAAACCTCTTTAATAGCAGCTCTTAAACAGACACAAGTTTAAAACACCTTTATGATGAGACGCATGAAACATGAGAATATGTTCAAAGCTGTTAAAGACTCTTTCTCATCTCTCTGAATATTGATTCTTTTCTTTGATCTGCTTTAGGTTTGTACACGAGATACTAGTTACAGGGAGATCATGAGAAAGATTATTTTTAAAAGGGTTAGTTCACCCAAAAAATGAAAATTATTCCATAATTTACTCACCCTCAAGTCATCCTATGTGTATATGACTTACTTCTTTCAACCAAACAAGACAGACAATTTTCTTTCAAAAAAGATTGAAATCTAAACATTGAATGAATTCAATGACAAACAATGTCCGTAAAAATCTGTTAAATGTCATGCATTTGTTGTTTAGTGCATTTCATACAGTATACAATATACTAACATAATTACTGAATGTGAAATGTAAGTTTCTGATGTTGTTTTATGATATTATGTATGAGATAGAAATCAGACGATAAACAGAGAAGTGACGAGTCTGTACATTCATGTAAAGAAATGTTTGAAAGAATATTTTAAATAATCCAAAAAAAAAATTTTTTCTTTTTTTTTTCTAAGATAAAAAGGCTGGTAAATGTGTTTGTGTTTGCAGGGTGGTTTGATACTGTGGTCAGTGTGATAAAGATCATCAGCATGAGATGTTCTTCAGCTTGTGGTTTTCTTTTGCTCTATTTACTGTATATTCTCTCGGTCAAACCAAAACCCTTGAGCCTCCTGAAAGTGTGAGCAAAACAGGAAATGTTTTTAGCCCTAATGGACACAAACTTTTCTCTCCATATAAAGATGCTTTGAATTTGTGTAATATATGAAAACATGAATATTGTTATATCTCAGCTCTTCCAGGTTATCTGAAATAATAGAGGAAGCAGAGGCTCAAAACTATTTCTCACACTATTTGGCGTTAAGCTGCGAGTGCTCCTGAACGCCAGCAGAGGGCGCTCTTACCACTGACACTACACACATCATTTCCCACAATGCTTTGTCTGTCATCTGTGTAATCATGTGCAGCTGTTTCCCATCACCTCTTTATCCATGTGTCTCTTCCTATATAACCCTGTTCTGTTGTTTGTCTCATCGTGAAGTCATGTATCGTGGTTCACTGCATTACTGAGCGTTTTCCCTGTTTTCTATTTTCCTGGTTTTTGAATTCTGCCCGTGTCCTGGTTTTCTCGTTCATGTCTTGCTCTCTGGATTTGTTTGTTTGGACTGATTTCTGTTCTCTGACCTTCTGCCTGCTTAGTGGACCACGACTTTGGATTGTGTTATAAACTGCACTTGGATCTTCTCTCTTGTTGTCACTCAGTGCTTGCCACCACTTCCACGACACCGACTCATAACACTATTTTAGCTAATAAGTTGCAAATTTGTCAAATGGTAAAAGTCAAACTTCTCAACCTCACTTGTTTTACGTCGGTGTTCGCCTCTATTCCGTGATTAAAAAACAGCTTCATTATCGTACGCGGTGGATGAAGTGATGAGTAGCATTTACATGTGCGTCTGACTCTGTTACTGACTCTGGCTCTGAGAATCTCCTCCACAGTTGCACATCGAACCTTCAGTTCTTATTTATATTGTAAATATTCAAATATAACAACAACATACACGCCAGAGCCAATCAGGTTTAAGCACAGTTTTGACTCCTCCCTTTATCCTTATATGGCGCTGAGCGCTGAGTGTCCGTTTGAATGAAAACACAGTTTGCGGTTGAATCGTCGTGTGAACAGGCAGTTCAGAGAGAAGGAAGATTTTCTGTGAGTAATCAGTTAAATTTAGAAATGTTCTTCACACAGATCTGTTTTATGTCTTCAGAAGACTTGCAATTGCACACAACGAAGCGTATGGATGACGGTCGCGCTGAGGCTCGCAAATCACTAAAATATCTTTACAAACTCAAACAACATCTAACTAAGATAAATTATAGACATGCCTAAGTCTGCAGTATATACATTATTATATTAAACACTGACCTCTAAAACATGCTGACATATCAAAATTGACTAGATTTGTCAGAAGAAAATGTGAAAATAATGTGCTTGTGCAAAACTCCCCCACAATGCAATGGAGTGGTTGCCAGTTCTTCATGGTAAAATTGTGTAAATGTACAATCGGTTTATATTAAATGTAGTTTTACTAATCAAACTGCAGCCTTTCAGAAATTAAAACATATCAAATTCATTGAGGGATAGTGTGATTTAAGGAGACAATAAAGGCACTGAACTTTTTTAAAGTCTATGAAAAGATGCTGTGAAAACCTCTGGAGAATCTCTCTAGTGTTTGTGATGTTCACCATTGCATTATTATAGATGTACAGCACCTTCAGTAAACACACACACAGCTCTCTTATTGAACCCTCTGGCTCCATCTAGTGGCAGATAGAAGTTCATGTTCTATTGATATTATAATTCCAATGACTAAACATGACATTTCTTGGTTTTATGTAATTGTGTTGTATGGTAGTTGACACAGAACATCATTTTATTTGTATTCTGAAATCATGAAATGTAAATGGCACAGATTTACTCGCCTCCTGCATGTTCAAAAATAAAGAGTGAATCATTGGAGGAATGAAACTTTGACCTAGTTTAATAAGTACATAGAGCCTTTGTCCGTGCAGATTGCAGTTTTTGATGACTAAATCAGAGATGAAAGGAAGGAAGCAGAAAAACTCAAGTTCACCTGTCATCAGTGATGCTGATGTTCCTCTGACAGCTGCTGTCCGAGGTGCTGAATCCACATCAAACCTTCATATTATTATTGTCTTTATGCAGAAAGTATCCAAACAAATCCAGATCTGGTCTGTTTCCTCCTAAAAATATGTTAATGTTTCTTACAAGTGATAAAAATGTTAAGAACCAGATGTTTTTTTTTTTTTAGAGACTCGATCACTTTATATGATGAACAGATTTAATTTAGGCTTTTTTATTTTTAGCAAGTTTGCTTGACGTGCGAGAGCCAATGAGGTTCATTATCGTGTGTTACTGATTGACAGCTGCTGTCCGTGGTGCTGAATCCAGAACTGCCTGTTAAAGGGATAGTTCACTTTGAATCTAGTGTATATACATCTATGCACCAGTCTGCGCACACGTCACACAGCAGGAAGCGCCCGCGACTTCAGATCACTTCGACGTGGTTGTGTTATAAGAGGTAAAAACGATATAAATACTGTTCGGTTTCTCACACAAACCGCTCGTTTCGTATCTTAGGCCATCAGTGTGTACTTACGATGGGGAATTGTTTAATTTGGACGATGGGGAATTGTTTAATTTGGACGATGGGGAATTGTTTTAATTTGGACTCTGTGCTTGTGTTTTGAGCCAGTGACCATCGACCTGCATTATATGACTGTCAGACAAGAACGGTTTGACCTAAAAATATCAAAATTGAAACTACTGCGGAAAAAAAGACACCTACATCTTGGATGCCCTTGAGGTAAGCTAAAACATACCAAAATTTAATTTCAAAGTGAACTATCCCTTTAAAGTGACAGAAGCATCAATCAGACTCAGACTTCAGCTGATGATCCTCTGAATGAGATGTTCAGATCTGAAGACATCTGAAGACTTCTTAGAGCAAAACAAGTTACACAACTTATGGAAGTTCATATGACAACAGTTGCATTTAGAAAAAATGTAAACGTATGATATTTTTTTTATAGGCACGATGTATTTATCCTGCAGGTCATGTCTGTTTCTTACAGCTGATAGAGATGTCAAAACCTCAAAGTATAAATGTCAAAACAAAAGTATCAGATGCATTTTGGATTTCCCAGAGAGACAGGAAGATAACGCTATGTAATAAAGACATGAATTCACTCAAGATGTTCTCTGAGTTGATCAGCCTTTGTATCTCAACATTTCCTGATGTGTGAATTATGTTTTGTGCTATATTTTGAACTATATGTTGTTTCTATAATTTAACAAACACACAGAAACACACATGCACTGATGCACACACACACAAACACACAGTTCTGCTTATTGCTATTGGTTTTATTTACATATTTTTAAAAATAATTTATTATTCTAAAGTTAATCACTTTGTACATTTGGTTGATTTAATAAAATATTTTGTGAATACAACCTCTGTAAAGTTTTTGTGTGTGTGTGTGTGTGTGTGTGTGTGTGTGTGTGTGTGTGTGTGTGTGTTTTAGTGTATATCAAAAACGTTTTGCAGTTGGTCACATCCAGAAAAAAAAACAAAAACAATGATGGATCTCTATGGCCCTCTGCTGGATATATATGGGCACAACACTATTTCTATAACTAAATCATACAGGCCTTTTTCTGACCAGCAGAAATCAGCCTCTAACACCTAGATCAATATCCAGAAACCACTCATATTTAATCTAGATCATCATTAAAGTGTTTTTATACATATATTCATATTTTATATGCAAGCTAATGGTGTACTTGAGGAATTCTGTGGTAAATTGGTAAAAAAAAAAAAAAAAGACTTCATGTCTTCCAAAACATAGATGAGAGAAAAAAAATATAATTTTTCTACAATCGCTCTATAAATGTCTGCGGTCGCACTGACCCTTGTAAGTTTACATAGACACCTATAGACACCGTACATAAATATACTGTCGCCCTCTAGAGGAAGATTTGAATAATGCAGATTAATTATCTTCAGTGTCATTTGTCCTTCTATAGAGAAGATGAAGCTTGTATGAGCTCTCAGTATCAGACACTGTAACCTCCACTAGGTGGCGCTCTTTCAGTGTGATTAATGTAATATTCAGTCAGTGCTGATGGTGGGAGGAGCCAGTAAAGCTGATCATTACTGATAAAGAGCTGAAGAAAGAGGAAGGAACTAAAGCAGACAGATGTAGAGACAGAGAGATTCACACAGAGAACATTCAGCATAAAGAAGACTGAACTCAACTCACAATGAAGATCCTCCTCATCTTCTTCACTTTCTCCCTGATCTCAGGTCAGAGCTTTTCTCTTTCATCACTGCAGTAATGATGCTGTTTTCTGTTCATGAGGTTTCTGATCACAGTATCAATCTGATTGACAGGTGCAGTGAGATGCGTCAGTGTCACTGGATATTCTGGAGGAAGTCTTCTTGTTGATTCTGGGAAACTTTGGTTCAGTAACTCTGCTAAATATATGGCCAAATTACCTGAGTGGAGAACAATAATAAATTATAAGAAACGTGATAAATGGATTAAGGAAGGACGATTCACACTGTTTCGTAACAATGAGGAAAAGCTCATGATCTACATCCAAGATTTAATTCAACAAGATGCTGGAAGATACTGGATTAGAGTTGTTGGCCAGCAGTTCATTGATATGACTTTGAAGTTGGAAGAAGGTCAGTCATTTTAAGATAAAAGTCTTTGTGTAGTAAAACTACTGATCATTTAAAAGCTGGTATGAAATATACAGAGGCATAAAGTCCAGGTTCAGAAAGTAAAAGTATTTTGTTCCAATCACCTGGATTTGCTAATTCAGCAGGAGAGAGAACTAATTAGTGAAATCAGCTGACTGAGTTTATGGGTGGAATAAACATATGGCAGGACGTTTACTTTCTGACCCCTGGACTATACACCACTATATATGTGATATATATGTGAAATATATTTCTTTATTATGTGAATTACAGATTCCGGTTGTAAAGAGTCAAAGAGAGTGATGGTGAATATTGGAGAAACTGCATCCTTCAGCTGTGAATATTCACAGAATCATATTAATGATCCCAAGATCATATTCAAAGAAGGAAATTACTCTATTGAGACGATTTACAGCACCTCGAAGAAGACCGAAAGATTCAGTGTTTCTGATGACAGACATAATAAACTCATGACTGTGAGAATTACTGCTGTGACTCCAGATGATGGAGGAGTTTATTTATGTGGAGTTTGGATCTACAGAGACTCGTACAGTTACTTCATTATTAACACTGTTCATCTGCACGTCATTGGTGAGTAGGAATATGATCAATACAATCTATTTGTCATTGTTTTCCTTGTTTCATATTTTTATGTAGTTCTCCCAGTTTATGAATGAAGACTTTGAATGTTGACAGATTCGTGTTGCGGAGCGTCAAAAACAGTGAATGTAAACAGTGCAGAAACTGCTTTCAGCTGTGAATATTCTTGGGATCAAAGGTATGATGGGAAAACCATATTCAAAACAGGAAATGACATCATTTATGAGATGATTTCCACTACTAAATTAGAGGATCAGAAAGAAAGATTCAGTGTTTCTGATGACAGACAAAACAAACTGTTCAAAGTGAGAATTTCTGCTGTGACTCCAGATGATGGAGGAGTTTATTTATGTGGAGTTTGGATCAACAGACACTCGTACAGTTACTCCATTATTAATACTGTTCATCTATATATCACCAGTAAGTGGAAATAACTCATTCAAATCTGGTTTTAAAGTTTTTACAATCTTTGTGAAAAAATTGATTAGTGAAGATATTTGTGATTGACAGCTAAAGTGGGCGTGTCTAGAGCGACTGGCCACTCAGGAGGTCGTATGATGATCAAGTGTGAACATCCTCAACACAAAACCAAGCCAAAATACATCTGTAAAGAATCAGATGGATGTTCAGAGAGGACGAATCCAGGAGTTCAGGATGAATGGATGGAGAATGGAGATGTTTCTTTATATGACGACACCAGAGCAGGAGTCTTGATGGTGTTTTTTAGAGAGCTGAAAGCTGCAGATGCAGGAACATACAGATGTGGAGTGAATGTGTCTCACTATACTGAGAGCTTCACTGAACTTCAGCTGCTTGTCAGAGACGGTGAGGAACCAGAAATACTTTATCTGGCATACATGAAGTGTTGGTTCAGATTTTATGCTATTTCTTCTTCGTTACAGATGTAACGTTTGTGACTGAATCTGCTCATCTTGGTGAAGAAGTCAACATCATTTGTCAGATCCCAGAGGAACATAAAGTTTATTTCTGCAAAGAGGATGATGATCACATCTGTCAAAACATCAGCACATCTGCAGTGACAGAAATGAGTCCTTCATCTGAGAGAAATGAAGAGAGAGTTTTTACAGTGAGCATCAGTAATGTGAGCGTGAGAGATGCTGGAGTTTACTGGTGTGGAGCAGAAACCAGAGACACACATTTGACTTTCATCTCCCTGACCACCAAAATTCAGCTCAACCTCTTCAGTGAGTGAATTCAGATGATTTCATTGTAGTAAATACAGTATATTCAGAATCATGTGTGTTAAATGTCTGTGTTTGTTTGCAGTGGCTCCAGTAGTGAGACGTGAAGGAGAATCTGCTGAGATCTTCTGCCCTTATGATTCAATCTATAAATCAAAGTCAAAGTCTCTCTGTAAGGGGAAGTGCTCCACTAGAGATAGAAATACTCTCAATGAGACTGTGAGAGAAGAGAAAGAGACCAAGACTGACAGATTGACTCTGAATGATGACGTCACTGCAAGTGTCTTCACTGGGACCATCACTGGACTGACAGCAGAGGATGCTGGGAAATACTGGTGTGCAGTGACATTAGAGAGAGACGTGAATTATCTTTACACTCATCTGATCGTCATCATGAACGAGGGTGAGGAAGGTTTATACATCTGAATATGTGAAACTATGGCTGTGAATTGATGTTCTCATATTTCTAATATTTCCAGAGCTGAACTTGACTAAGTATGAAGGAGACGACGTGTCAGTCCAGTGCAAACATCATGATGAACATCAGAAATGCTTCTGCAAAGCACATGAACCCTCCATGTGTGTGAAGGATGGAGTTTCATTGGAGACGATCAGAGATGATCGATTCTCTTTCAGTGATGAAGCTTCTACTGGAGTCTTTACTGTAAACATCACTGATCTGAGAAAAGAGGATTCTGGGATATACTGGTGTGGATCTCACATCACCACTAAAGTCACTCTCACTGTTAAAAAGGGTAAGGAAGTTTATTTTACTTGCATTATCTGAGGGCCAGATTTAAATATTCAGAAATTAGCACTTGAACAATCACTCAGGGGCGAATCTTCCAGAGTGACATTGAGAAGGTCATTATATAGTGACTTGGCGACTTAGTTCATGGCATGGTGACTGACCGAGATTGTGGTGCAAAGGTGGGCCTGGAGCATGGCCTGGATTGTGTTGTGTCTGGACCTTAGAACAGAGAAGAAGGACATGGAAGACCAGGTAGCCATGGCAGGACCAGCAGAGATGGAGACCACCAGAGTGGAGCCAGTGGGAGTAGATGATCACCACCTCAGTAGAGCAGGAGACCACCATGGTGGAGTTGGTGGATCGGGAGGCCGTTGCAAAACAGAAACATGGATCCTTCATGGCTGTGACAGACCAGGCATGGATGACCTCTGTGGCCATAACAGGAGGTACAGAGAGTCGAAGATGTCCTCCTTGGCTGTGACAGGACAGGACAGGCAGAGAGTTAGGAGGCGGCCTCTTTAGCCTTGACAGGGAGCACAGAATGTTCACATATGGCCCGCTTGTCTGTTTTTATTCTCAATCAAAACCACAGAAATGGTCATCAGTTTAAATTGGCTGTGAAGAATTATCATTCGTTATTCAGGAATCCCAAACTGAGACCACATAAGACTCAACAGAGACAGATGAAATAGAATATAGTTTATGTGTAAAGGCCCTTTCACACTGGATGCGTAACGAAAAAGCGAATAGTTCATGTGCGAATAGTTCGCGTCAAAACCCATCACATGAGCCGCGTAAACACGGTCTCTATCTCTATCTTTGACGATTAGCTTTCTATCCCAAATGTAGTTTAGCCTGCTAGCCTACACAGCACAGGACTATACAACAACTAAAACTATCACACAACATACTCACAGTCGTGATAACCGAGTTGGTTGGCAATGCTACGCCACACAATCATTGTCCTTGTAGTATGCGATTAGCTGAAGCCTTTTCTGTCGCCGCAAAAGGAAAAAAAAATCAACATCGAAACGAAAAAAATAAAAGTCGTTTTTTCGCCGCAGCACATTCGCGTTCGGTGTGAAAGCACTCATTACACAAACAGCTGATCAAAAAATAAAACCATCGCGCGAATTATTCGTGCGTCAAAATCGCGTCCAGTGTGAAAGGGCCTTAAGTCTGCAGAAGAGAGACTACAATACACTAATTTTACTGAAGAATAATTCAGCTTCAAAAAATGAATAAACAAAATTTGAAGCATGAGCATTCATCCCACAAGACCTCAATGATAGTAAAGTAAAACATAGTAGGAAATTCTACTACTAAAAATACTACTAAATATTCCATGGTCAGCTGTTTTCTGCAGAGTCAATAGCTACAGACCTCCAAACTTAGGAGGGAAAAAAACGAGCTGATCACGCCGGGATGATCGTCGACCCCAGGGGGTTAACTCAGAAAATATGTTCTCAATGAGTTCAGTGATTCAGGTCAAATAATGATTATGTTAAAACACAACCAACACCATCAGATCACCTTTTTTATGTGTTTATCTGACTGTTATCACTCAGTTACAGTAGGCAAACAAAATCTAAAGTTGAAAATGTAAGCGTCAAGAGCCCAACTAAAACAAATACTGATCACCATAATGGTGACTTAAAATTACAGTTTTCTTCTTTCAGTGATTCTACTTTTTAACATCAGGTGTCTTCAATAATGCTCAATCATCACTCAATTAATCACTTAATTATCTCATTAACTTTAACATTGCTTCAGTGTTACTTATAACACTCTCTGAGTGTGGATTATATAAACACTGAGCAGTGATAATTTAACACTGAGGATTTTGCAGTGTGGGATGCAGTGGTGTAAAACGTGGGATGCAGTGGGGTAAAGCGTGGGATGCAGTGGGGTAAAGCGTGGGATGCAGTGGGGTAAAGCGTGGGATGCAGTGGGGTAAAGTGTGGGATGCAGTGGTGTAAAGCATGGGATGCAGTGGTGTAAAGCGTGGGAGGCAGTGGTGTAAAGCGTGGGATGCAGTGGTGTAAAGCATGGGAGGCAGTGGTGTAAAGCGTGGGAGGCAGTGGAGTAAAGCGTGGGATGCAGTGATGTAAAGCATGGGATGCAGTGATGTAAAGCGTGGGATGCAGTGGTGTAAAGCGTGGGATGCAGTGGAGTAAAGCGTGGGATGCAGTGATGTAAAGCGTGGGATGCAGTGGAGTAAAGCGTGGGATGCAGTGATGTAAAGCGTGGGATGCAGTGGTGTAAAGCGTGGGATGCAGTGGTATTTTTCACAATACAGCCTGACTGTATTGTGCCAAGTGTAAAGTTTGGTGGAAGGGGGGATTGGTGTGGGGTTGTTTCTTAGGGGTTGGGCTTGGCCACTTAGTTCCTGTGAAAGGAACTCTTAATGCTTCAGCATACCAAGACATTATGAACAATTTCATGCTCCCAACTTTGTGGGAACAGTTTGGGGATGTTCCTGTTCCAACATGACTGTGCACCAGTGCACACAGCAAGGTCCATAAAGACATGGATGAGCGAGTTTGGTGTGGAGGAACTTGATTGGCCTGCACAGAGTCCTGACCTCAACCTGACAGAACACCTTTGGGATGAATTAGAGCGGAGACTGTGAGCCAAGCCTTCTCGTCCAACATCAGTGCCTGACCTCACAAATGCACTTCTAGAAGAATGGTCACAACACACTCTTGTGGAAAGCCTTCCCAGAAGAGTTGAAGCTGTTACAGCTGCAAAGGGTGGGCCAACTCCATATTAAAGTGTATGTAAAGGCAGACGTCCCAAAACTTTTAGCAATATAGTGTATTTCATTTATATAAAATGTTTTTACTTAAAATTGTTGAATGTTTATTATCCACAAGTGTTAAAACAGACATTTATTTTGGATAGAAAAAGGCTGAAATTAAGTGTCATACATTCAAATATTATTTTATTCATGTATATCTCTGTGTGTTTGTGTTTTATTTTCAGATTTCTCCATGATCATCATTATTTGTGTGTGTGTGAGTCTGCTGCTCATTGGTGGATTCACTCTGACTGTGTGTAAATTAAGACACAAGAGACGAGGTTTGATCATTTATTATTTGTTGAAACAAATTCATAATTAAAGTTATTTAAGTTTCTCTGTTCTGCTTCAATGAGCAGCAGTAAAATCTCAATGAGTTTCTGTCTCTGATGCTGCTGTATGTCAAGTCAAGTCACCTTCATTTATATAGTGCTTTTAACAATACAGATTGTTTAAAAGCAGTTTTACAGTGATAATAGGAAATTAAAGTAACATAAACTGTTTTGGCTTTACAGCAGCTCTAGAATAAAGTTATTGTCCAGCTAAAGTTAGTTTTGATTGATTCACTTCCGTTGCAACGATCATTAGTTATTAACTTAGGGGCTGCTAACACGACACCGTTCCAACAGAAAACCTTTAACACGGTCCGGCCCGCTCATCTGCACAAAACAGTGCCTGGTGGCTCGAGAATGCAAAACCATGAAATAGGTTCCAAGGTACAAGCATTGAAAAATGTATAATACAGAATTTTTTATCGCTTCCGCGTAGCCACATGAAGCAGAATTATCCCAACAACACTTTATCTGTAGAGAGGTAAAGGGAGGGGAGGGAGGCCTTCACAGGGGAGAGACTAGTTGATACTTCAGGACTGCGCTGTCATCGTGTCCAGGCGCAGGTCCTTCATCAGATCTGGATCCGGCCTAAATCCAGTGGAGTGCGGTAAACCTCGGGATAAATAGAGAGACTAATATTAGCGTAGACACAGTTCTTCTTATGATGTAACGAGTACATCAGGATTTATGGGAAGTGTTCCCGGTTCTGGCTGACCTAATCTATGCAGCCTAACATTGAATTATAGAAGTCTATAATGTGTTATGTGTATGCTAGGTCAAAGAGATGTGTTTTTAGTCTAGCTTTGAACTGACAGAGTGTGTCTGCTTCCCGGACAATGGTAGGAAGACTGTTCCAGAGTTTTGGTGCTAAATAGGAGAAGGATCTACCACCAGCAGTCGACTTTGATATTCTAGGTATTATCAACTGGCAGGAATTTTGAGATCGCAATAGACGTGAAGGAGTATAATGCGTTAAGAGCTCGCTCAAGTACTGCGGAGCTAAACCATTTAGTGTTTTGTAAGTAATCAGCAATATTTTAAAATTTATACGATGTTTAATAGGGAGCCAGTGCAGTGTTGACAGAACTGGGCTAATATGGTCATACTTTCTGGTTCTGGTAAGAAGTTGAGCTGCTGTGTTTTGGACCAACTGTAGTTTGTTTATTAAGTGTGTATTTATTAAACCGTATATCTCCAGTTTGATGTTGATCTAGTTTGTCTATTTCTTACTTAGGAACAACCACAAGAAAGACAAGAAAATCAGACAAGAAAAAGAAAAGTACAATTGTGAGTTTGATGTGTGTTAGTGTTTGTTTAAATGTTGTGCCTATAATATGTTTTCTCATTTTAAAATATATTATATCCATGTTCAGTCATCATGTGCAGACAGCAGACGTGATTCTCTCTCAGATCCTGGATCAGCTCAGATTAACAGTCATGATGAACTACCCACAATCCCCTCTGCTGGGCTCCTGTACACATCTGTCAGTTTCCAGAAGCATGAAGAGTCTCTCAGTGAAGCTTCAGTCACTGTCAGTAAGAACGTTCTTTACTCTGATTACGCCACGGTCAGTCGCCGCATGAGATTCAACTAACTTAAAACATCACACGTTACACCAGTATTTGCTTATGCTTAAAGTTCTACCAGACAGACTTGGGAGATATGAATTGTTTGCATCAGCATCTGCAAACTCAAATATGTGTAAGTACCGATCTTTTATACAGCAAGTGCTAATACATGATTGGATAGATGTGAAGGTAATAAGTGACATACTAATTGAGTCTTCCTGGCAGAACTTTCTGCTAAAGCTTTCATTTACCTGATAAAACCCCTTTGTAACCTATAATTTAGCTTATAATTTTGTTTAAGGGTATTTTGGCTCATTTGGAGCTTTTGTTTTGTTTTGACAGCACATCACATTTTTGAGATTATTGATACTGCTTGTAATTGTAATGCAACATAGTGGTCTATGGGACATACATTAAGCCTTTAAATGAAAGGGTTATTGAGCGTTTTACACTGGCATATATACAATAAAAGAGCCTGAACACCAAAAACCTGCTGCCACGTTTTGAACTTGTTTTCTGTGTATGTCTGTGTTTCTAATATCGCTTTCTAGTTTGCTAATTAGTTCTGTCCCCCAGGGCTGGCGGAAGCGCTGGGCAAACTGGGCATTTTCCCAGGGCGCCAGACACACTAGATGGCACCGCACCATGACAAGCATGAGCGTCTCAAGCTTGTGAAGAACTATCTGACAATACGTTTACATGCAACCAAAATATCTATAAAGCCATCATGTAAACACCTTAATCGATCCAAATTAAATTTCGATTTGATTGAAAGGGGTGGTTTATTCCTTTTCTAATCTGATCAAGAAAACATATAAACACCTGATCGGATTGAAAACCGAAACTAGAGAGGATTGCACGTGCAATGACGTAGAAATAGCATAATGACATATGTCATATAAATGAGTGTCCCGTCATTCTAAAATTCTCCTTTCACTCAGCGAGCGAGTGAAGTGGAGCAGGACAGCGTCCCACCAGTCCTTGTTTCAGACTCTCATCCACAGACGACTGCACATCAACCCGATCACTTTAGTGTTCATGTAAACACTACGTTCGGATTCATCAATCGAAATGAATTCAGTCCGACTGAAACAAAAGGTGTGCATGTAAACATAGCCAGTGTCACAAGATTTTCAAGATTTTAATGCCGAAATTTCAATTGAGCACCAAATCGGTCACAAACTAGATTACTCCAAGCAGCAGCCAAAGCAAGAAAGGTGAGGCAACTGTATTAATTCATGACACCCGTCTTAAGTCAACAGTAGGGATCAAGATGTGATAATTTGCATTTTTTTTCTTCTTTAAATTTTAACGTAGGGGGCGGCATATTCCTATTTTGCCCAGAGCGCTGGATTGTCTTCCCCCAGCCCTGCTGTCCCCTGCCTGTTTGTGTCTATGGAAACTGATTTGATTAGAGTCCTCAGTTCAGGTGTGTTTAGTTTCTCCCGTTGTTTTTTCTGTCTATTTAAACCCTGTGTTTTAAAACACTGGAAATCTGGCAATTAGATGTTTTAGTAATGAAAATGATCTACATAAAAAAAAACTTGAGCTCAAATTTGCCTTTTGACCACTATTTTAAAGTTACTGTACTCTGCCTTTGTATTGTCAGCAAAAAGTGAGAAGCCATGCCAAGGCAAAAGGCAATAACTTCCACATTATTACTATTTGGTTGCTGATCACCATTAACAAAATCATTATAGTAACACCTGTATAAAATCTAGTTATCATGGCATTTATTTTGTATGATTTACAATTACTTATAGCCATTCTAATTACATATAGCCAACTACTTCTTGCTATCCTGTGCTTTGGTTGCATTATGATGGCATTATTAATACATTGGACATGACAAAATACCTCCATAGATATATTAGTCCAGCGTTGGCTCGACCAGTGAAGTTTTGGCACTCTGCCAGCTAGATGCATGAGTGTTTCAACCAGGTCCAGTACCCGAACTGGGTGAGGCGGGGCTTTAGTTCTTTGTTGTATTCATCCGCTACGGCATGTGTAACATTTTTCTGTCAACTCTGCATAATCCTTCGCGATCGATATCGCACGTTTATCGATGGAGCGGGTTCAGACCATACTAAATGTTCTGACCGCGTTTGTGCAGGACAAAGCTCTGAGGACATCAGAAGTTAGAGGGACAGATGGCAGCTGTATAAAGTACACAGGCTACACCGTAATTTTAATTTTAATGGACAGTAAAACAAAGGCAGATAACCGTACAATCTGGTAGGTAGCATTATTTGATAGAACACCGGCACAGTAACTTCATATTGACGCGCGGCTAAACAAAGGCAGAGTACCGTAACTCGATTTGAGCGTTCCAAAACAAAGCCAAAGAGCGGTAACTGGTGTTACAGTGTTCTGCCTTGGTTTCTCATGGGCTTTTGGAAGTTACTGTTAAGACAACCCATTATTTTCTCAAAAAAACAATGGAATTGACTCAAGATACTCATCCACATGATAAAGGAGGTCTTGAATGTGCCAAAAATATCAATAACTAATTTTTGACCAAAAACGAAGTTACGGTCTTTTGCCTTTGCACGGCAGTTTAGCACTGTCCGTGTGATGTAAGTTTAACACGCACTGTCCGTGTGATGTAATTTTCCTCATTAGGAGGGTCCGTGCACACTGCCCAATTTTTGTGTCCGCACAGACGGTGTGCGTACAATGTGCATGTGTGTAATGAACTCATTGCTGGAGGCATATTAGAATCCATGTTGCAGAGGTTCTATATTGTCAAAGATAATCAAAGTCAAACAATCCAAGACGACAGACAAAAGACGTAATCAAAGTCCAGGCAAAGTTCAAAACACAGCAAGGCAGGCAGACAGCGAACAAAATCCAAACGATAGACAAAAGGGTAAATCCAACGAACAGACAAAGGGTAAAAAAAAGACTAGCAAAAGAAAACAATTGGTAAAGCAAGATAAACTTGCAATACTTTGCAATGTGTTCAGTAAAGCACATGGCTTATAAAGTTAAAACAGGAAGTGAGAATATAAACAGGAAGTGTCACTAAAACTCAGGTGACGGCTCCCTCTAGTGGAGGGATGAACTGTTCATGGGCTGAGGTTTTACAATGTGCAAATGACTTGAGCGCTTGAAAACAAAGTCCACTAGACACACTAGTGCACACGCCAAACGCGTCTTTCCACACTCACGGCCATAGGAGTATACTTTGAAAACTTTGCGTGTTCAAGAATGCTATATGGAGAAGATTAGGAGGAGTAACGGTTCAGAACGAGCAGAAGAGATAACAGTGCCATGCACCAACAGAAATTACACTCTTCAAACTACACATCCTCAGCATCATGATGATCACTGTTTTGCTTTAGTAACAGTTTTATATTGAATCTAAGGGGAATCTATGAGACTGTTGCTGTCATAAGCTGTGAAATGTGGTTTTACCGAGCTCAACGGCTCTGGCCGAGCTGTGATAAACAAAACGCTATTAGCTATTTTAAAAAAGGGAGAGTCTGTTCTTTATGTCCCGCCCTGTCTTCCTGTTTGAGTGGAATATTACGTAAACACATTGAATAACGCTGCGTTTCAAGGCACTTCAGAGGACCTTTAAATATTCACATAAAAACTAACTACCAATAATCAGGTCCTTTAAGAAGCAGTAGCCTAATTGAATTTTAATGCTGGTTTGTTGTAGGTGTCGTGAGCTCCACGAGTGTGACAGGATATTCAGGAGGAGGAGTCACGATCACATGCAAATATAAAAATTAATATACAGCAAATGCAAAGTATTTTTCTAAAGCAAAGAAGCCAGTTAAACCAAAGTATGAGTGGTGCTCTGATCTCATCAGGACTAATGAAACAGATAAATGGGTTCAGTCTGGAAGATTCTCTCTGTATGACGACAGAAGTTTATCAGTCTTCACTGTGACCATCAGAGATCTGAGTGAACGGTTCTGGGACACACCAGTGTGGAGTTGATAGAACTATAGAAAAAGATTGCCTTTTAATATTCTCATATAAACTAACTACCAATAATCAGATCCTTTAAAGTCAGAGCAGTTTCTTTTTAAAGTCTGAACAGAACCTTGTTATGTACAATTTGTCGCTATTGTCATTATTCAAAGACTTGGAAATTACATTTTTAATCTGTGGTCAATCTGAGATGTTTTTCTAACAATGTTTTTCACGAATGCTAGAGGTGTTTTTTTTTTCTGTTTGCGTGATAAACGTTCAAAGCCACAGAAAATAACAGAAGGTTGAGGGTCTCAGTTCAGTTTAATTTAACACACTTACTCAGGAAACCCACAGAGAGACACGAGACTGAACAGAGAGACAGAAGATGAACAGATAATAAAGACTAACAGCTGATCATTCAGTAATTCACCTTCAACATTTACTGAGTTATGAACTCAGATGAATTACCAGTGTGTGATTTGACAACGTTACTTTTATAAACAGATCAAACAAAACCAAAATAATGAGTCCACAATTAAATGACAGAATATCTGTAAAACTAATGTATATATCAGATATTTCATTGTGCATTTAGTACATTGACATAAATGTACCAACATTATTTAATATGTCAATAACACTTTAAACAAGCAACATTTGTACATATTTTTTTTTGTACATTTGTCTTTTATTTTTTAGATTTTTAATAATTTTTGGCATTATCTCTGTCTCAGTGCTTTGTGTTTGCAGGGTTGTTTGATACTGTGGTCAGTGTGATAAACATCAACATGCGATGCTCTTCAGCTTGTGCTTTTCTTCGTTCTTGTATTCAAATTATTTTTGTCAAACCAAGAAGCCCTTAAGCTGGAAATAGGAAATAGTAGGAAAAAGGAAATAGTTTTTCAGTACCCATTGTCCACTCCATAAAAGTGGACATATAAAAAAATGTACCATAAAAATAAAAATTGCTTATAATATATCTTTCTACAAAGTTTTATTCTGGTCATCTGAAATAGAGAGATATAAAGCATTTTGTTCACTGGGACCTTACATATTGTTTTACATAATCTTCAGTGACTCTGTAATTGGAAGACCTGAAATAATACATCAGTATTAGAAATGTGAAACGTCAGTGTTGTGTTTGTATTCTATCATTCACATTGGCATAAAGAACCTAAATATTCAAATATAGCACTAAAACAAACACATGACAGCCAATGACGTTTAAGTGAACTCTGAACAATGAACTCTGCTCAGAGCACACTGTAAAACCCAACAAGTTAAGCTAACTCATTTCATTTGAGGAAACCGACTGCCTCAATTCAATTAAGTTTATAAAAACAATAGTTATGAGTACTCTGAACTTATTTTAATCAAATCCACTAAAACAATAATATTTCTTAATACACAATTAAACTTTACACTGCATTTAAATACTTTATATAGCTGAAACTTCACTTTGAGTAAAAACAGTGAAATTACAAACTTTAAATGAACTCAGAGCACTTGCAGTTACTGTTAGCTCACAATGTCACACACAAAGTCAAATTCAATAAGTTAAGCTAACTTATTACATTTGAGGACACCAATTGCCTTAATGATCCCACTCTACAGAGTGTTAGGTAACACTAAAGCAGTGTTTAAGTTAATGAGATAATTAAGTGATTAATTAAGTGATGATTGAGCATTAGTGATGAACACCTGCTGTTAACAAGCAGAATCACTGAAGGAAAGAGAAACACTAGAACTACAACTGACTTTTAGTCATAGCCTTAGATGAAATCAACTGAAGAGAAAAGAAGACATTAAGGCTATGTTTACACGGAAATGATCTGAAGAGAAACGGCATTGCGTTATCACTTTTTATTCTGCGTTTAGACGAGCGTTATGGGGGGAAAATCTGCATTATGGGGAGAAATCTGCGTGCATATGGTGACGCAAAAGTGTGTGAAATTCGATGTAGTATGCACTCCAGGCGGCTAGGTGGCAATGTGAAGTACGCGACGAGAGCCACCGTGAGCAGATCGGAGCCTTCACTGTCTAGCAGACTTTTGCGTTTTTACCCTTTAGACGGGAACGCGACGGTGGAGCGTTTTTAAGATTTCCACTCTGGAGGGTGGTTTCACTTTTTTTGCGTTTTTAAGCACCAAAAACGCCGTCGCCGTCTAAACAAAATGATAAAATATTTGATAAAATATTTTTACGTTTTCACCCGCGAGCGTTCTCGTGTAAACATGGCCTAAATCTGTGAAGATCTCAGCAGAGGAGGATTAAACAACTCCACAAACAGCATTACCAGCTTTACTTATTACTAACCAGATTTACTTTATTTATTTTAGACGTCTACAGAAGTTCTTATTTAGAAATAACAAAGGTTTAGATGAAAAAGTTTGATCACCATTATTATGATCAGTGTTTAGTTGGGCAGTCACAGGCTTTCAGTGTGATTAATGTAATATTCAGTCAGTGCTGATGGTGGGAGGAGCCAGTAAAGCTGATCATTACTGATAAAGAGCTGAAGAAAGAGGAAGGAACTAAAGCAGACAGATGTAGAGACAAAATATACAGCACTGATGTGGTAATCTGATATCGTTTAACCATAGTTTGCACAAAACATTACAAACTGCAGACATATTTAGAAATACACAGACATCGGTTACACTTTATTTTAAGGTGTCATTGTTACAGAGTAATTATATATTTAAGTACTGAGCAATATTAAACTCTTACTTACTATAGGGTTAGGGTAAGATCAGGATTTGGTTGAGGGTTGGTTGAGAGACATCAGTCAGCGTATGAATATCGACCACAATATCAATCTAGCATCTAATCACAGACAGAAGTGTTAATAAAACTTCTGGCTCCATCTAGAGGCAAATGTGAGTTCATGGTAAATTTATGTGAGTAAACATTTATTTATTTATTTATTTATTTATTTATTTATTGAAAGTAGTAGTTATAACAGTGTATACACAGTATAATATATACAGTAATAAATGGAAAATGATGCATTTAATCTGTTGTGTCGATTGAGTTCCGTTGTAAAGATCATCAATTATTACATTCGATCATTTCATCGTTGCAGCTTAGTTCATTTCTCATACAACAGTGTCAGTATATCAGATCAATAATATAGTTGAATATTATGTGTCCCCAACTAAGCAAGCCAGAGGCAACAGTGGCAAGAAACTCTGTCAGGTGACAGAATGGAGAAACAAATATTTTAGTGGAAAGACTAAATTTGGAGGAATAAAATTTGGCCTAATATTTGGTAATTACCACAATCATTGTGCATGTAGATGCTTTAATGACCACAAAGTAGAGGGAAGCATATGGACTGAAGTTCCAGTGCCTTACTCTTTGTGTTTGTTTTGTTCAACTGTCATGAGAAGTTTGTCTGTCAGCTGCTGTCTACTGTCCTCTAGTGGAGGATTTAATCAATGCTGATACATTTGTTGCATAGACCTTCTATAGAGAAGATGAAGCCTGTATGAGCTCTCAGTATCAGACACTGTAACCTCCACTAGGTGGCGCTCTTTCAGTGTGATTAATGTAATATTCAGTCAGTGCTGATGGTGGGAGGAGCCAGTAAAGCTGATCATTACTGATAAAGAGCTGAAGAAAGAGGAAGGAACTAAAGCAGACAGATGTAGAGACAGAGAGATTCACACAGAGAACATTCAGCATAAAGAAGACTGAACTCAACTCACAATGAAGATCCTCCTCATCTTCTTCACTTTCTCCCTGATCTCAGGTCAGAGCTTTTCTCTTTCATCACTGCAGTAATGATGCTGTTTTCTGTTCATGAGGTTTCTGATCACAGTATCAATCTGATTGACAGGTGCAGTGAGATGCGTCAGTGTCACTGGATATTCTGGAGGAAGTCTTCTTGTTGATTCACAGAAGACTTGGTTCAGTGCAAATACTAAAAGCTTTAATAAATTACCTGAGTGTAGAAGTATTGAATGATATGAAACATGATAAATGGATCAATAATGGAAAATTCACATTGTTTAGAAATAATGAGGGAAACCTTATGATCTACATTAAAGGTTTGAATGAACATGACGCTGGAGGATACTGGATTGGTGTTCTTTACAAGTGGGGTATAGATATGACTTTAAATGTGGAAGAAGGTCAGTCATTTAATGATCAAAATCTTGGTGTAGTAAAATTCCTGATCTTTTTAAAGCCTGTATACATTATTATTATTATTTTTTTTTTTTTGTAAACAACAGATTTATGTTGTAAAATATCAAAGAGAGTGATGGTGAGTATTGGAGAAACTGCAACCTTCTGCTGTGAATATTCACAGAATCATATTAATGATCCCAAGATCATATTCAAAGAAGGAAAAGACTCTATTGAGACGATTTACAGCACCTCGAAGAAGACCGAAAGATTCAGTGTTTCTGATGACAAACATAAAAACCTCTTCAATGTGAGAATTTCTGCTGTGACTCCAGATGATGGAGGAGTTTATTTATGTGGAGTTTGGATCAACAGACACTCGTACAGTTACTCCATTATTAATACTGTTCATCTACATATTAGTAGTAAGTAAAACAAACTTTCAATCAAATCTTACATAAAAGTTTCTAAAATCAGTGTGTGTTGTATATAAATACAGAAATATTGTATAAGCACCAAAATATAACTGTTCTTTGTTTGCAGTGGCTCCAGTAGTGAGACGTGAAGGAGAATCTGCTGAGATCTTCTGCCCTTATGATTCAATCTATAAATCAAAGTCAAAGTCTCTCTGTAAGGGGAAGTGCTCCACTAGAGATAGAAATACTCTCAATGAGACTGTGAGAGAAGAGAAAGAGACCAAGACTGACAGATTGACTCTGAATGATGACGTCACTGCAAGTGTCTTCACTGGGACCATCACTGGACTGACAGCAGAGGATGCTGGGAAATATTGGTGTGCAGTGACATTAGAGAGAGACGTGAATTATCTTTACACTCATCTGATCGTCATCATGATCGAGGGTGAGGAAGGTTTATACATCTGAATATGTGAAACTATGGCTGTGAATTGATGTTCTCATATTTCTAATATTTCCAGAGCTGGACTTGACTAAGTATGAAGGAGACGACGTGTCAATCCAGTGCAAACATCATGATGAACATCAGAAATGCTTCTGCAAAGCACATGAACCCTCCATGTGTGTGAAGGATGGAGTTTCATTGGAGACGATCAGAGATGATCGATTCTCTTTCAGTGATGAAGCTTCTACTGGAGTCTTTACTGTAAACATCACTGATCTGAGAGAAGAGGATTCTGGGATATACTGGTGTGGAGCTCACATCACCACTAAAGTCAACCTCACTGTAAAACAGGGTAAGTAATATTATTGAATTATTTTGTATTTAAAATTAAGTCATTATGTTTTGTTTTTTTTTGGTTGCGGAAACTGGGTAAAACGTGTCTCAAGGACAATGAACAGAACACACACCTGTTAGAGCATGTGACCAGTGATGGGGAAAGTTACTTTTAAAAGGATTGTGTTACAATATTGTGTTACTCCCTTAAAAATTAACTAATTCCATTACTTAATTACTTTTTATGGAAAGTAATGAGTGTGGTAGATTGTTTCTTCTTTCACACCTGACTTAAGTCTACCTGGGTCTCGTCTAGAATCGACGTCCCCGTCCTCCACACAATGGCTTCGAATATGCTTTAATCACGGACAGAGGATCTCAGACAAATATCAGAGAGCAAAAATAATACAACAGTTTTTATAGAATAGGAGCATAGCAAAAATGGCATGATACATTAGGCTACATAATTTCCCTACAATTTGATTGGTTCTTTATATGCAAACGCTTCTGTTACTAGGTAAAAGCAAATCAGTTTTCTTGTTTTCTCTAAATCACTAGTTCTGTCTGGACCCACACATCTGTCTAGTTTCATTTCCTCTGTGTGTTATATTTGGACACACACTCAGTCACAAGTTTTTCAGTAAAAGGGTTTGGAAACATTTAGCATTCAAAAGCATATGAATGTTATTCCTGCAAGAAATATAAATGTTAGTTATGATTAATTAAAAAAATCCATCACATGAGTTACATTACATTTGGTTGACTTTTTAACACCTGGGCTAGGCTTGCTTTTATGATTTTTTTTATTTTTATAACAAAATAAAATACTATTTTTATACAAAAGTGAACTGAATAAGCCTCAGGCTGAAGGGAATATAAACTCACGTCTGTACAGTAAAGTGCGCAGCTCAAACAAACCTTACAGATGTGCTTCCATTCTGGAATACAGAAAAATAGGACGCAGAAGAAGAAAGTTTAACACTCTTACTTTAGCAATAAAAACAAAATAAAAAATGAAACACAAATGTGATGTTTATCTAAAGTAGATTTTACCTATAAGTATGGTTGAATTGGATAATTGACGGACTGCAGCAAAGACATTGGTTAATAAAGTGAGATGAAATACATAAAGTATGTATTATTTAATATTTAATTATTGCAGGTTTGTGTAATATTCTGAGTTTGCATTTCACAGTTTTTATTCATTTAGAGGAATACTGAATCTGTTTTTGTGCCAGTGAAATGAGTAAATGCTCATATTTAGTCTAGAATTACAATAACCATCATGTTCACACACAGCGCACACAACGCCTCTGCACTTACTCACATTTTCCCTCAACATGAGGGCAGGACAGCTGTCAGTCAATAAATGGGGAAACAAAGTAACTTGCGTTACTTATTTGAAAAAACTCAGATACTTTATAATGTATAACTTATTCTCTTAATGTAATGAACTTATTCTCAAAATGTGAAAAGTTCATAGTGCAGAGCTCAGACAGAGAAAGGCTAAAAACAGCTCTCCGTTATCGAGATGGCCCTTATTCTGCACTACTATCTGCAATGCTGTTTGCATGGAGGCCTCAGCAGGATGACTCTTGAAGGAGAGGAGGCCTGACACATACCTCTCATTCCAGCCTGACGATCCGACGGTAGCTGATCGTATCTCAGCCTGCCTGACAGACATTTCTGGCTGGATGAAGGACCACCACCTTCAACTAAACCTTGCGAAGACAGAGCTACTCGTGGTCCCGGCCAACCCAACACTTCACCACAACTTCACCATTCAGCTAGGCTCGTCATCCATAACTCCATCTAGGTCAGTCAGAAACCTTGGTGTGGTAATTGATGATCAATTGAACTTCACAGACCACATTGCTAGAACTGCCCGGTCATGTAGATTTGCCTTGTACAACATTAGGAGGATCAGACCCTTCTTATCAGAACATGCTACTCAACTCCTTGTCCAAGCGCTTGTTTTATCTAGACTTGACTATTGTAACGCTCTCCTGGCTGGTCTTCCAGCTTGCACAGTCAAACCTCTGCAGCTGATCCAGAACGCCGCAGCTAGACTGGTCTTTAACGAGCCGAAAAGGGCACACGTCACTCCTCTCCTCACAAAATTGCACTGGTTGCCAGTTGCCGCTCGCATCAAATTCAAGTCACTGACGTTTGCCTACAGAACAACCACTGGTTCTGCTCCCTTTTACTTTAACTCTTTACTTCAGACTTACGTGCCATCCAGGAACTTGCGCTCTACAAGTGAACGACGTCTTGTGGTGCATCATCTCAAAGAGGCACAAAATCTCTTTCTCGGACCTTCACCATGACTGTTCCCTGCTGGAGGAATGATCTGCCTAACTCAACCAGAGCTGCTGAGTCCATAGCCACTTTCAAGAAACGGCTGAAGACACTTCTCTTTTGACAGCACTTGATCCAGTAATACTAACACTTTCTCTACTACTCTATTCTATTCTGTTCTATAACAAAAAAATAAATAAAACGATTCTGCGTTAGATTAAACTGAGAAGGGTCATAGCACTTGCATATTGTTGTCCTACTGTTAGTTTAACTGCTTCTATTGTTCTCATTTGTAAGTCGCTTTGGATAAAAGCGTCTGCTAAATGAATAAATGTAAATGTAAATGTAAGATCAGTATAATTAGATGTATACCAGTGTCTTCAGGAAAAGTCAGGGGTCAAAACAAAAGAGCCAGGAAGTTACATTTTATATAGCCTACTCCTATCTAGTGATTGTGCTGATAAGCTAAATCATCCTTCCTTCCTGGGGTGCTGTCCCCCCAACCTGTTGTTCTAGGAGAACGCGTGAAAGAAAGATGAAACCCAAAAATGACACCTCAATTCTGACACCTTTTGAAGATCAGATTTCTTTTTCTAACATTTAAACTTAGAACACATTATAGAGAATCCTTTGACTTTATGAATACACAAAAATGACAGCTTAATGATTTTTATATTTTGTGCATTTATTTAAAGACTGCATGTAGGCCTACCATTTTGACTCTTGTGTTACCTTACTTCTTTGGCCATATTAAAGGTTTTTATGAAAGATTATTTCTATTTTTCAGCACATGCAGTCAGAGTTACAGAAAATAATAATAGTGCAACAAATAAGGGGATTATGTTTTATTTATTTTAATCAGGTTTGTTAAAAGTATGCTTGAATGATGATAGTTTATCTGCGCTACCATGTATTTGCTATAACAATGAAAATATTTGAAAAACCTGTTAAAATCAAGTAATGATGCAATCCTTTAAATCTTAACTTTGAGTGCATCAGAATTAATTGGATGTAAAATTATTATCATGTGACATTTTATTTAACGTGACAAACAAAGACAGTGACACCAATGACACAATGAATCACCAATGACACACACAAGACCAAAGATCATTATTCTTCAACCATAATTAAGTAGATGAGACTAAATTATTATTTGGCATACAATCTAAATGAATAGCTTCGAATAAAGTTTATCTTGTCAATCATGGTATACTAACTAAATTAAGTTGTTTATTCCATAAGTATTCTAGTTTATTTTTATTTTATTTTTTACATCCCCCTAAAAGTAAAGTGGGTCATACCAGTGAGTTCAACTAAAGCTTCATATGAAATCATGAGATAAATGAGAAGATTTTTGAAAACTGAAAAGAGGCCATGGGCCCTTCTTCATAGATATTCATGAATTTGGAAGAATGAAGTCGAGTGATGTCATCAGTATGATTTTTATTTTAAAATATTAGATTTTTGTTGAACGGAAACGCCAGTGACACAACTCCAGGGGACCACTACTTTCAAATATTAAAATCAAATATTGCCATATAGATGGCTCAAGACGACGTAATTGTTCAAATAACATATTGTTTTATTTTAAAATGTGAAGAAATTGTAACCCTTAAGTGTATTTCAAGTGTGATATTTCTGTAAAGGCTAGGGACAGAAAATGGACATTGTCATAAAATGACCCAGAAATGATTTTGCATAAATTTTACCCGAGCTATTATTTTACATAACAGCATCTGTTCAAAACTTTACAATTTTAAAGCAAAACTGTGCTTAGTCGTCTTAAATCTTATTTATCCAAATATATTCAAACAGTATATTGTCCACCGACACACGCCAGCATGATGTATTCGTGGCGTGCGTATGTAATGTTATATATGTAGTCTATTTGTATATGCGTGCGTGTATGAAAAGTATCCTAAATGAAAACAGTGCAACCCAGTGTCACAAAAAAGACTTATGCATTATATGCTATATATGCATTATAATTATTTTTTCCACTTTAAAGCATTAGTTTCTTTTGTTCGTGATTTTATTTATTTTTTTTAGATTTTTCTAAATAAAATCTGTACATTTATTCACGTTTCTATTATTTTTGTCTATTTAAATTATATTTACAAACTCACCACACACACACACACACACACACACACACACACACACACACACACACTAATGGCCAATAACTGTAATTTATTGAAAGCCATCTTTTTTTCTGAAAAGATGACACCTTACACTTGAAGAGCGCACATTGTTTTATAATTTTACAGTCAAAAACAAATTATGTGAAAATCACCTATTTTAGCTTCAGGTTCTAAAAAGGGTTAATTCACTGTTCTCAAACCAAGCTCATACTCCACTCGACACAATGTTGGTAATCCCCCCAAAAATAAAATACCAGAAACTTTTCTAAACTATAGCAAAACAAAACATTAAACATTACTAAATCTCCCACTTAAAGGGATACTCCACCGTGTTTTCATATTAAACTATGTTTTTCCCTTAACTAAGACGAGTTGATACATACCTCTCTCGTCTCAGTGCGTGCACTCAATCGCTTTGGCGCGCGGTGACACTTTGAAAGCACTTAGCTTAGCCCATTCATTCAATATGGGCCAAGCAGAGAAGCTACCAAACACCTCCACGTTTTCCCTATTTAAATACAGTTACTCGCGTAGTGTAACTCGACCTAGGACGGTGACACAAAACAAAACGTTGCGCTTTTCTAAGCGTGTAAAATGGATAACTATATTGTATGGCGGAATACCATGGCAAGTGCTTGTAAGCACTTCGACTTCGGCGCAGTAATATCTTCACTCGTGAAAAATCCTCTCACCGGCCCCCGCTCCCTCTAGTGAAGATATTACTGCGCCGAAGTCGAAGTGCTTACAAGCACTTGCCATGGTATTCCGCCATACAATATAGTTATCCATTTTACACGCTTAGAAAAGCGCAACGTTTTGTTTTGTGTTACCGTCCTAGGTCGAGTTACACTACGCGAGTAACTGTATTTAAATAGGGAAAACGTGGAGGTGTTTGGTAGCTTCTCTGCTTGGCCCATATTGAATGAATGGGCTAAGCTAAGTGCTTTCAAAGTGTCACCGCGCGCCAAAGCGATTGAGTGCACGCACTGAGACGAGAGAGGTATGTATCAACTCGTCTTAGTTAAGGGAAAAACATAGTTTAATATGAAAACACGGTGGAGTATCCCTTTAACATTAATCTGGTACAAAACAATTTTAGCATTTACTCTCATTTTAAGTGTCATGGCAAAGCATGCTGGGGAATAGAGATCCCAGTCCAGTTTCAGTTAAATTTAAGTTTGTCTAATTAAAAGAAACAAGTTCATAGAACTCAAAACAATTCAACAATTCAACATAATTAAAATGTGTAAGTTTTGTGAACTCAAAAGAAAATAAAGTTCTAAATACTCATAAAAGTTAACTTGATTGAACTAATTTGTATAATTTAAGTTGGCCCATACTCAACTAATTTTGAGCGTTAGGGTTTACAGAAAATCAGTCCACATAAGCCTCTGTACTCCATGACACAGCATAAGTAAAGTTGTCTTGAGTGGATATTTAATCGTACTCGTCTTAAGGTCTTCAGAAGTCATAACTTCAGGGGTCAGTGGGGATCCCGAGAATATTTAATTTCCCTTAAAACCAAAGATTAAGCTAAAAGACACCAGTTGCCAGTGTTCCCACCAAAATCAAATAGTGTATATATTTGTATTACACTTTTTGTTGTGTTCTGACACAATGTCATTAATTGGTACTTTTTCTTTTATAAAATTTACTTTTTCTTACGTCTACAAAGTTTAAATTTCAATTAATTTCCTAGCAAGTATAAAGTAAAAAAAAAGATAAATATGCCTGACGCAATGTTCCTCACACGATGACACCATTAAGGACGGTCAACGGCACACGTCAATCGATATCAATCGGTGAAAACACAGCGTATGTAAGGTATTTTTCCAAATATTTTGTATTACACTTTTCAAAGGATAATCTAGCTTTAAAGTTCGAATAAAAAAGTTAAAACCAATCATAGCTTCAGACCTGGTGTGTTCTGACACAAGGCCATTAACTGGTTATTTTTGTGTTATAAATGTAGCCTACTTATATAGAGTTAACACATGATGAAACAAGTGAATAATGCTACCAAATACGTCTGACACAATGTTTTTAAGAAAAGCAGTGTTTAAAATACAGATGATTTTTCTTTTGACAATCATACGTTTTAAAATTATACCCTGGGGGTTTAACATCCAATAAGTTGTAATTTATGCAAAGGTTTTATGTTTTATTAAGTCGTCATAAACCAAACACACCCAGATCCTCCCATAGTTGTAGTAACATTTACAATATGTAAATAGATTCTGTCAGATTTGTTAGAGTGCCTGTACCATATTATTATGAGGCAATCACATTTGAGGAATAATGCGATTTATATCATTTTTCCCCACTAGCGGATGACACCGTTTACATCTTGTTTCTTTGCACAGTTTATAGACGAAGACTACACTTTGAGCACTGTCAAACATGTTCATATAGGATTTCATGAACAAATACAGCATAAGAAAATTAAAAAAAAAGGAAAAATTTAAACTGTGATATTCTTTTAGGTCTGTCTACGAAGCGGTCACAAGACACATAATAGGCCCAACATGAAAAGTGAGTCTTGATGTTTTTCTGATACACATACGACTGTTACATTTAAAACAAACCTATCAATTAAGTTACGCATTACGAGTCAAGGTGTCGCAGACACACAATTTGTCATGTTTGTCCTCACAATTTGTGCTTCTTTAAGGAAAAAAACAACAACTGTTTTTGTTCCTCATCAGCAGAATACCAAATGATATCTGTTTCCTGTGTAATGTTAGTGAACCACTATTTGTAGAATGATATTGTAATGTATCGAGTTTTTGCCTCTGTTTTTGTGTTACTCGACATTATCTCAGTGTTTCTGGCAGTTTATTTGTTTATGTTTAACCGTGATACAATTTTCACGCCTCAAAGAATCTTATAGACGTAATTTTTTTTTTTTCTTCAGAATTTAGACTACTGTTTAAAAGTCAACGTGTAGGGTTATATACAATCGGTACACTGTGTTTTAATTTCACTATATATACAATTTAATAAATGCTTCAGGGACTGAACCTTTTAATTTTAAAAAGACATTTTAAATCTTCTAAAAACATTTTAATCTTTGGTAAAAATTTAACTTAAAGTCTGTCTATCCTTTTCTAAGGGCATGTTATGGATATATAGCAAACAATTCAGGCATGTTTTGACCGTGTAATGTTTAATCAAAATTCTGCTGGAATATTAATTTATTATATTAATTTGATGATATTATATTTAACTTAAAGACATGAAGTGTGTTGAGTCTTAAATTAGTCTCCATGTTAATGATGTTTGGATGATTATTAAAAGTCCAATCTTAAAGTGTAATTGTTACTCTCACTGGTAATATGTATAATAATTAATCAATCAGAAACATGCATTAGGAGTGCATCATGCATTTTCTCTCTCTCTCTCTCTCAGGGGAAGTGGGCGTCTCTGACACATTCAGCTCTTCATGTTAAACATGTAACCAGGAAAGAAACACTCAAAACTCTTCTGAACACACATCGAGAGCTTCAGAAGAACTGAATCTACTAACAACAGAGAAGATCATTTAATAAGAGAAAAGAATGAAGATCATCTGGACTTTCACTCTGCTGATGATTCCTGGTAAGAATCTGAACTCAGAGTAGATCAATAAATATAGCACAGAATTGGTATTTTCAGTATTTTACTTCAGATCAAGTTTTTCTATTGACTGTTGAAGAAAGTTCATTTCTGTGTAAATTAAAGTGTTTTAATGCTGGTTTGTTGTAGGTGTCGTGAGCTCCATGAGTGTGACAGGATATTCAGGAGGAGGAGTCACGATCAAATGCAGATATATAAAAAAATATAAAGGAAATGAAAAGTATTTTTGTAAAGGTGAATGGTCAGAGTGCACAGACCAAATCAAGACTGAGGAAGATAAATGGGTTCAATCTGGAAGATTCTCTCTGTTTGACGACAGAAGTTCATCAGTCTTCACTGTGACCATCAGAGATCTGAGAGAAGAGGATTCTGACACGTACTATTGTGGAGTTGAAAGGGTTGGACTAGATCCCCACACTGAAGTGAGGCTGAAGGTTTTAACAGGTGAGTAACTGAGACCCTCAAACTCATGATGATCTCCACAACATCACGATACTCAACACTGACTGTAATTACTGATGTTCACATGTGAAACTCATAAAAGACGTGTTTGCTATTAAATGAAGATGAAGTATCATTACTGACTTGATTTTTTACACACTGATATCTGGGTTTGTGTTGAACAGGTAAAAAAATCAGAAGTGTGACGGGATATTCAGGAGGAAACGTCATTATAAACTACAAATATGAGATGAAAAACACAAATCCTGTGATAGACGTCTGTAAAACTGCAGATCAGTGTTTTACTGTAATAAACACTAACAGAAGAGCAGAATGGAAACATGACAGACGATTCTCCGTTCATGATGACAGATCTGCAGGACTCTTACTTCTGTTTATCAGAGATCTGAATGAGAACGACTCTGGAGAATATAAGATTATAGTCAAAGTTTCTGAAGATTACAGTTTCTTCTCTGAGTTTAATCTGGACATTAAGAAGGGTGAGCTGCTTTCAGTCATTTATGCATTATTTGACAGAATCCATGAATATATCTGGTGATTGTAACATTGCTGCACTTTATCTGGATCTTAAACAGGATTGTTGTGTGAAGAGCATCAGTCTATCAGCTTCTGCAGGAGGATCTGTGAACATCAGCTGCAAATACCCACAATCCCACATTCGTGATGTGAAGTTTCTGTGCTGGAGATCTGGAGCTGATCTCTGTGCTAAAGAGACGTCTGTGAAGGAGAGCAGAAGATGGAGGGATGAGGGAAAGATCCGGCTGTATGATGACAGAGAACAGCAGCTCCTGACGGGAAGCATCAGTCATGTGACTGAAGAAGATTCAGAATACTGGTGTGGAGTTCAGTCTGATCAAGGACACAAGATCTTCATCACACGAGTCCTGATCAATGTTACAGGTACGGATGATTTTCTCAGTGATGTGTGTCTTGCATTATATTGCTTGAATGTGGAAACAGAATGAAGAACCAGGTTTATTCTGTTCTTGTAGATTTGCAAACAGGATTATTTTAATGTAGAAGTAACATGATGTCTGATAAAACGAATTCACAAACCACAGTTACAAAAGAGGAAGTGTCCTCACAAATCTGAGCTGCAGTCAGTATTACTTCAGTCTCTGCAGTTAAAAGTGTTTAGATCTATGGTGCTGTTCTACAAATGCACTGGTCACGTGTTTGTGATAGTTTTATTCGTCATGTCACTCTTTATATGTATAATGTAATTGGTTGATTTGAAACATCAGTTGATGTTCAGATGTTTTTGTCCTGTTCTGGTACATTCATATTCTTATTTCCTACCATTTGGGGAAACCCTGTTATAGATTGTGTTGTAGATATAGATCAGGGGTGCTCAATCCTGTTCCTGGAGATCTGCAGAGTTCAGATCCAACCCTGATCAAACACACGTGTCTGTAATGATTGTGCTTCTGCAGATCTTCATTAGCTGGTTCAGCTGTGTTTGATCAGGGATGAAGCTGAACTTTGCAGGAAGACAGATCTCTGGGAACAGAATTGAAGACCCCTGTAGTAGATCAACCATTGATGAAGATACTGAAATATCTACTTGTCATATTCTTGAAGAGATACAGCAGTGTGTGAACTCAGGAACTGGACATCTGAACAAAGTGTGAAAGTTTGTGTGGTCATTTGGTGTTGCATCATTAGTGTGGCAATTTGGACAGTATTACCACAGTCTTTTTTACTTTAGTACTAGTGTTGTAATTCACATACATTACAAGTGCAGATTTCAATATTTCTGTTAGTTTCTGAAGTTAAGGGTGCTTACAGATTAAAATTTTTTATTTTTTATTTATTTTTTTTTGTCCTTCATTTGTGCTGTTTTGTTTTATTCACGATGAGAAAACATATGTGCTTATTAATAAGTTCCTCAAACTTACAGCACAACAGCTTGGTTTTGTTTTGTGGGTGTCTGTGCGTCAGAAAACATGAATTATGGGTAGAGAAATGACATCAGTAACCATTAAAATACATGATGTCAAGATCTGTGTCTTGTGCAAAATAAAAAAATAAATAAATTAAATCTTTCGAAAAACAAAACAAATTAATCTCTCCATTTTTCTATTGTTTTGGATACAGATGTTCTAAAAACGACATCGTCACCATCATCATCGGCTTCTGTTTTCAAAACTTCTACATCTAACTTCACATCAGTGTCTCCTAACATGTCAACAGGTGCCCTTGTGCTGAAATATAAACATACAATCTGATATTTAGCTTTCTTTAGATTCTCTTATTATCATCTCTAGTTTTTTCAGGCTCTTCTCTGATCATTCCTCTGGTTCTGGTTCTTCTGGTTCTGATCATCGTTGGACTCTTATTACTGTTTCTCTGTAAGAAGTATCAGTCTCAAGGTAAAACTCCTTCCTAACTACTTTAGATATACAGTAGAAACTTTCAATTTATACTAAGATTAAAACAAAGATTTGTTTTTCCAATTTGAACAATCATTTACAAAATACATAATTGTTGAAATGTGATATAATGTCATTGATTAAAGGACGCTTGTTTTTGGCAGGTGGTGATTCGTCGTCTCAGACTGGACCAGGAAAACATGAAGGCCCTCCTGATTCTTCTAACTGTGTTTACGCTACAGTTGAGAAAGGCACTGGTGACTCTCAGCGCTGCATCACATCTGCTGAGGATCTGAATTACGCAGTGGTGAATTTCCACAAGAAATCTGACTGTCCTGACAGTGTCAGTTTCAGGAATAATCAGGATTACAGTGAATACGCTGCTGTCAGTCATCTCACTGCTTGACAAGCCACAGTAGAATATAAATGAACTGAATGTTTATTTATCACCTTGTCTTTGGCATAAAATTTCTATGCTTGATATTTTTATTACTAATACTATTAGGTCATGTACGCCCCAGAGCCTTCTGCCATGTCAATCCCAGAGCAAGCACTTATTGATCTGGATACCCTAGAATGGACTCCCAACCCTGGGCTCTCTCCTTCCTCACCGGTCGCTTGTTGTAAACTCTGGTTTCTTGGCCCTTCCTCTTCCGCTGGTGCAGTCCAGTCTCATAGCACCACTTCTTCTGCTGGTCCCGTCCAGTTCCCAAGCTTCTGCCTCCTTCACTTGTTCCCTGGTTCTGTCTGGCTTCCTGGCTGTACCCCATCCATCCCTCCATCTTCACTGTGGTCCCCTGTCCTTAAGACTCCGCCTTGGTCTGTCATTACCCTGGCTCCACCACAGGCTTCTGGGCCTGTGGCTTGCCTGAGCTCTCCATTCCTTCTGTTCCACCAGGATACTCCATCCCTCTGGCTCTGCCTGCATCCTCACTCCCACCGGCTACACCACGGTCTTTCAAGCCCCCAGCTTCATTTCAGTCCTCAAATTCACCAGCTCAACCTTGGCCCTCCATTCCAGTGGCACCACCCTGATTCTCCAGCCCTCTGGCTCCACCTTCATCCTCACTCCCACCGGCTCCACCTCAGCCCTCATATCCACCGGCGCAACCTTGGCCCTCCATTCCAGTGGCACCACCCTGATTCTCCAGCCCTCTGGCTCCACCTTCATCCTCACTCCCTACGGCTCCACCTCAGTCCTCAAATCCTCCGGCTCGACCCTGGCCCTAGGACTGCACTGACTAATGCTCTGCCATGGGTCTTCATCCCTCCGGCTCCATCAAGGCATCCCACTCCGCCCATTACATCTGGGCCTTCTCCATCCCAATCTAATTTATCATTATTCTGTACATTTATACTCCTGAGTTTGTTCTATTAACTGTCAGGCTTTACCTTGCTGCATTTGTGTTTGCTGCTGTTACACCAGATTATGTGCCCATTGATTTCTGTGACCGCAGTAGGCACTGTTGTGATGGTAGAGCTTAGGGTGACAACAGCACCTACTATGGTCACATAATTTGGTCTAACACCGGAACCGTTGGAATTGTCTTGTTTAATAAAACTTTTGCAGTAGAGATCCTCATCTTAAACTTAACACCTTTAGTGTAACAGAAAATGTGAGAGATATTCTGACAAATACAGGAAGAGAGGAAGTCAGAAACAGGAAGTCTTTGTCAAATTCTTCTATAGAACATTTTGTTGGGAAATGTTTTACCAGAGATAAAGAGCAAAGACTGAGGAGAAAGAGCATCTTTACATTCACTCTGCTGATAATACCTGGCAAGAATCTCAGTGCTCCTCAGTGATCTTCATTTCTGAGGTTTTGGTTTTGCTCCTAATTGGTGTTTCAATGTTTCTAGTGGCTGTAAGAAAGAATAAACAGACTCACAGCGATTACATTTTCATATCTTGTATATTTTGTATTAGTTCATACTAATGCTGAATGTCTGTCTACAAGAGATTCAGATTCATCATCATCATCATCGCCCTCTATTGGCCTCCACTAGACAGACATGAGAGTATTTACATAATTCCAGTCAAATCGGAGAGAACTAACAAGCTTCCAGTCTTCCTTCCCAATGGTTCAACTCTCTGCTTTTCACACTTTTCTCTTTTGCTTCAGCTATTAAAGGTAAGGCCGGCAATTTCTGGAGTGGCTAGCAATAGCAAGTTAGCTTTGAAATCAGAGAATTTTGAAAGCCACACCTTCTTCAAAACACATGAATGCACAAACCAAAGTTTGCAAAGCATCTCGAGACGAGAGACAGCGTAAAGCTACCTCATGTCTCAAAGCATGTAACATTACATTACAATAATAATATAAACATCTTAAAGAGCACTGGTCTGCAGATTAATTTCGCCGTTGATAGTGTTGCCATTGAAATTCAGGATAAGCTGGTTGTTTCGGTTTTTCACCCACCAAAATAGCAGGCATAATATCCAAAATCAGTTAACTCAAAGTTTTTGCTGACACTCACAATAAAAACACAAACTAACACAAATTTTCTTACATTCACTATGATATTCATTAGAATCTGCATGAAAACAAGAGATGAAAACTTCAGCCAGATGGCGCTCTTTCTCAGTGTTTAATTTAGTACTGAGCCGAAGGAGTTCAATATGATGTCATTCTTTAAAAAACCCTTACTAACAGCCCTCTTGCACATAGAGAACATTCAGCATAAAAAAGACAAACATCCTGTGACTGAACAGAAACTCATAATTGTGAAAATTACAGTTACTTGTACAGTTACTCCATTATTAATACCGTTTATAATGCACATAATGGACAGCTAAAGTGGGCGTGTCTAGAGCGACTGGCCACTCAGGAGGTCGTATGATGATCAAGTGTGAACATCCTCAACACAAAACCAAACCAAAATATATCTGTAAAGAATCATTTTCATGGGATTTATTGATTTTATAAATATCTTCTCACTACAGAAGTCTCATCTGTTCAAATAAACTGATTTATGATTTGTTGATGTATGTAATGTTTCACTGAAGGTCACTTATCCAGCATCATAAGACATTTGTGAAGTGTAATTTGATGTTGATGATGACAGAAGATCATCAGGACAGACTGTGAATGTGTGTGTGTATCGTGATGAATCTCTGAAGAATCTCTGTCCGTGGAGCTGAACACCTGAACGACTCTCTTCCACCAGCAGGAGATCAGACTCACATTTTACTCTTGAAAATATGCTCAGCTGTTTTTCTCTGGCTGTTTTATGATTTATGGAGTGATAAAAAGAGAAATCCAAAACACCTTATGTACAAAAAAAAACATACAAAAAAAAAAAAAAAAAAAAACTAAATTAATTCAAATTCAACAAAATTAAACAAGAGTTCTAATGTTCAGATTTCTGTTTTAGAAATGCTCCTATAAAATACTCCATTTGCATATTTAAACATACCATTTCAGAAAACTTGTAATACAAAATAATCGTATTGTACTGTTATTAATCATGTCATTTGTTCTCTGTTTGTCCTTGGACTTTGTTATACTTCCTGTTTCCTGTTCTGTCGGCCATATTTGTAGTCCTCTTATAGTTTCTCATGTTGGTTTCAGGTGTGTCATTAGCTTGATTTCTTGTTAAGCTTGTTAGTCCCTGTGTATATAAATGTTTGGAGCTGGAGGGCTATAGAAGTCTTCCCACTGTCTACCTCTCAGTCTCCAGACTCTCTTCTTTTTGTGGAGCGTCTAGAATCCTGTCATTAAGAGGGGCTCTTTCATGTGATCTCTGTGTTTGTCCCTGGACTTTGTTGTACTTGTTTTCTATTATGTCAGTCATATCTCACTGTGATATGAATCATGTTGATCAATCAGAAACCTGCACTTATAGTTGTAATGTGAACCGCTGCTGTTTGTGAATGTTTCCATCAGATGTCACTGTCAACTGAAGCACATGTGAAGCATTAGTTTCACTTCCCACTTTATTAATCTCTCTTTCTCTTTTTTTACTGCAAAGTGATGAAGTGGATTTGAAAGAGTTGACACCTTTTTATGAGCCATTGATAACAGCTTGGAAAAAGACATTTATTTTACACAGAGATATTTTACAACCTGAGGACTGGATAATGGGAGAACCGCTGTTCCATAATCCATTAATAATAACAAAGATTTTGTCCTCTAAATCTGTGGAAAGCTGTTTTGTGAAGGCTGGGTATGTTAAGTTGGGGGATCTGAGAAGTGGTGATGACTGGACATCTGGACTGGACTGAACTGGACTGGACAGTCTTTGCAGAGTGTTACGGGGTTGAGATCTCTTCGACTTCAGAGACGAATGATGGAGGAGGTGTGGGCAGCTCTACCTGGTGCCTGCAGAGAGGCACTGTCACAGGACTGGAATGGGCACTATACATTTCCACCCATCAAAGTATCTGCTGCTGTGCAAGAGGAGATTCGATTTTATCATTTGAGTACCCCGAGTTGGGGAGTTTTCAAGATATTAAGAAGAAAAAACTCTATGTAACGTGTGTAAAAGTTACTCATCAGACTGTGCTAAGAGGAGTGAAGATTTGGAGGTGGTCAGAAGTGTTTGGGACAAATTGTAAGGCATGTTGGAGGTCTCTATATAAGTTGCCTGTTGAAAAGCGTACTGCAGACTTGCAGTGGAGACTGATGTTCGGGGCTATAGCTACGAACAGACACGTGGCACACCTCAATCAAGCAGTGGGGACAGGGTGTTTATTTTGTGGCTTAGAAGAAACGGTTAATCACTTAATTATTGATTGTTTTAGGTTGGAGGGAATGTTTAATTTTTTAACACAAGTTTTTATAAAGTTTGGGGAGAATTTTTCTTATCAGAATTTTATAAGAGGTCCAATTTATAATTTTCAAGAAAGGAGGAAAAAATGTTTACTGAATTTTCTGTTGGGATCAGCTAAGTTGTCCATGTGGAAAACTAGAAAAAAGAAAATGTTAGGTATAGGTCCAATTAATGCTGAAATGGTACTAAAAGGGATGATAACATGCTAGAATCAAGATAGAGTATACATATTATAAATTGGTCAGTGACATTGTAATGTCTTCTGAAATTTGGTCAGTGGGGGGAGTACATTGTTAAATTGGAGAAAATGAAATATTGTTTTTAAATGTGTAGAAATAGAAATTTTATTTATGAAATTAAATTTTTGTAAGATAATTGTATTAAGGTAAAAGGACAAATGGTCTAATAAAGATATTGTTAAGACCCTCTCTCTCTCTCTCTCTCTCTCTCTCCCCTCCCTCTCTCTCTCTCTCTCTCTCTCTCTCTCTCTCTCTCCCCTCCCTCTCTCTCTCTCTATGTCTCTCTCTCTCTCTCTCTCTCTCTCAGGGGAAGTGGGCGTCTCTGTCACATTCAGCTCTTCATGTTAAGCATGTAACCAGGAAAGAAACACTCAAAACTCTTCTGAACACACATCGAGAGCTTCAGAAGAACTGAATCTACTAACAACAGAGAAGATCATTTAATAAGAGAGAAGAATGAAGATCATCTGGACTTTCACTCTGCTGATGATTCCTGGTAAGAATCTGAACTCAGAGTAAATCATGAAAAACAGCACAGAATTGATGAGGAGCGTCTTTTACTTCAGTTCATGTTGTTCTATTGACTGTTAAAAAAGTTAATTTCTGTGTAAATGAAAGTGTTTTAATGCTGGTTTGTTGTAGGTGTCGTGAGCTCCACGAGTGTGACAGGATATTCAGGAGGAGGAGTGACGATCACATGCAAATATAATAAAGAATCTACAGCAGATGAAAAGTATTTTTGTAAAGGAAAGAGGCCAGATAAACCCAAGTATGAGTGGTGCTCTGATCTCATCAGGACTAATGAAACAGATAAATGGGTTCAGTCTGGAAGATTCTCTCTGTATGACGACACAAGATCAGAAGTCTTCACTGTGACCATCAGAGATCTGAGAGAAGAGGATTCTGGGACGTACCAGTGTGCAGTTGATATAACTACAAAAAAAGATTCCTACACTGAAGTGAATCTGAAGGTTTTAACAGGTGAGTAACTGAGACCCTCAAACTCATGATGATCTCCACAACATCACACACAGTGACAGTAATAATAATGAACACCTCTAGATGCTAATAGACCAGATGAAATTAAAAACCAAACTCTTTAAAATAAAGGTTCCGCAAGTTTTTTCCCCCAGGATTCAATGGATGTTGAAGGTTCTTCATGAAACCATAAATTACAATTAAGAACCTTTATTTTTGAGAGTGCAGAGCAAACATGAGATCTTTAACATTATAAAGTCAATTGAATGTCAATTAAAATTTTCCATGGACTCTTAGTTTGTATTATATTCAATTTGTTCCTTATTTCATTCCCTGTGCTTATGTTCTGTTTCCCTTGGTTTAATAATGTCAGCACAACAGTTTATTCTGACTGTACTGCAAATCTGTAAATCAAATGCTTATTATAATATTTAAATGAACACAATCACAATTTATTATATTCATAATGTCATTTATTGCCAGCAGTTTATACACCCGCTGTAAAAAAAAATAATGCTGTTACAAAATTTACAATTGACAATTGACAGTAATAATAATGAACACCTCTAGATGCTAATAGACCAGATAAAATGAAAAAACAAACTCTTCAAAATAAAGGTTCCGCAAGTTTTTTCCCCCCAGGATTCCATGGATGTTGAAGGTTCTTCATGAAACCATAAATTACAATTAAGAACCTTTATTTTTGAATAAAATTTTCCATGGACTCTTAGTTTGTATTATATTAAATTTGTTCCTTATTTCATTCCCTGTGCTTATGTTCTGTTTCCCTTGGTTTCCATGGTTTTTGATTATTCTCACATCGGTTTCAGTTTTAGGTCTTTATGTGTGTGATATATAGTTTGTTCCTTATAGCTTGTTTGATGAATCATTGTGTTAATAAAAACCTCAACTTTATTCTCTACTGGACCAAATTGTGAGATTTATTAATCATTGTTTTGCTGATAACAGAAAGCATGTTTTCAGTAGTAAATAATGTCAGCGTAACAGTTTATTCTGACTGTACTGCAAATCTGTAAATCAAATTCTTATTATAATATTTAAATGAACACAATCACAATTTATTATATTCATAATGCAATTTATTGCCAGCAGTTTATTCACCCGCTGTAAAAAAAAAAAAAAAAATGCTGTTACAAAATTTACAATTGACAATTGGCAGTTTTGGTTGTCAGCAAGCCTGTAAATCATCAACTACAATAATACTGTAAAAACAGCAAATCAAGAGCAGCTGTGAAACAGATCTTTAATGTAATCTACTTTACAGTGTTACTGTAATAATATCATGCACTGAATTAAAAACTGTTGTGTGTGAAACATATATGATGGTTGAATAATGTGTGAAAGACATCAGCGTCTGTGAGAAAGGGGAAGTGGAGGATCTGTGTGAGTGGAGAAAGAACGAAAACACTGTTTGCACTGTAAAACCCAACAAGTTAAGCTAACTCATTTCATTTGAGGAAACCGATGGCCTTAATTCAATTAAGTTTATAAAAAACAATAGTTATGAGTACTCTGAACTTATTTTAATCGAATCCACTAAAACAATAATACAAAGTCAAATTCAATAAGTTAAGCTAACTTATTACATTTGAGGACACCGATTGCCTTAATTCATTGTAAAACCCAACAAGTTAAGCTAACTCATTTCATTTGAGGAAACCGATTGCCTCAATTCAATTAAGTTTATAAAAACAATAGTTATGAGTACTCTGAACTTATTTCAGTTGAGTTTACTAAAAGTAGATATACATTGCAGTCAATAAATTAAGTGATTAATTAAGTGATTATTGAGCATTAGTGATTAAAGGGTTAGTTCACCCAAAAATGAAAATTCTGTCAGTAATTACTCACCCTCATGTTGTTCCAACCGCGTAAGACCTTCGTTCATCTTCGGAACACAAATTAAGATATTTTTGATGAAATCTGAGAGCTGATCACTCCTCCATAGGCTGCTAGGTGACCGAAACTTGCTGGCCCAGAAAAGTTATTAAAGAGATCGTTAATATAGTCCAAGTGACTACAGTGGCTTAATCTTAAGTATATCAAGCGACGAGAATACTTTTTGTGCGCAAAAACAAACAAAAATAACGACTTTATTCCACTATTCATTTCCTTGCGGTTGGAACAACATGAGGGTGAGTAATTACTGACAGAATTTTCATTTTTGGGTGAACTAACCCTTTAACACCTGCTGTTAACGAGCAGAATCAATGAAGGAAAGAGAAACACAAGAACTACAACTGACTTCCAACCACAGCCTTAGATGAAATCAACTCAAGATAAAAGACGTTTAAATCTCTAAAGATCTCAGCAGAGGAGGATTAAACCACTACACAAACAGCATTACCAGCTTCACTTATTACTAAACAGTTTGACTTTTGTCATGTTTCTACAAAAGTTGTTATTGAGAATGAACAGAGGGTTAGATGATAATGATTTATTGAGTTTCATTTAAAGACACCATGATAGTGATCCGTGTTTGCTTTAGTTGGGCTCTTGACCCTTGACTTTATAACACCAGTTTTTCCTCTGGCTGCTGTAACTGAGTGTTTATAAAACACATTTGTTATGGCACATACGCCAAAAGAAAATATGAGCATGTGGTTGTGTTAAGATGATAAAAATCATCGTTTAGTGTCTTGATTCTCTGATCATTTCCAGAGCCTAATCTCTGATTAGACAGATGATGTATTACTTGTATTAATCATTATAATAGAACTGATTCTGTTGTAAGACCCATTGTTGTGACAATCAGATTTTAAAAACCTCTATGGTATCATGCTGACTTACACAGTAATCAAGAATCAGCATATGAATCTCAACAATGGTGACCATTAAAAAAATGATTTATGCCACAATGCATGCTGGGAGCCATGGATAAGTTTTGTATTATGCTAGTACCCAGCATGCATTGCAGCATGAATCAGTTTTTAATGGTCACCATTGTTGAGATTAATATGCTGATTCTTGATGTCTGTGTGAGTCTTAGTAATGCAATACCTTTTTGTGCACAACTATTTGTAAAATCCTTCATATTATCTAATGGTCACAACATGGCTAGCTCTTATGCTGTAGAAACACAGTTTTGAGTGAAACTAATATGTTGCCCTTTTAATCAGAGATCAGACTCTGAATGAAATCAGTGGATCAAGCCACTAAATGATGATTGTCATCATCAGTCCTTCATCATCAACACCAGATCAGACTTCTCCTTGCCTTTTGTGCCATAACAAATATGTTTTATAAACACTCAATTATAGCAGCCAAAGAAAATCTTCAAGAGCTCAACTAAAGCAAACGCTGATCTCCATCATGGTGACCTTAAATGAAACTCAAATCATCAACTTCTAAACCTTTGTTAATTCTAATAAGAACTTCTGTAGACGAATGGCAGTAATAAAGTCAAACTGGTTAGTAATAAGTGAAGCTTGTAATGTTGTTTGTGGAGTTGTTTAATCCTCCTCTGCTGAGATCTTCACAGATTTAATGTCTTCTTTTATCTCCAGTTGATTTTGCTGTGGCTGAAGTCAGTTGTAGTTCTTGTGTTTCTCTTTCCTTCAGTGATTCTGCTTGTTAACAGCAGGTGCTCATCACTAATGCTCAATCATCACTTAATTAATCACTAAATTATACAATTATCATTCTGGGATCTAGAAATGTTCTATAACTCATTCAGTTTGAGTTCTGTTTCAGTCATTCAAGTTTCGGTAATATTTGAGTGCTGTGAACTCAATTGTATTTAGTTAATATTACTGTTAGGTTTTACAGTGTGTGACACTGAGTTTTCTGTGTTTTAGAGACAAACCATCACAGAACAACATCATCATCATCATCATGGTTTAATTCTCCAGCGATCACATCTGCGTCTCCTGGAACAGGTACAAACACACTCTGAAACACACTCATCTGTGTCTGTGGTTGAGATGGTGACTCTCTGGTGTTTTCAGGCTCTCCTCTGACGGTCAGTGTGTGTGTGTGTGTGCTTCTGATCATCACTGGACTCGTGTTAGTGACCGTGACTCTCGTCAGGAGGCGTCGCTCTCACAGTAAAACTCATTCTTCCATCTTTACTCTCTTTAAAAGGACTTTTTAAACTCATACATTTACATTCATATAGACCTTTTTATTTCCCCTTTTGTTCATACAATAACTCCAGCTTGTTCATTTGTTCTTGTCTTTGACAGATCCGTCTTCCAAAAGATCTCAAGTCACACCAGGAAACAATGAAGAGGTTTGTAGAATTACTGTGATTGGAAAAAAAAAGTTTGTTTTAATCAATAATGAGAATGAATTACATTACCTGATGATTTAAATACTGAGGATCTCCAGAGCTGTGTTAAATATTCAAATTATTATTAAATACATAAATGATTTGTCTCCCTTCAGGTTTCTCACGCTGGTTGTGATCACAAAGAGATTAAAGACGCCCAGAGAGAATTACCCACAAGCCCCTCTGATTCCTCTGCTACAGTTGAGAAAGGCACTGGTGACTCTCAGCGCTGCATCACATCTGCTGAGGATCTGAATTACGCAGTGGTGAATTTCCACAAGAAATCTGACTGTCCTGACAGTGTCAGTTTCAGGAATAATCAGGATTACAGTGAATACGCTGCTGTCAATCATCTCACGACAGCAGATAAACTGATGCATTTACAGTAAATATGCAGACTGATTCAAAAGGGTCTAATCCCTTATCTTATTTTCAATAAGACATCAACATCTAAACCTCTGTTAATTCTCAATAAGAACTTCTGTAGACGTCTGACAGAAATAAAGTCAATCTGGTTAGTAATAAGTGAAGCTGGTAATGCTGTTTGTGGAGTTGTTTAATCCTCCTCTGCTGAGATCTTCACAGATTTAATGTCTTCTTTTCTCTTCAGTTGATTTCATCTAAGACTGTGACTGAAGTCAGTTGTAGTTCTTGTGTTTCTCTTTCCTTCAGTGATTCTGCTTGTTAACAGCAGGTGTTCATCACTAATGCTCAATCATCACTTAATTAATCACTTAATTATCTCATTAACTTTAACTCTGATTAAGAGTTACTTTAACACTCTTTAGAGTGGGACCTTATGTGCTCTGAGCAGAGTTAATTTTTCTGTGTAGCCAAGTCAGAAGTGTGACAAATGAAAACTTTGATAAGCTAGAAAATGAAATAATATAATTGGCTGATTTTAAGTTTGTCAAACTATTCTTAGCATGAATATGAAGATTTTATTTTAGCATTAAGCATGAAAATTAACAAAAAATAATTTCAAATTCATTTTGTGTATTAAAGATGTGACATCATCTTGACTTGCAACTGTAGATTTTATTTCCATATAAGCATCATCTAATGATGCACTGACATTAATATTTGACATTAAGAGTGACACTCAACAAATAAAAACATAAAGCAACATTACAATGCAGGAAGTGTTTAGTGTTTGTGATGAACAGGCTGTTCTCACACCAGCTCAAAACCACAAACAAATGAGCTGAAGATTCAGAGTCTCAGTAAGAAACACAAAACTCAACAGAGACAAATGAAGAAGAACATGTTTTATGTGTAAGTCTGCAGAAGAGACTAAAATACACTCTTGTTACTGCAGAATAATCTAGGTTCATAAAACATAATAATAAATGAAATGTGAAGCATGAACATTTACAATACTAAACTAGTTCCTTTATGACAAACATTGCAAACAGAGTTCTAAAATGTTTTTACTCACACTTTAAAACAATGTTTAATAACCCATAAGTGTGAAAACATACATTTATGACGGATAGAAAAGGGCTGAAAATGAACATTATACATTTTAATATTTCATTCATGTGTATCTCTTAATTTGTTTTCTCTAATAAGCACTGTGTGTGTTTGTGTGTTTTATTTACAGGTTTCTCCATGATCATCATTATTTGTGTGTGTGTGAGTCTGCTGCTGATTGGTGGATTCACTCTGACTGTGTGTAAATTAAGACATAAGAGACAAGGTTTTATCATTTATTATCTGTTGAAACAAATTAATAATTAAAGTTATTTGAGTTTCTCTGTTCTGCTTCAATGAGCAACAGTAAAATCTCAATGAGTTTCTGTCTCAGATGCTGCTGTTCGTCTCCAGTTTGATCTAGTTGGTCTATGTTTTACTAATTGATTCATTTTGTTTTGGGTAATTAGGAAGAACCTCGACATCAGAAAAGAGAAAGAGGGAGAAAAATACATTGGTGAGTCACAGTGTGTGTGTGTGTGCGTGTATGTGTGTGTGTGTTTGTACATATGTTGTGCTTATGTGATGTTTTCTCCTTTTATTGTACATTTTCTCTCTATTTTTCATGCTCAGATTAACAGTCATGATGAACTACCCACAATCCCCTCTGATGAGCTCCTGTACGCGTCTGTCAGTTTCCAGAAGCATGAAGAGTCTCTCAGTGAAGCTTCAGTCACTGTCAGTAAGAACGAGCTTTACTCTGATTACGCCACGGTCAGTCGCCGCATGAGACTCAACTAACTCACTTATAACAGATCACAGATCAGCACACATTACACCAGTATTGCTTATGTTTACAATTAATTGATACAATTCTCTTTATAATCCATAAATTAGTGTTAAAGATGTGTTTTATTGATCAGGGTCTTTCAGTTCAGACTGTTGAATCTTGACACACTTTAAAGTTTCTATTGCTCATGTTTCTTCTTTCACATGTGTAAAATAGCAGTTGTGTCAGAGGTTTATTGGTGTGTGTAAAGAGTTTGTCATCTCAGTTTATCTGAGGGTGTGAATAAAACAGGAAATACAACACCTAAGAGACACTTCTAGAAAATACTGTGAAGTTTCCACTCCAAATGCAGAGACACGTACATTTAAATGCATCTTTTGACACATAAAACCTCTTTAATAGCAGCTCTTAAACAGACACAAGTTTAAAACACCTTTATGATGAGACGCATGAAACATGAGAATATGTTCAAAGCTGTTAAAGGACTCTTTCTCATCTCTCTGAATATTGATTATTTTCTTTGATCTGCTTTAGGTTTGTACACGAGATACTAGTTACAGGGAGATCATGAGAAAGATTATTTTTAAAAGGGTTAGTTCACCCAAAGTGTGTTTAATTAAACTGAACTGAGACCCTCAACCTTCACATGTTTTCTGTGGCTTTGAGCTGGACGGAAAAAAACTGTCTGTTCATCACACACACACACACACACACACACACACACACACACACACACACAAAAACACCTCCAGCGTTCATGAGAAACTTTCTGACCAAAACTTAAGCTCAGATTAAAAATCATTTTCAAGTCTTTGCACATCACAATAATGACAATGCATTTAAAATGAATATTGATCAGTTTATATGTAAATATTTCAATCAGTCCTGAGAGTGAGAAAGTAAAATGCATAATGAATTATTCAGATTTCAGACTCAGACTTTCTCCTTTGCAGAATATAAACTTTTCTCACTGTCTTTTATGATAATAATCAGATGATTTCTGAATGTTTCTCTAGAATCTGGAAACATTGATTTCATCAGAATGAAAACTAGATTAAGTCACCCTATATGTTAATGCTGTTTTAATCGATTTAATGCCGTGACAATGTTTTAAATTTCAAATATAGTGTAAAAAAAATCAATTTACTATATTTGGACAATAAAAAAGAAATTATAGCATTTTTTTATTTATGATTCTACAGTAAAGGTATAAGCACATCATCTTGTAACATCAGAATTTTTTTTTACTAAAAACAGAAAAAGAATGAACTGAAAACAGCAAAAGTATTGATCAGCAAAAGTATTGATCAGCAAGTTAAGAAAGAAATTAGAATTGAGCTTTTCAGCCATTTTGACAGCTCTACTGCGGTTGATTGGACTTGTTAGCAAAAAGCTTTACTTCCCAGATGACCAGACTAAATCCTTTTGAAGAAAGAACTGAGATACCAAACTAGTTTTCACATATAGGGTGACTTAATCTAGTTTTCATTCTGATGAAATCAATGTTTCCAGATTCTAGAGAAACATTCAGAAATGATCTGATTATTATCATAAAAGACAGTGAGAAAAGTTTATACTCTGCAAATCTGAATAATTCCTTATGCATTTTACTTTCTCACTCTCAGGACTGATTGAAATATTTACATATAAACTGATCAATATTCATTTTAAATGCATTGTAATTATTGTGATGTGCAAAGAATTGAAAATGATTTTTAATCTGAGCTTAAGTTTTGGTCAGGAAGTTTCTCATTAACGCTGGAGGTGTTTTTGTGTTTGTGTGTGTGTGTGTGTGTGTGTGTTTGTGTGATGAACAGACAGTTTTTTCCGTCCAGCTCAAAGCCACAGAAAACATGTGAAGGTTGAGGGTCTCAGTTCAGTTTAATTAAACACACTTACTCAGGAAACCCACAGAGAGACACATGAGACTGAACAGAGAGACAGAAGATGAACAGAAGACAATAAAGACTAACAGCTGATCATTCAGTAATTCACCTTCAACATTTAATGAAAGTGATGAATTGAGGAAAAGACTGAAAAATGTTTATGATCAACAAATGATTTATGTGTGATTTGACAATTTTTCTATTTTAAAAACAGATCAAACTAAATGAAAACAATGAGTCCACAAGTCAATGATACAGTGTGTCTGTGTTTAAAATGTAATACCTTTGTATTGTTTAAGTTAGGAATATTATGTTAATAAAACAAGCAGCATCTCCAGGTTTACTGTATTATAGTATGTTTACTAGGTTAAAGACACTTGCTTGTGTCTCAGTCCTTTTTGTGTTTGCAGGGTGGTTTGATACTGTGGTCAGTGTGATAAAATAGCAGGCATAATATCCAAAATCAGTTAACTCAAAGTATCTGCTGACACAATAAAAACACAAACTAACACAGATTTTCTTACATTCACTATGATATTCATTAGAATCTGCATGAAAACAAGAGATGAAAACTTCAGCCAGATGGCGCTCTTTCTCAGTGTTTAATTTAGTACTGAGCCAAAGGAGGTCAATATGATGTCATACTTTAAAAACCCTTACTAACAGCCCTCTTGCACATAGAGAACATTCAGCATAAAAAAGACAAACATCCTGTGACTGAACAGAAACTCATAATTGTGAAAAGTACAGTTACTTGTACAGTTACTCCATTATTAATACCGTTTATAATGCACATAATGGACAGCTAAAGTGGGCGTGTCTAGAGTCACTGGCCACTCAGGAGGTCGTATGATGATCAAGTGTGAACATCCTCAACACAAAACCAAGCCAAAATACATCTGTAATTCAGTTTCATGGAACTTATTGCTTTTATAAATATCTGCTCACTACAGAAGTCTCATCTGTTCAAATAAACTGATTTATGATTTGTTGATGTATGTAATGTTTCACTGAAGGTCACTTATCCAGCATCATAAGACATTTGTGAAGTGTAATTTGATGTTGATGATGACAGAAGATCATCAGGACAGACTGTGAATGTGTGTGTGTATCGTGATGAATCTCTGAAGAATCTCTGTCTGTGGAGCTGAACACCTGAACGACTCTCTTCCACCAGCAGGAGATCAGACTCACATTTTTTAAGGAGACAATAAAGGCATTGATGTACAGCACCTTCAGTAAACACACACAGCTCTCTTATTGAACCCTCTGGCTCCATCTAGTGGCAGATTTAAGTTCATGTTCTATTGATATTATAATTCCAATGACTAAACATGACATTTCTTGGTTTTATGTAATTGTGTTGTATGGTGGTTGACACAGAACATAATTTTATTTGTGTTCTGAAATCATGAAATGTAAATGGCACAAATTTACTCGCCTCCTGCATGTTCAGAAAGAAAGAGTGAATCATTGGAGGAATGAAACTTTGACCTAATTTAATAAGTACATAGAGCCTTTGTCCATGCAGATTGCAGTTTTTGATGACTAAATCAGAGATGAAAGGAAGGAAGCAGAAAAACTCAAGTTCACCTGTCATCAGTGATGCTGATGTTCCTCTGACAGCTGCTGTCCGAGGTGCTGAATCCACATCAAACCTTCATATTATTATTGTCTTTATGCAGAAAGTATCCAAACAAATCCAGATCTGGTCTGTTTCCTCCTAAAAAAAGATGTTAATGTTACAAGTGATAAAAATGTTGAACCCAAACTACCAGATGGATTTTTTTTTTTTTTTGCATTTCAACGCTTTTTTATACAGGCTCTAGAGAGTGAACTTACATGAAAATTATACTTTCACCCTCTAGGGGAATATTTGATGAAGCAATGGAAGTAGATGAAAACAAATATCAGCATTTCAATGTTTGTCCAGTTTGTGTATTTAAAAGAGTTAGTTCAGCCAAAAAGGAAAATTCTGTCATTAATTACTCACCCTCATGTCGTTCCAAACCGGTAAGACTTTCGTTCATTTTCGGAACACAAATGAAAATATTTGTACTAAAATCTGAGCGATTTCTGTCTCTCCATTGACATATGCCACTAACACTTTGATGCTTCAAAAAGTTAATAAAGAGATCGTAAAACTAATCCATATGAATTGAGCGGTTTAGTATTTTTTTTATAAGAGACTCGATCACTTTATATGATGAACAGATTTAATTTAGGCTTTTATTCACATATAAACATTTATAAACTCACACATCAGTTGTGGTAAATGGAAGCTCAAGCAAGTTTTCTTGACGTGCGAGAGCCAATGAGGTTCATTATGTGTGTTACTGATTGACAGCTGCTGTCCGTGGTGCTGAATCCAGAACTGCCTGTTAAAGTGACAGAAGCATCAATCAGACTCAGACTTCAGCTGATGATCCTCTGAATGAGATGTTCAGATCTGAAGACATCTGAAGACTTCTTAGAGCAAAACAAGTTACACAACTTATGGAAGTTCATATGACAACAGTTGTATTTAGAAAAATGTAAACGTATGATATTATTTTTATAGGCATAATGTATTTATCCTGCAGGTCATGTCTGTTTCTTTCAGCTGATAGAGATGTCAAAACCTCAAAGTATAAATGTCAAAACAAAAGTATCAGATGCATTTTCGATTTCCCAGAGACACAGGAAGATAACGCTATGTAATAAAGACATGAATTCACTCAAGATGTTCTCTGAGTTGATCAGCCTTTGTATCTCAACATTTCCTGATGTGTGAATTATGTTTTGTGCTATATTTTACACTATATGTTGTTTCTATAATTTAACATACACACAGAAGCACACATGCACTGATGCACACACGCACAAACACACAGTTCTGCTTGTTGCTATTGTGACGGATGTTAATATTCATGAGTGAATATTCACTGAGAATACATGTATTTCACCAATAATCCTTCCTGTCAATTTTAGTTTATTTACTTTATATTACTGTGCCCAAGAAAAGGCTATAATTTGGTTTTTGACATCATTAGTATTCATTTGGTTAAAGAGTTTTGCGATTTTTTTTGTTGTTGACGTCGTGACGTCATTGCCGCTCACCTCGTGCTGCGTCCTCAGTCTGCTTTGAGCGCGCTAAGGAGAGGTAAGCAATTAGAGGTGCTCTTCTTATATAAGAGTATAAAAGTTATCCTAAATGTGATTAAGTTTATAATATGCTGTAATATTATTGTTAAGACTGTTATAAGTGTTGTAGGAAGTGTTTTATGAATGGATGTATAGGATTTGATAGTATTATTACTGGGAACAGCAATTTGAGTATGTGTGTGCGTAAATAGAACGTGGTGATTGAGTATGTGTGTGCGTCAATAGAACGCGGTGAATTTTACTGATTCATTTACTGGTATTTGATTTGTGCAGGTGATTGAATCACAGAATGAACACATTGTTGCTGTATTTTGTTTAATCCATCCAGGTATGTTTTATTTCTGTTAAATTTCCTAATGTATTCATTTTGTATCAGTTTGTTTCTTTACTAATTTGTGATTGACTTAAAAATAGCTGCAGGAGAATGTAATGTATGTTTGGTATAAATGCTTGTGACAATTAATTTTGCCATCGTATGTAACATGTTTCACACACAGTATTTTTGATGTCATTATCATTGTGATGTGTGCTCAGTCTGCTTTGAGCGCGCTAAGGAGAGGTGATTGAATCACAGAATGAACACATTGTTGCTGTATTTTGTTTAATCCATCCAGACTCCTTTGAGCATGCTGAGGAGAGTACCATCTACTTCCTCAATGAAAATAAATTCTCCATGAGCAGCAGTTCCAGTGTCCGGTGTCTTCTCTGAATAAACCAACACAACGCAGATCATAACAGTGGGCAGATTTAGGCCGGTTACAGTGGTGCCGTGACCCGGATGAAGATCAGTTCGTCTTCCAGGATCTTCATCCAAGGACCAATGCCGTTTGGTCGCCGGTGGATGCTGCACTTCACTCGAGGTTTCAATCAATAGTAACACAAATAGGTGAACTTTGCTGACCTGGACATTTCACTTCATACTTGGTGCCACCAGTTTTTATTTTTTCCCTTTGGTATCTTTTAATAACTTTCTTATCTTTATTTTTTTTACATTTGAGGTTTTCATTATTCATTGTTTGGTGAAATTATTTGTTAATGAGGAACAATGGCGCAGGGTTTCAATGCAGACAATTTTAATGCTGAGGGGGACATGTCAGATTTAAATTTTGGGAGAGGTCGACTTTTCAATGACCGTACATTCACACCTGTTCCAGGGAGGGGTAAGGTAGAACGAATATCACCTGAACTTTGTTCCACTCGAGTAACTGAACAAACACCTAGTCATTTACGAGGTAATCCATTATCATTCTGCCCAGACATAAGTGATCCAGCATGGTCTAACCTTATAACACACATTGCTCAGGAAATAGGAACTAGTATAATTTCTGCTCAAAGTGGGGTAGCGTATGGGGAAAGAGCATCAACCAATGCACAGACTAGAAGTTTAGGTGCAGCTCAGTCATTCTCAGAGACACCCTCACTTAATTTGACAGGAGTTAAACTAGTCATGCAGTCTGAAGCAAAAGAGCCCCCTGTTTTCCGAGGGGATGGAACAGATAAGTTCAGTGTGCATGAGTGGGAGGATTTAATGGACACTTACCTGCGTAAAAGAGGCATACCAGTGCTGGAGCACCATCATGAAATCCTTTCAAGGCTGATGGGTAAAGCAAAAGACATCGTTAGAATTACCCTTCGCAGTAACACTTCCCTAAGACCCTCTGAGAACCCCAAAGTGATATTTGATATCCTAAAACAGCATTTCAGCGAGGTCAGATATTCTTACATGCCTTTAGCTGATTTCTATGGCACAGTGCCTGTTGCCGGAGAAAACCCAATTGAATACTGGGTCCGTTTAAATAAGGCTGTGGATGTTGCAGAGGAGGCTCTAGCTAGGCTTGGGCGACAGATGGATAATCCATGCCAGGAGGCAGCCATGATGTTTGTCAAACACTGCCCGGACCCAACTCTGTCAGCCATTTTCCGCTTGAAAGCACCAGATAAGTGGACCGCAAGTGAGGTACAAGAGCATCTCGACAGGTATCAGACTGAGCAAAAAGAACAGTTGGCAGTCAAATCCAAGCGCAACTTTGTTGTGAGAAATGTTACAACTCATGCCCAGTCACCTATGGAGGGTGGGGTCGTCACCAGTGTCCTTCCTGTTCTGTCATCTGATAATGTTAATGAAAGCACCCAATCTCTTCCACAGAATGATGATAACTGCATGAAGACGCTCATCGGTTTACTTGATCGTGCTCTTTCCCAGAATAGTCAAGCAGAGATGAGGCGCACTCGGCCGAACCAATCCCTTGTGAGAGCATGTAAGGTATGCCATTCACTTGAGCATTCAACCTTAGCACATTGTCGACAACAACGACTTTGTCTTGCCTGTTTCCAGCCTGGTCACATAAAGAAAGATTGTGCTAATGTCCAACCCCGTGATCACAATCAGTTTGCCCAGCCACCTCAAGGTTCACCAGCTTTAAAATAGTCAGCCCACACCAGGAGAGGGGACGTGTGGGTAGAGTTGAGCAAACCCTCGAAAATGTTGATCTCATGCAAGTTTACGAAAGTGCCTGTGCACAAGCTCCTGTCGAAGTCAAAGTGATTGCTCAGAATATGCAAACCCTTGAAGTTTTTGATGAATTGTTTTATGCACCCATCTGTGTCAATGACAAATTCCAGATGATGGGAATGTTGGACTCAGGATCCATGGCATGCACTTTCAGTGAAGCAGTAGAGAGCAGAATGCTGGATGAGGATGTGCTGCCAAAGCCCACACCATTGTTGCAGGAAATAATGTTAATAGGCTGTGGAGGTAAAGCAACTAAGCCAAAATGCATGTATGAAGTTGAGCTGAAAGTGTATGGCGAGAGATGTTTAGTTCCTGTTCTAGTTGTGCCAGGACAAAGAGACGACTTGATCATTGGCACCAACTTGATTAAGTTCCTTATGCACAGGATGAAGATCAGTGATGATTACTGGAGGATTGTGTCTAACGGTGTCTCAGAGCCATCTTCATCGTGTGAACAATTCCTGGATGTCATGGCAAATACTTGCCGCTGGCGAGGTGGTCATCCACCTGACAAGGTTGGGACTGTAAAGCTTCAGCAGTCAGTTACACTTATGGCCAAAAAAGAGCACCTTGTTTGGGGAAGGCTACCTAGTAATACTGCTATGTCACCAGGGAGTACTGTAATTGTGGAGGCCACTTCTTCCAGATCCATGCCACGGGACATCATCATTGGCCGAGTTGTTACACCATTGTGGGGAGATCGTTGGGTTCCTCTAAAAGTTACCAACCTTTCAGACAAACCAGTCACCCTAAAAAGAAACCGTAAGCTTGCGGATGTGTTCCCATGCCTAGCTGTGGAAGATTTCGAGCTGTTGCAAGGTTTCAGTCAAGTTCAGATGCCCACGTCCGGGAATTCTTGTCAACTTGCACCGAGCACAGCTGATCTTAAACAAAGACTAAAGGCCATAGGCCTCAGTGACATCGACATTGACGCATGCTCTGTCAGAGATGCAGCAAGAGAAAAGCTTGTTCAGCTGCTTGAGAATTACCATGATGTATTTTCTAAGCATTCTCTGGATTGTGGGGAGGTCAGTGGTTTTGTCCATCGCATTCGCTTGACAGACGAGCGTCCATTCCGACTGCCATACCGACGAGTACCACCTGCTCACTATCAAAAATTACGGCAAGTTCTCTCAGAAATGGAAGAACAAGGCATAATTCGAAAATCAGTGAGCGAGTATGCTTCGCCCTTGGTTCTAGTTTGGAAGAAAGATGGCGGCTTGAGGATTTGTACGGACTTTAGATGGCTGAACGCCAGAACCATGAAGGACGCACATCCGCTCCCACATCAGTCTGACTGTCTAGTTGCCTTGGGTGGAAACACTCTCTTCAGTACAATGGACTTAACATCCGGATTTTATAACATCCCCATGGCTGAAGAAGATAAAAAGTACACAGCGTTTACTACTCCAGTAGGACTCCATGAGTACAACAGGATGCCTCAAGGGTTGTGCAATAGCCCAGCATCGTTTATGCGCATGATGTTGAGCATCTTTGGAGACCTGAATTTTAGTAGTCTGCTGTGTTACTTAGACGACCTACTGGTGTTTGCTCCTGATGAAAATGCAGCCCTGGAGCGGTTAGAGGTAGTATTCCAACGATTGAGGAGCCACAATCTAAAGTTAAGTCCAAAAAAAATGCCATCTGATGCGAGCATCCGTTAAGTTCTTAGGCCACATCATTGATGGAAATGGTGTTTCTGTGGATCCTTCAAAGGTTGAGGCCATAGTCAAGCTGTCAAAAACTGATCTCATGGAAGAAGATGGTTGTACTCCATCTGTGAGGAGAATTAAGTCTGTTTTGGGAATGATCCTCTATTACCAGCACTTTATCCCAAATTGCTCCTCCATAGCCAAACCGCTCTTCTCCCTAACAGCTGGACAGAGAAAGAGGACAAAGGTCAAAACTGAAGCTAAGGCAGGCACATACAGAAAGCTCAAGCCAACTGACTGGACCTCAGAGTGTGATGATGCTCTTTCTAAACTGAAAGAGAGCCTACTGCACAGTGTGGTCTTAGCACATCCCGACTTCTCTCTTCCATTAATCTTGTCAATCGATGCTTCTCTGGATGGACTCGGGGCTGTGTTATCACAAATACCAGCAGGCGAGGAGAAAGCTCGTCCCATTGCATTCGCAAGCAAGTCCCTAAGTAACTCTCAGAGGAGATATCCGGCACACAAACTCGAGTTTTTAGCCTTAAAGTGGAGCGTGTGTGAGAAATTCAGTCATTGGCTAAAGGGCCACACGTTCACTGTATGGACGGACAATAATCCGCTCACTTATATTCTAACCAAGGCTAAGCTTGATGCTTGTGAACAGCGATGGGTGTCTAAGCTAGCTGCTTACACCTTCGACCTCAAACATATTGCTGGAAAGAAAAACACTGTGGCTGATGCTTTGAGCCGAGATCCTTTCGCAAAAACAATTAGTCACAGGCTCATCACAGAGCGATATGGCGGCTTACTCTCTGAAGCTGCAGGTGTAACTGAAGATGGAATTCAAGATACTTTCCGTTTGCAAGTGAACAGTCTTCATGCGTCGCCTCAGCCAAATTTTGCAGTGTCATGTGATCACACAGCAGTCGGAACACAATTGAACCTCCATAATCAGTGGGAGACTGTAACTGAGCTGAGGGCTATTCAAGCAATTCAGGCCATCCAGAATGCAGTACCTCTTGAGTATGACACAATCTCAGCAATCCCCCTTGAGGAGATTCAGCATGGCCAAGAGTCAGATCCAGTGATCTCCAAAATTATGCCATATCTGAGTCAGAAGAAGCGACCATCAAGGCGAGAGAGGGCTGGAATGGATGCCAGGACTCTAGTTCTTCTTAAGCAATGGGATCGGCTGAAGATTCAAGATGGAGTAGTCTACCGTGTCTCAAAAGATCCTTTAAGCAAGTACAAGAGGTTTCAACTGGTGCTTCCTTCTAGTCTTAAGAGTAAAGCCTTAAATGGTGTACACAATCTCGCTGGACATCAGGGACAGTCAAGAACTCTCCAGCTAGCTCGACAACGCTTTTTCTGGCCTAGAATGGAGCGTGACATAAGGGACTATGTCAAGTGTTGTCAGAGATGTATATTGGCCAAAACACCAGAGCCATCTGCACGAGCCCCACTTGCGAGCATTAGAACTTCTGCCCCAATGGAGTTAGTGTGTTTGGATTTTTGGAGTGCTGAAGACAGCAAGCAGCGTTCTGTAGACGTATTAGTTGTGACTGATCACTTCACAAAGTTGGCCCATGCCTTTCCGTGTGTAAACCAGAAAGCGAAACAAATTGCGAAGAAGCTGTGGGATCACATCTTCTGTGTTTATGGTTTCCCAACACGCATTCACACGGATCAAGGGACCAACTTTGAAAGTACCATCATAGCAGAGCTGCTCAAGCTGGCAGGTGTTGAGAAATCCCACACTACATCATATCACCCGATGGGAAACGGTGGGACCGAGAGGTTTAATCGGACCCTGGGCAGTATGCTTCGTTCTCTGCCTCTTAAGGAGAAGCACAAGTGGCCCGAGCAGATACAGACTCTGACATTCGCATATAATGCCACAGTACATGAGACCACTGGTTATGCCCCATTCCAGCTAATGTTTGGTCGCATCCCAAAGCTACCTGTTGATGTCATGTTTGGGCAGGTGTTGCATGACTCTGTGATTGTTGACCATGGCAACTATGTGAAAACCCTAATGTCTTACCTGCATGAGGCGGCTCGAATTGCTCAGAAACACACTGAAAAAGAACAGAAGAAGCAGGCCAAGGGTTACAATCGGAAGGTCAAGGGCACAAGTTTGAACATCGGAGACAGAGTGCTCCTTGCAAACAAGAGTGAAAGAGGAAAGAGGAAGCTTGCCGATAAGTGGGACCCAACCGTCTATACTGTAAAGGACCGGAATCTTCAAACAAACATATACAAACTGATTGACGAGGCAGGCAAATCTAAAGTTGTGCATCGGAATTTGATTCTTGACATCAGCTTCCTACCCGTTGTACCATCTCAAGATGACAATGACGTACAGTCTAATGCTGACAATATGGAGAGCGAGTCTTGTGTGTCTGAGCCGTCTGACTCGTTTGAAGAGGAGAGTTCTGATGATAGAACGAGGGCATGGGTACTTGAAGGACAAGAACAGATTGAAGGACAAGAGTTTGTTGATGATGATGATCTGGACTCTGATCATTCAGTTCACAGTCAAAGAAGCGTCTGTGAGCAAAATCCTAGTCAAAATGAGGCTGTTGGAGGTTCTGATCAAGTACCTGTTAGAGAGACTGAATCTTTTGCTAGTAATCATGACTCATTACCTGAAACTTTGAATGACACACACGATAACAGTATGACTGACACGCATGCACAAATTCCAGTTGACACATTGGGTGTTAGGACCCGTGCAGGCAGGATGGTCAAGAAAGTTAATCGTTTAATTGAGTCAATGGCACAGAGACCATTTTATGTTCAGAGAATGGGTTCATCTTTAGCAAGGAAATCAGGATCATTTCTTTCTTTATTTTAGAAGGATATTTGTTTCTATGAAGATACTGTGAAAATGTGTACAATGTGAATTTCAAAGTGTAATACAGACCAGATTTTTGGATGTTGTACAAGGCAGCATACTGTTCTAAGAATATCTGAGACTTGATCAACCTTGGATTTTTCTTAACCTGTAAAGCAGGTAGCTTACTATGTTGAACTGCGAATGAGATTCGTTGCGAATGTGGTTCTGTTAGACCAATTTTGTGTCATTTGGTCAGGATATTAGTGAAATTCAGGAGGGGTGAATGTGACGGATGTTAATATTCATGAGTGAATATTCACTGAGAATACATGTATTTCACCAATAATCCTTCCTGTCAATTTTAGTTTATTTACTTTATATTACTGTGCCCAAGAAAAGGCTATAATTTGGTTTTTGACATCATTAGTATTCATTTGGTTAAAGAGTTTTGCGATTTTTTTTGTTGTTGACGTCGTGACGTCATTGCCGCTCACCTCGTGCTGCGTCCTCAGTCTGCTTTGAGCGCGCTAAGGAGAGGTAAGCAATTAGAGGTGCTCTTCTTATATAAGAGTATAAAAGTTATCCTAAATGTGATTAAGTTTATAATATGCTGTAATATTATTGTTAAGACTGTTATAAGTGTTGTAGGAAGTGTTTTATGAATGGATGTATAGGATTTGATAGTATTATTACTGGGAACAGCAATTTGAGTATGTGTGTGCGTAAATAGAACGTGGTGATTGAGTATGTGTGTGCGTCAATAGAACGCGGTGAATTTTACTGATTCATTTACTGGTATTTGATTTGTGCAGGTGATTGAATCACAGAATGAACACATTGTTGCTGTATTTTGTTTAATCCATCCAGGTATGTTTTATTTCTGTTAAATTTCCTAATGTATTCATTTTGTATCAGTTTGTTTCTTTACTAATTTGTGATTGACTTAAAAATAGCTGCAGGAGAATGTAATGTATGTTTGGTATAAATGCTTGTGACAATTAATTTTGCCATCGTATGTAACATGTTTCACACACAGTATTTTTGATGTCATTATCATTGTGATGTGTGCTCAGTCTGCTTTGAGCGCGCTAAGGAGAGGTGATTGAATCACAGAATGAACACATTGTTGCTGTATTTTGTTTAATCCATCCAGACTCCTTTGAGCATGCTGAGGAGAGTACCATCTACTTCCTCAATGAAAATAAATTCTCCATGAGCAGCAGTTCCAGTGTCCGGTGTCTTCTCTGAATAAACCAACACAACGCAGATCATAACAGTGGGCAGATTTAGGCCGGTTACACTATTGGTTTTATTTACATATATTTTTTTTAAAGTTAAAAAAAGTTAATCACTTTTTACATTTGGTTGATTTAATAAAATATTTTGTGAATACAACCTCTCTTAAGTTTTTTTTGTGTGTGTGTGTTTTTCATAGTGTATATCAAAAACGTTTTGATAGAAGCAGTTCGTCACATCTAGAAAAAAAACAATGATGGATCTCTATGGCCCTCTGCTGGATATATATGGTCACAACACTATTCCTATAACTGAAAATCATACAGGCCTTTTTCTGACCAGCAGAAATCAGCCTCTAACACCTAGATCAATATCCAGAAGCAGTGTTGGGCAGTAACGCGTTACTAATAACGCGTTACTGTAACTCAGTTACTTTTGACAGTAACTAATACTGTAACGCATTACTTTTTAAATAAATTAACTCCGTTACCGTTACCATATGGTGCGTTGTCCGTTACTCTTTAAAATTAATTATGTGCGGCAGTCATGGCGAGTCAAGGCGAGAGCAAGGCGAACAAAAGCGAGTCAAACGCCGCGAGCGCCCTTGAAAGTGCGCGAGAGAGACCGTTGGAGAGTGCGTGAGAGAGACCGATGTGTCCGTGAGCGAGCTCGAAAGTGCGCGAGCGAGACCGTTGGAGAGCACGCTCGGAAGTGCGCGAGAGAGACCGATGTGTCTGAGAGCGAGCTCGAAAGTGCGCGAGAGAGACCGGTGTGTATGTTGGAGAGCGCGCTCGGAAGTGCACGAGAGAGACCGAATGTGTTCGAGCATAATATAGTTTGTTTATAAAGAAATGACACACTTCAGCATTTGAATAATATCTGTAGCATATTGGTATCATCTGCAACGTTTTAATTAGTTTACATATGAAACAAAACTCCAAAATAACCTGCAAAGAACGTTCCCAGAACACATCTGACCGGTTGTGAACACGACACGTGCGGCAAACACGACTAGAATTTGGCTTAAATAACCTCTGATGGTGACGTTCTCTGTAGGTTATAGAAATACCCCCCCCCCCCCCCCCCCCCCCCCTGAAAATATTTCAAGTAGGCTATACAGTATGTTGTACAGTTGTAAAGGTGTGTGAGTTTTATCATTTTAATTTGCACTACAAAGAGTGTATGTGTATGTATATATTTTATTACTGTTTATTTATTTTTGGTACATTTCTTAAGAAGCATCATTTATTTTTAGACTTATTTCTTGGCCAGTTGTTGACTGTGCAATAAATATTAAAAGTTCTAAACCTTCCATTGTTTTGTTGTTCCTCTATAGTAAAGATAACATTTTAATATTTAAGGTAATAGGTGTCTCTCACAATGTCCCACACCAAATTAACATTAGAATAGTGTGAATTAGTGTACAATATTTTATAATAATAATTTATTATATTTAGTGTCCATTTTTCATTTAACTTTTTTTTAAGTAACGCAATAGTTACTTTTCCTGGTAATTAGTTACTTTTGTAATGATGTAACTCAGTTACTAACTCAGTTACTTTTTGTGAGAAGTAACTAGTAACTGTAACTAATTACATTTTTTAAGTAACTTGCCCAACACTGTCCAGAAGCCACTCATATATAATTTAGATCATCATTAAAGTGATTTTTTTCATAAAAAATATTATATTTTATATGCAAGCTAATGGTGTACTTGAGGAATTCTGTGGTAAATTGGTTTAAAAAAAAGACTTCATGTCTTCCAAAAGATAGATGAGAAAAAAAGAAAAGAAAAGAAATATCATTTTTCTTACAATCGCTCTATAAATGTACTGACCCTTGTAAGTTTACATAGACACCTATAGACACCTTACATAAATATACTGTCGCCCTCTAGAGGAAGATTTGAATAATGCAGATTAATTATGTTCAGTGTCATTTGTCCTTCTATAGAGAAGATGAAGCCTGTATGAGCTCTCAGTCTCAGACACTGTATCCTCCACTAGGTGGCGCTCTTTCAGTGTGATTAATGTAATATTCAGTCAGTGCTGATGGTGGGAGGAGCCAGTAAAGCTGATCATTACTGATAAAGAGCTGAAGAAAGAGGAAGGAACTAAAGCAGACAGATGTAGAGACAGAGAGATTCACACAGAGAACATTCAGCATAAAGAAGACTGAACTCAACTCACAATGAAGATCCTCCTCATCTTCTTCACTTTCTCCCTGATCTCAGGTCAGAGCTTTTCTCTTTCATCACTGCAGTAATGATGCTGTTTTCTGTTCATGAGGTTTCTGATCACAGTATCAATCTGATTGACAGGTGCAGTGAGATGTAGTGTGAACATCCTCAATACAAAACCAATCCAAAATACATCTGTAAAGTATCAGATGTTCAGAGAGGAAGAATCATTGTAAATATATTTATTCTGCTTTAAATGTATTTTTTCTTGCTTTACAGATGCAAAGTTTGTGACTAAATCTGCTCATCTTGGTGAAGAAGTCAACATCACCTGTCAGATCCCAGAGGAAAATGAAGTTAAGTTCTGCAAAGAGATTGATGATCACATATGCCAGACATTGAGCACATCTGCAGTGACAGAAATGAGTCCTTCATCTGAGAGAAATGAAGAGAGAGTTTTTACAGTGAGCATCAGTAATGTGAGCGTGAGAGATGCTGGAGTTTACTGGTGTGGAGCAGAAACCAGAGACACACATTTGACTTTCATCTCCCTGACCACCAAAATTCAGCTCAACCTCTTCAGTGAGTGAATTCAGATGATTTCTTTGTAGTAAATACAGTATATTCAGAATCATGTGTGTTAAATGTCTGTGTTTGTTTGCAGTGGCTCCAGTAGTGAGACGTGAAGGAGAATCTGCTGAGATCTTCTGCCCTTATGATTCAATCTATAAATCAAAGTCAAAGTCTCTCTGTAAGGGGAAGGGCTCCACTAGAGATAGAAATACTCTCAATGAGACTGTGAGAGAAGAGAAAGAGACCAAGACTGACAGATTGACTCTGAATGATGACGTCACTGCAAGTGTCTTCACTGGGACCATCACTGGACTGACAGCAGAGGATGCTGGGAAATACTGGTGTGCAGTGACATTAGAGAGAGACGTGAATTATCTTTACACTCATCTGATCGTCATCATGAACGAGGGTGAGGAAGGTTTATACATCTGAATATATGAAACTATGACTATGAATTTATGTTTTTATATTTCTAATATTTCCAGAGCTGGACTTGACTAAGTATGAAGGAGACGACGTGTCAATCCAGTGCAAACATGTCGATCCAGTGCAATCCAGTGCAAACATGTCAATCCAGTGCAAACATCATGATGAACATCAGAAATGCTTTTGCAAAGCACATGAGCCCTCCATGTGTGTGAAGGATGGAGTTTCATTGGAGAAGATCAGAGATGATCGATTCTCTTTCAGTGATGAAGCTTCTACTGGAGTCTTTACTGTAAACATCACTGATCTGAGAGAAGAGGATTCTGGGATATACTGGTGTGGATCTCACATCACCACTAAAGTCACTATCACTGTCAAAAAGGGTAAGAAAGTTTATTTTAATTGCATTGTCTGAGGGTCAGATTTAAATATTCAGTTGTCAGCACTTGAACAATCACTCAGGGGCGGATCTACCAGAGGGATACTGAGAAGGTCATTCTATAATGATCATGGACCGTTGAGCAAAGGTGGGCCTGTAGCATGGCCGGGATTGTGTTGTGTCTCGACCTTGGAACAGAGAACAAGAACATGGAAGACCAGATGAAGACCACCAGAGTGGAGCCACTGGGTAGTAGATGACCACCACCTCAGTAGAGCAGGAGACCATCATGGTGGATTTGGTGGGAGTCCATGGGACAGCAGAAACATGGATGTCCTTCTTGGCTGTGACAGGACAGACAGGGAGTTTGGAAGCAGCCTCTTTAGCCTTGACAGGGAGCACAGATTGTTCACAGTTGGCCTCCTTGGTATTAACAGGGTAGGAAGAGGGTTCAGGAGCGGACGCTGCAACCTCGAGAGGATCTGTAGGAGACGTCACCACCTCTGGGAGAGTGTGTAGTGGATACAAGTGGTGGCGACTACAAGAAGCACCGTAGATAGAGGAATGATCTCAGGAACCACCAGACTTAGACTTGGGATCACCCCAGCTAACAGACTTTTGTTATAAGAACATTCTCCAAATATTCAGTGTTGGTTCTGGGAACATAAAAAAATGTCCAGTTCCCTTTCGAGGGAACTCGAACTGCGTCGATAAGACACTTTGGGGAACGCCCTTAGCATAGCGGCTCTGAAGCATGAATGAAACTAAGTCAATCTTGATTGGTATTGCGTCATGACTTTTTGCTCTTCAGCAAGTGCTCTGTGTCAAACTGTCTGTCCTATTTGGTGTTGTTTATCCCACAAGAATAGTCCCAAATAAGGTCTGCATTGCAATATAGAATCTACTGGCTCAGATCTCGTGTTTGCCGAGGCAGTGCATAGATTACAGGTCTACTCTGCAATAAAGATTCTGTAACTGGAATCTCGCATTTGCCGATGCAGCGCGTAGATTAAAGGTCTGCATTGCAATACAGAATCTATAGTGGCTCGGATCTTGCGTTTGCCGAGGCAGCGCATAGATTACGGGTCTACTCTGCAATAGAGATTCTGTGGCTGGGATCTCGCATTTGCCAAGGCAGTGTGTAGATTAAAGGTCTGCATTGCAATACAGAATCTATAGTGGCTCAGATCTCGCATTTGCAGAGGCAGCGCGTTGATTACGGGTCTACTCTGCAATAAAGATTCTGTGTGGGTGCGAGGCATGCACAGTGAACTCCTGAGGGTGCCGGCTGTGTTCATTGAGAAATATCTCGACGCACACAGCCGTGCGTTTTCGGGTGTTTCAGCCTCGCGCCCGTTGACTTTCTTCTCAAGAGATGAAAGCCAAATATATTGTGAACGACTCGAATCTCGCGTTTGCTGAGGCAGCGCGTAGATTACGGGTCTGCAATAAAAGGGACACACGCGATCTGTGAAATGATACTGTTTGGGTGAGAGGCATTCACAGTCAGATCCTGAGGGTGCTGGCAGTGTTCATTGAGAAATATCTCGGCGCACATTCATCCGTGCACTGTCGGATGTTTCAACCTCGCACCTGTTGACTTTCTTCTCGAGGGATGAAAGACAAATATATTGTAATGGCTCAAATCTTGTGTTTGCTGAGGCAGCATGTAGATTACGAGACTGTATAAATAAATATTAAAACAGTATTGTCTGGTGATTATGGCTGCATTTAATTCTATGAAATTATGAAAAAAAGACTTTAACCCTCTGAGGTCTGAGCTGTTTTCTGGCCCTGGAGGTGTTCTGACATGCTCTGAGATTTGTGCTTATTTCTGTTACTTGTGACATTTTCATGGCTAAAGTCTGATTACACTGTATTTAGCACAAACTCTGCTACAATAATATATAAGCAGCATGTATGTAAAAGTTTGTAGTTTTGAGATAATGACATTTATGTGTGGTTTGTGAAAATATAAAAAAAATTGTCACTGAAATAAGGCCATGAAACCCATACTGATTATTTCTTCACAAGACTTTTGAAAATTGTATCACGTAGCCTAGAATATTTGCTCCAAAACTATGTGAAAATCACCCTGACTGCTCATTCAGATAAGACAATATATTGATTTAAAATTTGTAAGACGTGTTTTGTGTAAGAAAGCTTTATGCGAAGAGGCGTAAACACATCATTAATATGTATGGATTTCACACCTGAGAAAGACAAAGACTCTCCCCTAATGGCCCTATTAGGAGCTATCAGGCCCTGTCATTCTGAGCAAGCTTGAACAAAGAATGAGGAGATTTAAAAAGGAATGGCTTTTTGATTGTTTGGATTTATTTACAACACAACATAATCCAAAGATACACAACAAATGACAAAAAAGCACATTATTGAACACACTGATCTAAAGACAGAGACCTTTCTGACATTCCTAAAAACATTGTACATACCTTTCATTTCCAAGGTGTTTGATTTTCACTTTACCATGTTCATGTACAGAGACTCATGTGAATGTTGAAGTCAGCAGGACTCAGTGGCATCTGGTCCCTGTATTAAAAAAAAAAAAAAAAAAACGGTTACCATGCTGATATCAAGAGAAACTATAGGGCTGTACGGTTAAAATGTTTTTTGTTTTGTTTTTCTGGTTAAAATTGCTTTTTAAAATTCACAGAATACACACACAAATGTTTCCAACAATATATAATGAACACCAGGTTTGTTGTGCCTTGTAGGCATAGGCTACACGCAGTGCTACATAAAATAATAATAATAATAATAATAATAATAACTTATTGCAGCCTATAAATCTTTCAAACGGATCACTTCAGTAACAACTACTAGAACAAAATTATATTGATTATCATATGTAGTGTTGGGAAAGTTCACTTTCTACATGAACTAGTTCAAAGTTCAGTTCACAAATTTAAAAAAGAACTAGTTCAGTTCATAGTTCATACTCAAAATTTTGAACTAAGTTCACAGTTCCAAAAATGAACTAGTTCATAGTTCTTTTTTTCCATGTTGCTGCGAGATATTATTTTTCAAAATGATTGCCACAGCCCAGAACCACAGACAATTATTTTATCAGTTTTAACACTGAAGCTATGCGTCAGATTTTTCCCATCCTCACCGACCTTGTCATAAAACTCGTTTAAATGATCACACCTCCTTGCTGCTTTTTGTTTTGATTTGTAACGTAAGTGATGAGTCGTTCATGAACGATACATTCATTGTGTCTGTCACGTGACAAATGAACGAAAGACTCGGAAGGTAAAGTAATTATTTATGTTCCCTGTAAATGATTTTTGACTGCATTATAATGATTTCTTAATTCAGAATATGATCAAGATTGCGTAGGTGGATGTGTTCTGGGAATTTGCCAGTTAATAGTATAACATTTAAGCCCCTTAAATGAACGAAATGACTCGAAAAAAGATTTGTTCATTTTGATGAACGAGATCGAACAAGAGAGTCAGTAGACACTGGTGGCTAGTGTTGCCAGATTGGGTGTTTTTTCCGCTACATATTAAGGCCGGTTTACAGTGTGTTTTAGCCGGGTTTTCGCCTGGAAGGCTCTATAGAAATCTGGCACTCTATTGAACGAAGTTAAACTGAGAGAGCGTGGCGTTCACAGACACCAGAATGAACGAGTTCACAGTAACGTTCATCAGGCAGTATTACAGTACGTTCAGTTCACATTCGCCCAAAATATGAACGAGTTAATGAACTATCGTTCAATGAACGCGTTCAGGCACAACACTGATCATATGTTACTTCAAATGTTTCCATTCGTTATGATGATATAATATGAAAAATTCAAATGCACAGCACGCTCCAAAATATGTTACATTCAAACGCTGAGCGTGCTCCAAAATATGTTACATTCAACCGCAGAGCGCGCTCCAAAATATGTTACATTCAACCGCAGAGCGCGCTCCAAAATATGTTACATTCAAACGCTGAGCGCACTACAAAATATGATACATTCAAATGCAGAGTGCGCTCCAAAATATGTTACATTCAAATGCTGAGCGCGCTCCAAAATATGTTACATTCAAACGCACAGCACGCTCCAAAATATGAAACATTATGGTTACTATATTATATCTACATTTGAGCAGATATCCACAAACAGTATTTAACAGTAAACATGGGTCTAAATATTATAATATTCACCATATATCTAGCAACAGTTCAACTGCAATGTGAAGTTTATGCAACAATAATATTCAACTAATATAATTAAGAATTTCTTACCTTACATCTTTCTTGTCTTCAAATCGCATTCTTCTTCTAAATCCAATGTAAGCTCACGGCGTGTCTTCCAAACTCGACGAAAAGCAGAGACTTGTGAAGTTTTTTGGTGCTTTGTTTTTGAGGTAACGAGCGCGTTCGCGTTCCATGTGGAGATTTGTATGTGAATCTCTTTTGCGCGTGTGGGCGTGGTCGAATTAAAAATAATGAGCAAGCGTTTGAGAAGCTGGACATCTTGTTGGTTTTATACAAATGACTTAAACAGAGAATATTTGTTTTAAGTTTGAATCCGATGATTTAAAAGTACACACTTAAATGTTTATAAAGATATATGGCTCATAAATGTGTGACAAGTATTCGCTGAGTTTTGTTTCAGTTTATAGACGTGCTCAAGAAAAAAAAGTTACCGCGACGGAGAGGCAGAAAGCACACCCTGTTTATTTTCTTTATTTTACAAAAGCACAATGTTTTGATTTGATTGTAAGTGGACACATATAAAAGTAGACATCTCACAGATTCCTTTTTCATATTTCTTTTTTCTGTATTACCATAAATGATGGAGTAATTTAAGTTTATTGTGCTACAATGTGAAGAAAATCCAGCAAAACGTGCCCGCGCGTTTGCCGACCTCAGAGGGTTAAGAAGTTAGATATTTTAATTCAGCCTACCATCCAGACCATGTTTCACTTATCCAGTGTTTATGGCTGCATTTAATTCTGAGGAATTAAAATGATGAGCAGCGGACGCCGAAAATCGTTTTCGAAACGAGATGAAAATGGCTGTCCCCCCATGGAGGGACGAGCGAGAATTGCTCCTCCGCGGAGCCCTTAGGAAATTGATGTTTGAATCCAGCATCAAGTGCGCTTCGGGACACATCGGCTTTCAGCGAATGCACGCTGCAGTGTCCGCCCAAAAGGCTTGCGGCCAGGCAGTGTTCGCGTCCGCACATCGGAAACTGTTTTTGATTATTCCCTGCCGGTCCTCCGCTTCAGGGTTCAGGCTCCTCCTCTGGGGAGCACTCAGGAAATCGATGTCTGTATTCCGCCGTAAAGTGCGCTTCGGGATACATCGGTTTCCAGCGAACACATGCTGCTCTGTCTGCCCCACAGGCTTGCGGCCAGGCAGCGCTCACGTCTGCACATCGAGAAACGTTACGACCAAACCCTGCCGGAGAGCCGCTTCAGGGGATTTAAAACGAATCTTGAATAATACCCGAGAGGGAATAATATCTCTCGAGAGGCTGGTTCCCTTAGTAGAATATTTCAAAGCATGGCAAGACCTGCCATATATTTATCCTTGAAAGTGTGTTGGCACCAGCCCAGAGAACCACGTTCCTGGGAGTGGCGTGGGACACAATTGTCTCCTGCACGGATCGAGTCCATCCTTGCCACGGTGACCGGAATACAGCTAGGCCAATCCATCACTGTAAAACATTTTCAGAGAGTTTTATGGCTCATGGCAGCAGCGTCCAACGTCATTCCATTTGGCCTGCTGCACATGAGGGCCATGCAGTGGTAGTTGAAAACCAAGGGGTTTTCCCCGAGAGGGAATCCGTTCCACATGATCAGGGTTACGCGCAGATGCCTTTGTTCCCTATCTATGTGAAAAAAAGCTTGGTTTCTGTCTCAAGGCCCTGTGCTGGGAGCGTCATGTCGCCAGAAAGCGTCCTGGGAATGTACGTCCCAGTGGACCAGAATCAGCGAGCAGACATCCAGACGATGCAGGGGCTGAGTCCCGGGGAATGGAGACTTCACACCGAGGTGATGAAGCCGATATGCGAGAGTTTCGGCCCAGTGGAAGTGAATTTGTTCGCGTCTCGAGGGACGTCCCACTGTCCACTGTGGTTTTCTCTCACCCATCCAGCCCCATTGGGTTTGGATGCCATGGTACAGACGTGGCCGAGGCTACGCCTGTACACTTTTCCCCCTATCGCTCTGCTCCCGGGAGTTCTGGAGAGGGTCCGTCGAGACGGGATCAGTCTACTTCTAGTTGCCCCGTACTGGCCGGCCCGGGTATGGTTTTCATCATAGAATTCCTGACATGCCAGCCTTGGCAGATCCCTCTGAGGAGTACTCAGTTTCAGAGCTCCTTCCACAAAGAGATTGTACGGCCTAAAGTGGAATGTGTTTCCACTTGGTGTAGAGAGCGTGAGGTGGACCCAGTTAACTGTCCGGTTGGCTTCAGTGCTGGGGCTCCTCCAAGATCGCCTCTCGGCTGGTCTTACCCCGTCCACACTCAAGGTGTACGTGGCTGCCATTGCGGCTTTCCACGCTTATCTGGGTGATGGGCCTCTGGGGAGACATCAGCTGGTCTTACGTTTCCTCTGTGGGGCTCGGAGGATGAGACCTGCGGCTCGTACCGGAGTTCCCACATGGGACCTGGTAGTGGTTCTCGAAGGGCTGGTCGAGGCCCCCTTCAAACCTCTGGAGTCGGCTGAGGCCAAGAACCTTCCCTCAAGGTAGCTTTTTTATTAGCCTTTACTTCTCTGAGGAGAGTAGGAGATCTTCAGGTGCTCTCTATATCTCATGTGTGCCTGGAGTTTTCTCGGGTCGCTTCGTGTCTTCCAAGGAGGGGCTTCCTGCATCCAAACAGACCATCAGTAACTGGGTCATTCAGGCTATCTCTATGGCCTATCAGGTGCGCAGCTTGCCTTCACCTTTGGCCGTGAGGGCTCATTCAACCAGAGACATGGCATCCTCTAGAGCCCTCCTTACAGGGGCCCTGATCCAAGAAGTGTGCGATGCAGCAGGATGGGCCATCCCTCATACTTTCATCAGATTCTATAGCCTGGACATTCCTTCTACGCCAGGCACTCTAGTGCTCTCGTCCTAAGTGTGCCTGTGTGCAGATTCACACTGGGACAGGCAGGGTTCGTTGTGGCATAGTGGGTACTCATTCCCCAAAGTGTCTTATTGACGCAGTTTGAGTTCCCTCGAAAGGGAACGTCTCAGGTTACGAATGTAACCCTTGTTCCATGAGAAAAGGGAACGAGAACTGCGTCCCTCAGCCACACCTTCCCCTGCCTGGGAGTGACTTGCTTCATCGCAGAAGCTAACTCTGTTGTGTGCCGGCGTCCCTTTGCAGTTTCCGTGTACGCCGTCACACATTACGTCATGACGCAACACCAATCAAGATTGGCTTATGTGGTGAGCAGGACGAGGCCGAGGGCCGAGAGAGAGCGGCACGAGGCCGGTGGCGTGATTACTCTGATGAGCGACACCTGCGAGACGCACCGGTCTCGTATCTCTCACGGAGGAGCGGAAGCATAAAGGAGGAGCGACGACAGTGAAGAGCGAGAGAGGACAGGCCTGAACTTATGTTGTGTTTTGTTTTGTTTTATTGTGACAGCAGTCGTCCGTGAGGGGCCGCTGTCTTTTACTTTCGTTTTGTTGTTGATTTATTTTTTATCATTAAAATGTTTGAATGTTCACCGGTTCCCGCCTCCTTCTTCCCGTAACATCTGAACTTCGTTACACTGGTGCCGAAACCCAGGAAGAAGGAGGAACGCGCTGTCAAAGAGCCCTCGCCGCTGTGGGGAATCCACGGTGCCATCGAGCATGGTGAGCAGAGTCCGTCACCATGGACGCTCGAGGCGGTGCGCTGGAGTGAGTTGCCGGGGGGACGGACGAGCTCGCTGCTGGCCGCCTGGGTGCTGGAGGGACGGCTGCCGTCCGTGAGGGAGTGGAGGAGTCGCCGCCGTTCTCCGTGGGCCGGAGCCTGCTGTCGTCCGCCATGATGGGGAGGAGCAGGGAACGGGGGACTCCTGCCGTCTGCCCGTATCCGGAGGAGCCGTCGCCGTCCAACAAGCGGTGGAGGAGTGTTGTGCCGTCCACCGAGGGCTATCTCAGGGAACAAGGGTTATAGTCATAACCCGAGACATTTTCTTGACGTTAGAGGAACGTGTTTTAAAAGGTATAATGTTCCTCAAATGTTCTTTCAACTATTTAAAATTCAACATTATAGGAAAGTTCCAAAAACATAAAAATGTCCAGTTTCCTTAATGTTACTAGAATGTTATTTAAAGATTAGTGTGATGTTCCTGAAACATTCTTTCAAGCATCTTTCAAAAGAGTAATAAGAACACAAACTACAACTTTCTTCAGACACAGCCTTAGATGAACTGAAGATAAAATACATTAACTCTCTCAAGATCTGATGAAACAACTCCACAAACAGCATTACCAGCTTCACTTATTACTAACCAGACTGACTTTATTTCTGTCACATGTCTGCAGAAGTTCTTACTGAGAATTAACAGAGGTTTAGATGTTGATGTCTTATTGAAAATGTTTCATTTGAGGTCACCATCAAGGAGATCAGTGTTTGCTTTAGTTGGGTTCTTGACCCTTGACTTTTATTAAGTTTGTGTTTTATCAGCAATTGCAGGTGTTTATGAAATCAAGCACCTAGGTATGCAGTCGCTTCTACAAACATTTGTGAAAGAATGGGTCACTCTCAGGAGCTCAGTGAAATCAAGCGTGGTACCGTGATAGGTTTTCACCTGTGCAATAAGTCCATTTGTGAAATTTCCTCACTACTAAATATTCCACAGTCAACTGTTAGTGCTATCATAACAAAGTAAGCAAAGCAACTGGAAACAACAGCAACTCAGCCACGAAGTGGATGGCCACGTAAAATCACAGAGTGGGATCCACGCATGCTGAGGCGCACAGTGCGCAGAAGTCACCAACTTTCAGCAGAGTCAATAGCTACAGACCTCCAAAGTGTGGAGTGTGGCCTTCAGATTAGCTCAAGAACAGTGCGTAGAGAGCTTCATGGAATGGGTTTTGAGTCTGAGTTTGCCGGTTGGAGAAATGGTACTTGCCTGACTGCATTGTGCCAAGTGTAAAGTTTGGTGGAGGGGGATTTATGGTGTGGTGTTGTTTTTCAGGGGTTGGACTTGGCCCCTTATTTCCAGTGAAAGGAAATCTTAATGTTGGACATTTTGGACAATTTCATGCTCCCAACTTTGTGGGAACAGTTTGGGGATGTTCCTGTTCCAACATGACTGCGCACCAGTGCACAAAGCAAGGTCCATAAAGACATGGATGAGTGAGTTTGGTGTGGAGGAACTTGACTGGCCTGACTGGGAGTCCTGACCTCAACCCAACCTTTGGGATGAATTAGAGCGGAGACTGCGAGCCGGGCCTTCTCGTTCAACATCAGTGCCTGATCTCACAAATGCACTTCTAGAAGAATGGTCAAACATTCCCATAAACACACTCCTAAACCTTGTGGAGCCTTCCCAGAAGAGTTGAAGCTGTTATAGCTGCAAAGGGTGGGCCAACTCCATATTAAACCCTACGGATCAGGAATGGGATGTCATTAAAGTTCATGTGCATGTAAAGGCAGGCAAACTTTTAGCAATATAGTGTGTTTCATTTATATAAAATGTTTGTACTTACAATTGTTGAATATTTATTATCCATATAAGTGTTAAAACAGACATTTATGTTGGATAGAAAGGGGCTGAAATTAAATGTCATATATTTGAATATTTGTGTAGATATTATCGTAATCCTGTACATCTCTCTGTGTGTTTGTGCTTTATTTTCAGGTTTCTCCATGATCATCATTATTTGTGTGTGTGTGAGTCTGCTGCTGATTGGTGGATTCACTGTGTACACAAGAGACGAGGTTTGATCATTAATTACAGTATCTGTTGAAACAAATTAATAATTAAAGTTATTTGAGTTTCTCTGTTCTGCTTCAATGAGCAGCAGTAAAATCTCAATGAGTTTCTGTCTCAGATGCTGCTGTTCGTCTCTAGTGTGACGTTGGTCTAGTTTTTCTGTCTTACTGATTGATTTTTTATTTATTTATTTATTTTTTTCAATTAGGAAGAACCACGACATCAGACAAGAAAAAGACAAATGCAATGGTGAGTTACGTGTGTGTGTTTGTATAAATGTTGTGCCTATAATATGTTTTCTCTTTTTAAAATACATTTTATCCATGTTCAGTCATCATGTGAAGACAGCAGACGTGATTCTCTCTCAGATCCTGGATCAGCTCAGATTAACAGTCATGATGAACTACCCACAATCCCCTCTGATGAGCTCCTGTACGCGTCTATCAGTTTCCAGAAGCATGAAGAGTCTCTCAGTGAAGCTTCAGTCACTGTCAGTAAGAATGAGCTTTACTCTGATTACGCCACGGTCATTTACCACACAAGACTCAACTAACTCACTTATAACAGATCACAGATCATCACTCGTTACACCAGTATTTACTTAAACTTAAAGTTTGCTGATATAATCCCTTGTTGTATTGATGTTGTATTGATTAAGGTCATTGAATAATGAGATATTTAAAATTTCTACTGCTGATCATGTTGTTTCTTTTACGTGTTTAAGGGTATTTAGTTCAGTTGGAGCTTTTGTTTTGCAACCTGGCATTTATACAATACGAGAGCCTGCACAGCGACAGGAGATACAAATGAACCCCTGCAGTCAGATTTTGAGTCTGTGTTTCTAAGTTAGCTTTCTACTGTAGTTTGCTAAGTACTTCTGTCCCCTGCCTATTTGTGTCTATGGTAACTGATTTGATTAGAGTCCTCAGTTCAGGTGTGTTTAGTTAGTTTCTCCTTTCTCCCTTTCTCCCGCTTAAACCTCCCTACCTTAAGCCCAAAGTATACTTTAGCCGCCCGCGTTCTGCTCAATGTCCGTGTGACGTAATTTTCCGTATTAGGAGGGTCCGTGCACAGCTCCCTCTGGTGGAGGGATGAACTGTTCATGGGCTGAGGTTTTACAATGTGCGAATGACTTGAGCGCTTGAAAACAAAGTCCACTAGACAGTGCGCACGCGCTGAACGCGTCTTTCCGCGTTCACGGCCATAGAAGTATACTTTGAAAACTTTGTGTCAAATCATGTTCAAGAATACTATATTTTAAAGCGATATGGAGGAGAATAGGAGGAGTAACGGTTCAGCACTGACGAGCAGAAGAGATAACAGTGCCATGCACCAACATAAATTACACTTTTCAAACTACACATCCTCAGCATCATGATGATCAAAAGGGGAGGGGCTGTTCGATATGTCCCGCCCTGTCTTCCTGTTTGAGTGGAAATTACGTAAACACATTAGATAACGCTGCGTTACAAGGCACTTCAGTGTGCCTTTAAATATTCACATATAATTTGTCGCTATTGTCATTATTCAAAGATTTGGAAATGACATTTTTAATCTGAGGTCAATCTGAGATGTTTTTCTAACAATGTTTTTCACGAATGCTGGAGGTGTTTTTTTCGGTTTGCGTGATAAACTTGCGTGATAAACAAAGCCACAGAAAATAACAGAAGGTTGAGGGTCTCAGTTCAGTTTAATTTAACACACTTACTCAGGAAACCCACAGAGAGACACACGAGACTGAACAGAGAGAATGAAGATGAACAGAAGATAATAAAGACTAACAGTGAGCTGATCATTCAGTAATTCACCTTCAACATTTACTGAGTTATGAACTCAGATGAATTACCAATGTGTGATTTGACAACGTTACTTTTATAAACAGATCAAACAAAACCAAAACAATGAGTCCACAATTAAATGACAGAATATCTGTAAAACTAATGTATATATCAGACATTTCATTGTGCATTTAGTACATTGACATAAATGTACCAACATTATTTAATATGTCAATAACACTTTAAACAAGCAACACCTATATATATATATATATATATATATATATATATTTTTTTTTTTTTTTTTTTGTACATTTGTCTTTTATTTTTTAGATTTTTAATAATTTTTGCCATTATCTCTGCGTCTCAGTGCTTTGTGTTTGCAGGGTTGTTTGATACTGTGGTCAGTGTGATAAACATCAACATGCGATGATCTTCAGCTTGTGCTTTTCTTCGTTCTTGTATTCAAATTATTTTTGTCAAACCAAGAAGCCCTTAAGCTGGAAATAGGAAATAGTAGGAAATAGTTTTTCAGTACCCATTGTCCACTCCATAAAAGTGGACATATAAAAAAATGTAAAATAAAAATTGCTTATAATATATCTTTCTACAAAGTTTTATTCTGGTCATCTGAAATAGAGAGATATAAAGCATTTTGCTCATAAGTCATAAGTCAAACCAACTGTAGTCATAAATAAGTTTAAATAAATAAGTCTCAGCCTCAGATGTCAATCCTAAGTGTGCATTATAAAATATCTACTTGCTTTTCAGATGTTAAAAAAACAACAACTTTGCTCTCTGTCGCACTGGGACCTTACATATTGTTTTACATAATCTTCAATGACTGTGTAATTGGAAGACCTGAAATAATACATCAGTATTAGAAATGTGAAATGTCAGTGTTGTGTCTGTATTCTGTCATCCACATTGGCATAAAGAACCTAAATATTCAAATATAGCACAAAAACAAACACATGACAGCCAAAGACGTTTAAGTGCAGTTTCTACTGCTTCCTTTTCTCCTTACAAGGCGCTGAGTGCTGTGTGTCAGTTAAAATGAATTATATTATATTTACAGCTGTTCCTCAAATAAAGCTGTTGTATGCATGCACTTGTTGGAACTTGACAGCAGAAAATCCCCAGAGTTAAATGAACTCTGCTCAAAGCACATATGATCCCACTCTACAGAGTGTTAGGTAACACTAAAGTAGTGTTAAAGTTAATGAGATAATTAAGTGATTAATTAAGTGATGATTGAGCATTAGTGATGAACACCTGCTGTTAACAAGCAGAATCACTGAAGGAAATAGAAACACAAGAACTACAACTGACTTTTAGTCACAGCCTTAGTCACAGTGTGTGATTAATGTAATATTCAGTCAGTGCTGATGGTGGGAGGAGCCAGTAAAGCTGATCATTACTGATAAAGAGCTGAAGAAAGAGGAAGGAACTAAAGCAGACAGACGTAGAGACAAAAGATACAGCACTGATGTGGTAATCTGATATCGTTTAATAGGGGTGTGACGAGATCTCGTGTTACGAGATCTCGCGAGATTAAAACGCGACGAGATTTCTCGTCGAGGTGAAACTTTGTCTCGTGAGTTGTTGTGATGTCAGCGTGATGGAGCGTGAGGGTGAAATTAGTATTGAAGATGCCCCTGCCACTTTTAAATCATTTGTGTGCCGGGCCAATCACACACACACTCCGCGCACACACACACACTCACTGTCCCTCGCTCACTCACTCACTCGCGCGCACACACACACACGCTCACTCACTGTTGCTCGCACTCTCACTCACTCGCGCACACTCACTCTCGCTCACACTCAACCCGTCGTGGAGGACCGTTAAAATTAAACATGCTAGTCTTTCTGTCGTGATGTCCTGAAGCATCGCAGACGCGTAGGTTGTCGCCCACTATGACACACTATACGAAATGAAACGATCGAATCTTGCGTCCCGACGCCCGTTGTCCTTTACGAATCTCCACGAAACGGATCGTGCCAAAATCGCGCTAAAATAGTGTAATCTGAAACAGGCAGGTAATAAACATTTGACCTATCGCGCAAAGAACCTATTAAAGCACTAAGACATGGGAACAGTATAGCTAACATTCACATATCACAAGTCATATCGACATCGCAATATTAAACAATGTTATCGCACATCGCAGCTTTTCCTCATATCGTGCAGCCCTAGTAAGTATGGTCTCAACTGCTGCCAGAAATCGTAGACATGCTTATATTCTTGAAAAAGAACATGACCATAATCTTAGGGCCTGTCCCAATACCTCCCCTTACCCTAGATTTCTGCCCTAACCCTAGTTTTTGCGCGTTCTCGTGTAGGGGTAGGGTGTCCCAATACTCTAAAGAGCAAGGGGGAGTGCTATTCTCCCCTTAAAATCAACCCTCAAAACATAGTGCGGTCCGATGCAGGCTTAAAACGAAGTGGAAGATGAAATTACCCAGGATACCTTGCGGGCTCAGCAAGCCGGTAAATTTTTTAAACAAGATGGCGGACACCGCTGGAAAGGAACAATTGAATTGTAATTATATTTTCGCAAATAAGCATGTTAAAATTTCTAAATATGTTGGAATATGTTAGTTTGATGCACATCCAATGGACTGTAAAGTTTTGAACACTAATGTTAGAAAATATTTCACGAAGCTATCTATACGATGTTGATATCTGCCGAGTGCTTCAAGAGAGTCTGCCCATCAAATATACATCTTATCTGGGTAGTTAATCTAATTTTATTTTCGATGTTGGCTTCCAGTTATTATAAAAAGAAGACGTGAGGTAAAACTATTAAAAAATAGCCGCGTTCGTCTAGTGCTATTAGAGCAGTTTTCTTCAAAGTGCGCTGTCACTTCTCCCTAACGTTAAACCCAAACAGCACTGAGCACAATCAGTGATGGTTGTAAAATGCAGTGTCTGCTGATTATAAATTGCGGGAGGTGTTTGATTGTAAAAAGAGCTATTAAAATTATAAGCACAATGATCCGCGCAAGAGACGTTGACCCTGTTCCCATGGCGGCGCGCGTTCGGAAACGGACTGCAACTAGACAAGCAAACTATACTTTGGGTTTCATGTGCGCGTCTAAACGATCAAATACAGACAAAAATATGGCTAAATGACCGGTTTGTAGATTCACTTTAACACAGTTTATGTCTTAAATGGGAGTTGGTTGTGGAATAGTTGGGAGAAAATGTGTATTATTAGATCTGCATTCGGTCTTAAAGTGGCAGCGTCTAATAAACCTGCGAATGATTACACCTTTAATGTGAATAAAACAACTAAAGGCAAAGAGAAAATTTCTCCCAGCTCTTGAATGAATAACTTTAGCTTTAATGAGTATTAATCTATCTATAATAAACTATGCTGTGTTATTTTACATTTGATTACTTTATTAGATTTCTAGCATATTATTATGGATACTTATATCCTGATCATAACTGGGATAGTTATGTGCATGTATATAATTTGCATATAGTGGTGTCCCATTTCATAGGGAAAGATCTTCAACTCCACTTCCCCTCGTTGAGGGGACTTTACTTTTGAGGGCACTCAAAACCAAGTGGAAGTTTTAAGGGGGGAGAAATGGGACAGGGCCTTAGTCTGTTCTGTGTAGTTAATTTATCTCTTTTTCATGCTTGAAGAAAAAAATTGTTTCTGTTTGAACTTGTAGTTTTGAGAGAGCAGTACTTTGATTATGGATACACACTGTTTGCATTTAAAGTGTTATTTCAGTTATTTATATTTATTTTATTTATACTGTTTTATTTTTTTTATGTTCAATTTGTGGGAAGGAGTTAGATTTCTCATGTGAAATCGTACAGGGGAGAAGCCAGACGGTAGAGTTTATAGCAAAACATTTTGCAGTGTTTGCATGTCCTTTACTGCATAGAATTCATTAAAATAGAAGTAAAATAACATTCATTACAAGTTGATTTCAAAATGCACCTAAATTGTTTTGCATTTTGTGATTTTCAGTTGAATAAAAGACTATTTTCCATTCATATATTTCATCATTGAAGATTTCTTAAAAATTGTGTAAAAATCTCGTCTTGTCTCGTTCTCGTGAACCCAATCTCGTGTCTCGTCTCGTCTCGTGGAGTAAGCGTCTCGTCACACCCCTATCGTTTAACCATAGTTTGCACAAAACATTACAAACTGCAGACATATTTAGAAATACATAGTCATCGGTTACACTTTATTTTAAGTTGTCATTGTTACAGAGTAATTATATACTAAAGTACTGAGCAATATTAAGCTCTTACTTACTATAGGGTTAGGGTAAGATTAGGATTTGGTTGAGGGTTGGTTGAGAGACATCAGTCAGCGTATGAATATCGACCACGATATCAATCTAGCATCTAATAAGCATCTAGCATCTAGCATCTCACAGACAGAAGTGTTAATAAAACTTCTGGCTCCATCTAGAGGCAAATGTGAGTTCATGTTAAATTTGTGTGAGTAAACTTTTATTTATTTATTTATTTATTTATTTATTTATTTATTTTTTTTTATTTTTTGAAAGTAGTAGTTATAACAGTGTATACACAGTATAATATATACAGTGATAAAAGGACATTTATGCATTTCTTCTGTTGTGTCGATTGAGTTTGTAAAGATCATCAATTATTACATTAGATCATTTCATCGTTGCAGCTTAGTTCATTTCTCATACAACAGTGTCTGTATATCAGATCAATAATATCGTTGAATATTATGTGTCCCCAACTAAGCAAGCCAGAGGCAACAGTGGCAAGAACCTAAACTCTGTCAGGTGACAGAATGGAGAAAAAAATATTTTAGTGGAAAGAGTAAATTTGGAGGAATGAAACTTTGGCCTAATATTTGGTAATTACCAAAATCATTGTGCATGTAGATGCTTTAATGACCACAAAGTAGAGGGAAGCATATGGACTGAAGTTCCAGTGCCTTACTCTTTGTGTTTGTTTTGTTCAACTGTCATGAGAAGTTTGTCTGTCAGCTGCTGTCTACTGTCCTCTAGTGGAGGATTTAATCAATGCTGATACATTTGTTGCATAGACCTTCTATAGAGAAGATGAAGCCTGTATGAGCTCTCAGTATCAGACACTGTAACCTCCACTAGGTGGCGCTCTTTCAGTGTGATTAATGTAATATTCAGTCAGTGCTGATGGTGGGAGGAGCCAGTAAAGCTGATCATTACTGATAAAGAGCTGAAGAAAGAGGAAGGAACTAAAGCAGACAGATGTAGAGACAGAGAGATTCACACAGAGAACATTCAGCATAAAGAAGACTGAACTCAACTCACAATGAAGATCCTCCTCATCTTCTTCACTTTCTCCCTGATCTCAGGTCAGAGCTTTTCTCTTTCATCACTGCAGTAATGATGCTGTTTTCTGTTCATGAGGTTTCTGATCACAGTATCAATCTGATTGACAGGTGCAGTGAGATGCGTCAGTGTCACTGGATATTCTGGAGGAAGTCTTCTTGTTGATTCACAGAAGACTTGGTTCAGTAACTCTGCTAAATATATGGCCATATTACCTCCTGAGTTTAGAAAAATAATAAATTACAGGACACATGATAAATGGATTAATGAAGGACGATTCACACTGTTTAAAAACAATGAGGGAAACCTCATGATCTACATCAGAGAACTGAACCAACATGATGCTGGAAGATACAAGATTGGTGTTGAAGGCCAGTGGTCCATCAATATGACTTTGAATGTGGAAGAAGGTCAGTCATATTAAGATAAAAGTTTTTGTTTAGTAAAACTGTGGAAAATTTCAAAGCTTGTATATATGTGAAATCTATTATTTTACTTTTTTTCTGAATGACAGATTCATGTTGTAAAGTGTCAAAGAGAGTGATGGTGAATATTGGAGAAACTGACAATTTCAGTTGTGAATATTCACAGAATCATATTAATGATTCCAAGATCATATTCAAAGAAGGAAAATACTCTATTGAGATGATCTACAGCAAATGGTATAGGAAAGAAAGATTCAATGTTTCTGATGACAAACATAATAAACTCATGACTGTGAGAATTTCTGCTGTGACTCCAGATGATGGAGGAGTTTATTTAGCTGGAGTTTGGATCTACAGACACTCGTACAGTTACTCCATTATTAATACTGTTCATCTGCACATCATGGGTGAGTAGTTCATACTATCAATACCATATAAGTTGATATATCAGTATTTTCGTATTCAGTATTTCCTAGATGTTACATTTGATGAAGACACTGATTCAGTCAGATATTTGTGATTGACAGCTAAAGTGGGCGTGTCTAGAGCGACTGGCCACTCAGGAGGTCGTATGATGATCAAGTGTGAACATCCTCAACACAAAACCAAGCCAAAATACATCTGTAAAGAATCAGATGGATGTTCAGAGAGGAAGAATCCAGTTCAGGATGAATGGATGGAGAATGGAGATGTTTCTTTATATGACGACACCAGAGCAGGATTCTTGATGGTGTTTTTTAGAGAGCTGAAAGCTGCAGATGCAGGAACATACAGATGTGGAGTGAATGTGTCTCACTATACTGAGAGCTTCACTGAACTTCAGCTGCTCGTCAGAGATGGTGAGGAACCGCAAATACTTTATCATTTATAAGTTATATGTTTTTATTCTGATCTTTATGTTAATTTGTCCTGGTTTATAGGTTCAAAATATCCAAAGACAAAGACTGAATCTGCTCATCTTGGTGAAGAAGTCAACATCACCTGTCAGATCCCAGAGGAACATAAAGTTAATTTCTGCAAAGAGGATGATGATCACATCTGTCAAAACATCAGCACATCTGCAGTGACAGAAATGAGTCCTTCATCTAAGAGAAATGAAGAGAGAGTTTTTACAGTGAGCATCAGTAATGTGAGCGTGAGAGATGCTGGAGTTTACTGGTGTGGAGCAGAAACCAGAGACACACATTTGACTTTCATCTCCCTGACCACCAAAATTCAACTTGACCTCTTCAGTGAGTGAATTCAGATGATTTATTTGTAGTAAATACAGTATATTCAGAATCATGTGTGTTAAATGTCTGTGTTTGTTTGCAGTGGCTCCAGTAGTGAGACTTGAAGGAGAATCTGCTGAGATCTTCTGCCCTTATGATTCAATCTATAAATCAAAGTCAAAGTCTCTCTGTAAGGGGAAGTGCTCCACTAGAGATAGAAATACTCTCAATGAGACTGTGAGAGAAGAGAAAGAGACCAAGACTGACAGATTGACTCTGAATGATGACGTCACTGCAAGTGTCTTCACTGGGACCATCACTGGACTGACAGCAGAGGATGCTGGGAAATACTGGTGTGCAGTGACATTAGAGAGAGACGTGAATTATCTTTACACTCATCTGATCGTCATCATGAACGAGGGTGAGGAAGGTTTATACATCTGAATATGTGAAACTATGACTGAGAATTGATGTTCTTATATTTCTAATATTTCCAGAGCTGAACTTGACTAAGTATGAAGGAGACGACGTGTCAATCCAGTGCAAATATCATGATGAACATCAGAAATGCTTCTGCAAAGCACATGAACCCTCCATGTGTGTGAAGGATGGAGTTTCATTGGAGACGATCAGAGATGATCGATTCTCTTTCAGTGATGAAGCTTCTACTGGAGTCTTTACTGTAAACATCACTGATCTGAGAGAAGAGGATTCTGGGATATACTGGTGTGGATCTCACATCATCACTAAAGTGCATTTAAACGTCAACAATGATAAGAATAAAGGTAAGAGCGTTTTTGTTGTTGTTGTTGTTGTTTATTTGCATTGTCAAATATGAACACTATTTTCTGCATTTCCTCAGTTTGTGTGTTTTCGTGATTCCTTGTAATCTCATATAAGATATCCCATACAATTCCTCTATTTAGCTCATTTTGTGACATTGCTATGAGTGCAGGAGATGTTTAGTGTTTCTGGTGAATAGAGTGTTTTCATTTGACATCAAAACCACAGAAATGAGCTGAAGGTTTTGAGTCAATTCAATTCAAATTTATTTGCATAGCGCTTTTCAGAGTCTCAGTTTAGTTTAGCTCTGAATCATTAAAGGGGGGGTGAAACACTCATTTTCAGTCAATCTCCTGTTAATTTTGAGTACCTATAGAGTAGTATTGCATCCTTCAAATCTCCAAAAAGTCTTTAGTTTTATTATATTTATAAAAGAAAGATAGGCTGTACCGAGTCTTTCCGGAAAAAAAACGAGCGGCTGGAGGCGGGCCGTGTGGGCGGGGCTAAAGCTGTGCTTATGCGCCAAGCTAACAACACACAGAGACATTTGAAGCAGTTTTACTCACCGTCTGCGGTTCCAACGCACGACCGACCGTGAACCTTTATCGTTGCGACTGCTCCATCCTTAAGCATTAGACGATCTGCAAATCCGGCTTCGAACTGGGCTTTGTTTATAAAACAATCATCGTCGAAATGCAGGGAACAAACAATCTTGCACAACTCCGTTGATGCTCTGGAAAAACAAACTCCATCCACTGGTCCCTTAACGCTGGGTTCTTTGGGAATCTGTGCAGGGTTGTCTTGCCCTGGCAACCAAAAACCCACTTCTTTGGTGACACTGACTTCCCTAAAGCCGAGCAGAGCGCTTTGATGAGGTACTGCTTTCGCTCTCTTCTCTCTCTGGTCTACGGTTGCGCGCGCGTCCACGCCCTTCCGGCAGAAGTGCCCTTATGACCCATATAAGGAAATTACGCCCCAGCTGACGTCACACAGGCCCATACTCGAAAAAAACATTCCGAAACTTGTGACAAACCGGAAGGAGCATTTTTGGCACAGAAATACTCCTTCAAACGTACAATTTAATTTTTGAAACTTTGTCCAAGTTTAGCATGAGAATCCAACTCTTTAACAGTGTAAAAAACTCAGTATGCATGAAATAGCATTTCACCCCCCCCTTTAACGGTCTTTATTCAGGAAACCCACTGTGAGACACATGAGACTCAGAGACAAGGCAAGGCAAGGCAAGTTTATTTATTATTATTCATTCGATCAATCAATAGTCTATCAAACGTATTTCCTAAAGTGTTAAAGGTCCCATTGCATGGATTATTTTATTATTTTATAATGTTTTCTGGGGTGCCCTTATAATGTTAGTATGTTTTTTAGATCAAAAGTTGTTATAATTTAGAAATGAAAGGCATATTTCCTAGCCTGATTTTAGCCTCTGATTTGAACACTCTGTTTGAAGGGGCGTGTCTGCTGTGAGACTTCAGTGTAAACGCCCACTGCTGTGATTGGCTGCTGTGAGACTTCAGTGTAAACGCCCACTGCTGTGATTGGCTGCTGTGAGACTTCAGTGTAAACGCCCACTGCTGTGATTGGCTGACATGCTTGCATATGAAATATTTAGCATTACATGTGGAACTCTTTCAAAAACTTTCACTATTACAGCTATTATAAATTTTTACTATTACAGCTATCGAGATTAACGAATCGTGAGAAGTTTTTTTAAATATTTAGATCTATTCCCATCACATAAAAGGTTGCAGTGATGAGCATTGAGCAGATGACAGCCTGTTGATCGCGTGAATGAAGATCTTATCATTGCAACACAGTTTCTGCACTCTCACTAATGATTTCACCAATGCAAACATGAGGTAAGTACAGTAAGAGCTTCGTTGTGCAGCGTAACAGCGTCATTGATTTCATAACGAGTTTTGGCAAGTGTCCAGATAAACTCGCACTGTGTGATTGACAGCTTAGGCAATTGGAAAGAGATTGTTCTTTGATCGCTTTCTGTATACCGTATTTTCCGGACTATAAGTCGCTCCGGAGTATAAGTCGCATCAGTCAAAAAATGCGTCATGAAGAGGAAAAAAACATATATAAGTCGCACTGGAGTATAAGTCGCATTTATTTAGAAATTTATTTCAAAAAATCCAAGACCAAGAACAGACATTTAATCTGGAAAGGCAAGTTATTTAACTACACAGTAGCACACAGAACAACAGGCTGAGTAGGTGTCCGGTATGTTAACGCAACACATTAACAGTTATTCAGCTACACAATAGCATAAAGAACATATACCTGGGAGGCTGAATAGGCTAAATTAACATAAACCAGGGAGTCCAACAAGCAAGTTACCAGTAAACAAGTTCACCAAGCTCCCGCGATCTCATTCCACATCACTGAATCCATTGAATTTTCTTCATATGGTGTCGCTTCTGAATAACTCCGCCAACTAGAGCGCCCTCTCGCGGCTGTAGACGGTAATGTTTTCTCTTGGTTCATCTCAGTCTGAATTAATTTTGATATATAAGTCGCACCTGACTATAAGTCGCAGGACCAGCCAAACTATGAAAAAAAGTGTGACTTATAGTCCGGAAAATACGGTATATATTAATCACAGTTCAAGTAAGATTATTGTCATCCTACTAAGAGAAACGACGTGAAGTTGATCGTTTGGTCACTGGCTTGATTTACTGATGCATAAACATTATTGAACGACTTTGAGAAAAAGATTATCTGTCTGAACTTGAAGAATTACACATCAGAAATTCACATAACCCACTGGTTCTTCAGAGGCTCTGATGAAGGAACTAGAAAAATACTTTTGTGTTCATTTGTACATCCAAACACTGAGCAACTGCCATGCTTCGCTCGTTTGCAAGCCATGATGTCTCTCGAGGAAAAACAAATATCGCTCACGTAGCTCATTTTCTCATGGGCGGGCCAAATTCTTATGACGACTTAAGGGGAAGATTTCTAGATTCGCCCGTCTGAGCTTTCATTTTCTCAAAAATACCCAGGGCTTGGTTTACACCCATCAAAATGTCTAGCCACTGGGGGACCATAGGCAGGCTAGGGAAACTCATATTAAGGTTAAAAAACCTCATAAAGTGAAATTTTCATGCAATGGGACATTTAATGTTAATTAACACTAATATGTGTTTGTGTTTTATTTTCAGATTCCTCCATGATCATCATTATTTGTGTGTGCGTGAGTCTGCTGCTGATTGGTGGATTCACTCTGACTGTGTGTAAATTAAGACACAAGAGACGAGGTGACGCTCACACACACACTTCAGTTCAGTCTACTGCACAGTTACCCACAATCCCCTCTGATGAGCTCCTGTACGCGTCTGTCAGTTTCCAGAAGCATGAAGAGTCTCTCAGTGAAGCTTCAGTCACTGTCAGTAAGAACGAGCTTTACTCTGATTACGCCACGGTCAGTCGCCACATGAGAATCAACTAACTCACTTATAACAGATCACAGATCAGCACACATTACACCAGTATTTAAACAAATAGACTATGATATATATATATTTTTGTATTTACACTTATGCTCACAGTTTATTGATGAAAATGTACTTAATCCATAATTTAGTGTTAAAGAGATGTTTTATTGACAGGGTCGTTCAGTTCAAACTGGTGAATCGTGAGACACTTTATAAATTCTGCTCATGTTTCTTCTTTCACATGTTTAAAATAGCAGTTGTGTCAGAGGTTTATTGGTGTGTGTAAAGAGTTTGTCATCTCAGTTTATCTGAGGGTGTGAATAAAACAGGAAATACATCACCTAAGTGACACTTCTAGAAAATACTGTGAAGTTTCCAGTCCAAATGCAGAGACACGTTTAGTTAATAAAGGCTCTGTAATAGCAGCTCTTAAAGCTGTTTGGTTTACTGTTTTCTCTTCCTCATCTCTCTGAATATTATTTGTGTTTGATCAGCTTTAGATTTGTACATGCAAGAGACTTTTGTTAAGGTTTTTTTTTTATTTTTTTTTTTATTCTTGCTCTGTTGGAACTGACGTCATTTTTCTGATGTAAGTTTTACTGTAGAAACATATTTTACTAATTGAAAAATAAACATTGGGAAACAATACATACAATATATATATATATATATATATATATATACACTGTTAACCCTTGCTGTAAAATTCTGACAATATTATACCATTTTCCATTAAAACAGTAATATACCGTAGAAAATAAAAGTAGCCTACAGGAATATACTGTGAATTAACAGTGCTCAAAGTCGACACTCAGAGGCTGTTTTCCCAATCACACCCTATACCCTCATTCACTATTCCCTACATTAGTTCACTAATAAAGTCCACTTGAATGAAAAGAAGTGAGTGAATTGAGACATTGATGAACACCTGATAAGCAGAATCACTGAAGGACAGAGAAACAAGAACAGAAAAAAGAGAAACACAAAAACTACAACTGACTTCCAGCAACACTGAGTGTGAAACCAGTTTACAAACCAGTTTACGATTACTTCTTTCATACATGTACAAAAGTTCTTGTTGAGAATTAACAGAGATTTAGTTATTAATAAAATTTGTTGTCACCATGATGGAGATCAGTATTTGCTTTAGTTGGTCTCTTGTCCCTTGACTTCTTGCCATTCATCTCTCTCTGGCTGCTGTAACAGTGAGTTTATAAAACACATTTGTTATGGCAAGAAAGAGTCAAGAGGAAGATGATCAGGTGTTTTTATTTTTTTGTGATGATGTCACAATCATCCTGGACATGCCTGATTTTCAGATTTTTCCTGTATATAGTCATTGAAATTATAGTTATCTCATATTTAGCATATATCTGTGAATCTACAAAATGAAATCAATATTTCTGTAATCAGGTCTTCTGAAGAATATTGTAATCATATAGTGCATTCAATTTTATTTTACTCCTGCTTGACTGAGACCCACACAGACATCAACAATCAGCATATGAATCTCAACAATGGTGAAAAGTTTCATGTCGCAATGCATGCTGGGTTCCAGGATAATATAAAACTCCCAGCATGCACTGCTGCATGAATAATAATAATAATAAAAAAGAAATATTGCCACCATTGTTGAGATTCATGTGCTAAATTGTGATATCTCGGTGTTTCTAAAACACAGTGTAGCTCTGTTTCTCTGGTTATGCATCATGTGTTAAAAAAAAAAGAGTCATTGTATCTTATTGCTGCGTTTTCACAGTGGTGGTAATGTAACACTTTTGATTAAACTCTGAATAAGTGAGAATGAATTCCTTAGTGAATAAACAGGCAATATGATGATTTTGTCATCATAATTATTATAACTGCAGTCATTCATAAACTGTGTGTGCACAAGTGTGACTTGCAAAAACACAGCTCAAGCAGCAAAAGAAAAACTAATGTTTTAGCATCAGCATCCCAACTAAAGCAAGCACTGATCTCTATAACGGTAACTTCAAACCAAACATTTTCAATTAAACATCTCAATAACATCTTCTGTATGACAGAAATAAAGTCATACTGGTTAATAATAAGTGTAATAATGTGTAATGGCTGGAAGTCAGTCGTAGTTATTGTGTTTCTCTATTTTCTGTTCTTGTGTTTCTCTTTTCTTCAGTGATTCTGCTTACAATCACTTACATATTCCCTTAATTATCTCACTGCATCGTTACTTTTTACTCGTAGTGTGGATTTCCCTGAGGGGTTGAAAGGGTTAACTGTGTAAGATAAAAAAGACACACCCACAAAATGTATTTTAACAGTAATAAACTGTAAGTTATAAAACAGGTTTATACTGGCAACACTGTTGCCAGTAGTTTACTGTAAAATTATTTTTTCGGGTCACCATTGTGCAGAAGAGTAGAGCCTGTGCTTCAGTCCAGGAGAAGATCTACAAACATTGATGATTTGCTGCATGTTGCTTTATTTAACAGACGGTGACTGTGTAGTTGCTGGTCCAGTGGAAATCTTTTTATGTACAATAGTTTTTTAGTGGTCTCAAATGAAAGAAGTTAACAGTAATACTTTGCTCACATTATTAATGCATTATACATTTTAGTTAATACATTTAAATGACAGTTGGTCAATTTAAGGCAGTCGGTTTCTGCAAGTGTAATTAGTTAACTATAATTTAGTGCATTTTTACAGAAACAAACTAGATTACAGTAAAGAACTGTACAATTAACAGTATTTTACTGGCAACAGTGTTGCCAGTATTTTACTGTAAAAAAACCCGGTAAGGTCTAACAGTGTATATATATACTATTTTGTTATTGTTTCTTGTTTATTACCCAAAACTGTTGTAGAATCAGAGAGATTATTATTTACTCTTTTTTTATATTATATTTAAAATGTCAAACATTGTCATGGGATGGCATTGACTGAATCTAGTTTTCCTACTGATGACTGATACAGTATACAGTATAATGATTATTAATATCATAAAAGACAGCGAGAAAAGTTTAAACTCTGCAAAGGAGAAAGTCTGCGTCTGAAATCTGACTAATAATTTTATGCATTTTACTTTGTATCACATTCAGGACTGATCGAAATACGCATATAAACTACTAACAATCAGGTTATTTAAAGTCTCATCAATAGTTCATCTTTTTCATTTTCCTCTTTTGAAATGATTTGTTGTTATTGTGATATTTAATAAATGAAAATGATTTTTGATATGAGCAAAAGTTTTGGTCAGAAAGTTTCTCATGAACACTGGAGGTGTTTTTGTGTTTGTGTGATGAACATACAGTTTTTTCCATCCAGCTCAAAGCCACAGAAAACAGGTGAAGGTTGAGGGTCTCAGTTCAGTGTAATTAAACACACTTACTCAGGAAACCCACAGAGAGACACATGAGACTGAACAGAGAGACAGAAGATGAGGTCATTCGTACGAATTGGGCAACTCGTAAAATATGTGCGATTTAGGAATAATTTGACAAATTCGTACAAGTGAAGTCGTATGAATTTGTACGAATTAGCCACTTCGTAAAATTCGGTTCCTCGGGGTGGGGCTGAAGTCGTGGAAGGCACTTTTTTCTGCCTGAAACCGCTCCGCTGCCTCCTACGCTCTCACTACCCTCGATGGTGGGGTGGCCTTAGGGTACATGGAGATCCCCCAGGTGGAGTGTGAAGTTGCGATGCAATTATGCCCGCAAAGTGTTGCTGCCTGGCGTGGTTGCCCATGCCTCCTATCCAAGGTCTGTAAGTTCCCGGCCATGTTAAGGCTTACATCGCCGCTGGACAAGGGCTTCTCCATCTTGCACGCTATGGCCCTCCTGCAGGTATATCAGGCCAAAGCACTCAAAGAGCTGCACGAGGGTAGTTCTGACCCTCTATTTGACACTATTGATCATAATATTCTTCTGAAAATACTTGAGTGTGTTGTTGGAGTCCAGGGCCTAGCTTTAGAGTGGTTCGCCTCATACTTAAAGGGGAGGACCTTCTCTGTAAATATCGGGTCATTCACTTGGGATCCATTCTTGGCCCTCTTTTGTTTTCCCTCTACATGCTACCTTTAGGCTCAATATTACAGAAATATAACATAAATTATCATTGTTACGCTGAAGACCTCCAACTATATCTTCCAATCAAACCATGAAATGACTTTTCATTAGATAATCTCTTCACATGCCTTGATGAAGTCCAATAACTCACTGACAAATAACTCACTCCAACTGAATGAAAATAAAACCGAAGTGCTTCTACTGGGTCCTGTTGCTACCAACAACTCCATTAAAACACAATTAAGTTAAGTAACTACACAATCGTGAAAAAAATCTTGGGGTATATTTTGATCCTCTTCTCCAATTTGGCAAGCATGTAAATGCAGTTGTAAAGAGTAGCTTTTTTCAACTCTGATCATAGCAAAAGTGAAAAACTTTCTTTCTAGTATTTTATTTGATCTGTCCCTCGTTCTCATTTTAAATCAGAAGGTGATCAAGCTTTCTCTGTAGTCACCCCAAAGCTCTGGAACAGTTTACCTTTAAACATCAGGCCTCACCCAGGCCCCAACGTGGAGCTGCCCACAGGAGGGCAACATAGCCTGGGTGATGCAGAGATGGAGGGAGCTGCTCTTCAGGAGAATCTTTAGTTTTTTTCAAAGAGCTATTTCTGTTCCGCCGCTGGCCTCATGACACTCTCACTCCCCACTCCTGGATGCTGTGCCTTCCAGGTCGGGCCCCTGTGCTCCACCACACTGCCCCACTGCGGTTACGTCTGTAGTCCCATTGATCCTGCTTGTACGGTGTATGGAAGCATGGCTAGCGCTTCCCAGCCCTTCTCGCAGGCTCATTTGCATGAACAGAACAGGCTATGTGATTCAGTTTGCCTGGGTTTAAAACAATGGATACTCCTATCCTGCCCTAGGGGAACTCTGGCCTGTTAAATGTCTTGGTTTGAGTAAACGATCTTTGTGCAGGTTACGGTATGTAGTTGATAGAGTAGGTGCTTGTTTCTTATTCTTTGGTTCTGTTTTGATGAATTATAAATGCCTTTGATTTTGAAATTAAAGAGTCAATCTGGGGGAGTGAAACACTGGCAGAATATTTGATATATATATTGACTCATTGTACATGTAGATGTTTTAAAAACCAAAGTTAAAGATGAAGCAATGGAAGTAGATGAAAACAAGTCTCAGCATTTCAATGTTTGTCCAGTTTTTGTATTTAAAAGGGTTAGTTCACCCAAAAAGGAAAATTCTGTCATTAATTAGGGGCCAAGCACCGTTACAGTTCTTATTCTTTTTCTTCCGCCATGGGAGTCTATGGCAGCCCATAGAACCGATTGCGGGAAAGTTGTAATGGTTTGACATTCTGATACTTATTTTTTTAGACTTGTTTTTTTTTCCGGTTCCTTGCCACTGTTGCCTTTGGCTTGCTCAGTTGGGGATATTTTGGGGATATTTAATTTTATTTTATCAATCAATAAATTCCACTAGAAACAAACCTTGTTGTATTATTTTATTTTAATTTAGTACTGTGAAGCTGCTTTGATACAATCTGTATTGTGAAAAGCGCTATACAAATATACTTGATTTGATTTGATAGAGGACAGTCCCAACATTAAATACAACAAAATTCTTTTTTCTTGTGATTCCTGAGCTCATGATGATTCGATTGCACTACTTTTTCGAACTCCTCCTAGGCCGTTGCTCCAATTTTCACGAAAATTGAACCAGATCATCTACAGACCATTCCGACAAAAAGTTATGGAATTCAAGTTGAGTTGCTCAACAGTTGGAATACAGTTTTCGATAAACGCTCAAACAAATTTAATGTAGCGCTTGCAAAAATTGTCGTAAGGCTGTATCTCCGCAACGGTAAATCGTATTCAGACCAAACTTGGTACATGTACTCAAAAGCATGACCTGAGGCTACATGCTGCGTTTCAGCACAGCGCCACCTACTGGTCCGGAGATATGAAAAATGCCTAATTTTGCTTATAACTTCTGAATAGTTTGTCCAAAAATTATACAATTGGTCTCGTTAGATTCAGGGCAACATGCTGAGTCGACTGATATCCAATTTTACCATATCGGCCATTTTGAATTTTGTGCTAAAATGCTGTATTTTAACCCCCTGAGGTCGACGGTATCGCCGGCAATACCAGCTCGCTTTTTTTTTATCAGTGTAAAAGAAACTCATAAATACTCTGTTGACTTTGATTTTCCATAGGAGTTTCATACATCAATCGATTCTGTTAAATGTGTATTATTTTTGTGTATACTCACAATAAAAACAAAGTGTTGTGCTTTTTGCCAAATAAAGAAAAATAAACACGAAGCGAGTTCTGCCTTCTCTCTGCCAGTGTAGTCCATTCTGAAACGCGCCCGAAAATGAACTGTAGCTCAGCGAATACTCAGTCAAACAGGCATACAGACACACAGGCATGAAGCTTGAATTCTCTTCTTTTAAATGAAGTAATTTATATAAAAAACAAATATTCCCATCTTGTGAAATCTGTATTAAAAGAGAGCGATTCCAGTCGATCTCATTAGAGCTAATTCAAATGTAATGTGACTCCACCCACGGAGAGCGTGCGCTATTCAAACGCAAATAGCTGAGGCAATCCAAGCGCAATCCTGTGAACGCCCCCATACAGCTCGAGAAAACTCACAAGTTTATTCAGATCATTACTTGTTTACACCGTCTTGCAGCGCTGTGAGGAATAATAATAATGGAAAATGTCCCTCAGAAGTGCGGGTATATGGAGGAGTGAGCTGAGGAATACTAGTAAGTTTTTTCCTTCTCACGTGAATTTCTTCACGTGGGTTTCTGTTTATGAATGAACGGCAGAGATGCGCGCTGTTTACCACAGCTGGCAAAGACAGTTTAAATTTAAATCGCGTGTGTGAATGAATGATGATGTTTTAGCAAACTGTATTGCTATACTGAGATGAGTAAAAATCGACTGAAATATGTTGAAATAAAATGTAGGCTATTTGTATAAGCAACGTATTAAACTGCAAATTAACAATATGCCCTAATATTTCATGAAAACAACATTACAGTCAGGCGAAATATGAAAGACAACATTTTGTTTAGTAGATTTGGGTACAGTTTTTACTGTAGAATATACTGCCTCGTCAAATAAGCTTTTGTTTAGCAATTTCTATGAGGTCGGCAATCACGCCGGCGTGATCTGCTCGCTTTTTTCCTTATCAGTTGAATTGAGACCTGAAATACTCTGTTGACTTTGATTTTACAAACAAGTTTCATACATCAATCGATCCTGTTAAGTGTGTATTATTTTTGTGTATACTCATAATAAAAGCAAAGTGTTTTGCTTTTTGCCAAAAAAAGAAAAATAAACATGATGCGAGTTCTGCTTTCTCTCTGTCAGTGTAGTCCATTCTGAAACACGTCCGAAAATGAACAATAACTCAGCGAATACTCAGTCAAACAGGCATACAGACACACAGGCATGAAGCTTGAATTCTCTTCTTTTAAATGAAGTATTTTTTATAAAAAACAAATATTCTCTGTTTATGTAATCTGTATGAAAAGAGAGAGATGTCATTCGTTCTCATCTCAGCTCATTATGTTTTAATCTGACCCCGCCCACGGAGAGCGCACGCTATTCAAACGCAAATGACTGAGGCATCCATGCAAACTGTGAACGCCCACATATCAGCTTGAGAAAACACATCAAGTTTATTCAGATCATTGTACTAGTTTACACCGTCTCGCGGCGCTGTGAGGAATAATACTATCGTAATAATAATAATGGAAAATGTACCTCAGAAGTGCTGGTATTTCGAGGAGCAACGGATGGAGTACTGTAGTAAGTTTTTTTCATTTTCAAGTGAATCGCGTTTCTGTGTGTGTGAATGAATGAATGAATGAACGGCAGAGATGCGCTGTTTACCACAACTCAGTTTAAATTTGAATCGCATTTCTGTGTGTGAATGAATGATCCGCTTTTAGGAAACTATATTGCTATACTGAGATGAGTAAAAATCGACTGAAATATGTTGAAATAAAATGTATTTGTATAAGCAACGTATTAAACTGCAAATTAACATTTATATTTCTTATATAAACGAAAGACCTATGTTACAGACATATGAAAGACAACATTTCGTTGACTAGTTTTGGATAGATTATACATTTTTACTGTAAAATATCTGCCACCTCAAATAAGCTTTTGTTTGCCAATTTTTGCTCATAGTATAGTATGTTTTGTCAAAAATAAAGTAATCAAATAATCAATCAAATCCTTAACTTTGAAAAATGTATGATAAAATGTATACTTTAGTTTTTACAAAGAAAGATTACACTTGAATTGTTGTTGTAATTGCAACCTTTTTAATAAAAAAATATATTTACAAGGTAGATGTAAACAAACTATTAAAAGGTAAATATAAGCCTTTTCTTTAAATATTTTTTATTGTGTTTTATAGTGACAAATTTGGGGAGAGGATAAATATTCCAAAACTGAAAATATGAGAATTAACTGCACAATTACTAGACATGTTTTCCTTGGATATTATACAATTTGCAAGCACGATTTGTGAAAAAAAAGAGATGGTAGAATATATATATATATATATATACATATTGCTCTTGCATTCTTTCTTGTGGCTCAGTGACACGCCTGAATGAATGGCTCATTAAGAATGCATGAACGGATTGTTACGAAACTTGCTATTGGTCATCAGCATGATGCCCTGAAGGAGCGTGAAAAGTTTTGAAACAGCGCCTCCTATTGATGATTTTTTTCAAATGCTTATAACTTTGGGTGTGGTTGACTTATTTTAACAAGACTCATCTCATTAGACTCCTGACTCATTGCCGAGTCCTACGATACCAAACATGCTAGGTTTCGCCTTACGGTTCGTGTAGCGTTGGGATTTAGTGCTTTAAAAACATTTGGCTATATCTTCGAAACCGCTAGACCGATCGAGACGAAACCACCGTCAGAAGTTTAGAACCATAGGTCGATATTAATATGCTAATGCCCAAATGCGAAAATATTGATAGTAAGGGGTAGTAAAATCCAATCAAAGTCATGTGTCAGTCATTTTTTACGTGTTTTTTCATATAAATGTCTATAACTTCGAAGCGAATTGAGATATTTTCACCAAAATTGACACAAATATGTATGGGCTCACTCTGAGGACACGTAAAAAAAATGGTGGAACTGAGCCTCTTGGTGGCGCTATAATAGAACAAAACGTGAAATTTCCATTGACTTCAATGCAGTTTTGTGAAATAAAATGCTATACTAAACAAATGCATTGGTGTAATATTATGAAACTCAGAATGTGCCATCAGCACCATCTCCTGAAGGTACTCACAATATTCCGAGACAGCGCCACCTAGTGGTCAAAAGTTATAACAAAATTTCCCAAAAGGCTAATAACTTTTGAATAAATCGGCGTATTGAAATGTCACTGGTCTTAATAGATTCCTTGGGTCAAGCCGAGAACATAGATTCCAAGTTTTCCTTATTTGGCCGAACTTCCTGTCCGCCATCTTGATTTTCATTCAAAACCTACTTTTTCGAACTATTCCTAGACTGTTTGTCTGATTTTTACCAAAATCGAATCGTATCCTCTCCAGACTGGGCCGACTAAAAGTTATGGATTTCGTGTCGATAGACAAAACTGTTTTCGTATAGCGCAGCAGCAAAGTTGAGGCATGATGCTAAAAGCACTATTCAGGCTTTATGTCTGCAATGCTTTGACATATTGACACCAAACTTTGTATGTGTCATTGTCACTTCACTCTGACCACATCACATCAGTTTTGTAACTGCGCCACCTATTGGTCGAAAGTGATAATCCATTAAATCATATTTTTATGTACTGTTTCTATGATTTTTCAGGCATTTTGCCTAAAATCCTCTTTAAATGTCTTTAATTGCTCATTGTTGCGGTTGGTCTGACACTTGCAGACATGTTGGCATGTCTTGTCATCTGATTGTGCTTGGCCCCGATAATTGCTGCTTGCAGCTATATTTACTCATAATTTTTCTTCGCTCTATAAAAATCTGCGGCCGTACGGACCCTTGTAAGTTTACATAGACACCTATAGAGACCTTACATAAATATACTGTCGCCCTCTAGGAAGATTTGAATAATGCAGATTAATTATGTTCAGTGTCATTTGTCCTTCTATTGATACTTTGCATGTGACGTCACAAGTACTGGCTGGCGGGCAAGAACATCGTTCTCCAGCAACGAAACCCAGTAAAACTAATCAAGGTTCGCCAGTTTTACTATACAAAAGTTGGTGTTTTGAGGTGTAAACGACATGCCAGATAGTTGTTGTGCAATTGGATGCACTAACTGCAGATGAGATAAGCAACCTTCACAGTATACACACGTCTGTGGCTGTGCAAATTACCATCAAAGGTAATTTCAACATTTGTTTGAATACAATGGGTGTATGATCATGTAATTAATCGTGTCTTTAAGTTACTGTAGTTTTGTCAATCAACACCACCAGTATTCACCAGCTGGTTCGGCGAGTCAGCTGTTTGTGTTATGAGTCTAAGCTAGGCTAACTGTACGTTCACACCGCCTCCGGCGAGAGCGGCAAAATTCATTGAAAATGAATGATTTCTGGGCACTTTGACGCTCTCGCCGGTGGCGGTGTGAACGCACAGTAACAGCTGTCGTCTTTTGCTAACAATAACAGAAGTGTGTGATAGGTTGTTTTGAGGTTTGCAATATCTATGATTTTCAATGAGAACCAGAGATGACCCAACAGAGCTAGATTATTTATGGAGTAATTATTACTGCTCGATTATCTTAAAAATGTTTGTCTGCTTTACACAATTTAGCTACCTTGGAGCCTTCCTTCCTAGTCCATAGTTATGCAGCTAGCTCGCTAACAGACTTGATAGCTACTAGAAAGTCCTGGAACTACAGGACTCAACGTTGAAAATACCCGTTTGTTGCCCGCCAGGTATCCGTGGTAGTCACGTGACTGCAAAGTATCAATAGAGAAGATGAAGTCTGTATGAGCTCTCAGTATCAAACACTGTAACCTCCACTAGGTGGCACTCTTTCAGTGTGATTAATGTAATATTCAGTCAGTGCTGATGGTGGGAGGAGCCAGTAAAGCTGATCATTACTGATAAAGAGCTGAAGAAAGAGGAAGGAACTAAAGCAGACAGATGTAGAGACAGAGAGATTCACACAGAGAACATTCAGCATAAAGAAGACTGAACTCAACTCACAATGAAGATCCTCCTCATCTTCTTCACTTTCTCCCTGATCTCAGGTCAGAGCTTTTCTCTTTCATCACTGCAGTAATGATGCTGTTTTCTGTTCATGAGGTTTCTGATCACAGTATCAATCTGATTGACAGGTGCAGTGAGATGCGTCAGTGTCACTGGATATTCTGGAGGAAGTCTTCTTGTTGATTCTGGGGAACTTTGGTTCAGTAACTCTGCTAAATATATGGCCAAATTACCTGAGTGGAGAACAATAATAAATTATAAGAAACGTGATAAATGGATTAAGGAAGGACGATTCACACTGTTTCGTAACAATGAGGAAAAGCTCATGATCTACATCCAAGATTTAATTCAACAAGATGCTGGAAGATACTGGATTAGAGTTGTTCACCAGCAGTACATTGATATGACTTTGAAGTTGGAAGAAGGTCAGTCATTTTAAGATAAAAGTCTTTGTTTAGTAAAACTACTGATCATTTAAAAGCTGGTATGAAATATACAGAGGCATCAAGTCCAGGTTCAGAAAGTAAAAGTCTTCCTCAGTATTTTGTTCCAATCACCTGGATTTGCTAATTCAGCAGGAGAGAGAACTAATTAGTGAAATCAGCTGACTGAGTTCATGAGTGGAATAAACATATGGCAGGACCTTTACTTTCTGACCCCTGGACTATACACCACTATACAGTATATATATATATATGTGAAATATATTTCTTTTTTATGTGAATTACAGATTCCGGTTGTAAAAAGTCAAAGAGAGTGATGGTGAATATTGGAGAAACTGCATCCTTCAGCTGTGAATATTCACAGAATCATATTAATGATCCCAAGATTATATTCAAAGAAGGAAATTACTCTATTGAGACGATTTACAACACCTCGAAGAAGACCGAAAGATTCAGTGTTTCTGATGACAGATATAAAAACCTCTACAGTGTGAGAATTACTGCTGTGACTCCAGATGATGGAGGAGTTTATTTATGTGGAGTTTGGATCTACAGAGACTCGTACAGTTACTTCATTATTAACACTGTTCATCTGCACGTCGTTGGTGAGTAGAATTGAATATGATCAATAAAATCTATTTGTCATTGTTTTCCTTGTTTCATATTTTTATGTAGTTCTCCCAGTTTATGAATGAAGACTTTGAATGTTGACAGATTCGTGTTGCGGAGCGTCAAAAACAGTGAATGTAAACAGTACAGAAACTGCATTCAGCTGTGAATATTCTTGGGATCAAAGGTATGATGGGAAAACCATATTCAAAACAGGAAATGACATCATTGATGAGATGATTTCCACTACTAAATTAGAGGATCAGAAAGAAAGATTCAGTGTTTCTGATGACAGACAAAACAAACTGTTCAAAGTGAGAATTACTGCTGTGACTCCAGATGATGGAGGAGTTTATTTATGTGGAGTTTGGATCTACAGACACTCATACAGTTACTCCATTATTAATACTGTTCATCTATATATCACCAGTAAGTGGAAATAACTCATTCAAATCTAATTTTAAAGTTTCTACAATCTTTGTGAAAAAATTGATTAGAGAAGATATTTGTGATCGACAGCTAAAGTGGGCGTGTCTAGAGCAACTGGCCACTCAGGAGGTCGTATGATGATCAAGTGTGAACATCCTCAACACAAAACCAAGCCAAAATACATATGTAAAGAATCAGATGGATGTTCAGAGAGGAAGAATCCAGGAGTCCAGGATAAATGGATGGAGAATGGAGATGTTTCTTTATATGACGACACCAGAGCAGGAGTCTTGATGGTGTTTTTTAGAGAGCTGAAAGCTGCAGATGCAGGAACATACAGATGTGGAGTGAATGTGTCTCACTATACTGAGAGCTTCACTGAACTTCAGCTGGACGTCAGACGCGGTGAGGAACTGGACATACTTTATCTGGCATACATGAAGTGTTGGTTCAGATTTTATGCTATTTCTTCTTCGTTACAGATGTAACGTTTGTGACTGAATCTGTTCATCTTGGTGAAGAAGTCAACATCATTTGTCAGATCCCAGAGGAACATAAAGTTTATTTCTGCAAAGAGGATAATGATCACATCTGTCAAAACATCAGCACATCTGCAGTGACAGAAATGAGTCCTTCATCTGAGAGAAATGAAGAGAGAGTTTTTACAGTGAGCATCAGTAATGTGAGCGTGAGAGATGCTGGAGTTTACTGGTGTGGAGCAGAAACCAGAGACACACATTTGACGTTCATCTCCCTGACCACCAAAATTCAGCTCGACCTCTTCAGTGAGTGAATTCAGATGATTTCATTGTAGTAAATACAGTATATTCAGAATCATGTGTGTTAAATGTCTGTGTTTGTTTGCAGTGGCTCCAGTAGTGAGACGTGAAGGAGAATCTGCTGAGATCTTCTGCCCTTATGATTCAATCTATAAATCAAAGTCAAAGTCTCTCTGTAAGGGGAAGTGCTCCACTAGAGATAGAAATACTCTCAATGAGACTGTGAGAGAAGAGAAAGAGACCAAGACTGACAGATTGACTCTGAATGATGACGTCACTGCAAGTGTCTTCACTGGGACCATCACTGGACTGACAGCAGAGGATGCTGGGAAATACTGGTGTGCAGTGACATTAGAGAGAGACGTGAATTATCTTTACACTCATCTGATCGTCATCATGAACGAGGGTGAGGAAGGTTTATACATCTGAATATGTGAAACTATGGCTGTGAATTGATGGTCTATATTTCTAATATTTCCAGAGCTGAACTTGACTAAGTATGAAGGAGACAACGTGTCAATCCAGTGCAAACATCATGATGAACATCAGAAATGCTTCTGCAAAGCACATGAACCCTCCATGTGTGTGAAGGATGGAGTTTCATTGGAGAAGATCTCTCGATTCTCTTTCAGTGATGAAGCTTCTACTGGAGTCTTTACTGTAAACATCACTGATCTGAGAGAAGAGGATTCTGGGATATACTGGTGTGGATCTCACATCACCACTAAAGTTACTCTCACTGTTAAAAAAGGTAAGGTTAAAGTTTATTATTTCTCCATTGTCTTTGGGTCAGATTTAAATGTTAATATATCAACACTTGAAGAATTGGGCTGGATCTACAGATATGGCAATGGGGGCCACTAAGAAAACACACTAAGAAAAGGCATAGTCATATGTAAATATCCAATAGCCAAGACTATTTGAATTAAATTCAGTATCCACTGATAGGCAGCTGCTTTCAAACAGGTCCTGTGCTTATTTTTGTTCACGCTCTGTAGTCTGAAGACTGTGAAATCATTGTAGACAATCACACTGCAACTGAAGTGATTGACAGCTTCAGTTATTATAAAGGGAGTGCTCTTTCATACTTTATAGTTCACATTAAAACACTGATGCCTACAGTAGTCATCAAAATAGAGCAAATCACCTTTTAAATGTATCTTGTCGCTTTAAATAACAATTGTATCGATTGCATTATTATGGCGCTATGGTGGCTACAAATTAATATATTTTTCATTGAATCATTCATTAAAGAGATTTGCTCAAATTCTGATTCATCGAGTAATGAAACAAGTCTTTATGAGTGAGTCATTGAATCATTCTTTTAAAACTGATTTTTTAATTGATTAAACATTTTTAAATATAATTTTTTTGGTTAGGGCTTTCTGGTTAGAAGAGTTGAGAGAATTGTGAAGTGAGACAGTGAGTTTACGCACACACTCAGATGTGAGTGTGGGACACCAGGTTCTTGAATGCGGGCTGGTGTATTACCGAAAGCCATCAGAGGCAGACAGCTGGTGATAACTCCACTTCATTAAGGGGTTGGAGGTAGGGCTGGGCGATATATCACACGATATTGTTATGCGCATCTCGTCAGTAAAGCCGGTTCCTTGATTAGTAGTAAATCACCATCACCTGCTTTCAGATGGAGCGGCATTTACTACAAAGAGCCGTAGTTAACTGACAAGCTGAGCCAAGCAGGACGTATCGCCAGCGATAATTAATGCGATATGGCTCAGCTTGTCAGTTAACTACGGCTCTTTGTACACAGCAAAAACTCCAGTGTTAAATTAACACTCCTGGGAGTGTATGAGTCCACACTCAAGAGTGTTGAAGTTAATGAGATAATTAAGTGATTAATTTAGTGATGATTGAGCATTATTGAAGACACCTGATGTTAACAAGCAGAATCACTGAAGGAGAAAATCACAAATTGTAAGCCACCGTAATGGCGATGATTGTTTGCTTTAGTTGGGCTCTTGAGTCTTATGTATTTACTTTAGATTTTGTTTGACTGCTGTATCTGAGTTATAACTGCCAGATGAACAAAGAAATAAAAGTGATCTGATGGTGTTGGTTATATTAAGATATTCATCATTTGAACTTGATCACTGAACTCTTTAAGATCCTTCTTTCTGACTTTGATGTATGTTGTTGGTTACAGCATAACTGTGAATCTGCATAAATGGCCAGAATTTTTTATATAATATAAAGGATTTCTTAAAAGTTGTTTAAAAAAAAATCATTCTTTTAGGCACACACAGACGTCAAGATTCAGTCTATGCACCTCAACAATGGTGACGAGCAGAATATTCAATTAGGAAAAGTAAATTACATAGACAATTCAGATCATAATTTATTCATACCGCAATGCATGATGGGAGCCATTAATGAGTTGTGATTGGTGGCAGCCACTGCAACATGCTTTATTATTGTCACCATTGTTGAGATTCACAGGCTGATTATTGATGTCTGTGTTTCTAAATAAATTCATTTGAAAGTCTTTTGATCAGAACAATGTTTATTAAATATTTTAAATTATAAGTAAAATGCTGATAATCGTAGGCTGAAGAATCACAAAACTGCTGCTAACAAGTTAAACCTATCTCAATCAACTTCATTTTTCAGATCACAGCATGATTATGTCAAAACATAACCAACATTGTCATATCACACTTTACTTTGTTCATTTAACTGTTATAAATCAATAACAGCAGACAAACAACAGTACAAATTAAAGTAATCATGTAAGGTTCAAGAGCCCAACTAAAGCAAACACCCATCACCACAATGGTAACTTACAATTTGTGATTTTCTCCTTCAGTGATTCTGCTTGTTAACATCAGGTGTCTTCAATAATGCTCAATAATCACTTAATTAATCACTTAATTATCTCATTAACTTTAACACTCTTGAGTGTTAATTTAACGCTCATATTTTAACACTTTACACTCTTGAGTGTGGACTCATATACACTCCCAGCCCCAGGAGTGTTAATTTAACACCGCTCCATCTGAAAGCAGGTGAAGGTGATTTACTACTAATCAAGGGAACCGGCTTTACTGATGAGATGCGCATAACAATATCGTGCGATATATCGCCCAGCCCTAGTTGGAGGGACACTGGAAGTCATCAGAGGCAGAAGGTGTTGGAATAACTCCTCCCTATTGAAGGGTAGGAGGTCATTAGGAACCCGGTTCAGAGGCTGGAGTCGGAGCCGAGGCAGATCCTCACCAAGATGTGTAGGAGGAGATGCAGAGTGGCTGAAGAGAAGCAGCGGAGGTGGGCCTGTGGAACTGGCTGATTTGGGAAGAGGAGGTGGGAGAGGGAGGCTGGGCAGGCACTCAGGAAACATAGGAAACTCTAGGCTGGGCAGGATCAGCGGGAGCAGGAGAGACAGGAGATTATCTCTTCAAAAAGTTCCAAACAGTTTCCAGAGTCCAGGCCATAGTCATCCACAGTGGCAGGGTTGCTGGTTCACACACCTGGTCAGACTCTCTGTGTGACTCCTGCTCCGGGACGATGTCTGGTGCAGTTTCTCTCTGGCTTGTTCATCGCTGCAGGGCGATCTCCACAGTTTGTGTTGGGCTCTAGTGTAACCTCTGTGCAGCTTGCAGGGATGGGCTAGACTCTGGATTTGGAGCGGGGCTGGTGATGTCCTCTTCGGTGGGGCAGATGATGGTGTACATGGACCCACAGTTCACCAGCACCCACTCCACAATCTGCGAAATTCTCCTGAGGGCCCACACTGGGAAGTTGAGGCTTGTGTAGAAAAGACGCTAAACGGAAAGTTTGTGAGGCACGCCAGGTCTATGAATCCACAGGTGTGGCTCTCGAGAGATTGCTGCCCCTGCTCCGTATCAAACTTTATGTCAAACTTTTCTTTCACGGAATTAAAATTAGGGCTGCTGTCAGATAACGGGTCAGTGTTCTGTTAAGTACTGAAGGTTTACCAAACAGGACCCGTGCAGGACTCTGAACCACACCAATGTATTCTGGTGTATAAAATATGATTGCTAGCAGTGGACTGCCTTTCAGCAGTGGTGCATCAATGTGATGAGACAAAAAAAAACGTATATAAAATGATTCACTTTATAACTCACTTAGAGCAGTTACTGAATGCCAGATATCAGTATACTAACTTGTTCTCACTGGGTAAAAATGATAAACCTACTACTACACACCAATAGCCTAAATGCTGATGTTTTATATAGGCATATTTAAACAGGACTAGTTTACCCTGAGCTTAAGCAAATTCATTGTTCACATACGTACATTGTGAACCATTACCATGAATTTAGAGGATTAAAGAGTATTATTTTACAATAAATTATTGTAACCAGGATTTTTTGTTTCCCCCCATGATTTAAAAAAAAAAAATAATAATAAATTCAGAATGAGTGATCTGTTGCAATAATTATCATTGCTGAATGTAATCTATAAATAACAAATATCCACTTTTGGTCAGGAATAAGATTAGTGAATTATTCTACTTTATGATGCTGGAAAATATATCACCTGATCATCTTTGTTTTTTGGCTTCCTTTGCAACAAATTATGTGTTTTGCTAAACTCTGTTACAAAAACCACTAACTCACATAAAAAGCCAAGAGTAAAACTGCCCAACTAAAGCAAACACAGATCACCATAATGGTGACCACATATTTTTGTATAAATATAAAACATCATCATCTAAACCTCTGTTAATTCTCAAAATTAACTTAAGTAGACGTCTGACAGAAATAAACTCAATCTGGTTAGTAATAAGTGAAGCTGGTAATGCTGTTTGTGGAGTTGTTTAATCCTCCTCTGCTGAGATCTTCACAGATTTAATGTCTTCTTTTATCTTCAGTTGATTTCATCTAAGACTGTGGTTGAAGTCAGTTGTAGTTCTTGTGTTTCTCTTTCCTTCAGTGATTCTTAACAGCAGGTGTTCATCACTAATGCTCAATCATCACTTAGTTAATCACTTAATTATCTCATTAACTTTAACTCTGATTAAGAGTTACTTTAACACTCTTTAGAGTGGGACCTTATGTGCTCTGAGCAGTGTTGATTTTCTGTGTAGCCAAGTCAGAAGTGTGACAAACGAAAACTTAAAACTATGATAAGCTAGAAAATGAAATAATATAAGTGGCTGATTTTAAGTTTGTCAAACTATTCTTAGGATGAATATGAAGATTTTATTTTAGCATTAAGCATGAAAATTAACAAAAACTAATTTCAAATTCTTAAATCTTTGTGTATTAAAGATGTGACATCATCTTGACTTGCAACACTAGGTTTTATTTTCTCATAAGCATCATCTAATGATACATTGACATTAATATTTGACATTGACAGTGAACAAATAAAAACATAAAGCAACATTACAATGCAGGAAGTGTTTAGTGTTTGTGATGAACAGGCTGTTCTCACACCAGCTCAAAACCACAATCAAATGAGCTGAAGATTCAGAGTCTCAGTAAGAAACACAAAACTCAACAGAGACAAATGAAGAAGAACATGTTTTATGTGTAAGTCTGCAGAAGAGACTAAAATACACTCTTGTTACTGCAGAATAATCCAGGTTCATAAAACATAATAATAAATGAAATGTGAAGCATAAACATTTACAATACTAAACGAGTTCCTTTATTACAAACATTGCAAACAGAGTTCTATAAATATTTAATTAATATAAAATGTATATTTTTTATATATTTTTTGAATTTGTCATATGTATGTATAACAACTTTTTTTTTTTTGTTTTTTTTGTTTTACTCTTTAATAATTGGTCGAAAACCGACTCCATACAATCTCTTGTCATGAGACATGGCATTAATATCTTAACTACTTACCTACGTAAAGCATAAAGTTAAAGTCATGCTAGTCACTTACTTATGACTTTGTGGATTTCATTTTCTCATGGTCAAAAGTCACAGTAATGGCAACATGCTCACCTGAATCATACACCGTATATTTTATAAGTCAGTGCTTTAAGATGATTAATTTGAAATTGAGTTCACCTGACAATAAAATTACTGTCATAATAAATTCACTATCCAAATGACAATATATATTTTTATCACACCTAACCCATTAGTGTAAAAACATACATTTATGCCGGATAGAAAAGGGCTGAAAATGAACATTATAAATTTTTTCATTCATGTGTATCTCTTTTTTTCTCTAATAATCACTGTGTGTGTGTGTGTGTGTTTTATTTTCAGGTTTCTCCATGATCATCATTATTTGTGTGTGTGTGAGTCTGCTGCTGATTGGTGGATTCACTCTGACTGTGTGTAAATTAAGACACAAGAGACGAGGTTTGATCATTTATTATCTGTTGAAACAAATTAATAATTAGTTATTTGAGTTTCTCTGTTCTGCTTCAATGAGCAACAGTAAAATCTCAATGAGTTTCTGTCTCAGATGCTGCTGTCCGTCTCCAGTTTGATCTAGTTGGTCTATGTTTTACTAATTGATTCATTTTGTTTTGGGTAATTAGGAAGAACCTCGACATCAGAAAAGAGAAAGAGGGAGAGAAATACATTGGTGAGTCACAGTGTGTGTGTGTGTGTGTGTGTGTGTGTGTGTGTTTGTTTGTACATGTTGTGCTTATATGATGTTTTCTCCTTTTGTTGTACATTTTCTCTCTATTTTTCATGCTCAGATTAACAGTCATGATGCACTACCCACAAACCTCTCTGATGAGCTCCTGTACGCGTCTGCCAGTTTCCAGAAGCATGAAGAGTCTCTCAGTGAAGCTTCAGTCACTGTCAGTAAGAACGAGATTGACTCTGATTACACCACGGTCATTTACTACAGACTCAACTAACTCACTTATAACAGATCACAGATCAGCACACATTACACCAGTATTGCTAATATTTACAATTCATTGATACAATTCTCTTTATAATCCATAAATTAGTGTTAAAGACGTGTTTTATTGATCAGGGTCGTTCAGTCCAGTCTGTTGAATCATGACACTCTTTAAAGTTTCTGTTGCTCATGTTTCTTCTTTCACATGTGTAAAATAGCAGTTGTGTCAGAGGTGTATTGGTGTGTGTAAAGAGTTTGTCATCTCAATAGCAGCTCTTAAACAGACACAAGTTTAAAACACCTTTATGATGAGACGCATGAAACATGAGAATATGTTCAAAGCTGTTAAAGACTCTTTCTCATCTCTCTGAATATTGATTATTTTCTTTGATCTGATTTTCCAAGCTTTATAATGGGAGTGAATATAGTTTTTGAAGCCCCTCCACACAGCAAAATCCCCAGAGTTAAATCAACACTGCTCAGAGCACATATGATCCCACTCTACAGTGTTAAAGTAACACTGAAGCAGTGTTAAAGTTAATGAGATAATTAAGTGATTAATTAAGTGATGATTGAGCATTAGTGATGAACACCTGCTGTTAACAAGCAGAATCACTGAAGGAAAGAGAAACACAAGAACTACAACTGACTTTAGACGTAGCATTAGATGAAATCATCTGAAGATAAAAGAAGTAGGGCTGGGCGATATATCGCACGATATTGTTATGCGCATCTCGTCAGTAAAGCCGGTTCCTTGATTAGTAGTAAATCGCCATCACCTGCTTTTTAGATGGAGCGGTGTTAAATTAACACTCCTGGGGCTGGGAGTGTATATGAGTCCACACTCAAGAGTGTAAAGTGTTAAAATATGAATGTAAATTAACACTCAAGAGTTGAAGTTAATGACATAATTAAGTGATTAATTAAGTGATTATTGAGCATTATTGAAGACACTTGATGTTAACAAGCAGAATCACTGAAGGAGAAAATCACAAATTGTAAGTTACCATTAAGGTGATGGGTGTTTGCTTTAGTTGGGCTTTTGACCCTTATATGTTTACTTTAATTTTTACTGTTGTTTGTCTGCTGTTATTGATTTATAACAGTTAAATGAACAAAGTAAAGTGTGATCTGATAGTGTTGGTTATGTTTTGACATAATCATGCTGTGATCTGAAAAATGAAACTTATTGAGATACTTTACTAATACTTATTGAGAACTTGTTAGCAGCAGTTTTGTGATTCTTCAGCCTATGATTATCAATACTTTACTTATAATTCAAAATATTTAATAAACATTGTTCTGATCAGAGGTGGAAAGTCCAGGAGTCAGAAAGTAAAAGTCCTGCCATATGTTTATTCCACCCATGAACTCACACAGCAAAAACTCCAGTGTTAAATGAACTCTCCTGGGAGTTTATTTGGCTCCAGACTCAAGAGTGTTGAAGTTAATGAGATAATTTAGTGATTGATTGAGTGATGATTGACCATTATTGAAAACACATGATGTTAACAAACAGAATCACCGAAGGATAATTTTAACACTGTATATTTAACACTGGAGTTTTTGCTGTGTGAGTTCATGGGTGGAATAAATATATGGCAGGACTTTTACTTTCTGACCCCTGGACTTTCCACCTCTGGTTCTGATCAAAAGACTTTCAAATAATTTAATTTAGAAACACAGACATCAATAATCAGCCTGTGAATCTCAACAATGGTGACAATAATAAAGCATGTTGCAGTGGCTGCCACCAATCACAACTCATTAATGGCTCCCATCATGCATTGCAGTATGAATAAATTATGATCTGAATTGTCTATATAATTTACTTTTCCTAATTGAATATTCTGCTAGTCACCATTGTTGAGATGCATAGACGGAATCTTGACATCTGTGTGTGCCTAAAAGATTTTTTTTTGTTTTTAAACAACTTTTAAAAAATCCTTTATATTATATCAGAAATTCTGGGCATTTATGCAGATTCACAGTTATGCTGTAACCAACAACATAAATCGAAGTCAGAAAGAAGGATCTTAATGAGTTCAGTGATCATTTACATTTACATTTATTCATTTAGCTGACGCTTTTATCCAAAGCGACTTACAATTGCTATATATGTCAGAGGTCGCACGCCTCTGGAGCAACTAGGGGTTAAGTGTCTTGCTCAGGGACACATTGGTGTCTCACAGTGGATTCGAACCCGGGTCTCTCACACCAAAGGCATGTGTCTTATCCATTGCGCCACACCACCCATTTGATCAAGTTCAAATGATGAATATCTTAATATAACCAACACCATCAGATCACTTTTATTTCTTTGTTCATCTGGCAGTTACTCAGATACAGCAGCCAAACAAAATCTAAAGCTAATAATATAAAGCCCAACTAAAGCAAACACTATTCTCCATAACGGTGGCTTACAATTTGTGATTTTCTCCTTCAGTGATTCTGCTTGTTAACATCAGGTGTCTTCAATAATGTTCAATCATCACTCAATTAATCACTTAATTATCTCATTAACTTCAACACTCTTGAGTGTGGACTCATATACACTCCCAGAAGTGTTAAATTAACACTTTGTTGAGTTTTTGCTGTGTACAAAGAGCCGTAGTTAACTGACAAGCTGAGCCATATCGCATTAATTATCGCTGGCGATACGTCCTGCTTGGCTCAGCTTGTCAGTTAACTACGGCTCTTTGTAGTAAATGCCGCTCCATCTGAAAGCAGGTGATGGTGATTTACTACTAATCAAGGAACCGGCTTTACTGACGAGATGCGCATAACAATATCGTGTGATATATCGCCCAGCCCTAACGTCTACAGAAGATCTTATTGAGAAGCACCATCAAAAACCTCACCATTATAGTGAACAGTGTTGCCTTTAGTAGGGTACTTTGTCTCTTGACTTCTTATGTGAGTTTATGGTCTTTTAACAGTGTTTACCAAATCACATTGATGCAAAGAAAGCCAATTTTTAGTCTTAAAGTTTCTCATGAACACTGGAGGTGTTTTTGTGTTTGTGTGATGAACAGACAGTTTTTTTCCATCCAGCTCAAAGCCACAGAAAACATGTGAAGGTTGAGGGTCTCAGTTCAGTTTAATTAAACACACTTACTCAGGAAACCCACAGAGAGACACATGAGACTGAACAGAGAGACAGAAGATGAACAGAAGACAATAAAGACTAACAGCTGATCATTCAGTAATTCACCTTCAACATTTAATGAAAGTGACGAATTGAGGAAAAGACTGAAAAATGTTTATCAACAAATTATCCATTTGTGATTTGACAATTTTCTTTCAAAAAAGATTGAAATCTAATCATCAAATCCACAATTCAATAACAAACAATGTAATCCGTTAAATGTCATGCATTTGTTGTTTAGTGCATTTCGTACAGTATAAAATATACTAACATAATTGTCCATAGATATAGATGTAACAGAATTACTGAATGTGAAATGTAAGTTTCTGATGTTGTTTTATGATATTATGTATGAGACAGAAATCAGACGATAAACAGTGAAATGACGAGTCTGTACATTCATATAAAAAAAAATTTGAAAGAATATTTTAAATAATCAAATCAAATCAAATCAAGTATATTTGTATAGCGCTTTTCACAATACAGATTGTATCAAAGCAGCTTCACAGTATTAAATTAAAATAAAATAATACAACAAAGTTTGTTTCTAGTGGAATTTATTGATTGATAGAATAAAATTAAATATCCCCAAAATATCCCCAAAATAAAAAAGAAAAGTTATTTTTTTCTAAGATAAAAAGACTTGTAAATGTCTTTGTGTTTGCAGGGTGGTTTGATACTGAGTTCAGTGTGATAAAGATCATCAGCATGAGATGTTCTTCAGCTTGTGGTTTTCTTTTGCTCTATTTATGTTCTGCGGGTCAAACCCTGAAACCCTTCAGTGTGAGAAAAACAGGATATAGTTTTCATTACCAATTGTCACAGACTTTCCACTCCATAAAACAGATGCTATAAATATGTGTAATAGCCTATATGAAAAATGTAAATCTGGTTCATAATTTATCTCAGTTCTTTCTTCAATAGGATTTAGTCTGGTCATCTGGGAAGTAAAGCTTTTTGCTAACAAGTCCAATCAACCGCAGTAGAGCTGTCAAAATGGCTGAAAATCTCAATTCTAATTTCTTTCTTAATTTGCTGATCAATACTTTTGCTGATTTAGTTTTTAGTTCATTCTTTTTCTGTTTTTAGTAAAAAAAAAATTTTTTTTTAAATCTGATGTTACAACTGCTTATACCTTTACTGTAGAATCATAAAAAATAAATAAAACAAATGCTATAATTTCTTGTTTATTGTCCAAATATAGTGAAGTGATTCTTTTTACACTATGTTTGAAATTTAAAACATTGTCACAGCATTAAATCGATTAAAACAGCATTAACATATTGGGTGACTTAATCTAGTTTTCATTCTGATGAAATCAATGTTTCCAGATTCTAGAGAAACATTCAGAAATCATCTGATTATTATCATAAAAGACAGTGAGAAAAGTTTATATTCTGCAAAGGAGAAAGTCTGAGTCTGAAATCTGAATAATTCATTATGCATTTTACTTTCTCACTCTCAGGACTGATTGAAATATTTACATATAAACTGATCAATATTCATTTTAAATGCATTGTCATTATTGTGATGTGCAAAGACTTGAAAATGATTTTTAATCTGAGCTTAAGTTTTGGTCATAAAGTTTCTCATGAACACTGGAGGTGTTTTTGTGTTTGTGTGTGTGTGTGTGTGTGTGTGTGTGTGTGTGTGTGTGTGTGTGTGTGTGTGTTTGTGTGATGAACAGACAGTTTTTTCCGTCCAGCTCAAAGCCACAGAAAACATGTGAAGGTTGAGGGTCTCAGTTCAGTTTAATTAAACACACTTACTCAGGAAACCCACAGAGAGACACATGAGACTGAACAGAGAGACAGAAGATGAACAGAAGACAATAAAGACTAACAGCTGATGATTCAGTAATTCACCTTCAACATTTAATGAAAGTGATGAATTGAGGAAAAGACCGAAAAATGTTTATGATCAACAAATGATTTATGTGTGATTTGACAATTTTTCTATTTTAAAAACAGATCAAACTAAATGAAAACAATGAGTCCACAAGTCAGTGATACAGTGTGTCTGTGTTTAAAATGTAATAACTTTGTATTGTTTAAGTTAGGAATATTATGTTAATAAAACAAGCAGCATCTCCAGGTTTACTGTATTATAGTATGTTTACTAGGTTAAAGACACTTGCTTGTGTCTCAGTCCTCTTTGTGTTTGCAGGGTGGTTTGATACTGTGGTCAGTGTGATAAAGATCATCATCATGAGATGTTCTTCAGCTTGTGGTTTTCTTTTGCTCTATTTACTGTATATTCTCTCGGTCAAACCAAAACCCTTGAGCCTCCTGAAAGTGTGAGAAAAACAGGAAATGTTTTTTAGCCCTAATGGACACAAACTTTTCTCTCCATATAAAGATGCTTTGAATTTGTGAAATATATGAAAAACTAAATATTGTTATATCTCAGCTCTTCCAGGTTATCTGAAATAATAGAGGAAGCAGAGGCTCAAAACTATTTCTCACACTATTTGGCGTTAAGCTGCGAGTGCTCTTGAACGCCAGCAGAGGGCGCTCTTACCACTGACACTACACACATCATTTCCCACAATGCTTTGTCTGTCATCTGTGTAATCATGTGCAGCTGTTTCCCATCAGCTCTTTATCCATGTGTCTCTTCCTATATAACCCTGTTCTGTTGTTTGTCTCATCGTGAAGTCATGGATCGTGGTTCACTGCATTACTGAGCGTTTCCCCTGTTTTCTGTTTTCCTGGTTTTTGAATTCTGCCCGTGTCCTGGTTTTCTCGTTCATGTCTTGCTCTCTGGATTTGTTTGTTTGGACTGATTTCTGTTCTCTGACCTTCTGCCTGCTTAGTGGACCACGGCTTTGGATTGTGTTATAAACTGCACTAGGATCTTCTCTCGTTGTCACTCAGTGCTTGCCACCACTTCCACGACACCGACTCATAACACTATTTTAGCTAATAAGTTGCATATTTGTCAAATGGTAAAAGTCAAACTTCTCAACCTCACTTGTTTTACGTCGGTGTTCGCCTCTATTCCGTGATTAAAAAACAGCTTCATTATCGTACGCGGTGGATGAAGTGATGAGTAGCATTTACATGTGCGTCTGACTCTGTTACTGACTCTGACTCTGAGAATCTCCTCCACAGTTGCTCATTGAACCTTCAGTTCTTATTTATATTGCAAATATTCAAATATAACAACAACATACATGCCAGAGCCAATGAGGTTTAAGCACAGTTTTGACTCCTCCCCTTTATCCTTATATGGCGCTGAGTGTCCGTTTGAATGAAAACACAGTTTGCGGTTGAATCGTCGTGTGAACAGGCAGTTCAGAGAGAAGGAAGATTTTCTGTGAGTAATCAGTTATATTTAGAAATGTTCTTCACACAGATCTGTTTAATGTCTTCAGAAGACTTGCAATTGCACACAACGAAGCGTATGGATGACGGTCGCGCTGAGGCTCGCGAATCACTAAAATATCTTTACAAACTCAAACAACATCTAACTAAGATAAATTATAGACATGCCTAAGTCTGCAGTATATACATTATTATTAAACACCGACCTCTAAAACATGCTGAGATATCAAAATTGACTAGATTTGTATATTTTCAGAAGAAAATGTGAAAATAATGTGCTTGTGCAAAACTCCCCCACAATGCAATGGAGTGGTTGCCAGTTCTTCATGGTAAAATTGGGTAAATGCACAATCGGTTTATATCAAATGTAGTTTTACTAATCAAACTGCAGCCTTTCAGAATATAAAACATATCAAATTCATTGAGGGATAGTGTGATTTAAGGAGACAATAAAGGCATTGAAATTGAACTTTTTTAAAGTCTATGAAAAGATGCTGTGAAAATCTCTGGAGAATCTCTCTAGTGTTTGTTTGTTCACCATTGCATTATTATAGATGTACAGCACCTTCAGTAAACACACACAGCTCTCTTATTGAACCCTCTGGCTCCACCTAGTGGCAGATAGAAGTTCATGTTTATATCTCGCCTCCTGCATGTTCAAAAATAAAGAATACATCATTGGAGGAATGAAACTTTGACCTAGTTTAATAAGTACATAGAGCCTTTGTCCATGCAGATTGCAGTTTTTGATGACTAAATCAGAGATGAAAGGAAGGAATCAGAAAAACTCAAGTTCACCTGTCATCAGTGATGCTGATGTTCCTCTGACAGCTGCTGTCCGAGGTGCTGAATCCACATCAAACCTTCATATTATTATTGTCTTTATGCAGAAAGTATCCAAACAAATCCAGATGTGGTCTGTTTCCTCCTAAACATATGTTAATGTTTCTTACAAGTGATAAAAATGTTAATAACTCAAAGTAGCAGACGGAATGTTTTTTTTTTTTTTTTTTTTTTCTTTTTTTTGCATTTCAGTGTTTTTTATACAGGCTCTAGAGAGTGAACTTACATAAAAATTATACTTCGCCCTCTAGGGGAAGATTTGATGAAGCAATGGAAGTAGATGAAAACAAGTCTCAGCATTTCACTGTTTCTCCAGTTTGTGTATTTAAAAGGGTTAGTTCAGCCAAAAAGGAAAATCCTGTTATTAATTACTCACCCTCATGTCGTTCCACACCGGAAAGACTTTCGTTCATTTTCGGAACACAAATGAAAATATTTGTACTAAAATCTGAGCGATTTCTGTCTCTCCATTGACATTTGCCGATAGAGATAGCAAAATTAATCCATATGAATTGAGCGGTTTAGTATTTTTTTTAAGAGACTCGATCACTTTATATGATGAACAGATTTAATTTAGGCTTTTTTATTTTTAGCAAGTTTGCTTGACGTGCGAGAGCCAATGAGGTTCATTATGGTGTGTTACTGATTGACAGCTGCTGTCCGTGGTGCTGAATCCAGAACTGCCTGTTAAAGTGACAGAAGCATCAATCAGACTCAGACTTCAGCTGATGATCCTCTGAATGAGATGTTCAGATCTGAAGACATCTGAAGACTTCTTAGAGCAAAACAAGTTACACAACTTATGGAAGTTCATATGACAACAGTTGTATTTAGAAAAATGTAAACGTATGATATTATTTTTATAGGCATAATGTATTTATCCTGCAGGTCATGTCTGTTTCTTACAGCTGATAGAGATGTCAAAACCTCAGAGTATAAATGTCAAAACAAAAGTATCAGATGCATTTTGGATTTCCCAGAGACACAGGAAGATAACGCTATGTAATAAAGACATGAATTCACTCAAGATGTTCTCTGAGTTGATCAGCCTTTGTATCTCAACATTTCCTGATGTGTGAATTATGTTTTGTGGTATATTTTGAACTATATGTTGTTTCTATATAACACACATGCACTGATGCACACACACACACACACACACAGTTCTGCTTATAGCTATTGGTTTTATTTACATATTTAAAAAAAAATTAAATTCTAAAGTTAATCACTTTTTACATTTGGTTGATTTAATAAAATATTTTGTGAATACAACCTCTCTAAAGTTTTTTTTAGTGTTTTAGTGTATATCAAAAACGTTTTGATAGAAGCAGTTGGTCACGTCTAGAAAAATAAAATAAATAAATATGGATCTCTATGGCCCTCTGCTGGATATATATGGTCACAACACTATTTCTATAACTAAATCATACAGGCCTTTTGCTAACCAGCAGATGCAGAAATCAGCCTCTAACACCTAGATCAATATCCAGAAGCCACTCATATTTAATTTAGATCATCATTAAAGTGATTTTTTTCATAAAAATATTATATTTTATATGCAAGCTAATGGTGTACTTGAGGAATTATGTGGTAAATTGGTTAAAAAAAAGAGTTCATGTCTTCCAAAACATAGATGAGAAAAAAAAAAAAGAAATATATTTTTATTACAATCGCTCTATAAATGTTTGCGGTCGCACTGACCCTTAAGTTTACATAGACACCTATAGAGACCTTACATAAATATACTGTCGCCCTCTAGAGGAAGATTTGAATAATGCAGATTAATTATGTTCAGTGTCATTCGTCCTTCTATAGAGAAGATGAAGCCTGTATGAGCTCTCAGTCTCAGACACTGTAACCTCCACTAGGTGGCGCTCTTTCAGTGTGATTAATGTAATATTCAGTCAGTGCTGATGGTGGGAGGAGCCAGTAAAGCTGATCATTACTGATAAAGAGCTGAAGAAAGAGGAAGGAACTAAAGCAGACAGATGTAGAGACAGAGAGATTCACACAGAGAACATTCAGCATAAAGAAGACTGAACTCAACTCACAATGAAGATCCTCCTCATCTTCTTCACTTTCTCCCTGATCTCAGGTCAGAGCTTTTCTCTTTCATCACTGCAGTAATGAGGCTGTTTTCTTGATGTTAGAGGAACATGTTTTAAAAGGTAATGTTCCTCAAACGTTCTTTCAACTTATTTTTGATTTAAAATTCAACATTATAGGAACATTGATTTCTAACATTCCAAGAACATAAAAATGTCCAGTTTCCTTAATGTTACTAGAATGTTATTTAAAGGTTAGTGTGATGTTCCTGAAACATTCTTTCAAGCATCTTTCGAAAGAGTAATAAGAACACAAACTACAACTTTATTCAGACACAGCCTTAGATGAACTGAAGATAAAAGACATTAACTCTCTCAAGATCTGATGAAACAACTCCACAAACAGCATTACCAGCTTCACTTATTACTAACCAGACTGACTTTATTTCTGTCACACGTCTACAGAAGATCTTATGGAGAATTAACAGAGGTTTAGATATTGATGTCTTATTGAAAATGCTTTGTTTGACGTCACCATCCTGGAGATCAGTTTTTGCTTTAGTTGGGCTCTTGACCCTTAACTTTCATTAAATTGGTGTTTTATCAGCAATTGCAGGTGTTTAGGGAGAACATTTCTGCATTGATCAACATGTCTGTTTTAATAACCGACAAATTACTGCTTCTTCTGTAATTGATGATTTAATGAATTAAAACACTATTGAAAAATATGAAACTCAACAAATGAAAAAGATGATTTGCTTTAGTGTCACTGGATATTCTGGAGGAAGTCTTGTTGATTCTGGAAGGTCTTTTAACAATCAATATCTGCAAAAACAAATCATCCATGGAGAAGGATGGAATACAATAACAGAGAATAACAAACATGATCATCCATTGATTAATAAAGGAAGATGCTAATTTATACATTTTGAAATTGTATTTCTGGAAGTATATGTAGAAACTAATATTAATCTAGTTGTATAAATGCTGTAAAAATAGCATTGTTCACTGTGAGATAATTTAATGCATTAACTGCGTTAAGAAATGAGAACTAAACCAGTTAACTTAGCTGACAAAAATCCTCTTTTGGCTGATGTTTTGTGCTTTATTGAACTCTCCGCTCTGGAGGAAATATTAGCACTCCGCTCACATGCTCTGGTGTGAGACGATGTGTTCTTCTTCTGTGGTCTGAGAGTTGATTGACAGCTTTTAGGTGTGTTATTGGCAGTGCTACCCTCTTATTACATGAACGCGTCACCACCGCATCAGCACAGAAAACATGGGGATTTTCTTGTAGACAATAATTGCACAACCTATTCGAAATTAAATCAACTAATCGAATCATCGAAAATCATAACTCATCCCTAATAGAATGTGTGACGACAATAGAGAGCTAAGGCAGGCTCAACTCCACATTTAGACATACACTTGCAAACTTCCATAAGCTCTTCCCCTTGGGAGAATCTCCACCGCTATTTTGAAGTGTGTTTGCAGCCCAGATCACGGACATTTGAGTTGATTTAGAAATAGTTTTTTTAAGAGGATGTGGTCATCCCAGTTAACCGCATGTTCAGCCCAGCACCCTCCTCAAAACTACTAAACAAAAAATATTAAATGCACATTATTAAAGAAATGCTCTATTATGTGTAAATGACAGACCCATGCTGTAACATGGCAAAGAGAGTGGAGGTGAAGAAGGGAAAAACTGCCCTCCTCAGATGTGAATATTCACAGAATCATATTCATGATGCCAAGAGGATCTTTAAAGAAGGAAAATACTCTATTGATGAGATTATAAACAGCACATGGAAAAAGAACAAGAGGTTCAGTATGACTGATAGTAAAGATCAACAATTCATGACTGTGATAATTTCTGCTGTGACTCCAGATGATGGAGGAGTTTATTTATGTGGAGTTTCAGTCTACAGACCCTTGTACAGTTACTCCATTATTAATACTGTTCATCTACATGTTGTTAGTAAGTAAAACAACTGTTAATCAACTACATGTTTTAAGTTTCTACAATCTGTGTTTGCGGCAGAATTTATTAGAAGTGATATTTGTGATTGACAGCTAAAGTGGGCGTGTCTAGAGCGACTGGCCACTCAGGAGGTCGTATGATGATCAAGTGTGAACATCCTCAACACAAAACCAAGCCAAAATACATCTGTAAAGAATCAGATGGATGTTCAGAGATGAAGAATCCAGGAGTTCAGGATGAATGGATGGAGAATGGAGATGTTTCTTTATATGACGACACCAGAGCAGGAGTCTTGATGGTGTTTTTTAGAGAGCTGAAAGCTGCAGATGCAGGAACATACAGATGTGGAGTGAATGTGTCTCACTATACTGAGAGCTTCACTGAACTTCAGCTGCTCGTCAGAGACGGTGAGGAACTGCAAATACTTTATCATTTCTAAGTTATAAGTTTTTGTTTTGATCTTTATGGAAATTTGTCCTGGTTTATAGGTGCAAAATATCCAAAGACAAAGTCTGAATCTGCTCATCTTGGTGAAGAAGTCAACATCACCTGTCAGATCCCAGAGGAACATAATGTTCATTTCTGTAAAGAGGATGATGATCACATCTGTCAAAACATCAGCACATCTGCAGTGACAGAAATGAGTCCTTCATCTGAGAGAAATGAAGAGAGAGTTTTTACAGTGAGCATCAGTAATGTGAGCGTGAGAGATGCTGGAGTTTACTGGTGTGGAGCAGAAACCAGAGACACACATTTGACTTTCATCTCCCTGACCACCAAAATTCAGCTCAACCTCTTCAGTGAGTGAATTCAGATGATTTCATTGTAGTAAATACAGTATATTCAGAATCATGTGTGTTAAATGTCTGTGTTTGTTTGCAGTGGCTCCAGTAGTGAGACGTGAAGGAGAATCTGCTGAGATCTTCTGCCCTTATGATTCAATCTATAAATCAAAGTCAAAGTCTCTCTGTAAGGGGAAGTGCTCCACTAGAGATAGAAATACTCTCAGTGAGACTGTGAGAGAAGAGAAAGAGACCAAGACTGACAGATTGACTCTGAATGATGACGTCACTGCAAGTGTCTTCACTGGGACCATCACTGGACTGACAGCAGAGGATGCTGGGAAATACTGGTGTGCAGTGACATTAGAGAGAGACGTGAATTATCTTTACACTCATCTGATCGTCATCATGAACGAGGGTGAGGAAGGTTTATACATCTGAATATGTGAAACTATGGCTGTGAATTGATGTTCTCATATTTCTAATATTTCCAGAGCTGAACTTGACTAAGTATGAAGGAGACGACGTGTCAATCCAGTGCAAACATCATGATGAACATCAGAAATGCTTCTGCAAAGCACATGAACCCTCCATGTGTGTGAAGGATGGAGTTTCATTGGAGACGATCAGAGATGATCGATTCTCTTTCAGTGATGAAGCTTCTACTGGAGTCTTTACTGTAAACATCACTGATCTGAGAGAAGAGGATTCTGGGATATACTGGTGTGGATCTCACATCACCACTAAAGTCACTCTCACTGTTAAAAAGGGTAATTTTAAAGTTTATTATTTCTCCATTGTCTTTGGGTCAGATTTAAATGTTACTGTGCACTTTAAAAAGTTTAACTGTTATTTACTCAATTTTATTGGTGAAACATTTTTACACTCAAAAAAAATTATTAAATTTTAAATCTGTGAAATCAATGAAATATACTGTATGAATTGAGTAAATGCAAGTAAAAAAATTAAGTAAATCTGAGTAACTGCATCTTGTACATTAACAAATAAAATTGAGTAGAAATAATTTAACATTTAAACATTTAAAAAACAATATTTCATGTAATTGTAACTGTTTTTATTTATGAGTAATATTAACTTTTTTATTTACTCTAAACCTTTGTAAAATAGTATTCCATACAACCACCAGTATACATGACATTGGCCTTTATTGTCGATGAGTACAGCAATACAGCATATTTTACACTGTTTTAACATGTATACAATATTGCCTACATGTAAACTCAATTTAACAAACATTTTAGAAGTAAAAATAAAACATTTAAACATTCAGGTAACTCATTTCATTTGAGGAAACCGATTGCCTCAATTCAATTAAGTTTATAAAACAATAGTTATGAGTACTCTGAACTTATTTCAGTTGAGTTTACTAAAAGTAGATATACATTGCAGTCAATAAATTAAGTGATTAATTAAGTGATTATTGAGCATTAGTGATTAACACCTGCTGTTAACGAGCAGAATCAATGAAGGAAAGAGAAACACAAGAACTACAACTGACTTCCAACCACAGCCTTAGATGAAATCAACTCATTATTATTTTGATAAAAGACGTTTAAATCTCTAAAGATCTCAGCAGAGGAGGATTAAACCACTACACAAACAGCATTACCAGCTTCACTTATTACTAAACAGTTTGACTTTTGTCATGTGTCTACAAAAGTTGTTATTGAGAATGAACAGAGGGTTAGATGATAATGATTTATTGAGTTTCATTTAAAGACACCATGATAGTGATCCGTGTTTGCTTTAGTTGGGCTCTTGACCCTTGACTTTATAACATCAGTTTTTCCTCTGGCTGCTGTAACTGAGTGTTTATAAAACACATTTGTTATGGCACATACGCCAAAAGAAAATCTGAGCATGTGGTTGTGTTAAGATGATAAAAATCATCATTTAGTGACTTGATTCTCTGATCATTCCCAGAGCCTAATCTCTGATTAGATAGGTGACGTATTACTTGTATTATTCATTATAGTATAACTGATTCTGCTGTAAGGCCCATTGTTGTGATTAACAGATTTTAAAAACCTCTATGGTATCATGCTGACTTACACAGACATCAAGAATCAGCATATGAATCTCAACAACAATGGTGACCATTAAAAAATGATTTATGCCGCAATGCATGCTGGGAGCCATGGATAAGTTTTGTATTATGCTAGTACCCAGCATGCATCATTTTTTAATGGTCACCATTGTTGAGATTCATATGCTGATTCTTGATGTCTGTGTGAGTCTTAATAATGCAATACCTTTTCTGTGAAACTTTTTGTGCACAACTATTTGTAAAATCCTTCATATTATCTGATGTCTCAACATGGCTATCTCTTATGCTGTAGAAACACAGTTTTGAGTGAAACTAATATGTTGCCCTTTTAATCAGAGATCAGACTCTGAATGAAATCAGTGAATCAAGTCACTAAATGATGATTGTCAACAACAATCCTGCACCATCAACACCAGATCAGACTTCTCCTTGCCTTTTGTGCCATAACAAATATGTTTTATAAACACTCAATTATAGCAGCCAAAGAAAATCTTAAGTGCAAAAGTCGAGGGTCAAGAGCTCAACTAAAGTAAGCGCTGATCTCCATCATGGTGACCTTAAATGAAACTCAAACCATCAACTTCTAAACCTTTGTTAATTCTAATAAGACCTTCTGTAGACGAATGGCAGTAATATAGTCAGTCTGGTTAATAATAAGTGAAGCTGGTAATGCTGATTGTGGAGTTGTTTAATCCTCCTCTGCTGAGATCTTGAGATATTTAATGTCTTCTTTTATCTCCAGTTGATTTTGCTGTGGCTGAAGTCAGTTGTAGTTCTTGTGTTTCTCTTTCCTTCAGTGATTCTGCTTGTTAACAGCAGGTGCTCATCACTAATGCTCAACCATCACTTAATTAATCACTTAATTATACAATTATCATTCTGGGATCTAGAAATGTTCTATAACTCATTCAGTTTGAGTTCTGTTTCAGTCATTCAAGTTTTGGTAATATTTGAGTGCTGTGAACTCGATTATATTCATTATCATTAGGAATAAAGTCGTGTGTTTATGCAAGGCATTTCAATCACACGAAAAGACAGGCACGACTCTCATTTAGGTGTCACATTACGCCTCTGTATGTTGTTTTGCATTAAATAAAATTATTTAAAGCACAGTAATGATTTCATAGATACAATAAAACATTCACAAACCTGAAGGGAGGGGTACATTGTTTTAATTGAGTAAATTTACTCAATTACTTAAGAGTGTGTTAAATATATTAATAATATTGATTTGAATTAAGTAATAGTTTTGTTTCTTGAAACAGATCGATTTAATTTTCCATTCTCAAATATTTTGATATAACTTTCTCAAATATATTAAGTGTATTATAAAGAAATAATTGGTTGGTCAAATACTAAATTCTTTTAGTGAAAAAAAACTTAAATATAACAGTACATTTTAGACAAAATTAACTGTTGGATTTTTTTTAGTAAATTATTTTGGTGTGTTTAACTCAAATAATCAAGTAAACGATATTCAGAGATTTTATTAGTTAATAAAGTTAAATATTTCTGTAATATTTACTAAGCCACACAATTATTTTTAGAGTGTGAATTCAGATGATTTCATTGTAAATCCAGTATATTCAGAAACATGTGTGTGAAATGTCTGTGTTTGTTTGCAGTGGCTCCAGTAGTGAGACGTGAAGGAGAATCTGCTGAGATCTTCTGCCCTTATGATTCAATCTATAAATCAAAGTCAAAGTCTCTCTGTAAGGGGAAGTGCTCCACTAGAGATAGAAATACTCTCAATGAGACTGTGAGAGAAGAGAAAGAGACCAAGACTGACAGATTGACTCTGAATGATGACGTCACTGCAAGTGTCTTCACTGGGACCATCACTGGACTGACAGCAGAGGATGCTGGGAAATACTGGTGTGCAGTGACATTAGAGAGAGACGTGAATTATCTTTACACTCATCTGATCGTCATCATGAACGAGGGTGAGGAAGGTTTATACATCTGAATATGTGAAACTATGGCTGTGAATTGATGTTCTCATATTTCTAATATTTCCAGAGCTGAACTTGACTAAGTATGAAGGAGACGACGTGTCAATCCAGTGCAAACATCATGATGAACATCAGAAATGCTTCTGCAAAGCACATGAACCCTCCATGTGTGTGAAGGATGGAGTTTCATTGGAGACGATCAGAGATGATCGATTCTCTTTCAGTGATGAAGCTTCTACTGGAGTCTTTACTGTAAACATCACTGATCTGAGAGAAGAGGATTCTGGGATATACTGGTGTGGATCTCACATCACCACTAAAGTCACTCTCACTGTTAAAAAGGGTAAGGTTAAAGTTTATTATTTCTCCATTGTCTTTGGGCCAGATTTAAATGTTAATATATCAACACTTGAATAATTGGGCTGGATCTACAGATATGGCAATGGGGGCCACTAAGAAAACACACTAAGAAAAAGCATCGTCATATGTAAGAGGCAGAAGGTGTTGGAATAACTCCTCCCTATAGAAGGGTAGGAGGTCATTAGGAACTCGGTTCAGAGGCTGGAGTCAGAGCCGAGGCAGATCCTCACCGAGATGTGTAGGAGGAGATTTGGATTTGGAGCGGGGCTGATGATGTCCTCTTCGGTGGGGCAGATGATGGTGTACATGGACCCACAGTTCACCAGCATCCACTCCACAATCTGCAAAATTCTCCTGAGGGCCCAAACTGGGAAGGTCGTTTGCGCGTTGAGGCTTGTGTGGAAAATACGCTCAGCGGAAAGTTTATGAGGCACGCCAGGTCTATGAATCCACAGGTGTGGCTTTTGAGAGATTGCTGCCCCGCTCCATATCAAACTTTAGGTCAAAGGGTCGGGTTGGAATTAAAATTAGGGCTGCTGTCAGATAACAGGTCGTGTGATAACAGGACTAGTTTACCCTGAGCTTAAGCAAATTCATTGTTCACATACGTACACTGTGAACCATTACCATGAATTTAGAGGATTAAAGAGTATTATTTTACAATAAATTACTGTAACCAGGATTTTTTTTCCCATGATATATTTTAAAAATCTAAATTCAGAATGAGTGATCTATTGCAATAATTATCATTGCTGAATGTAATCTATTAATAACAAATATCCACTTTTGGTCAGGAATAAGATTAGTGAATTATTCTACTTTATGATGCTGGAAAATATGTCTCCTGATCATCTTTGTTTTTTGGCTTCCTTTGCAACAAATTATGTGTTTTGGTAAACTCCACTTTCACTGTTAGAAAAACCACTAACTCACATAAAAAGCCAAGAGTGAAACTGCCCAACTAAAGCAAACACAGATCACTATAATGATGACCACATATTTTTGTATAAATATAAAACATCAACATCTAAACCTCTGTTAATTCTCAAAAATAACTTCTGTAGACGTCTGACAGAAATAAAGTCAGTCTGGTTAGTAATAAGTGAATCTGGTAATGCTGTTTGTGGAGTTGTTTAATCCTCCTCTGCTGAGATCTTCACAGATTTAATGTCTTTTATCTTCAGTTGATTTCATCTAAGACTGTGGCTGAAGTCAGTTGTAGTTCTTGTGTTTCTCTTTCCTTCAGTGATTCTTGTTAACAGCAGGTGTTCATCACGAATGCTCAATCATCACTTAATTAATCACTTAATTATCTCATTAACTTTAACTCTGATTAAGAGTTACTTTAACACTCTTTAGAGTGGGACCTTATGTGCTCTGAGCAGTGTTGATTTTTCTGTGTAATCAAGTCAGAAGTGTGACAAATGAAAACTTTAAACTATGATAAGCTAGAAAATGAAATAATATAATTGGCTGATTTTAAGTTTGTCAAACTATTCTTAGCATGAATATGAAGATTTTATTTTAGCATTAAGCATGAAAATTTAACAAAAACTAATTTCAAATTCATAACTCTTTGTGTATTAAAGATGTGACATCATCTTTACTTGCAACACTAGATTTTATTTTTTCATAAGCATCATCTAATGATGCACAGACATTAATATTTGACATTGACAGTGACACTCAACAAATAAAAACATAAAGCAACATTACAATGCAGGAAGTGTTTAGTGTTTGTGATGAACAGGCTGTTCTCACACCAGCTCAAAACCACAAACAAATGAGCTGAAGGTTCAGAGTCTCAGTAAGAAACACAAAACTCAACAGAGACAAATGAAGAAGAACATGTTTTATGTGTAAGTCTGCAGAAGAGACTAAAATACACTCTTGTTACAGCAGAATAATCCAGGTCCATAAAAAATAATAATAAATGAAATGTGAAGCATGAACATTTACAATACTAAACTAGTTCCTTTATGACAAACATTGCAATCAGAGTTAAATAAATATTTAATTCATATAAAATGTTTTTACTCACACTTTAAAACAATGTTTAATAACCCATAAGTGTAAAAACATACATTTATGCCAGATTGAAAAGGGCTGAAAATGAACATTATACATTTTAATATTTCATTCATGTGTATCTCTTCATTTTTTTTTCTCTAATAAGCACTGTGTGTGTTTGTGTGTTTTATTTTCAGGTTTCTCCATGATCATCATTATTTGTGTGTGTGTGAGTCTGCTGCTGATTGGTGGATTCACTCTGACTGTGTGTAGATTAAGACACAAGAGACGAGGTTTGATCATTTATTATCTGTTGAAACAAATTAATAATTAGTTATTTGAGTTTCTCTGTTCTGCTTCAATGAGCAACAGTAAAATCTCAATGAGTTTCTGTCTCAGATGCTGCTGTTCGTCTCCAGTTTGATCTAGTTGGTCTATGTTTTACTAATTGATTCATTTTGTTTTGGGTAATTAGGAAGAACCTCGACATCAGAAAAGAGAAAGAGGGAGAGAAATACATTGGTGAGTCACAGTGTGTGTGTGTGTGTGTGTGTGTGTGTGTGTGTGTACATATGTTGTGCTTATGTGATGTTTTCTCCTTTTATTGTACACTGTTAGACCTTACCGGTTTTTTTTACAGTAAAATACTGTTAATTGTACAGTTCTTTACTGTAATCTAGTTTGTTTCTGTAAAAATGCACTAAATTATAGTTAACTAATTACACTTGCAGAAACCGACTGCCTTAAATTGACCAACTATCATTTAAATGTATTAACTAAAATTTATAATGCATTAATAATGTGAGCAAAGTATTACTGTGAACTTCTTTCATTTGAGACCACTAAAAAATTACTGTACATAAAAAGATTTCCACTGGACCAGCAACTACACAGTCACCGTCTGTTAAATAAAGCAACATGCAGCATATCATCAATGTTTGTAGATCTTCTCCTGGACTGAAGCACAGGCTCTACTCTTCTGCACAATGGTGACCCAAAAAATTAATTTTACAGTAAACTACTGGCAACAGTGTTGCCAGTATAAACCTGTTTTATAACTTACAGTTTATTACTGTTAAAATACATTTTGTGGGTGTGTCTTTTTTATCTTACACAGTTAACCCTTTCAACCCCACAGGGAAATCCACACTACGAGTAAAAAGTAACGATGCAGTGAGATAATTAAGGGAATATGTAAGTGATTGTAAGCAGAATCACTGAAGAAAAGAGAAACACAAGAACAGAAAATAGAGAAACACAATAACTACGACTGACTTCCAGCCATTACACATTATTACACTTATTATTAACCAGTATGACTTTATTTCTGTCATACAGAAGTTGTTATTGAGATGTTTAATTGAAAATGTTTGGTTTGAAGTTACCATTATAGAGATCAGTGCTTGCTTTAGTTGGGATGCTGATGCTAAAACATTAGTTTTTCTTTTGCTGCTTGAGCTGTGTTGTTGCAAGTCACACTTGTGCACACACAGTTTATGAATGTTATAATGATTATGATGACAAAATCATCATTTTGCTTGTTCGTTCACTAAGGAATTCATTCTCACTTATTCAGAGTTTAATCCTCAATCAAAAGTGTTACATTACCACCACTGTGAAAACGCAGCAATAAGATACAATGACTCTTTTTTTAACACATGATGCATAACCAGAGAAACAGAGCTACACTGTGTTTTAGAATCACCGAGATATCACAATTTAGCACATTAATCTCAACAATGGTGAAAATATTTCTTTTTTATTATTATTATTATTATTATTCATGCAGCAGTGCATGCTGGGAGTTTTATATTATCCTGGAACCCAGCATGCATTGCGACATGAAACTTTTCACCATTGTTGAGATTCATATGCTGATTGTTGATATCTGTGTGTGTCTGAGCCAAGCAGGAGTAAAATAAAATTGAATGTACTATATGATTATTATTTTTCAGAAGACCTGATTACAGAAATATTGATTTCATTTTGTAGATTCACAGATATATGCTAAATATAACTATAATTTCAATGACTACATACAGGAAAAAACTAAAAATCAGGCATGTCCAGGATGATTGTGACATCATCACAAAAGAGTAAAAACACCTGATCATCTTCCTCTTGACTTTTTCTTGCCATAACAAATGTGTTTTATAAACTCACTGTTACAGCAGCCAGAGAGAGATGGAAGGTAAGAAGTCCAGGGACAAGAGACCAACTAAAGCAAATACTGATCTCCATCATGGTGACAACAAATTTTATTAATAACTAAATCTCTGTTAATTCTCAACAAGAACTTTTGTACATATATGAAAGAAATAATCGTAAACTGGTTTGTAAACTGGTTTCACACTCAGTGTGGCTGGAAGTCAGTTGTAGTTTTTGTGTTTCTCTTTTTTCTGTTCTTGTTTCTCTGTCCTTCAGTGATTCTGCTTATCAGGTGTTCATCAGTGTCTCAGTTCACTCACTTATTTTCATTCAAGGGGACTATATTAGTGAACTAATGTAGGGAATAGTGAATGAGGGTATAGGGTGTGATTGTGAAAACAGCCTCTGAGTGTCGACTTTGAGCACTGTTAATTCACAGTATATTCCTGTAGGCTACTTTTATTTTCTACGGTATATTACTGTTTTAATGGAAAATGGTATAATATTGTCAGAATTTTACAGCAAGGGTTAACAGTGTACATTTTCTCTCTATTTTTCATGCTCAGATTAACAGTCATGATGAACTACCCACAATCCTCTCTGATGAGCTCCTGTACACGTCTGTCAGTTTCCAGAAGCATGAAGAGTCTCTCAGTGAAGCTTCAGTCACTGTCAGTAAGAACGAGATTGACTCTGATTATACCACGGTCATTTACTACAGACTCAACTAACTCACTTATAACAGATCACAGATCAGCACACATTACACCAGTATTGCTAATGTTTAATTCATTGATACAATTCTCTTTATAATCCATAAATTAGTGTTAAAGACGTGTTTTATTGATCAGGGTTGTTCAGTTCAGACTGTTGAATCATGACACACTTTAAAGTTTCTATTGCTCATGTTTCTTCTTTCACGTGTAAAATAGCAGTTGTGTCAGAGGTTTATTGGTGTGTGTAAAGAGTTTGTCCTCTCAGTTTATCTGAGGGTGTGAATAAAACAGGAAATACAACACCTAAGAGACACTTCTAGAAAATACTGTGAAGTTTCCACTCCAAATTCAGAGACACGTACATTTAAATGCATCTTTTGACACATAAAACCTCTTTAATAGCAGCTCTTAAACAGACACAAGTTTAAAACACCTTTATGATGAGACGCATGAAACATGAGAATATGTTCAAAGCTGTTAAAGGACTCTTTCTCATCTCTCTGAATATTGATTATTTTCTTTGATCTGCTTTTCCAAGCTTTATAATGGGAGTGAATAGAGTTTTTGAAGCCCCAAAAAACTGCATCCACACAGCAAAATCCCCAGAGTTAAATCAACACTGCTCAGAGCACATATGATCCCACTCTGTGAAGATTAAACAACTCCACAAACAGCATTACCAGCTTCACTTATTACTAACCAGACTGACTTTATTTCTGTCACACGTCTACAGAAGTTTTTATTGAGAATTAACAGTTTAGATGTTGATGTTTTAAAAGCACCATCAAAAACATCACCATTATCCTGTTTTTCTCACACCTGCAGGAGGCTGAAGGGTTTCAGGGTTTGACCCGCAGAACATAAATAGAACAAAAGAAAACCACAAGCTGAAGAACATCTCATGATGATGATCTTTATCACACTGACCTCAGTATCAAACCACCCTGAAAACACAAAGACACAATTATTTTATTTAAATATTCTTTTCAAACATCTTAAGATGAATGTACAGACTCGTCATTTCACTGTTTATCGTCTACGTGCTATTTAAAGGAACTGTATGTAGGATTGTGGCCAAAACTGGTACTGAAATCACTTTAAAATACTATAGAGTGGTGTATCCCCTCCCCCTCCCCCCTGACTCGAGGTTGCCAGATAAGCTGCAAGATTCAGCAGAAACGTAGGCTTCTTCAATGAGCTTCCGACGAGACGTACACAGTAAGTTTTTTTTTCTGTTAATTATGTTTATGCTTCATGAGAGATATTTTGATAAGTAATTATGTATTTAAAAAATGTACTAATTGTCATTAGTTAAATATAATCGTAAAGATTTATGCTCGTATGTGACGTAAAGATTTATGCTCGTATGTGAAAGTATCGTAAAGATGTAACGTTATGCTCGTATGTGACAGACAGAACGGTAGCTGTAAGTCTAACTTGTAACGTTATGTATCTGTCATTAATGTAAGTACAAGCACACGCCTCACTTTGTGTAATACAGCTATTCATTTAGCTGATGCTATAAGTCAAAGTGACCAGCTGTATTTTTTTACTTACCCTGCAGCACGCGTCCATAACACGCTAAAATATGTGATGTGAAATACAAGTCAACTTGCAGCATGTGTTACTTAGTCCACGATATACGTGAAGAACGAATGACGAATCATTTTTTCTGAGGTAAAGTTAGGCTTCTGTCTCAATTACGTTTCAAATTGCCATAATGGGCGTGCTAATGTTGTTTTCCTCAGCGTCTCAGCAAAATGACAGAGAAACAGACTCCTATAATGCATTGCTAATGTTAGCATACGTACATGTGAGCTAACATTACGTTACTTTGCACGAACATGCATAACATGCATAACATGTTCGACTGTCATGAATATATGAAATGTCCATTGACATCAAGTACAAGTTAGCCAAGCATAAGTTAGATGAATCTTACCTGTCCAGGAGAAAATTAGCTACATTGGCGTCTGTGTTCAAATTCTTCTCCGTTTTCAGCCATCTCCATCTTTCAAAAGCATCTCCTATACAAATTCTGGTTTTATTTCGGACTTTGTCACGACGAATTTCTGAATTATAACGAGGTCTTTTTGATTTAGTAACGTAAGACATTTTTATCCGACTAGAGTTAGGGTAGGTTAGAGCAAAGCTGGCAACCCGGATCCCGAAACACTACTGACTTCGTGATTAATAGATAGGTGGAGGGAGGCGCGTCAGGCCAAAACACAAAATGACAACATCAACATCAGTTGAGGGCTGCAAGTCCACTTTTTAAATGACAATATCCTAGCCATACTACTGTTGTCAGTGATATAAGTATTTGAAATGAACATGATTTCTTAATGTCTAGTGACACATCAGGGCCATTTTATGATTAATCGAAATAGATTTCTTACATACAGCTCCTTTAAGAGTCGCTGTCCATTCACGAAGTGCTGAAATATAACCTTATATGGAATCGTATTCTGAACGTTTAACCTAATAATTGTCATATGTTGTGGATTAGCAATCAAGACAAGTCTATATAAAGCACCTACAGACGGAGGCACTGACAAAATGGCTGAAAAAAAAAAGAAAAAAGAAAAGATACCTTTCAAAAAGATGAAATTAATGTCCTTTTCGAGGAGATAGAGCGAAACAAAGATGTAATTTTTAACAGATTTAAAGGATTTTTTAATTTATTTTTTTGTTCATTCATTTAAAGCCCCACTAGGCCCCACTATTCCGTTTTGGTCAAACAACGACCCCTAGAGTCGCTGTGGACTACTTGTATTTAACGTTACTGTCGTAAATACCATTCACGCAGAGCAGTCTCTTCACTCACGGCCTGATCCCCTCCCCCCTGTATACCGGTCCCTGTTCAGTCGGATGGAAGCTGTAACGAGTGGAAATAAGGTGTGGCCCCTTTAAGAGCTGCGCGCGCCCTGTTTAACTGTCGGCAGTCTGTATTGTATGTGCGCCTCGAACACCCCGTAAGCGGGTTGTTTCTGTTTGATGCTCATTCTTGTCCTATTTTTGTCTATAAAGTAATGCTGTGGACGGTAGAACGTGTGACAGACAGTTACACAAGTTCGACTGGGTAATAAACACAACACGTTACAAATCGACGGACATCGAACATCGAACAAGCACAGCTAGCCTCCGAAGATGTCTAAGTTACTAATCCATCAACAAGAACGCCAGGTGCTTTTTAGCTCACACCAACGAGTGAAAGCTTGTCCGAGTGATATACAATATAAGCAATATAACGTTACTTACAAGTCCAACAGCATGTGAGGACGTGTTGGGGGAAGTGAGGTAGCCTATGCCGTAAAGCAGTCGAATTTTTTAGTTCTTTTTGTGCACCTCAGGTTACTACCCGAAACCCGAAATTTTAAAGTACGATTAAAAACGATACAGACCCCGTCAGGCTATGGCAGACATGTCATTCAACCTATTGTAAGTCGATGTACCATCACAAGAGTCTTGGAAATATATTATGAAGGTTGAAAAGTTACCTGGTGCTGCTTTAATTTTGATTAAAATTATTAGATTAAATTATTTCTATTTTTTTGTTTTGTTTTCTGACCTTTTTAATTATTTAATTTATACATTAATTTAACCAACAAAAAAAAAAAAAGAGTAATAAAGTGTACAATAAAGTACAATCAAAACCTTATATTATAATCACATTGCATTTGAATAAAGTTAAAGGTGTAATCTGCCGGTTGTCCTGCAGGTGTCCTCATAAATCTGTCTTCTTACGATGCACTTGGGGATGTACGATTACTCCAGAGCACTCGTAGATCTACGAAGATTTTCAAGTGCTACTTAGGCTACGATGCTTTTGGGAAACAGACCATAATATTAAGATCAGTCGTACGATCGTTTTTACGATCAACTTAGGCTTACGATGCTTTTTGGAAACGCAGCCCAGGTTTGCACACACTGCAGCAGGGATTTTGGCCCACTCCTCCATACTGTAAACTCCACCCACTGGCCCAAAGACGGTGTCCGGTGTATTGGTCAAAGGAAATTCAGCGTGTATGTCTTTTCGGGCGCTTCTGGAAAAATCACTTTAATTTATTAACAGCTGATCAAAAGATGAATTGTGATTTAATTTAAATCTTTGATTATTCTTGACATTGCATACTTTCAGTTATTAATTCATTATGGACCCAATGCCGCATAGAGATCACGTCAGCCGGATCGTGTTTCTCACGGACACAACTTGCTAATTCTGATTTTAGTCAGGGGATGTAGGGTTTGCTAATACCTCTAAAGTCAGTTGCCTACTGCTCACTCGAACAAAAAAGTGTCATTTATTTTAGCCATTTCCATACAACTTGCTAAATCAGTGATAGACAGAAATCAAAAGGTCTTCAGATGACGTGCCTACTGCTCCGTTCATACATGCGCCTTTAGTTTTACTTACCTTAACTAAGATTTGTGGTAGCATCATCCTCCTTAATTTACTAAAATAATGATTTCAGAATACTTCAGAATAAATCAAGATGTAACATTTATTTTGCCAGGCAAAGTTAAGCATCAATTAAAAGGATTAAACATAATACACAATGCATAACTGATCACCATATAATACAAACATAATTCAAAATGCAATATCAAAAATAGTTTAAAAGAGTCAGCATACCTGGCAATAGAGACACACAGCAACAGTGTGGGAAGTTCTGTTTACAGATGCTTCCTTGAGTCGTTTGCCAATTCCCTTTAAATACCCAAGTGGAACAAAAGAACAATGAACATCTACAGTAGCACCCAAATATTTATTCAGCTTTTGCTGGATCCTATCTCGTGCCCAAGTGGTCACGCCTTAGTTTGGGGGAAAAACACAAATGGTTATCTGTGATCTTTATTGGGGCATCTCCCACATCAGAAGAGCAGGCATTGTTTTCTTTTTTCTGACTGTTCTGCTGCTGCGGGAATGAAACTTCTTTACCATTCGCACCAACAGTATTTATTTTGACCTCTCATAAAACAGCTGGAGACAGTAGGTTTGTGAGATTTGCATGATCGAATGAGACGTGTAGGGGAGAAGATAGTGTGTAGAGTCAGGAACTCAGCATGGGGGAAGAGACGAGATTGGGGCAGTTGTGTTGTGCTCTCTGTCCCATAGATCTCTTCTTCAGATTAGTGAGTTTTATTGTTTTATTGCAGGTTCGAGTTCTTGAATTCAGTCTTAGTAACAATACATTCTTACAATACAGACCTTCTCCTTCAGGTTTTGGGGCTGTCGCTGGGCAAAACGGACTTTCAGCTCCCTCCAAAGATTTTCTATTGGGTTCGGATCTGGAGACTGACTAGGCCACTCCAGGACCTTGAGATGCTTCTTACGGAGCCTCTCCTTAGTTGCCCTGGCTGTGTGTTTCGGGTCGTTGTCATGCTGGAAGACCCAGGCATGATCCATCTTCAATACTCTTACTGAGGGAAGGAAGTTGTTGGCCAAGATCTCGCAATACATGGCCCCATCCATCCTCCCCTCAATACGGTGCAGTCGCCCTGTCCCCTTTGTAGAAAAGCATCCTCAAAGAATGATGTTTCCACCTCCATGCTTCACGGTTGGGATGGTGTTCTTGGGGTTGTACTCATCCTTCTTCTTCCTCCAAACACGGCGAGTGGAGTTTAGACCAAAAAGCTCTATTTTTGTCTCATCAGACCACATGACCTTCTCCCATTCCTCCTCTGGATCATCCAGATGGTCATTGGCAAACTTCAGACGGGCCTGGACATGGGCTGGCTTGAGCAGGGGGACCTTGCATGCGCTGCAGGATTTTAATCCATGACGGCGTAGTGCAGGGGTGTCAAACTCATTTTCACTGAGGGCCACTTCAGCATTATGGCTGCCCTCAAAGGGCCGCCAAGCAGTTGTGCTTAGGGCACCCAAATGGCTAGCGCCGGCCCTGATCAGGGGATGAGCCCGAAACATCAGGGGCTGGGTAATAATGATTTGATACAGAGAATAATGTATTATTATATATATGCAGGAGCAAACTGGCTCAAAAATTCAGCCCTGGCACTGTAGCCACACCAGCACACATTACCACACAGTCATGCATATTCAAATGTGAGGTAGTTAGGGGGGTTCGGGGACATGTTCCCCCAAAAAATTTGGATTTCTCGGACCTACATATGTGCATTTTAAGGTGTTTAAAGGCCAAAAAATTTGGATAACAATAGCTTTAAAAGCATGTCAGTGGGCAGTAGCATAAATTATTTGTCAAGATAACAGATTCTTAAAAATGAGAATGAGGATAAATATTGCAATGAATGATCCACACTACAAAATGGAAATGCAGAATGTTTATTTATATCTGCTTATTGTTGACAATACACAATCACATATTCCAAACAGGAATGGCCTTAAATGAGAAATCTTTCAAGGATTATTTTGCATAGATGTTACATTTCAATCAAAAACCAGTGCAATCTTTTTGTGTCCAGAGGCAAATGAGCAATTTATATTAGCATTAAAGATTGGTTTCAGCAACTTGTTTCTTTCCTGAGTTAATCAATGTTTTTTGGCACTAATCAGTTTAAAGTTCAATTGTTCACTCATAAAGACAGTCACTTGTCGCCACCTACTGGCTTAATGATGCAAGTGGCGCAAACACAGACAAGCGGAGTGATACAAATGGTGAAAAGGATAATACTGGTACATATTATATTAAATATTATGTAATATATTTAAATAAATATATTATTATATTAAAATAATATAAAATATCAATATATTATTCTTCAATCAGTTCTATGCAGCAGAATCAGATTTAACAGATTTATTTTTTGACCAATTGTCAAAATAAAGTATAGTCCTACAAAGCTATTTTTATTAGAGCATAAGCAGAGCAGGGAGAACGAGAGGATCGTGATTCATGTAATTTTACCAGTGTTGCCCAGCACGGCTATACACACCATGTTACAGCACAGTAGTGCTATTGCAAAAAGAAACAAGTCCAGAGAAATTTCATGTCGGCACGTTTTTTTTTTTTTTTAGCGGACTTTGCCTTTCCGGTGAGGGTGAGCGTGAGCAGAGCTCGCAACACACACACACACACACACGGAGGTTGCTTGCGGAACATTGAGCAGAACGCGCTGTAAACATGGAGCGGAGAGCACAGCGCACACACACAGCGGAACGCGCTTAGAAGTTATGCATCTTCGGAAGCGGACTCGCACGCAAAGTCATAAAACACGCTGAGCCAGAGTCAAACCATCGCCGAACACGGAGGGGCGCGGCGGCTTTTTAGTATATTTAGTAATTTTCGGCAGCCTAAATTTCGTTGCATCCCTAATTTTAAGACACCCATGCTCTCGCGGGCCATATAAAATAATGTGGTGGGCCGGATTAGGCCCGCGGGCCTTGAGTTTGACACATGTGCCGTAGTGTGTTACTAATGGTTTTCTTTGAGACTGTGGTCCCAGCTCTCTTCAGGTCATTGACCAGGTCCTGCCGTGTAGTTCTGGGCTGATCCCTCACCTTCCTCATGATCATTGATGCCCCACGAGGTGAGATCTTGCATGGTGCCCTAGACTGAGGGAGATTGACCGTCATCTTGAACTTCTTCCATTTTCTAATAATTGCGCCAACAGTTGTTGCCTTCTCACCAAGCTGCTTGCCTATTGTCCTGTAGCCCATCCCAGCCTTGTGCAGGTCTACAATTTTATCCCTGATGTCCTTACACAGCTCTCTGGTCTTGGCCATTGTGGAGAGGTTGGAGTCTGTTTGTTTATTGAGTGTGTGGACAGGTGTCTTTTATACAGGTAATTAGTGGAGAACAGGAGTGCTTCTTAAAGAAAAACTAACAGGTCTGTGAGAGCCGGAATTCTTACTGGTTGGTAGGAGATCAAATACTTATGTCATGCAATAAAATGCAAATTAATTAAAAATCCTACAATGTGATTTTCTGGATTTTTTGTTTTAGATTCCATCTCTCACAGTTGAAGAGTACCTATGATAAAAATTACAGACCTCGACATGCTTTTATAAGTAGGAAAACCTGCAAAATCGGCAGTGTATCAAATACTTGTTCTCCCCACTGTAGATGTAACAGAATTACTGAATGTGAAATGTAAGTTTCTGATGTTGTTTTATGATATTATGTACGAGACAGAAATCAGAGGATAAACAGTGAAATGACGAGTCTGTACATTCATGTAAATAAATGTTTGAAAGAATATTTTAAATAATCAAACTTTTTTTTTTTTTTTCTAAGATAAAAGGACTTGTAAATGTGTTTGTGTTTGCAGGGTGGTTTGATACTGAGGTCAGTGTGATAAAGATCATCAGCATGAGATGTTCTTAAGCTTGTGGTTTTCTTTTGCTCTATTTATGTTTTGCGGGTCGAACCCTGAAACCCTTCAGCCTCCTGCAGGTGTGAGAAAAACAGGATATAGTTTTCATTACCAATGGTCACAGACTTTCCACTCCATAAAACAGATGCTATAAATGTGTGTAATAGCCTATATGAAAAATTAAAATCTTGTTCATAATATATCTCAGTTCTTTCTTCAAAAGGATTTAGTCTGGTCATCAAGTAAAGCTTTTTGCTAACAAGTCCAATCAACCGCAGTAGAGCTGTCAAAATGGCTGAAAAGCTCAATTCAAATTTCTTTCTTAACTTGCTGATCAATACTTTTGCTGATTTAGTTTTCAGGTCATTCTTTTCTGTTTTTAGTAAAAAAAAATCTGATGTTACAACTGCTTATACCTTTACTGTAGAATTATAAAAATTAAAAAAATGCTATAATTTCTTGTTTATTGTCCAAATATAGTAAATTGATTCTTTTTACACTATATTTGAAATTTAAAACATTGTCACAGCATTAAATCAATTAAAACAGCATTAACATATAGGGTGACTTAATCTAGTTTTTATTCTGATGAAATCAATGTTTCCAGATTCTAGAGAAATATTCAGAAATCATCTGATTATTATCATAAAAGACAGTGAGAAAAGTTTATATTCTGCAAAGGAGAAAGTCTGAGTCTGAAATCTGAATAATTCATTATGCATTTTACTTTCTCACTCTCAGGACTGATTGAAATATTTACATATAAACTGATCAATATTCATTTTAAATGCATTGTCATTATTGTGATGTGCAAATTATTTTTAATCTGAGCTTAAGTTTTGGTCAGAATGTTTCTCATGAACACTGGAGGTGTTTTTGTGTTTGTGTGTGTGTGTGTGTGTGTGTGTGTGTGTGTGTGTGTGATGAACAGACAGTTTTTTCCGTCCAGCTCAAAGCCACAGAAAACATGTGAAGGTTGAGGGTCTCAGTTCAGTTTAATTAAACACACTTACTCAGGAAACCCACAGAGAGACACATGAGACTGAACAGAGAGACAGAAGATGAACAGAAGACAATAAAGACTAACAGCTGATCATTCAGTAATTCAACATTTAATGAGTGATGAATTGAGGAAAAGACTGAAAAATGTTTATGATCAACAAATGAATTATGTGTGATTTGACAATTTTTCTATTTTAAAAACAGATCAAACTAAATGAAAACAATGAGCCCACAAGTCAGTGATACAGTGTGTCTGTGTTTAAAATGTAATACCTTTGTATTGTTTAAGTTAGGAATATTATGTTAATAAAACAAACAGCATCTCCAGGTTTACTGTATTATAGTATGTTTACTAGGTTAAAGGGATAGTTCACTTTGAAATTAAATGTTGGTATGTTTTAGCGTACCTCAAGGGCATCCAAGATGTAGGTGTCTTTTTTTCCGCAGTAGTTTCAATTTTGAGATTTTTAGGTCAAACCGTTCTTGTCGAGTGGTTTGTGTGAGAAAACTAACAGTATTTATATCGTTTTTACCTCTAATAACACAGCCACGTCCAAGTGATCTGAGGGCGCGGGCGCTTCCTATTGTGTGACGTGTGCGCAGACTGGTGCATAGATATATACACACTAGATGTCGCCTCGTTCCAATGAACTGCCGTAGCCAAGGCGGAATCTATTGTATATTCTATGCACCAGTCTGCGCACACGTCACACAATAGGAAGCGCCCGCGCCCTCAGATCACTTGGACGTGGCTGTGTTATTAGAGGTAAAAACGATATAAATACTGTTTGTTTTCTCACATAAACCGCTCGTTTCGTGTCTTAGGCCATCAATGTGTACTTACGATGGGGAATTGTTTAATTTGGACGATGGGGAATTGTTTTAATCTGGACTCTGTGCATGCTCTTTGAGACAGTGACCATAGACCTGCATTATATGACTGACAGACAAGAACGGTTTGACCTAAAAATATCAAAATTGAAACTACTGCAGAAATAGACACCTACATCTTGGATGCCCTTGAGGTAAGCTAAAACTTAAAATCTAATTTAATTTCCGAGTGAACTATCCCTTTAAAGACACTTGCTTGTGTCTCAGTCCTTTTTGTGTTTGCAGGGTGGTTTGATACTGTGGTCAGTGTGATAAAATAGCAGGCATAATATCCAAAATCAGTTAACTCAAAGTTTTTGCTGACACAATAAAAACACAAACTAACACAAATTTTCTTACATTCACTATGATATTCATTAGAATCTGCATGAAAACAAGAGATGAAAACTTCAGCCAGATGGCGCTCTTTCTCAGTGTTTAATTTAGTACTGAGTCAAAGGAGGTCAATATGATGTCATACTTTAAAAACCCTTACTAACAGCCCTCTTGCACATAGAGAACATTCAGCATAAAAAAGACAAACATCCTGTGACTGAACAGAAACTCATAATTGTGAAAATTACAGTTACTTGTACAGTTACTCCATTATTAATACCGTTTATAATGCACATAATGGACAGCTAAAGTGGGCGTGTCTAGAGCAACTGGCCACTCAAGAAGTCATCAGGGGGGCATGGTTTTCTATTATTTTGAAGGTACCCCCGGGCGCCGCCATTGGCTAGCGGACCCCCACCTGCTGTTAGTATCCCATTGACTCCCATTCATTTTGGCGTCACTTTGACAGCGAATAACTTCACATCTGAGGCGTTTAAAGACTCCATTTGTCCATTTTTTATTTCTAAAGAAACACGAAAATGTATAAAAGGCTTCATTACCTTGTAGCTTCTGTTATGGCCCCGTAGAAGCAATTTTTGTAAAAATAGGCTAACGACATACCCACGCGACTCTCTGTCGCACAGTAGAGAGATTACCGTATGGACAGGAGGAGAAGCTCGCGGGCAATCGGGGGGACGTGGAGGCAAAGTGACAAAATAATTAATCAGAATACCTAGCAAACGTTTCTTCGTAGCTCGTGGACAGCTCCTATTCACACTCTCCGTCTCTGCAAGTTTCGGAAGGGAATGATTCAGATTTCTCTTGACACAGCTACTAGAAGACAGACGGGTTGCTTACGTCACATCTACGTCGTCAAGCTCAGTTTGAGTCTGCGCAGTACGCTGGACCCCCAGGAAGTAAGAGTTTCTAATTGGCTTCACTTTGTCTCCGTTGAATCCAATGGGGTCGCTGTGTCCATTTCTTTTACTGTCTATGGAAGTCATATGATGATCAAGTGTGAACATCCTCAACACAAAACCAAGCCAAAATACAACTGTAAAGAATCAGATTCATGGAACTAATTGCTTTTATAAATATCTGCTCACTACAGAAGTCTCATCTGTTCAAATAAACTGATTTATGATTTGTTGATGTTTGTAATGTTTCATTGAAGGTCACTTATCCAGCATCATAAGACATTTCTGAAGTGTAATTTGATGTTACAATGATTATAGATGTACAGCACCTTCAGTAAACACACAAACAGCTCTCTTATTGAACCCTCTGGCTCCATCTAGTGGCAGATAGAAGTTCATGTTCTATTGATATTATAATATATGATTCTATTGATATCATATAATTCCAATGACTAAACATGACATTTCTTGGTTTTATGTAGTTGTGTTGTATGGTAGTTGACACAGAACATAATTTTCTTTGTGTTCTGAAGTGATGAAATGTAAATGGCACAGATTTACTCGCCTCCTGCATGTTCAAAAATAAAGAGTGAATCATTGGAGGAATGAAACTTTGACCTAATTTAATAAGTACATAGAGCCTTTGTCCATGCAGATTGCAGTTTTTGATGACTAAATCAGAGATGAAAGGAAGGAAGCAGAAAAACTCAAGTTCACCTGTCATCAGTGATGCTGATGTTCCTCTGACAGCTGCTGTCCGAGGTGCTGAATCCACATCAAACCTTCATATTATTATTGTCTTTATGCATAAAGTATCCAAACAAATCCAGATGTGGCCTGTTTCCTCCTAAAAAAATGTTAATGTTTCTTGCAAGTGATAAAAATGTTAAGTACTACTGTTTATTTATTTATTTTTTTTTGCATTTCAACATTTTTTTATACAGGTTATAGGAAGTGAACTTACATGAAAATTATAGTTTCACTCTCTAGAGTAAGATTTGATGAAGCAATGGAAGTAGATGAAAACAAGTCTCAGCATTTCAATGTTTCTCCAGTTTGTGTGTTTAAAGGGTTAGTTCAGCCAAAAAGGAAAATTCTGTCATTAATTACTCACCCTCATGTCGTTCCACACCGGTAAGACTTTTGTTCATTTTCGGAACACAAATGAAAATATTTGTACTAAAATCTGAGCGATTTCTGTCTCTCCATTGACATATGCCACTAACACTGTGATGCTTCAAAAAGTTAATAAAGAGATCGTAAAACTAATCCATATGAATTGAGCGGTTTAGTAAAAAAAATTTAAGAGACTCGATCACTTTATATGATGAACAGATTTAATTTAGGCTTTTATTCACATATAAACATTTATAAACTCACACATCAGTTGTGGTAAATGGAAGCTCAAGCAAGTTTGCTTGACGTGCGAGAGCCAATGAGGTTCATCTTCGTGTGTTACTGATTGACAGCTGCTGTCCGTGGTGCTGAATCCAGAACTGCCTGTTAAAGTGACAGAAGCATCAATCAGACTCAGACTTCAGCTGATGATCCTCTGAATGAGATGTTCAGATCTGAAGACATCTGAAGACTTCTTAGAGCAAAACAAGTTACACAACTTATGGAAGTTCATATGACAACAGTTGTATTTAGAAAAATGTAAACGTATGATATTATTTTTATAGGCATAATGTAAACATTCTTATGGTTGAGGAGAGATCCCCTGACATGATTGTAAAGCGCTTTGGGTGTACAGTAGTACATATGAAAGCGCTATATAAATGCCCGATTCTATTCTATTCTATTCTTATGTGCAAATTTGTTTTAAGTAATTTTTTTAATTTGCTCTATATTTGTTGAGAGTAAAATTACATTATAATATGTTTAAATTTCAGTGCTAGATTCATTGATAGATTCATTTAGTTAGAATTGAAAAATGTTGTACATAGTTAGCTGTTCAGGCAACTAAAATAGTGTTCACAAATTCTAGCTATTTTTTATTTTTTTGGCTTGTGCATTACTACAATAAGTAAACTACTGTTTAAGACAGACCAGAACATGTTGAAATTAAATGCTTTTTGAGGTGGTAATAAGATGTTAAGCTTTGAATGTACTAAAAAAATAGAAAATAATAATAATTTATTATTATTGGCTTGTGCCTATTGTTAAATAAACTGTTTTTGAGAATTGAATTTTCTTGTGCCTTATTTGTTCACATGGTTTGGGTAAGATTAGGCTGGGTTATGGCTCAGTTTTGGGGTTTCTGGTTAAAGGGTGGTGTCGATATGGTTAACTTATGGCTGAAAATTGGTACCAATAATAAAACCTGTTTTGGCCCAATTCAGGGCCAGTTAAAGGTGACTAACTGGCTGAGATTCGGGCCAGTTATGGCCCATGTGTGACCCTTGTCTTTAATCCAGTTCTGGGCCACTTCAGGGCCGTCATTCTTTGCGGTACTTGGGCCGAGGGAAAAGTGATTGTGTGGCCCGGAGCTGGGCCAGAAAAAATTGCTATGTGGGCATTCAGGCATGCTATCCGCCCTTTTGTGAGGACAAAAAAAGTGTTACAAACTTTAAAGGCAATTTTCTCAATGTTTCGATTTTTTTGCACACTCAGGTTCCAGATTTTCAAATAGTTGGACGACCAAATAATGTCATATCCTAACAAACCATACATCAATGGGAAGCTTATTTATTCAGCTTTCAGATGATGAATAAATCTCAATTTAAAAAACTGGTTTTGTGGTCCAGGGTCACAATATCGTCAATAAAACAGCTTTACTGTATCGTGTATTTTTTATTTAATTAATTAATTTCCTCATTATAAATTTACAATCTCTTATTTTCACTAGCCTGTCAAGACAGATTATTTGTAATGCTGCATTGCGTCATATTGACTAGTCCCACACACCGTAAAAATCTGACTGGTTTCTCTACTTTGGCAAAATGTTATGTTTGGAATTGTTAATTGGAAAAAAGAGCAATTACACAAAAACAAAAAAAATATTTTTTTTCTTTTGTTAACAAAATTTTATATAGCATACATAAATGTAAGTTTTCAGGTCAGAAACCACTTTTCTATGTGTTACTTACTGAAGTACAACATTACTTTGGGACCTTCTCTGACTAAAACATTTGAAATATGCAAGTCTTTTAATCTTTTCCTTTGACATGTAATCTTTTCTGATTTGTTAGGCCTGACTTGTGTCTTGTCTTTTTTTTCCCCTTTCATTTATTTGTTCTACATTTTGACTGTTTCCTTCTTTGTTTATATAATGTTCTCAATAAAAAGAGTAACTCACGCTGCTCAACGTCGACAGGTCGTCGAAAGCAAAAGTGAACCCAATCTTTCCAGAAAGGTCTTTCCATAAATTAGTCAAGTGTACATGTGATGGCCACTTTGAGGAAGCGCTTTTGCCGTCCGTTTATGATCACGTGACGTGATACAGGATTCATTTTGAAAACTGAGGTAATTTACTGACGTTACTGGGATAAAACCTATTTAAACAAAATGGTAAATGTTTCTTACAAATGTATCTGCTTTTTCACACACCACACAACTAAACAGCGCATAAACTGAAATAAGACTGAATTTATGACACAAGAAGTAGTAATATTTGATGCCAAATATTTTATTTATCAGACAGCTTAACAGAAGAATGAATTTCGATATGATTGTCATGGCAACCCCGTTTCAAACACTATACCTTTTAGTTTCTACAACAGTAATATAATAATTGATTTGTGTTTTTTTTTTTAATCTCAAGGGGCTCTTTTATATTAATTTGAAACACGTTTCCCTCCATCTGGGGTATTTGGTCTCTGAAACCTTATTTACATTTTATTACCATTATCCACAAAGCAAAAATATAAACATTTTCCTTTTTCTTCGCTGTCTGCTTGAGATCTGAAACAGACTCTGTCGATCGTGACAAGAGAGAAGAAAGGAGGAGGGTAAAGTAGTTGGATGCCAATGTAATCTGGGAGATTGTTTGTCCCATCAAAGAACAATAATTCACAAGTCAACCACTAGAGGTCCTACCAGTGCTGTGAATCCAGTAAAGACATTACAGACTTAAATGTCTTGAAGGTTAATCAGGTTTATTGAAGCACTGGTCCTAGTTGTAAAAACAGAGTAAAACAGGCAGAGGAAACTCTTAATAGAATACATTAATACATAAAATGAAATACTTTTGCATTTGAATAATAATAAGTTGTGCAGATATCACTTGTCTGATTTCTAATCTTACGCCCCAATCTTAAGAACAAAAAATACCGAATAACAACAAACTCTATACTAACAGATTAAACTCAAACAAACTTCAAATATATATATATATATGTAATTACACACAAAAAATTAAACAAATAAGAAACAGACTTTACATCAGTCTAGCACACAATTACTGTCATTCTCTCACAAAGAGTCAAAGAGAACAAATGAGTCTTAATGTGTGATGAACATGTTTATATTGGTTGTGGTCTGAACAGATGTATAAATTATTCCACAACTATACAATCATCCACCAATCGTTCATTAAACGATTGAACACAGGCTTTGTGTTCGCTGGTCTCTATCACTCATTTGACGCTGCTGTAGATCACTGATGCATCTTCCACAATCTGAACAGCTGATCGCCTAAACAATCAAAACAAACAGGAGCACAACAATATTATTGCCCAGATTAAATGATCTGTGGTTGTTAAGATAGTACTGGTTAAATTGGTGCTGGTTAAGTTGGTGCTGGTTAAGTTGCACTGGTTAAATTAGTACTGGTTAAGCTGGTACTGGTTAAGTTGGTGCTGGTTAAATTAGTACTGGTTAAGCTGGTGCTGGTTAAGTTGGTTCTGGTTAAGTTGCACTGGTTAAATTAGTACTGGTTAAGCTGGTACTGGTTAAGTTGGTGCTGGTTAAATTAGTACTGGTTAAGCTGGTGCTGGTTAAGTTGGTGCTGGTTAAGTTGCACTGGTTAAATTGGTACTGGTTAAGTTGGTACTGGTTAAGTTGGAACTGGTTAAGTTGGTGTTGGTTAAGTTGGTATTGGTTAAATTAGTACTGGTTAAGCTGGTACTGGTTAAGCTGGTGCTGGTTAAGCTGGTACTGGTTAAGTTGGTACTGGTTAAGTTGGTATTGGTTAAGCTGGTTGAGTTGGTTTTTCCTCACCTCACTGCAGCATCAGGCTGATGAACTCTAATATCGTCATATTGACATTCATTCTGCCGTGCAAAGACAAAAGTCCGTAACTTCGTTTTTGGTCGAAAATGAGTTATTTATATTTCTGGCACATTCAAGACCTCCTTTATCATGTGGATGAGTATCTTGAATCAATTCTGTTGTTTTTTCGAAAAAATAATGAGTTGTCTTAACAGTAACTTCCAAAAGCCCATGAGAAACCAAGGCAGAACACCGTAACATCAGTTACCGCTCTTTGGCTTTGTTTTGGAACACTCAAATCGAGTTACGGTACTCTGCCTTTGTTTAGCCGCGCATCAATATGAAGTTAATATGCCGGTGTTCTATCAAATAATGCTACCTACCACATTGTACGGATATCTGCCTTTGTTTTACTGTCCATTAAAATTTAAATTACGGTGTAGCCTGTGTACTTTGTACACAGTCCCTCTAACTTCTGATGTCCTCAGAGCTTTGTCCTGCACAAACGCGGTCAGAACATTTAGTATGGTCTGAACCCGCTTCATCGATAAACGTGCAATATCGATCGGGAAGGATTATGCAGAGTTGACAGAAAAATGTTACACATGCCGTAGCAGATGAATACAACAAAGAACTAAAGCTCCGCCTCACCCAGTTCGGGTACTGGACCTGGTTGAAACACTCATGCATCTAGCTGGCAGAGTGCCAAAACTTCACTGGTCGAGCCAATGCTGGACTAATATATCTATGGAGGAATTTTGTCATGTCAAATGTATTAATAATGCCATCAGAATGCAACCAAAGCACAGGATACAATGTTAAAAAAAAAACTGTGAAATTTACGGTAAAAAAACGGCAGCTGTGGTTGCCAGTATTTTACCGTAAAAAATATGGTAGCAACCTTACTTTGAAAAAAACAACAACAACAACAAAAAACAACCTTCAGCAGGATTTAAATGTGTGGTAAAAAAAAAACATCAGCTGTGGTTCCCAGTACTTTACCATAAAAAATACAGTAGGAACCTTTTAGTTTTCACGGGACAACCGTTATATTACATAAACCGATAAATGTTATCATTAAATTTCACTAAAGTATTAAAGTCTGCTTTATATCTTTGTAATATACTGATAACCATTATAATAACACAAGTGGTAAAAAAGAAAAGCACACGATGATTTAAGTACACCATTAGTTTTTCACAAACTGAGGCACATGTTAATATTGAGAAGGTGCACAGTGTCATACACACAAACACAAAACACCATCATGGTGACACACACGACTCCAAATAATGCCATAAACATTCATTAAACAATATATGATGTAATATAAACCCCAAATGTATCAAACTGACAACAAAAACCAAGAATAAACATAATTATTTAAATGAAATAGCATCAAATGTGAAGTGTCACAGGGAATTCTGGGAATGTCCATTTAGAGAAACAACAGGAACAGAAAAAAGAGACGAGCAGAAACACAAGAACTACAACTGACTTCAGCCACAGCCTTAGATGAAATCAACTGAAGATAAAAAACATTAAATCTGTGAAGATCTCAGCAGAGGAGGATTAAACAACTCCACAAACAGAATTACCAGCTTCACTTATTACTAACCAGACTGACTTTATTTCTGTCAGACGTCTACAGTTCTGTTTGAGAATTAACAGAGGTTTAGATGCTGATGATTTATTGTTTCATTTGAAGTCACCATGATGGAGATCAGTGACTGCTTTAGTTGGGCTCTTGACCCTTGACTTTCTGACATTAGTTTTTCTCTGCCTGCTGTAACTCTGTATTTATAAAACATACTGATTATGGCTAGGAAATCAGAGAGAAAATTAATCATGTGATGTTGGTTGTGTATCAGTGATGGCAATCACCATGTTTGATTCACTGAGCTCTTATAGAGTCTTATCTTTGATTATATGTGTTATTAATTTTACAGTATTGATTGTAGTAGCCCTATGATTCTACAGCATGTGATCCATCATTGCTGTGATAATCAGAAGAATTTTTAAAACATTGCGTACATTAAAGGTTTGAACTGCTGTATCTTTTAGACACACACAGACATCAAGAGTCAGCGTATGAATCTCAACAATGGTGATGATAAAAGTGCAGCGCACTTGATGGAGCCTCCAATCAAAACTCATCAGTATCTCCCAGCATGCATTGCAGCAGGAATACATTATGCTGAATTGCCTTAGTATTTTCTTTTATTATTATATCTGCTTTTATTTTTGATGTTGTTTTTGTTGCAGCTTTTTAGTAGCTTGTTTTGTGATGTTCAGAGTTTTATCTGATTATTGTGTTGATTGTCACCGTTGTTGAGATTCATACGCTGAATCTTGATGTCTGTGTTGGTTTAAATCAAGCAGTAGTTCAAAACCTTTTTTCTACACCATGTATTTTTAAAGTTCTTCAGATTATCTGTTGCTCACTTACAGAGATATTATACTCAATAATATGAAATATTTATTTTTAATATTATAATTAATATTATCACTTTGCTCATAAAGTGAGAGATAAGACTCTTTATGAGATCAGTGAATCAGGCCACAATATGACGATTATGTCATCATTAACCTGCCATCATCACCTGGTCACATTTTCTCTCTGATTTTCATGCCATAACGTTTGTGTTATATAACCACACAGTTAAGGCAGTCAAAGTAAATCTAAAGTTAAAAAGTTAAGGGTCCAAGAGCCCAACTAAAGCAAACACTCATCTCCATAATGGTAACTTCAAACTTTATTATTTTCAATAAAACATCAACGTCTAAACCTCTGGTAATTCTCAATAATTAGATTACAGGAAACCACAGCTGGCAGGTTTTTATTTTTTATATAAAAGTTCAGTTCAATGTTCAATGCCATAAAACCTAAAATATTACTACCGTATTTTTTACGGTAAAGTACTGGCAACCACAGCTGCCAGTTTTTTTCCGTAATATTTAGATCACTGCCATAAAACCTAAAATATTACTACCATATTTTTTACAGTAAATCGCCTGCAACCAGCTGCCATTTTTTTACCGTAAACTTTAGTTCAATGCCGTAAAACATAAATATTTATACCGTATTTTTTACGGTAAAGTACTGGCAACCAGCTGCCAGTTTTTCACCGTAATTTTTAGTTCGATGATGTAAAACTTTGTAAAATTAGTAAAGATTTGCTACCGTATTTTTTACGGTAAGGTATGGTAAATGCAACGGTAAGTTTTTTTTTTTGCAGTGTACTTCCAAAATCCGTACATTTAACAGTACACTGTTAACCCTTGCTGTAAAATTCTGACAATATTATACCATTTTCCATTAAAACAGTAATATACCGTAGAAAATAAAAGTAGCCTACAGGAATATACTGTGAATTAACAGTGCTCAAAATCGACACTCAGAGGCTGTTTTCCCAATCACACCCTATACCCTCATTCACTATTCCCTACATTAGTTCACTAATATAGTCCACTTGAATGAAAAGAAGTGAGTGAATTGAGAAACTGATGAACACCTGATAAGCAGAATCACTGAAGGACAGAGAAACAAGAACAGAAAAAAGAGAAACACAAAAACTACAACTGACTTCCAGCCACACTGAGTGTGAAACCAGTTTACAAACCAGTTTACGATTATTTCTTTCATACATGTACAAAAGTTCTTGTTGAGAATTAACAGAGATTTAGTTATTAATAAAGTTTGTTGTCACCATGATGGAGATCAGTATTTGCTTTAGTTGGTCTCTTGTCCCTGGACTTCTTACCATTCTTTTCTCTCTGACTGCTGTAACAGTGAGTTTATAAAACACATTTGTTATGGCAAGAAAAAGTCAAGAGGAAGATGATTTTTATTTTTTTGCGATGATGTCACAATCATTCTGGACATGCCTGATTTTCAGATTTTTCCTGTATATAATCATTGAAATTATAGTTATCTCATATTTAGCATATATCTGTGAATCTACAAAATGAAATCAATATTTCTGTTATCAGGTCTTCTGAAAATAACAATCATATAGTGCATTCAATTTTATTTTACTCCTGCTTGACTGAGACCCACACAGATATCAACAATCAGCATATGAATCTCAAAAATGGTGAAAAGTTTCATGTCGCAATGCATGCTGGGTTCCAGGATAATATAAAACTCCCAGCATGCACTGCTGCATGAATAATAATAAAAAATAAATATTGCCTCCATTGTTGAGATTCATGTGTTAAATTGTGATATCTCGGTGATTCTAAAACACAGTGTAGCTCTGTTTCTCTGGTTATGCATCATGTGTTTAAAAAAAAGAGTCATTGTATCTTATTGCTGCGCTTTCACAGTGGTGGTAATGTAACACTTTCGATTGAGGATTAAACTCTGAATAAGTGAGAATGAATTCCTTAGTGAATGAACAGGCAATATGATGATTTTGTCATCATAGTCATTATAACTGCAGTCATTCATAAACTGTGTGCGCACAAGTGTGAATTGCAAAAACACAGCTCAAGCAGCAAAAGAAACACTAATGTTTTAGCATCAGCATCCCAACTAAAGCAAGCACTGATCTCTATAACGGTAACTACAAACCAAACATTTTCAATTAAACATCTCAATAACAACTTCTGTATGACAGAAATAAAGTCATACTGGTTAATAATAAGTGTTATAATGTGTAATGGCTGGAAGTCAGTCGTAGTTATTGTGTTTCTCTATTTTCTGTTCTTGTGTTTCTCTTTTCTTCAGTGATTCTGCTTACAATCACTTACATATTCCCTTAATTATCTCACTGCATCGTTACTTTTTACTCGTAGTGTGGATTTTCCTGTGGGGTTGAAAGGGTTAACTGTGTAAGATAAAAAAAGACACACCCACAAAATGTATTTTAACAGTAATAAACTGTAAGTTATAAAACAGGTTTATACTGGCAACACTGTTGCCAGTAGTTTACTGTAAAATAAATTTTTTGGGTCACCGTTGTGCAGAAGAGTAGAGCCTGTGCTTCAGTCCAGGAGAAGATCTACAAACATTGTTGATTTGCTGCATGTTGCTTTATTTAACAGGCGGTGACTGTGCAGTTGCTGGTCCAGTGGAAATCTTTTTATGTGCAATAGTTTTTTAGTGGTCTTAAATGAAAGAAGTTCACAGTAATACTTTGCTCACATTATTAATGCATTATAAATTTAAGTTAATACATTTAAATGACAGTTGGTCAATTTAAGGCAGTCGGTTTCTGCAAGTGTAATTAGTTAACTATAAATTTAGTGCATTTTTACAGAAACAAACTAGATTACAGTAAAGAACTGTACAATTAACAGTATTTTACTGGCAACAGTGTTGCCAGTATTTTACTGTAAAAAAACCCGGTAAGGTCTAACAGTGTATATTAATGTAAAATTACATGAAATGTCCCGTGAGAGCTATTACAGTTTTTCACTGTATATAGTAAGGGTACATACCGTTAAGGAATTAACTTTTTTCGTTGCTTTTTTTACAGTTTTTTACTGTTAAAATTATGAACATTTTTTACAGTGTAGCAATAAGTAGATGGCTTTAAATAATTGTAAATCATACAAAATAAATGCCATGATCACTAGATTTTATACAGGTGTTACTATAATGATTTTGTTAATGGTGATTAGCAACCAAATAGTAATAATGTGGAAGTTATTGCCTTTTGCCTTGACAAGTTGGTACTGGTTAAGTTGGTGATGGTTAAGTTGGTACTGGTTAAGTTAGTACTGGTTAAGTTGTTTTTCTCACCTCACTGCAGCATCAGGCTGATGAACTGTTATATCATCATATTGACATTCATTCTCCTCTGCTCTCTTTGTCTCTGTCTTTCTGTGATGTTGGACAGTTGCGTACAGGATCTCCACAGTATCTCTGGATTCAGGAGTTTCTCCTCTTAATTTTTTGGGTTTCACATTGGCATACAGAGCGTGATTGGCTGAATCCAGTTCAGAAAGAGGCTTGTCATGGACTGAAACGCTCTGTGACGCATCAGAATAGAGATCATTCTGAAATACAAGAACATTTGTAATTATTATTAAGACATGTAAATCAGATTGATCTGAAGATTCTCAGTCTAGAGGAGTTTGCCTCAAACTTTTCAGATCAAGTATCAGGTTAGATCAAATCAATGTAGTGATGTAAAATACACACAGCAAAATCCCCAGTGTTAAATTAACACTCCTCAGTGTACATATGTGTCCACACTACAGGGTGTTAAAAATTAACACTGAAGCAGTGTTGAAGTTAATGAGATAATTAAGTTAACACTGAAGCAGTGTTGAAGTTAATGAGATAATTAAGTGATTAATTAAGTGATGATTGGCCACTAGTGGTGACACCTGATGATAACAAGCAGACTCACTGAAGGAAAGAGAAACAAGTACAGAAAAAAAGAGAAACACAAGAACTACTGACTGAACCATTATTGCACTTATTATTTAACCAGTTTGACTTTATTTCTGTCATACATCTACACACGGTCTTATTTAGATTTAACAGAAGTTTAGATGGTAATGTTTTATGGAATGTTTCGTTTCATGTCACCATTATGGTGACCAGTGGTTGCTTTAGTTGGGCTCTTGACCCTTTATTATTTAACATTAGTTTTTCTCTGGTTGCTCCAACTCTGTGTTTATAAAGCATATGTGTTGTGGCAAGAGAAACTATGATTTGGGCTGTGTTTCCTGAAAGCATCGCAAGCCTAATTTGATCGTATAGACCATTTGTTGCAGTTGGTCTGTGATCAAGTTAGGCCTAAGATGCTATTGGGACTGCAGCCCTGGTTATGTTTTGATGATGAAATTACTAGAGACCTGATTTACTGATGGTACCCATCATCAGAAACTAATTATCTAAAGGTTTTATTAATTTTTCACTACAGTAATTACTTCCAGCAATGTTTTAAAGATCTGAAGGATTTAAAATCACACACAGACATCAATAATCTACATATGAATCTCAACAATGGTGACAATCAAACAAATGCTTAATGTTGCAGTGCATGATGGGAGCCACCAATCAGAACGCATCAATGGCTGACATCATGCATTGCAGCATGAATAAATTATGCAGCTTAATTGTCCTGTAATTTTCATTGTTCTTTCTGTTGGCTTTTATTTTGCTATTGTTTTGTTCTGACTTTAGTAGCTTGTTTTGTGATGTTCAGAGTTGATCTGTTCGTCACTAGTTTGTTTATTGTCACCATTGTTGAGATTCATATGCTGATTCTTGATGTCTGTGCGTTTAAACACAGTAACTTCTTTGCTCAAAGTATTTTCCAAATTTTTCATATTGCTATTGGATCTCAAACTGTAGAATCTCAGAGCTACAATCACCAATACTAAAACAAGACATCAAGCATATAGTCAAAAATTTAGATTCTGAATGACATCAGTGAATCAGGTCACTACATGATAATGTTTTTATCATCAAAACATATTGTGAGCAGGTCATGTTTTCTCTTGCAGTAACAAATGTGCTTTATAAACACAGAGTTGTAGCAACCAGAGAAAAACTAATATTAAAAAATGAAAGGGTCAAGAGCCCAACTAAAGCAAACACTGACCACCAAAATGGTAACTTGAAAAGAAAAATTCCATAAAACATTACCATCTAAACTTCTGTTAAATCTCAAGACCTTGTGTAGATGTATGACAGAAATAAAATCAAACTGGTAATAATAAGTGCAACAATGTGTAATGACTCGAAGTCAGTTGTAGTTCTTGTGTTTCTCTTTTTTCTGTTATTGTTTTTTTCTCTTTCCTTCAGTGATTCTGCTTATTAACATCAGGTGTCACCACTAATGGCCAATCATCACTTAATTAATCACTTAATTATCGCATTAACTTCAACACTGCTTCAGTGTTAACTTAATTAACTCATTAACTTCAACACTGCTTCAGTGTTAATTTTTAACACCCTGTAGTGTGGACACATATGTACACTGTGTTGTACATATTTAACACTGGGGATTTTGCTGTGCAGGTATATTTCATTAATTCACACATGGAGTGGAGAAGAATAGGGCAGAATGAGTAAATGAAGTGAAATGTTCATTCATCACAGTATGTGTTAATACTGTAAGGATGGACTTTTACTAAGACTGAATTCAAGAATTCTAACCTGCAATAAAACAATAAAACTCACTAATCTGAAGAAGAGATCTATGGGACAGAGAGCACAACACAACTTCTCCAATCTCGTATCTTCCCCCATGCTGAGCTCCTGACTCCTCACACTATCTTCTCCCCTCCAGGTCTCATTCAGTCATGCAAAACACACACACACCTACTGTCTCCAGTTGTTTTATGAGAGGTCAAAGTAAATACTTTTGGTGCGAATGGTAAAGAAGTTTCATTCCCGCAGCAGCAGAACAGTCAGAAAAAAGAAAACAATGCCTGTTCTTCTGTTGTGGGAGATGCCCCAATAAAGATTGTTGATAACGTTTGTATTTATCCCCCAAACTCAGGCGTGACCACTTGAGGCACGAGAAAGGATCCAGCAAAAGCTGAATAAATATTTGGGTGCTAATGTAGATGTTTATTGTTCTTTTGTTCCACTTGGGTATTTAAAGGGGATTGGCAAACCACTCAAGGAAGCATCTGTAAACAGAACTTCTGTTTAATCCTTTTTAATTGATGCTTAACCCTGCCTGGCAAAATAAATGTTACATCTTGATTTATTCTGAAGTATTCTGAAATCATTATTTTAGTAAATTAAGGAGGCTGGTGCTACCGCAAATCTTAGTTAAGGTAGGTCAAACTAAAGGCGCATGTATTGATTTCTGTCTATCACTGATTTAGCAAGTTGTATGGAAATGGCTAAAATAAACTACACTTTTTTGTACGAGTGAGCAGTAGGCAACCGACTTTAGAGGTATTAGCTAACCCTACATCCACTGACTAAAATCAGAATTAGCAAGTTTGTGTCCGTGAGAAACACGATCCGGCCGACATGATCTCTATGCAGCATTGGGTCCATAATGCATTAATAACTGAAAGTATGGAAGGTCAAGAATAATAAAAGATCTAAATTAAATCACAATTCATCTTTTGATCAGCTGTTAAGAGAGAAAATCAATAAAAACAAAGAGTCACTTAAATTTAGAGTCAGATTAAATTATTCATGGAGTCAGAATTAAAATTGGAAATCAACTGTTTAATAAATTAAAGTGAATTTTCCAGAAGGGCCGGTGATTGGAGCTTACAATGATTATGCAATTAGACCAACAAACCTATATTAAAACAGTAAATATATATAAGTATTCCATTAAACCATGGGAAAATTAGTCAAATGTCTTCATTAGTTTTATTTATTAATAAAAAAAAAATTCTGGATTGTCTTGATAAATACTTTGATAATGTTAGTTTCTCATCAGTTCGTACAGTCACAGTCTGAGACACAGATAACGGCTGATCGACTGAATTTCTGCTTCTGTAAAGTCGTGTTGTGTTTGGATGATTTACCTCTTTCACTGTGAGATCTTCAGCTTTAACACTCCTTTGTTTCTTCCTGTTATAATCACAGACATTAACAGCATATGGACAAATGTATTAAATTAAGAGAAAATATGAACACTGTTTTTAAAGATTACTAATAATCAAATACAAATTAGCCATTTTCTTCTACATCAGACCAAAAGTGAACTTATACAATCGCTGCAGTTTTTTTATTAAACCCACATAATGAACAGTATGAAGATGATGAAGATGAAGACTAATCCTCCAGATGCCGCTGTGATCACAATCACATTCCCACCAGCAACATGATGAACTGAAAGAGGAAGATCATCATGATTAACTCTCCAAACTGATGAATGATGTGAAGATACAGGAGTGTGTTAATAAAAGCTTCACCTGTGACAGTTACAGCGTCTGATCTCTGAGATCCATGTTGATTGTGAGCCTGACAGTAGAAGCGTCCACTCTGTAGTGCACTGAAACTCTGTCCAGATCCAACAGCTGAGGGTTCATTCTCCTTAAACCAGCTGAAGTTCAGAGCAGGAGGGTTCGAGTCACTGATGCAGTTCAGAGTCACTGAATCTCCCTCCACTATTACAGCAGATCCACTCATCAACACTGAGACGTTCTTTGGAGGGTCTAAAACAGACAAAAATTAAAGTTCAGTGAATATGATGATGGCTGAGGTGTCTGAGCACCAGGTCCCTGTGTTCGCACAACTGATCTCGCGAGTGGGCCAAGAAGAGGGCGGCCTCCGCGACCTTCGTAAATATGCGGGGCGACAGGGAGGAGTTTGTACTGGTATGCCCGTCCCTCGAACTCAAAGCGTAGGAACGGTCTGTGTTGAGGGAGAATTGAGACATTAAAGTACACGTCCTTCAGGTCGATCGCTGCGAACCAGTCTTAGGGGCGAACACATTCTGCATTAGCATTTTGAACAGAAGCTTGTGAAGGGCCGATTCAAAACACACACATCCAAGATTTGATGTAACCCACCACTCTTCTTGGGAACAGTGAAGTAGGAGCTGTTAAACCCTGACCTCACAATCTCGCAATCTCCGCATGCAGAACAAGGGGCCTCTACGTTCCCCGCTGTACTGAATCGCATAGCCAAATCTGAACGTCCCAGTGAGCCAGCGTGACGGGCGCTAGCCAGGCTCCCAGCGACCGAACCAGCAGGACCAATGGGACCACAGACGCACCCGTGGAGGACAGAGACCCGTCCCGGAGTGGGGTCTGAGTGTTCAGTGCAACACTTACCTGGCTCCACAGTTTGGCAGGGGTGCGTGAGAAGGCATAGCATACAGCTTGATAACTGAGACACTGCTTATGATTTATGGGGATTGAAAAAGGTGGTTGTGTACACTGAAGCGTTTTTTTTTTTTTATTTAGTTCAAAGTTACTATCACATTTAATGTTATACCTTGACAAACTATACATCATTAAAAAGATATAAGACTCAAGTTTCAGTATTTGACCACTATTGTATTCTGAGAAACTTATAGCGACAGTTATTTCTTTAATTTGTGTCAGGAGTTATGAAATGAAAAAATAAGTCGATACCTTTAATATGAATTATGAGCGTCAGCCGCTTTCATTCATTTCTTTAAAAACCTTGTTAAAAATCTTAAATACTTCAGAGCACAGACTTAAGTTTGGAATCTTTTTAAAGGGAACACTTCACAGATTATTGTAGAAATATATATTTTTTTTAAGTTGTATATTTTATATAAAATATATATTTTGCAAAAAATTTTCAACTAAAACTTTAAGAAAATTAAAGCTAAATATCTGAACAAATTCTGTGACAAACTGTAGGTTGATATAAAAAAATATAAAAAAATAATAATTCAGTATGATCTTTTTGAGTGCAGTACCAAACTTTTCCACTAGATGACATCCAGACTCCTCTGGTGACCATATAAGGACTCTTCGATTTCCATATATGGATTAAATGATCTTAACTACAGTCTGAACACTTTCAAATGCTATATAGTTGGTCAAGATTACTTTAGGTTTTGACTATATAGATATTATTGTTATTAATGTATAATGGCAAGTGTCCCACAGGTTTCGGGGAGGGGCAGTCTTAAAAATAGTGGTTAAAACATTTTTATAAATCATAAATTCAGAAATGTATTCTTTGTAATGTGTGAAAAGTATTGATATTAAAAGTTCATTATTTGTACCTGATTGTAATTAGGTAATTTTTTTCATAGTGTGATTTTTGGGGAATTGAATACAATTAGGATCAGTTTGACCCGGACCACACAGACTGTAACCAGAAATCTAAAGTGCATGAGGGTTAAAGAGAGAAAGTCAATCTGCACTCACACATGACATTGAGCTGAACAGCAGGAGAGATGTGAGTGTGTCCGTCTACAGCACAGCTATATCTGCCTGAATCCTCTCTTCTGACTGACTGCAGCAGGAGTTCATTGTTTCTGTCTCTTCTCTCAGTTAATGGCTGTGAGTTTCTGTACCAGATGAATGTTGCTCTGTCAGTCAGAGCGCAGCTGCTTTTACATCTCAGAGTGACTGAATCTCCCTCTGTCACTCTCTCAGGAGACTCCACCTGAAGATCTGAACACAACACACACATTATATCTAGTGCTGCTGTCATACACTGATTATTATTCAACATAATGCACAGAAGAAGAGATAAACCTCACCAAAGTCACCTGTGACAGTAAGAGTCACTCCTGGATCACCAGTCCATTTTCCACCAGATCTATTAGTGATGAATCTGAAATAGTACATGCGTGAATCCTTCAGTGTCACATGACTCAGTCTGACGGTGCACTTCTGCTGTTTATCTCCCAGATACTGAAGCCTCTGACTGTATTCAGGGTTCTTAGACAGATCTCGAGGCTCTTCACTTTTTTTGGTCCAGAACACTTTCTTGATCTTATATCCAGTAGGGTATGTATAAGTGCATCTCATTATCACTGTTGAGTCCTTTAGTGCACAGATGTGTGAAGGACTGTAACTCACACTCATATCAGCACTAGAAACCCCTGAAACACAGAATTCATCAAACTGTAAATGTTGTTTTATCTGTTATATCTCAGTGTGAATTACTTTAAGACAGAGGAGTGAAGAGAGAACCAAGAAATCAGCCAAAAACAACAAGCTGCACAATTACAGTTTTTCTGAATTGCTAAAACACATTTCTTGAAACCATCACTCACTTTCTCAAAACCTTAAACACAAAAGCAAATGTTCAAAACTCATTCAGAGAATCTCTGACTCTTCTGGCAAAATCAAACAATGCTTTCAGATCTTACACACATCAGTCAATATTAGAAACACTACAGATCATTCGTTAGACACTACATGAAGAATGGAGAACACAGAATCCAGAGCATGCAGTTACAGGAGAAATATGTATTTATTTATTGTAACAAAGTAAACAAATTTAGCAATTATGTAATAAAGTAGTAATGTCACCTGACAGTGGTGAGTGAATAAATACTGTATGCACTGCAAGTACTGTATAGTATTGTACTGAATATTGTATAGTATCGAATGTCTGTATATTCAGCATTTGCATACTGTGAAATACAGTGACCAACTGCAGAAGCCCAAAAGGTTACAGTAAAAAACTGTAAATGAAAAGCATGTTACTGTAAAGTACAGTCAGAAGAGTTGAGCAACTGCAGAATCAAGGTCAGTGAGAGAGATTTATTCTGCTTCAGCTTCACGTCTTCATGTCGGTCCGGCCGGAGAATATCATCTCTGCAGGAGAAGAGAAAAACCCTGAAGCAGATCCAGCCTTGACAACATTCTCCACACCTTCCTCTTCCTCTTCCTCCTCGTTCATCACCTCTTTCACACACTCTTCCTCCTCTTATACTCACACTCTTCCTCCTCTTACACACACTCTTCCTCCTCTTATACTCACACTCTTCCTCCTCTAACTCATACTCTTCCTCCTCTTATACTCACACTCTTCCTCCTCTTTCACACACTCTTCCTCCTCTTATACTCACACTCTTCCTCCTCTTATACTCATACTCTTCCTCCTCTTATACTCACACTCTTCCTCCTCTTTCACACACTCTTCCTCCTCTTATACTCACACTCTTCCTCCTCTTATACTCACACTCTTCCTCCTCTAACTCATACTCTTCCTCCTCTTATACTCACACTCTTCCTCCTCTTTCACACACTCTTCCTCCTCTTATACTCACACTCTTCCTCCTCTTATACTCATACTCTTCCTCCTCTTATACTCACACTCTTCCTCCTCTTTCACACACTCTTCCTCCTCTTATACTCACACTCTTCCTCCTCTTATACTCACACTCTTCCTCCTCTAACTCATACTCTTCCTCCTCTTATACTCACACTCTTCCTCCTCTTTCACACACTCTTCCTCCTCTTATACTCACACTCTTCCTCCTCTTATACTCATACTCTTCCTCCTCTTATACTCACACTCTTCCTCCTCTTTCACACACTCTTCCTCCTCTTATACTCACACTCTTCCTCCTCTTATACTCACACTCTTCCTCCTCTAACTCGTCCTCTTCCTCCTCTTATACTCACTCACTTCCTCCTCTTTCACACTCTTCCTCCTCTTATACTCACACTCTTCCTCCTCTTTCACACACTCTTCCTCCTCTTATACTCATACTCTTCCTCCTCTAACTCACACTCTTCCTCCTCTTATACTCATACTCTTCCTCCTCTTATACTCATACTCTTCCTCCTCTAACTCATACTCTTCCTCCTCTTATACTCACACTCTTCCTCCTCTTATACTCATACTCTTCCTCCTCTTATACTCATACTCTTCCTCCTCTAACTCATACTCTTCCTCCTCTTATACTCACACTCTTCCTCCTCTTATACTCACACTCTTCCTCCTCTAACTCACTCTTCCTCCTCTTATACTCATACTCTTCCTCCTCTTATACTCATACTCTTCCTCCTCTTATACTCATACTCTTCCTCCTCTTATACTTATACTCTTCCTCCTCTTATACACACACTCTTTCTCCTCTAACTCACTCTTCCTCCTCTTATACTCACACTCTTTCTCCTCTAATTCATACTCTTCCTCCTCTAACTCATACTCTTCCTCCTCTTATACACACACTCTTCCTCCTCTAACTCATACTCTTCCTCCTCTTATACACACACTCTTCCTCCTCTAACTCATACTCTTCCTCCTCTTATACTCATACTCTTCCTCTTTCTCCTCTTATACTCATACTCTTCCTCCTCTTATACTCATACTCTTCCTCCTCTTATACACACACTCTTCCTCCTCTAACTCATACTCTTCCTCCTCTAACTCATACTCTTCCTCCTCTTATACACACACTCTTCCTCCTCTAACTCATACTCTTCCTCCTCTAACTCACTCTTCCTCCTCTTAAACTCATACTCTTCCTCCTCTTATACACACACTCTTCCTCCTCTAACTCATACTCTTCCTCCTCTAACTCACTCTTCCTCCTCTTAAACTCATACTCTTCCTCCTCTTATACACACACTCTTCATCCTCTTATACTCACTCTTCATCCTCTTATACTCACACTCTTCCTCCTCTAACTCACACTCTTCCTCCTCTTATACTCACACTCTTCCTCCTCTAACACACACTCTTCCTCCTCTTATACTCACACTCTTCCTCCTCTAACTCACACTCTTCCTCCTCTTATACTCACACTCTTCCTCCTCTAACTCATACTCTTCCTCCTCTTATACACACACTCTTCATCCTCTAACTCATACTCTTCCTCCTCTTATACACACACTCTTCCTCCTCTTATACTCTTCCTCCTCTTATACTCACACTCTTCCTCCTCTTATACTCACACTCTTCCTCCTCTTATACACACTCTTCCTCCTCTTATACTCACTCTTCCTCCTCTTATACTCACACTCTTCCTCCTCTTATACTCATACTCTTCCTCTCTTATACTCATACTCTTCCTCTCTAACTCACACTCTTCCTCCTCTTATACTCATACTCTTCCTCCTCTTATACTCATACTCTTCCTCCTCTTATACTCACACTCTTCCTCCTCTTATAATCACGCTCTTCCTCCTCTTATACTCACACTCTTCCTCCTCTTATACTCATACTCTTCCTCCTCTTATAATCATACTCTTCCTCCTCTTATACACACACTCTTCCTCCTCTTATACTCATACTCTTCCTCCTCTTATACTCACGCTCTTCCTCCTCTTATACTCATACTCTTCCTCCTCTTATACACACACTCTTCCTCCTCTTATACTCATACTCTTCCTCCTCTTATACTCATACTCTTCCTCCTCTTATACTCATACTCTTCCTCCTCTAATCTTCAATGCAACATTTTGAGTCAATTTAGGCACTTTAAACTGTCTTGTATTTTGTACAGTTGGTTTCCTCTCATCATTAGAAATAAGTGTGAACAATTTTGAGTCGTTGTGTGTAAATGATGACAACTGTGTTGTAGTTGTGTTTGACTTTAACCTGCCTGTGTTTAGTGTTTTGAAACATAAGTGCATCACAGTGAGAAATGTGTTTTAATGAGTGAGATTGTGTTTAGAATTTTGCAAGAAGAGTGCATGAGATTTACAAACAGTGTTTTAACCTGAACTTGTTTAATGTTTTACAGAAAGAGTGATTTATTTGACAAATTGGTTTAGGCTATTGAGAATTTGGTTCAGAGAAGTGGGTTTTGTGTTTTAGCAATTCAGAAAAACTGTAAATCCTGGAATATGACTAAATAAATATTTAACATATACACATTCACTTCCGAGAACAAGAGCAAAAGATATTCATGATCTAGTGCTAGAGCAGGGCTGTGAACTGTCACACTTTCAGCCTGAGACTCTAATCGACACGTTTCACACACTCTCACGCCACACACACATTTTCTCACGCAGAGAAAAATCGCACTGACTCTGACCAGAGGTGTATAGTCCAGGGGTCAGAAAGTAGAAGTCCTGCCATATGTTTATTCCACCCATGAACTCAGTCAGCTGATTTCACTAATTAGTTCTCCTGCTGAATTAGCAAATCCAGGTGATTGGAACAAAATACTGAACCTGGACTTTCCACCTCTGACACCAACAGACAAGACAGAGCTGGTTACTTTTGATATGAAACAAATTCTCAGCTCTCAGATTCTGTCAATTTTATTTTGAAATTAAAACAATAAATCTCGTTTTGGCGTTGTAAATGTGACGTGGCAGATCGCTGTAGCGCCTCAGTTCAAGCGGCACGTGAACCGATCATCAACGAATGACCAATAGGTAGGCTATGTTGAAAGATACAGTAAAACTTACTGAAATGTATATGCCTCTGTAGTCGCATAGATTCAAATACTCGTATATTGTTATTCATATGTTTTATTATTATGTATTGTTGGTTACCATTTTTTAAGTAGGCTATAGATGTTTATGTTAACATCACTTAAACCTGCGTGTACTGGCGAGTGACACTAGGGGGCAGTGGTGAGCTGCAGGGCGTTTCACTTTTTGACATGGAGTCACACTGCCAGCTACTATGGCCCTGTCCCAAATGGCACACTCCAGACTTATGGACTTCCTCAGAGTCCACACTTAGGTGACGTCATGTAGTGCAGACATATAATATAATATAATATAATATAATATAATATAATATAATAAAATATACCTATTTATTGTTGTCTTTGTTGAATTTTCAGATTGTACAGTGTGTGACAGAAATAAAAATGATATGTGTCACCAGAAAACACAGCCTCTTCTGTGTGTGCAACACCTCATACATAATATCGATCAATCAGTGTTTTTCAGCTGCAGAAAGAAGTCAATAAAACAGCTGGAGAACAAGAATATCACATAAACTTCTAAAATTCTTCTGTTATTTTAAATAATACAATTCTGATGTTTTGCCAATCAAAATAAACTTATTGTGATGCAAGTTTTTTTTTTCTTTTTTACACCCCATCAATCCCCCTTCCATAATTCTCCCTTTAAACTAAACTCAGAAGTTGGCAGCCCTGTCCTACAGTGATCTTTTGATGAGCTTTGATGGACGGTGTTGCAGAAGTAAATGTACAGAGACAGAGGAGTGAAGAGAGAACCACGAACAACATGACGCATTCTCAAATAATGAAATATATGAAAAATAAGATGAAGAAAATAATCAAAGTTGATTTATTAAATACCCAATGACATCAACATATTAGTTTTGTGGCTTTAGTTCTTATCTATCAGCTCAGAGCTCATTTATGCTAGTGAACTCCTTTGACATGATAAATATTTAACATGTACACATTCACTTCTGAAAACTTGAGCCAAACATATTCATGATCTGCTGATACGGTGACTTTTGTCCAATCAAAAGCTCTGAACTTTGAGAAAGTCCCTCCCCCTAAACCATGTGACACTGACTAGCAAATTTCTAAAAGGGACGAGCGTTTGACATGTTCAACACAAAGTTCCTGTTTCAGAGAGAAATATGTGAGAACAGGACAGAAGAAAGTGCAGATCAGCCGCTCATGAGGCCTTAAATAAAACATCAGAGTGTTTCTAATGTGAATGTAAGAGAGACTCACCGTGAATCATGAGCAGAAAGAAGATCAGAGGAAGAGGAGGAGCCATTCTGACCCACATCAGCATAAAATATATCTATAATACAGAATTAATATATTCATCACTTAAACAAGTATATGTAAATCACCCTATTATTAACATTTCTCATGTAAAGATACGTATGTTATATGAGCAATAATCATCAGTTTCATTTAAGTAAGAGTGTGTTTGTCTTACCGTGTTGAAGCTCATCAGATCAACAGCAACCAAATGACTGACTGTTTTAACACAAGCACTTTAGCTTCACAGTGAAGGACTTTGTGTGGATAACACTGTTTATTAATGACCAGCGACGGAAATATCACTGTCCCTCCCTCAACAAGAGAACAACATTACTGAACTAAACCTACTTAAAGAGAAATGATGATCTTTTTCTGTAAGTTGAAGATGAATAATTGTGAAGATGAATGAAGATGAATGATAGTGATTTACAGGTGAGGCTCATCAAGGTGGATGTCAGACACAGGAGATGGTGACCTCTGGTGGCAGTTTGAGGGATTGAACGAGCACATATGAGACGAGATGTGTCTGACTGCAGAACTATATACGTGACAGCAGTTTCAGACCGGACGTTAGGAGCTGACGATCACCTAAAGCCTGCTTTAAACCAGAGATGGTCTTATTACTGGGAGAGACCAGGATCTGTGGCTCTACCGTTGGAAAAAGCGTAACGGCTAACTTGGATCACGTGTGCCTTGAAAACCAGTCACATTACAGCCTTGACATCTGTGTCTGAAATCGCCCCCTATACCCTCAATAGGGCATTATTTGAGGGAACAGCCATTTGTAGTGGTGTCTGAAACCATAGTGGACGTTATTGAGTTCACTCATTCAATCCCACAATGCACCGCAATAACAAGTGCACAACAGATACTAGCTGTGTCCCAATTCAGGGGCTGCATCCTCCGAAGGCTGCATTTGAAGGCCGATTGCGTCACAGCGGCGCGACAAAGGCTGTCCAAATTCGAAGGATCCTTCTAATGCGGGAAACCGTCAGTGTTGCCAAGTCCGAGGTTTTCCCATGGAATTGGGATACTTTAAAGTTGTTGCCGCAGTAAACATTTTTTCCGCGGGTTGATTTCCACCCCTGTAAGTACGATTTCGGCACTCCAACACCGCCAAAACATCTCTCAGACGCACAAATCCAGTGGAGCAGTGGTTCTCAACTCCAGTCCTCGGGACCCGCTGCTCTGCACATTTTGTATGTCTCTCTTATCTGACACACTCAAATCAGTTCATGGAGTCTCTCCTAACGAGCTGATGATCTGATTCAGGTGTGTTAAATAAGGGAGACATACAAAATGTGCAGAGCAGTGGGTCCCGAGGACTGGAGTTGAGAACCACTGCAGTGGAGAATTCGACCGCTCGATGGAGAAGAGCCAATGGGTTTCATGAAGTTTCAGAGAGAGACAGAGGAGAGGAGATCACAGGAGAGCAGGGAGAGAATGCACAGATTGTTTTCTCTTCTTGACAGATTAAACAAACTTTTGCTTATGTGAATTAAAATTTGTAAATAAAAAAATTGTATGCATTATTTTTATGTGAGTTATAGTTTGTAAATGAAAAAAAAAATTATGTGCATTGTTTTTTTTTGTAATGCAAGTTATGATTTTGAAATGTAATAAAGAAATTATTCTGTAATGTTCTTGTCAATGAATTTGTACATTTGATAGAAAATAAATTGTTCTATACATTTTTACTTACAGTACTTTTTACAACTATTTACAAGATAAGTTACATTTAAAATACGAAAAACAAAATAAAAGTTTAAATTAACAGTATATATAAAACAGATTGTACGAAAACATTTTTCTGTAGACTGTTATTGAGCTGAGCAGGAGATCCTGGATGAGCTGCACAACAGAGACGCTGGTAAAGCCTCTGCTGGAGGGACATCATCTGGGATCAGGGCATATTCCCACTGTCGTCATCTGAGATCAGGGCATATTTCCACCGTCATCATCTGGGATCGGGGCATATTTCCACCGTCATCATCTGGGATCAGGGCATATTTCCACTGTCATCATCTGGGATCAGGGCATATTTCCACTGTCATCATCTGGGATCGGGGCATATTTCCACCGTCATCATCTGGGATCAGGGCATATTTCCACTGTCATCATCTGGGATCAGGGCATATTTCCACTGTCATCATCTGGGATCGGGGCATATTTCCACCGTCATCATCTGGGATCAGGGCATATTTCCACCGTCATCATCTGGGATCAGGGCATATTTCCACTGTCCACCAACAGGTTTGCAGGGCTGACTCAGGCGACGGCTGCCAGTCACTGAGATGTTCTCAGAAAGAGGAGGAAAAAAAGAAATGAACTCACATACTCAAAAGACAGCAGCCCTCCAGGACATATTTTTAGTGTTTCTATTATATACTGTTCATAGTTTTTTAAACAATATCTAATATCATCATCTAATATCCATGTGTATAAAGTCAGTTTTTCATAAAAAGTACAATATTTGCATCTGAGATGAAGTGAAGTTGAATAACAGTCTAAAGTAGAGGTCGGCCGATATGGGTTTTTTCCAGCCGATGCCGATTTTTTGGCCGATATTTGGCCGATATGTGCTTGTTTTTAACCTCTATTTGAAAGATATAATGTAACACAAATAATTACTTAAGATAGACAAAATTTCTCAACAAAAACATTTATTGAACACTTGAATAATCTGTACTTGTACACTTACTGTAAATTAAAAATGTATAATGTAAAAACATATTGTATAAATAATGTATAACAAATATATTAAATAAATGAAACAGGTAAGAAGAAAATAAGCTGTCAAATAAACTTTTCAATGAAAAAATAAAGTTTAGTGCACTTAGCAGCTGTAACGGTCACCAGCTGGAGTGCCCTTGAGAGCCACCAGAGGGCACTCCACACCAGACTCTCACGTTCACTCACAGACTACATCTCCCATCATTCTCTGCCTGGACTCATCAGCACTCATCATCACATTCACCTGTATCTCATCTTCTTGTTTAGTTCACCCCATATAAGCCTTGTTCACCCCATCACTCACTGCATAGTTTTGTATGTTGTTGCACTGCATTTCCGAGCGTTTTCCCTGGTTTCATGTCTCTTGGTTTCTTCCTTACGTTATGCCATTTTGGAGTTAAAGCCGCACAGCTGTTTTTGAGTGAATTCTTTTGTGCGGTACTTTTTTTTTTGACTGACAAGTTGTATTTATTGTTTCATGTGCCATTGTAATAATAATACGGCAGGTGTATTAGTACTGCAACACACCCTTAAGTGTGCAATATCAGAGTTTTTTAGTTTAAGGGCAAAAGAGGTTTAAATGTCAGGAGGCGCTGTCGGGACGATTGAAACACAGCGCGTCCTGCTCGTTAAACCTGGTCATAGCCTATTCTGTTCATAGATTCATATACTGTTCCTAGACTTGTGTTTCTTTTAATGCAAATTCATTTTCAATTACGCAACACGTGTTATCTCTTTAATAATCATCAGTTGTCCAATGTTCAATAAATTTCATTTATCGTTTTCCGGTTGACCTCGTTTTCTTCATAATAACAGGCTATTCATCTAGCAAACACTCAATATGAGTCGAGGAAGAAATGTAAGAAAATGAATTGTAAATGGATTTGTCTGTCTTCGTCAAAATAGCCTTTTAGAAAGATTACAAAATGTGCATACTGTAGGCTTATCTCCTATTGTTTATTGGGAGACAGAACAAAAATGGTTAATATGAACCTTTAAATTAAAATAAATTACAAAATATGTTTGAAACAATATGTACATAAGTTACTTGTCAGGTATTGTTCACAATGTTACAAGTTCTTCCCCGTCTAGGGTTGGGAGAGCGTAACAGGATTCAATTAAATCAAAACTTAAACGCGGAGGGTTCCCTTCAGTCCCCTGCCCCAGAAATGTGAGCCAAAACTTGATACAAGCGTAAAAAGATGTATTGTGTATACGTTTCAATCTTCAGGAGAAGGTCGCCAAAACAACAAACTTACTTTACTTCCTTCTCAGGACTGATTGACATATTTACATATAAACTGATCAATATTCATTTTAAATGCATTGTCATTATTGTGATGTGCAAAGACTTGAAAATTATTTTTAATCTGAGCTTAATATTGGTCAGAAAGTTTCTCATGAACACTGGAGGTGATTTTGTGTTTGTGTGATGAACAGACAGTTTTTTCCGTCCAGCTCAAAGCCACAGAAAACATGTGAAGGTTGAGGGTCTCAGTTCAGTTTAATTAAACACACTTACTCAGGAAACCCACAGAGAGACACACGAGACTGAACAGAGAGACAGAAGATGAACAGAAGACAATAAAGACTAACAGCTGATCATTCAGTAATTCACCTTCAACATTTAATGAAAGTGATGAATTGAGGAAAAGACTGTAAAACGTTTATGATCAACAAATGATTTATGTGTGATTTGACAATTTTTAATATATGATTTATTAATTAATTAATTAAAATATATTTGTAATATATGAAAAAATAATATTGTTATATCTCAGCTCTTCCAGGTTATCTGAAATAATAGAGGAAGCAGAGGCTCAAAACTATTTGGCGTTAAGCTGCGAGTGCTCTTGAACGCCAGCAGAGGGCGCTCTTACCACTGACACTACACACATCATTTCCCACAATGCTTTGTCTGTCATCTGTGTAATCATGTGCAGCTGTTTCCCATCACCTCTTTATCCATGTGTCTCTTCCTATATAACCCTGTTCCGTGAGTGTGAAACCTGCATTTTACGCGGAATTGCTTTTCCAACGCAATAGAGGTGGAAATGTGCTTCTCCACACAGCTCGCGCTGAAAAGCGACGCAGTGCCAAACGCTGCTCCTCCTGCATGGACTCCACCACCGCAGCGGCGTCTTGATGTGAGTGATCTTATATATATCACAATTTATGGTTAGGCTAAAGTTAATCCTCTGGGGTCGACAAACGCGCCAGCGCATTTTGCTGGATTTTTTCACATAGCGGCAAAATATGAAAATGCCTATAGAGAGCGCGCGCTATTGACATCAACTCGATAAAACTCATCAGATGCATGTACTTTACGTCGTCTTGCGACCCTGTGAGTCACTCTCCATTTTAGAGAGTCTGACAGCAGGTCTCAGGTGCACGCCCTCCTGCTCACAGTTCGTCCCCTCTATCTCCGCTGGGCACTGCCCACTTTTCTAACATTTTTCAAATATTGCCAGTGGGTGGAGTCAGGCTCTGACCAGGGGTTTAGTTACCCTTTAAGCACAGTTTTGACTCCTCCCCTTTATCCTTATATGGCGCTGAGCGCTGAGTGTCCGTTTGAATGAAAACAAAGTTTGCGGTTGAATCGTCATGTGAACAGGCAGTTCAGAGAGAAGGAAGATTTTCTGTGAGTAATCAGTTAAATTTAGAAATGTTCTTCACACAGATCTGTTTTATGTCTTCAGAAGACTTGCAATTGCACACAACGAAGCGTATGGATGACGGTCGCGCTGAGGCTCGCGAATCACTAAAATATCTTTACAAACTCAAACAACATCTAACTAAGATAAATTATAGACATGCCTAAGTCTGCAGTATATACATTATTATTAAACACCGACCTCTAAAACATGCTGAGATATCAAAATTGACTAGATTTGTATATTTTCAGAAGAAAATGTGAAAATAATGTGCTTGCGCAAAACTCTCCCACAATGCAATGGAGTGGTTGCCAGTTCTTCATGGTAAAATTGGGTAAACGTACAATCGGTTTAAATCAAATGTAGTTTTACTAATCAAACTGCAGCCTTTCAGAATATAAAACGTATCAAATTCATTGAGGGATAGTGTGATTTAAGGAGACAATAAAAGCATTAAACTTTTTTAAAGTCTATGAACAGATGCTGTGAAAACCTGTGGAGAATCTCTCTAGTGTGTGTGATGTTCACCATTGCATTATTATAGATGTACAGCACCTTCAGTAAACACACAAACAGTTCTCTTATTGAACCCTCTGGCTCCATCTAGTGGCAGATAGAAGTTCATGTTCTATTGATATCACAGTGCTATGCATAAGTTTAGACACCCATGCTAAAGTTGACTAAAAAGAGGAATAAAAAATAATCTTTTGGAAATTGAACTTAATGCCTTAATTAAAGAAATTAGGAAAAATCCAACCTTTAAGGACACCAATTTTCTTTGTGAATGAATAATGTATCATAAATAAATAAAGGTTCTTCCTTAAAATACAGAGTGCATAAGTCTGGACACCCCTATGTTAAATTACCATAGAGGCAGGCAGATTTTTATTTTTAAAGGCCAGTTACTTCATGGATCCAGGATACTATGCATCCTGATAAAGTTCCCTTGGCCTTTGGAATTAAAATAGCCCCACATCATCACATAGCCTTCACCATACCTAGAGATTGGCATGGAGTACTTTCCATAAGATCATCTCTCAATGCAAATCAAACCAGCTATTAGGCTAACTGAAATAAAACCATGCCAATCTCTAGGTATGGTGAAGGCTATAAGTTTTCTGACCAGCAGATGGATTTGACTTCATTCTTTCAAAAAGACTTCATGTCTTCCAAAACATAGATGAAAAAAAAAGAAAAGAAAAGAAATATAATTTTTCTTACAATCGCTCTATAAATGTTTGCGATCGTACTGACCCTTGTAAGTTTACATAGACACCTATAGACACCTTACATAAATATACTGTCGCCCTCTAGAGGAAGATTTGAATAATGCAGATTAATTATCTTCAGTGTCATTTGTCCTTCTATAGAGAAGATGAAGCCTGTATGAGCTCTCAGTATCAGACACTGTAACCTCCACTAGGTGGCGCTCTTTCAGTGTGATTAATGTAATATTCAGTCAGTGCTGATGGTGGGAGGAGCCAGTAAAGCTGATCATTACTGATAAAGAGCTGAAGAAAGAGGAAGGAACTAAAGCAGACAGATGTAGAGACAGAGAGATTCACACAGAGAACATTCAGCATAAAGAAGACTGAACTCAACTCACAATGAAGATCCTCCTCATCTTCTTCACTTTCTCCCTGATCTCAGGTCAGAGCTTTTCTCTTTCATCACTGCAGTAATGATGCTGTTTTCTGTTCATGAGGTTTCTGATCACAGTATCAATCTGATTGACAGGTGCAGTGAGATGCGTCAGTGTCACTGGATATTCTGGAGGAAGTCTTCTTGTTGATTCTGGGAAACTTTGGTTCAGTTACTCCACTAAATATATGGCCAAATTACCTGAGTGGAGAAGAATAATAAATTATAGGACACATGATAGATGGATTACTGAAGGACGATTCACACTGTTTAAAAACAATGAGGGAAGACTCATGATCTACATCAGAGAACTGAAGCAACATGATGATGGAAAATACTGGGTTACAGTTGAAGGCCAGTGGTCCATCGATATGACTTTGAATGTGGAAGAAGGTCAGTCATATTAAGATTAAAGTTTTTGTTTAGTAAAACTGTGGAAAATTTCAAAGCTTTTATATATGTGAAATCAATTGGTAACACTTTATAATAACTGCACGCTATTAATCATTAGTTAAGCATTAGTAAACAGTTAATTCAACATTTATAAATAATTAACAGACATTAATAAGCAGTTTATAAATATGGCAATAAATGCTTTATTCTTGATTCATAAGCATATCTATAATGTGTTTAACAATTGTATTTTCATAAATTATTAATGATCAATTTATCATTTCTAAATGAAGTATTGCTTTATTTTCAAACCAGTTATCTGGGAGTTGTCATTGATTCATAAGATCACTTAGAAAGTGCAAGTAAATGTAGTAAATGCAGTTATAAAGCATTTACTAGTGGTCAGTTAACTATGTTTGTGAGCTCATCTAAAGTGAGGACTAGTTATGCCTTGTAAAGCATTTACAAAGGAGATTTAAAGGCTCATTGATCTTCTAAACAGAAAAAGGAAACAAACACACACAGTGATACAGAACATAAAAAATATGTTGAAAAAATATGCCTTTAAATCTCCTTTGTAAACGCTTTACAAGGCATAACTAGTCCTCACTTTAGATGAGCTCACAAACATAGTTAACTGACCACTAGTAAATGCTTTATAACTACCTGAATTAACCCTGAATTACAGAAGAAATACATGCTAATAAAGCATTTATTAACACACTAAGTAACTATTACTATATGTCTGAATAATAAGATATATGAATGTACATTTAAATAATGTATTAATCATTTACTTACACTTTCTAAGTGATCTTATGAACCACTGACAACTCCTAAATAACTGGTTTGAAAATAAAGCAATACTTAATTTAGAAATGATAAATTGATCATTAATAAAGTATGAAAATTCAATTATTAAACACATTATAGATATGCTTTTAAATAAAGAATACAGCATTCATAACTGTATTTATAAACTTCTTATTAATGTCTATTAATGCTTTATAAATGAAGAATTAACGGTTTACTAATGCTTAACTAATGATTAATAGTGTGCAGTTATTATAAAGAGTTACCAATCTATTTCTTTTCTTTTTACAGATTCATGTTGTAAACAGTCAAAGAGAGTGATGGTGAATATTGGAGAAACTGCCAATTTCAGCTGTGAATATTCACAGAATCATATTAATGATCCCAAGATCATATTCAAAGAAGGAAAAGACTCTATTGAGATGATCTACAGCAAATGGTATAGGAAAGAAAGATTCAATGTTTCTGATGACAAACATAATAAACTCATGACTGTGAGAATTACTGCTGTGACTCCAGATGATGGAGGAGTTTATTTATGTGGAGTTTCAGTCTACAGACACTCGTACAGTTACACCATTATTAATACTGTTCATCTGCACATCATGGGTGAGTAGTTCATACTATCAATACCATCTAGTATGTTCACATAGTCAGTGTTTGCTTCTTCAGTATTTGCTATATGTCACATTTGATGAAGACACTGATTCAGTCAGATATTTGTGATTGGCAGCTAAAGTGGGCGTGTCTAGAGCGACTGGCCACTCAGAAGGTCGTATGATGATCAAGTGTGAACATCCTCAACACAAAACCAAGCCAAAATACATCTGTAAAGAATCAGATGGATGTTCAGAGAGGAAGAATCCAGGAGTTCAGGATGAATGGATGGAGAATGGAGATGTTTCTTTATATGACGACACCAGAGCAGGAGTCTTGATGGTGTTTTTTAGAGAGCTGAAAGCTGCAGATGCAGGAACATACAGATGTGGAGTGAATGTGTCTCACTATACTGAGAGCTTCACTGAACTTCAGCTGCTCATCAGAGACGGTGAGGAACCAGAAACACTTTATCTCATATCCAGTATTTGTTCGATTTTTATCTAATTTTTTGTTGCTGCTTTTTTATATATATAGATGCAAAATATCCAAAGACAAAGACTGAATCTGCTCATCTTGGTGAAGAAGTCAACATCACCTGTCAGATCCCAGAGGAACATAAAGTTCATTTCTGCAAAGATGATGATAATCACATCTGTCAAAACATCAGCACATCTGCAGTGACAGAAATTAGTCCTTCATCTGAGAGAAATGAAGAGAGAGTTTTTACAGTGAGCATCAGTAATGTGAGCGTGAGAGATGCTGGAGTTTACTGGTGTGGAGCAGAAACCAGAGACACACATTTGACTTCAATCTCCCTGACCACCAAAATTCAGCTCGACCTCTTCAGTGAGTGAATTCAGATGATTTCATTGTAGTAAATACAGTATATTCAGAATCATGTGTGTGAAATGTCTGTGTTTGTTTGCAGTAGTGAGACGTGAAGGAGAATCTGCTGAGATCTTCTGCCCTTATGATTCAATCTATAAATCAAAGTCAAAGTCTCTCTGTAAGGGGAAGTGCTCCACTAGAGATAGAAATACTCTCAATGAGACTGTGAGAGAAGAGAAAGAGACCAAGACCGACAGATTGACTCTTAATGATGACGTCACTGCAAGTGTCTTCACTGGGACCATCACTGGACTGACGGCAGAGGATGCTGGGAAATACTGGTGTGCAGTGACATTAGAGAGAGACGTGAATTATCTTTACACTCATCTGATCGTCATCATGAACAAGGGTGAGGAAGGTTTATACATCTGAATATATGAAACTATGACTGTGAATAGACGTTCTCATATTTCTAATATTTCCAGAGCTGGACTTGACTAAGTATGAAGGAGACGACGTGTCAATCCAGTGCAAACATCATGATGAACATCAGAAATGCTTCTGCAAAGCACATGAACCCTCCATGTGTGTGAAGGATGGAGTTTCATTGGAGAAGATCAGAGATGATCGATTCTCTTTCAGTGATGAAGCTTCTACTGGAGTCTTTACTGTAAACATCACTGATCTGAGAGAAGAGGATTCTGGGATATACTGGTGTGGATCGCACATCACCACTAAAGTCACTCTCACTGTTAAAAAGGGTAAGATATTTTTTTCTCCATTGTCTTTGGGACAGATTTAAATGTTAATATATCAACACTTGAAGAATTGGGCTGGATCTACAGATATGGCAATGGGGGCCACTAAGAAAACACACTAAGAAAAGACATAGTCATATGTAAATATCCAATAGCCAAGACTATTTGGATTAAATTCAGTATCCACTGATAGGCAGCTGCTTTCAAACAGTCCTGTGCTTATTAACCCTCTGGAGTCTGAGCGGTTTTCTGGGCCCTGGAGGTGTTCTGACATGCTCTGACATTTGTGCTTTTTTCAGTTATTTATAAACATGTTAATGGCAAAGGTGTAAATTCACTCTATATAGCACAAACAGGGCTACCAAAATATGTGATCACCATGCATGTATATTTTTGAATTTTTAAGAGAATAATGTTTATGCGTGGTCAATGATATATTTAGAAGAAGACTTATATTGACCATTTAAGATTTTGCTTACATCTATCTTGTAAATATGTTTTCATATTTTATTAAAAAGGTTACAATTACAACAATAATTACAATTTCAACAATATTTCAAGTGTACTCTTTCTTTGTAAAAAAAAAAAAAAATATTATAGGCCTACATTTTATCTATGTATTCATTAGTTTGAATATAGTCAACATTGGAACAGCTAACATCTTAGTTGATGACTTTATTTTTGACAAAAATAGTATTTTATATATATAGAAATTGCTAAACAAAAGCTTATTTGATGTGGCAGTATATTCTACAGTAAAAACTGTACCCAAATCTAGTCAACAAAATGTTGTCTTTCATATTTCGCCTGACTTTAACGTTGTTTTTATGAAATATTAGGGCATATAAATGTTAATTTGCAGTTTAATACGTTGCTTATACAAATAGCCTACATTTTATTTCAACATATTTCAGTCGATTTTTACTCATCTCAGTATAGCAATACAGTTTGCTAAAACATCATCATTCATTCACACACGCAATTTAAATTTAAACTGTCTTTTTTGCGAGCTGTGGTAAACAGCGCGCATCTCTGCCGTTCATTCATTCATAAACAGAAACCCGATTCACGTGAGAAGGAAAAAAACTTAGGGGAGAACGGGGTAATGTGAGACATCGGGTAATGTGAGACTGTATCTAGGCAACGGAACACAATTTTGGCCATTTGACCATTATGTTTTCAAGCCCCTCTCATTTCCCCTTGGCCATGAAGAAGATGACCTCATGGTGCTGTAGTAAGCATGTTTTTTTCACAAAAATATTGTTTTTGCATGTAAAAGTAAATTTTCTTGCTGTCAACTTAATCAACTGTTGTGCCAAAGCAAATTGATTCAGGTAGAAAAACTTATATCATACATGTTGATGAACTACCAACATATAAAACCATGTGATGATGCTAGCTGAAGATTACCCTGAATTGCTAAGAGAGATAGTTTTTTTCTAAAATGTGGCGGTGGGGTAAAGTGAGACAAATGCTGTGGGGTAAAGTGAGACATGAGGCACAAGTTAAGTTTAGTCTTAAACATATTTTAACGTAATATTACATGACATGTTTTATTTTTAATGTCATAAACATTGTAGAAAAGCCATCAAAAAGAGAAGGGGGAAGTAAAATCAGTAGCCTAGGGTGCAGTAGCTGAGGCAAAGAGGTGGAGCACCTTCTCCGTCTCACCTTGTCCGAATGGGTGAGACATGAGGCACAAGTTAAGTTTAGTCTTAAACATATTTTAACGTAATATTACATGACATGTTTTATTTTTAATGTCATAAACATTGTAGAAAAGCCATCAAAAAGAGAAGGGGGAAGTAAAATCAGTAGCCTAGGGTGCAGTAGCTGAGGCAAAGAGGTGGAGCACCTTCTCCGTCTCACCTTGTCCGAATGGAGCGTTTGTCCCCTCCTCGACAAAACCCCCAAGGTCCGTTTTAGGACAGAGGTCACTGACACTCTCCCTGGGAGCCTGCTTGGGAGTAAAGTCAGCATGGGAATCTCGTCCATCTGCAACCACATGGACACTGTCCATTTTTGTTTTCGGAGGAGGACCTTCCTCCACCGCTTTTTCTGTAGGGGTGTCTCAAGCCCCTGGAGTCGCTTCGCCGTTTACCCAGACCGACCGTTCGACAAGCATACGTTTTACTTTGGGATCAACCGAGAAGCTCCGGGCGGTGAACCGCGATGCGCAGGCTCCCTACACATGGGTCTCGCTCCACTCGGGCCTGGGCTCGAGACGACACGGTCACTCATAGGGTGTGTGAGGAACCATCCACCGGGGGCAGGGGCGGGAGGCATCTGGATCGAGGCCGTAACTGGGAAGGGTGCTTTCAAAGTGGGGGGATGCTCTCGCAGGGCGAAGTTCGGCTCTTAAGGCGTGCCAGGGGGGCCCCAGCTAGCCCCCCCCATTCCCCACCCGCCCGCGGTCACCGCCACCTTTGCGGACATCCGTTTCAGGCGGGCCATCTGAGTCTCCCGAGGTCTCGTGTCGACGTGCAAATCAGGGAGGAGCAAGCTGACCCTCGACCGGGCAGGGGCCGTCCCCAGGCGCATCCGAAGCACCAATCGATCGGGCACCCTGACTTGACGGCCCGAAGGAGCCTGTCTTCCAACCCTGAGGCGCCTGTTTTCCATTACCTTGTCCGATGAGTGTCGTCTCCCTCCTCTACAACACCCCGAGAGTCCGTGTTTGGACCGTCGTTGCTTCAGCAGGAGCGCCAGCAGGTGTACGGATCTGACTTTGACCGGAGATGACCCACCCTACCTGGGGCTGGCCCAGGAGGTCTGCGAGCATGGAGCTCTTCTTCAAATACAAGATATTTTTGGACATTTTTACGAGGAATATCCTCCAGTATGTCTTTCACCCCTAGCTCACCCAGGACGGTGCACGTTCACCGGTATGCACGCCCTGGCACCGTGAGACTGGGTGTCCAAACCAGACCCTATTTACTGGAAGTCTCGCCCGCACAAAGTGCACTTTCTCTGGGCTGGGTCAGGCGGTTTCCACACCAGGTCTGACCATCACGGTTCTCTGGTCCGTGTTCCTTGTCCAAGCGGAGCATTGACCCTCCTCCACAAAGACCCAAAGGTCCGTTTTAGAACCGACTTTGCTCCAGACAGAGCTCCAGCGGTGGCGGACAAATCCGAATCTGGCCCAGGATGGGCCACCCTCCTTGGGCTGGCCAGGGGACGTCTGACTGCATTGAGCTTCCAAATGTATCACAATATTTTGGACATAGTTCTTTTATTTTTTTCAATATCCTCCAGTGTGCCATTCACCCTTAGCACGTCAAGGGTGTTGCACCTTCACTTGGATGCGCACCGATGGGTCATCAAAAAAAATGTGCTTAATTGACCAATCCCCATGATTCTGTTACTAGTCCGACATTAGTTCTGGAATGTGTGGTTGTCAAGCTAGCTGTCAGGATTCTAACTGTTACAACATGTGTTGTTATGGAAGTTTCAGAGTGGAAAAAGTAAGTGGATCAGTTTACCCCCAGCTGGTTCACTTTACCCCCTTGATTTCTCTGGTGTGTCTCAGTTTACCCCTAAGCTGGGGTAAAGTGAGACACAAGACCACTTTTTAAAAAACAATCATATCTTCACTGCCCTTTATCCTGAATACATTCTAATAATTTCTAGGAAACATCCTGAATTAATGGGAAATGTGTAAATTTGACTGATATATCATTTTAGCTCGCTTAGAGGGGAATAAATGTAAAAAATGTCTCACTTTACCCCACTCTCCCCTACTACAGTATTCCTCAGCTCGCTCCTCGATATACCCGCACTTCTGAGGTACATTTTCCATTATTATTATTCCTCACAGCGCTGCTAGACGGTGTAAACAAGTAATGATCTGAATAAACTTGTGTTTTCTCGAGCTGATATGGGGGCGTTCACAGGTTTGCGTGGATTGCCTCAATCATTTGCGTTTGAATAGTGCGCGCTCTCCGTGGGCGGAGTCACATTACATTTGAATCAGCTGTAATGAGCTCGACTGGAATCACTCTTTTTTAATACAGATTTCACAAGATGAGAATATTTGTTTTTTATATAAATTACTTCATTTAAAAGAAGAGAATTCAAGCTTCATGCCTGTGTGTCTGTATGCCTGTCTGACTGAGTATTCGCTGAGTTATTGTTCATTTTCGGACGCGTTTCAGAATGGACTTCACTGGCATAGAGAAGGCAGAACTCGCTTCGTGTTTATTTTTCTTTATTTGGCAAAAAGCACAACACTTTGTTTTTATTGTGAGTATACACAAAAATAATACACATTTAACAGAATCGATTGATGTATGAAACTCCTATGGAAAATCAAAGTCAACAGAGTATTTATGAGTTTCTTTTACACTGATAAAAAAATACCGCGATACCGCCAACCTATTAATGTTCACGCTCTGTAGTCTGAAGACTGTGAAAGCATTGTAGACAATCACACTGCAACTGAAGTGATTGACAGCTTCAGTCATAAAGGGAGTGCTCTTTTATACTTTATAGTTCACATAAAAACACTGATGCCTACTGTAGTCATCAAAATAGAGCAAATCACCTTTTAAAAGTAACTTGTCGCTTTAAATAGCAATTGTATTGATTGCATTGTCATGCCTCGTGGCTACAAATTCTGATTCATCGAGTGATGAAACAAGTGTTTTTTAAACATTTTAAAATATTTTTTTGGTTAGGGCTTTCTGGTTAGAAGAGTTGAGAGAATTGTGTAGAGAGACAGTGAGTTTACGCACACACTCAGATGTGAGTGTGGGACACCAGGCTCTTGAATGCAGGCTGGTGTATTACCGAAAGCCATCAGAGGCAGACGGTTAGTGATAACTCCACTCCATTAAGGGGTCAGAGGGACACTGGAAGTCATCAGAGGCAGAAGGTGTTGGAATAACTCCTCCCTATAGAAGGGTAGGAGGTCATTAGGAACCCGGTTCAGAGGCTGGAGTCGGAGCCGAGGCAGATCCTCACCGAGATGTGTAGGAGGAGATGCAGAGTGGCTGAAGAGAAGCAGCGGAGGCAGGCCTGTGGAACTGTCTGATTTGGGAAGAGGAGGTGGGAGAGGTAGGCTGGGCGGGCACTCAGGAAACATAGGAAACTCTAGGCTGGGCAGGATCAGCGGGGGCAGGAGAGACAGGAGATAATCTCTTCAGAAAGTTCCAAACAGTTTCCAGAGTCCAGGCCATAGTCATACACAGTGGCAGGGTTGTGGGCGGGGCTCCTCTCCATGCCCTCAAACTCCACAAGCACTCCTGTTGCTGGTTCACACACCTGGTCAGCATCTCCGTGTGACTCCTGCTCCGGGGCGATGTCTGGCGCAGTTTCTCTATGGCTTGTTCATCGCTGCAGGGCGATCTCCACAGTTTGCGTTGGGCTCTAGCGTAACCTCTGTGCAGCTTGCAGGGATGGGCTCGCTAGACTCTGGATTTGGATTTGGAGCGGGGCTGGTGATGTCCTCTTCAGTGGGGCAGATGGTGTACGTGGACCCACAGTTCACCAGCACCCACTCCACAATCTGTGAAATTCTCCTGAGGGCCCACACTGGGAAGGTTATTTGCGTGTTGAGACTTGTGTAGAAAAGATGCTCAACGGAAAGTTTGTGAGGCACGTCAGGTCTAAGTATCCACAGGTGTGGCTCTCGAGAGATTGCTGCCCTGCTCCGTATCAAACTTTATGTCAAACTTTTCTTTTACGGAATAAAATTAGGGCTGCTGTCAGATAATGGGTCACTGAAGGTTTACCAAACAGAACCCGTGCAGGACTCTGAACCACACCAATGTATTCTGGTGTATAAAATATGATTGCTAGCAGTGGACCGCCTTTCAGCAGTGGTGCATCAATGTGATGAGACAAAAAAAAAAAAACTTAGATACAATTATTCACTTTATAACTAGTTAAAGAGAAAAAGAGAAAAGTTGATCAGGTGGTGTTGGTTATGTTTTGACATAATCATCATTTGACCTGAATCACAGAACTCATTTAGAGAGTTAGGTTTACCTTCTTGATTACAGCAGTCTGTGATTCTACAGTATACTCTTTTCAGCACGTTAAATATAATCCAAAAGATTTCTTAAAAGTTGTTCTGATCAAAATACTTTGAAAATGTATTTTATTTGGACACACAGACATCGAGAATCAGCCTGTGATTCTCAACAATGGTGACAATAATAAAGCATGTTGCAGTGCATTCTGGGTGCCACCAATATATATATACATATATATATATATATATATATATATATATATATATATATATATATATATATATATATATATATATATATAGAACATTTTAATTATTTTAAGAAATCATTTGAATTATATTGAAAAATCTGGATATTATTTTGTAGATTCTCTGTGATGAAAGAAAAATATTAACCGTCAGTGATGATGATTATGTTAAAATATAACCAACACCACCTTTTCACATTTTCTCTTTGTTCATATGGCAGTTATAACTCAGTTACAACAACCAAACAAGATCTAAAGTTAAACATTTAAAGGTCAACTGCCCAACTAAAGCAAATACTGATCTCCGTAATGGTGACTAAATTTGTGAATTTTCTCCTTCAGCGGTTCTGCTTGTTAACATCAGGTGTCTTCAATAATGCTCATTCATCTCTCAATCAATCACTTAATTAGCTCATTAACTTCAACACTCATATTTTAACACTTTAACACTCTTGAGTCTGGAGCCAAATAAACTCCCAGTTTATTTAACACTGGAGTTTTTGCTGTGCAGCTGATTTCACTAATTAGTTCTCTCTCCTGCTGAATTAGCAAATCCAGGTGATTGGAACAAAATACTGAGGAGGACTTTTACGTTCTGAACCTGGACTTTACACCTCTGGTAACCAGGACCCCCCAGGACTGCACAACTAAAGCAAACACATATCACCATAATGGTGACCAAATATTTTTGTATAAATAAAAAACATCATCATCTAAACCTCTGTTAATTCTCAAAAATAACTTAAGTAGACATCTGACAGAAATAAACTCAATCTGGTTAGTAATAAGTGAAGCTGGTAATGCTGTTTGTGGAGTTGTTTAATCCTCCTCTGCTGAGATCTTCACATATTTAATGTCTTTTATTTTCAGTTGATTTCATCTAAGATTGTGGTTGAAGTCAGTTGTAGTTCTTGTGTTTCTCTTTCCTTCATTGATTCTTGTTAACAGCAGGTGTTCATCACTAATGCTCAATCATCACTTAATTAATCACTTAATTATCTCATTAACTTAACTCTGATTAAGAGTTACTTTAACACTCTTTAGAGTGGGACCTTATGTGCTCTGACAAATGAAAACTTAAAACTATGATAAGCTAGAAAAATGAAATAATATAATTGGCTGATTTTAAGTGTCAAACTATTCTTAGCATGAATATGAAGATTTTATTTTAGCATTAAGCATGAAAATTTAACAAAAAATAATTTCAAATTCATAAGTCTTTGTGTATTAAAGATGTGACGCATCTTGACTTGCAACACTAGATTTTATTTTCGTATAAGCATCATCTAATGATGCACTGACATTAATATTTGACATTTAAGGCCCTTTCACACTGGACGCGATTTTGACGCACGAATAATTCGCGCGATGGTTTTATTTTTTGATCTGCTGTTTGTGTAATGAGTGCTTTCACACCGAACGCGAATGTGCTGCGGCGAAAAAACGACTTTTATTTTTTTCGTTTCGATGTCGATTTTTTTTTTCCTTTTGCCGCGACAGAAAAGGCTTCAGCCAAACGCATACTACAAGGACAATGATTGTGTGGCGTAGCATTGCCAACCAACTCGGTTATCACGACTGTGAGTATGTTGTGTGATAGTTTTAGTTGTTGTATAGTCCTGTACTGTGTAGGCTAGCAGGCTAAACTACATTTGGGATAGAAAGCTAATCGTCAAAGATAGAGATAGAGACCGTGTTTACGCGGCTCATGTGATGGGTTTTGACGCGAACTATTCGCACACGAACTATTCGCTTTTTCGTTACGCATCCGGTGTGAAAGGGCCTTAACAGTGACACTCAACAAATAAAAACATAAAGCAACATTACAATGCAGGAAGTGTTTAGTGTTTGTGATGAACAGGCTGTTCTCACACCAGCTCAAAACCACAAACAAATGAGCTGAAGGTTCAGAGTCTCAGTAAGAAACACAAAACTCAACAGAGACAAATGAAGAAGAACATGTTTTATGTGTAAGTCTGCAGAAGAGACTAAAATACACTCTTGTTACTGCAGAATAATCCAGGTTCATAAAAAATAATAATAAATGAAATGTGAGTCATGAACATTTACAATACTAAACTAGTTCCTTTATGACAAACATTGCAAACAGAGTTCTATAAATATTTAATTAATATAAAATGTTTTTACTCACACTTTAAAACAATGTTTAATAACCCATAAGTGTGAAAACATACATTTATGACGGATAGAAAAGGGCTGAAAATGAACATTATACATTTTAATATTTCATTCATGTGTATCTCTTAATTTGTTTTCTCTAATAAGCACTGTGTTTGTGTGTTTTATTTTCAGGTTTCTCCATGATCATCATTATTTGTGTGTGTGTGAGTCTGCTGCTGATTGGTGGATTCACTCTGACTGTGTGTAAATTAAGACACAAGAGACAAGGTTTGATCATTTATTATAATTTATTATCTGTTGAAACAAATTAATAAAGTTATTTGAGTTTCTCTGTTCTGCTTCAATGATCAACAGTAAAATCTCAGTGAGTTTGTCTCAGATGCTGCTGTTCGTCTCCAGTTTGATCTAGTTGGTCTATGTTTTACTAATTGATTCATTTTGTTTTGGGTAATTAGGAAGAACCTCGACATCAGAAAAGAGAAAGAGGGAGAGAAATACATTGGTGAGTCACAGTGTGTTTGTGTGTGTGTGTGTGTGTGTGTGTGTGTGTGTGTGTGTGTGTGTGTGTGTGTGTGTGTACATATGTTGTGCTTATGTGATGTTTTCTCCTTTTATTGTACATTTTCTCTCTATTTTTCATGCTCAGATTAACAGTCATGATGAACTACCCACAATCCCCTCTGCTGGGCTCCTGTACGCGTCTGTCAGTTTCCAGAAGCATGAAGAGTCTCTCAGTGAAGCTTCAGTCACTGTCAGTAAGAACGAGCTTTACTCTGATTACGCCACGGTCAGTCACCGCATGAGTCTCAACTAACTCACTTATAACAGATCACAGATCAGCACACATTACACCAGTATTGCTTATATGTTTAGAATTAATTGATATAATTCTCTTTATAATCCATAAATTAGTGTTAAAGACGTGTTTTATTGATCAGGGTTGTTGAGTTCAGACTGTTGAATCATGACACACTTTAAAGTTTCTATTGCTCATGTTTCTTCTTTCACGTGTAAAATAGCAGTTGTGTCAGAGGTTTATTGGTGTGTGTAAAGAGTTTGTCATCTCAGTTTATCTGAGGGTGTGAATAAAACAGGAAATACCACACCTAAGAGACACCTCTAGAAAATACTGTGAAGTTTCCACTCCAAATGCAGAGACACGTACATTTAAATGCATCTTTTGACACATAAAACCTCTTTAATAGCAGCTCTTAAACAGACACGAGTTTAAAACACCTTTATGATGAGACGCATGAAACATGAGAATATGTTCAAAGCTGTTAAAGACTCTTTATCATCTCTCTGAATATTGATTATTTTCTTTGATCTGCTTTAGGTTTGTACACGAGATACTAGTTACAGGGAGATCATGAGAAAGATTATTTTTAAAAGGGTTAGTTCACCCAAAAATAAAAATGATCCCATAATTTACTCACCCTCAAGTCATCCTAGGTGTATATGACTTACTTCTTTCAACCAAACACAATCGATTATTAAAGAATATTCTGGCTTTTCCAAGCTTTATAATGAGAGTGAATAGAGTTTTTGAAGCCCCAAAAAACTGCATCCACACAGCAAAATCCCCAGAGTTAAATCAACACTGCTCAGAGCACATATGATCCCACTCTGTGAAGATTAAACAACTCCACAAACAACATTACCAGCTTCACTTATTACTAACCAGACTGACTTTATTTCTGTCACACGTCTACAGAAGTTTTTATTGATAATTAACAGTTTAGATGTTGATGTTTTAAAAGCACCATCAAAAACATCACCATTATCCTGTTTTTCTCACACCTGCAGGAGGCTGAAGGGTTTCAGTGTTTGACCCGCAGAACATAAATAGAGCAAAAGAAAACCACACGCTGAAGAACATCTCATGCTGATGATCTTTATCACACTGACCTCAGTATCAAACCACCCTGCAAACACAAAGACACAATTATTTTATTTAAATATTCTTTCAAACATTTTAAGATGAATGTACAGACTCGTCATTTCACTGTTTATCGTCTGATTTCTGTCTGATGATGATGATCTCATACATAATATCATAAAACAACATCAGAAAATTTCACATTCAGTAATTCTGTTACATCTATATCTAGATGGACAATTATGTTAGTATATTGTATACTGTATGAAATGCACTAAACAACAAATGCATGACATTTAACGGATTTTCACGGACATTGTTTGTCATTGAATTGTGGATTCAATGTTTAGATTTCAATCCTTTTTGAAAGAAAATTGTCAAATCACAAATGGATAATTTGTTGATCATAAACATTTTTCAGTCTTTTCCTCAATTCATCACTTTCATTAAATGTTGAAGGTGGATTACTGAATGATCAGCTTTTAGTCTTTATTGTCTTCTGTTCATCTTCTGTCTCTCTGTTCAGTCTCATGTGTCTCTCTGTGGGTTTCCTGAGTAAGTGTGTTTAATTAAACTGAACTGAGACCCTCAACCTTCACATGTTTTCTGTGGCTTTGAGCTGTGGTTTGCTCATACCTCTAAAGTCGGTTGCCTACTGCTCACTCGAACAAAAAAGTGTAGTTTATTTTAGCCATTTCCATACAACTTGCTAAATCACTGATAGCCATGCGCCTTTAGTTTGACCTACCTTAACTAAGATTTGCGGTAGCATCAGCCTCCTTAATTTACTAAAATAATGATCTCAGAATACTTTTTATGTAACATTTATTTTGCCAGGCAAGGTTAAGTAACAATTAAAAGGATTAAACAGAATACACAATACATAACTGATCAGCATAAAATACAAACATAATTCAAAATGCAATATCAAAAATAGTTTAAAAGAGTCAGCATACCTGGCAATAGAGACACACAGCAACAGTGTGGGAAGTTCTGTTCACAGATGCTTCCTTGAGTGGTTTGCCAATTCCCTTTAAATACCCAAGTGGAACAAAAGAACAATAAACATCTACAGTAGCACCCAAATATTTATTCAGCTTTTGCTGGACCCTTTCTCGTGCCTCAAGTGGTCACGCCTGAGTTTGGGGGATAAACACAAATGGTTATCTATGATCTTTATTAGGGCATCTCCCACATCAGAAGAACAGAAGATCAAAAATCATGCGCTGCAGGATTTTAATCCATGACGGCGTAGTGCGTTACTAATGGTTTTCTTTGAGACTGTGGTCCCAGCTCTCTTCAGGTGATAGACCAGGTCCTGCCTTGTAGTTCTGGGCTGATAACTCACCTTCCTCATGATCATTGATGCCCCACGAGGTGAGATCTTGCATGGTGCCCTAGACTGAGGGAGATTGACCGTCATCTTGAACTTCTTCCATTTTCTAATAATTGCGCCAACAGTTGTTGCCTTCTCACCAAGCTGCTTGCCTATTGTCCTGTAGCCCATCCCAGCCTTGTGCAGGTCTACAATTTTATCCCTGATGTCCTTACACAGCTCTCTGGTCTTGGCCATTGTGGAGAGGTTGGAGTCTGTTTGATTATTGAGTGTGTGGACAGGTGTCTTTTATACAGGTAACGAGTGGAGAACAGGAGGGCTTCTTAAAGAAAAACTAACAGGTCTGTGAGAGCCGGAATTCTTACTGGTTGGTAGGTGATCAAATACTTATGTCATGCAATAAAATGCAAATTAATTATTTAAAAATCCTACAATGTGATTTTCTGGATTTTTGTTTTAGATTCCGTCACTCACAGTTGAAGAGTACCTATGATAAAAATTACAGACTTCTACATGCTTTTATAAGTAGGAAAACCTGCAAAATCGGCAGTGTATCAAATACTTGTTCTCCCCACTGTAGATGTTACAGAATTACTGAATGTGAAATGTAAGTTTCTGATGTTGTTTTATGATATTATGTATGAGACAGAAATCGGATGATAAACAGTGAAATGAGGAGTCTGTACATTCATGTAAAAAATGTTTGAAAGAATATTTTAAATAATCAAAAAAAAAATTTTTTCTAAGATAAAAGGACTTGTAAATGTGTTTGTGTTTGCAGGGTGGTTTGATACTGAGGTCAGTGTGATAAAGATCATCAGCATGAGATGTTCTTCAGCTTGTGGTTTTCTTTTGCTCTATTTATGTTCTGCGGGTCAAACCCTGAAACCCTTCAGCCTCCTGCAGGTGTGAGAAAAACAGGATATAGTTTTCATTACCAATGGTCACAGACTTTCCACTCCATAAAACAGATGCTATAAGTATGTGTAATAGATATGAAAAAATTTAAATCTTGTTCATAATATATCTCAGTTCTTTCTTCAAAAGGATTTAGTCTGGTCATCTGGGAAGTAAAGCTTTTTGCTAACAAGTCCAATCAGCCGCAGTAGGGCTGTCAAAATGGCTGAAAAGCTCAATTCTAATTTCTTTCTTAACTTGCTGATCAATACTTTTGCTGATTTAGTTTTTAGTTCATTCTTTTTCTGTTTTTAGTAAAAAAAATCTGATGTTACAACTGCTTATACCTTTACTGTAGAATCATAAAAAATAAATGAAAAAAATGCTATAATTTCTTGTTTATTGTCCAAATATAGTAAATTGATTCTTTTTACACTATATTTAAAATGTAAAACATTGTCACAGCATTAAATCGATTAAAACAGCATTAACATATAGGGTGAATTAATCTAGTTTTCATTCTGATGAAATCAATGTTTCCAGATTCTAGAGAAACATTCAGAAATCATCTGATTATTATCATAAAAGACAGTGAGAAAAGTTTATACTCTGCAAAGGAGAAAGTCTGAGTCTGAAATCTGAATAATTCATTATGCATTTTACTTTCTCACTCTCAGGACCGACTGAAATATTTACATATAAACTGATCAATATTCATTTTAAATGCATTATTGTGATGTGCAAAGACTTGAAAATGATTTTTAATCTGAGCTTAAGTTTTGGTCAGGAAGTTTCTCATGAACACTGGTGGTGTTTGTGTGTTTGTGTGATGAACAGACAGTTTTTTCCGTCCAGCTCAAAGCCACAGAAAACATGTGAAGGTTGAGGGTCTCAGTTCAGTTTAATTAAACACACTTACTCAGGAAACCCACAGAGAGACACATGAGACTGAACAGAGAGACAGAAGATGAACAGAAGACAATAAAGACTAACAGCTGATCATTCAGTAATTCACCTTCAACATTTAATGAAAGTGATGAATCGTGGAAAAGACTGAAAAATGTTTATGATCAACAAATGATTTATGTGTGATTTGACAATTTTTCTATTTTAAAAACAGATCAAACTAAATGAAAACAGTGAGTCCACAAGTCAATGATACAGTGTGTCTGTGTTTTAAATGTAATAACTTTGTATTGTTTAAGTTAGGAATATTATGTTAATAAAACAAACAGCATCTCCAGGTTTACTGTATTATAGTATGTTTACTAGGTTAAAGACACTTGCTTGTGTCTCAGTCCTTTTTGTGTTTGCAGGGTGGTTTGATACTGTGGTCAGTGTGATAAAATAGCAGGCATAATATCCAAAATCAGTTAACTCAAAGTTTCTGCTGACACTCACAATAAAAACACAAACTAAGACAAATTGTCTTACATTCACTATGATATTCATTAGAATCTGCATGAAAACAAGAGATGAAAACTTCAGCCAGATGGCGCTCTTTCTCAGTGTTTAATTTAGTACTGAGTCAAAGGAGGTCAATATGATGTCATACTTTAAAAACCCTTACTAACAGCCCTCTTGCACACAGAGAACATTCAGCATAAAAAAGACAAACATCCTGTGACTGAACAGAAACTCATAATTGTGAAAATTACAGTTACTTGTACAGTTACTCCATTATTAATACAGTTTATAATGCACATAATGGACAGCTAAAGTGGGCGTGTCTAGAGTCACTGGCCACTCAAGAAGTCATACACTGAAAAAAATGATACTTTGGATTAACTTAAAAAAATTGATGTAATTTGTTACAGATAATTTTTTTAAATTTTCTCAAATTGTATTTATGATTTAGTTAACTCAAGAAGTCATATGATGATCAAGTGTGAACATCCTCAACACAAAACCAAGCCAAAATACATCTGTAATTCAGTTTCATGGAACTTATTGCTTTTATAAATATCTGCTCACTACAGAAGTCTCTTCTGTTCAAATAAACTGATTTATGATTTGTTGATGTATGTAATGTTGCATTGAAGGTCACTTATCCAGCATCATAAGACATTTCTGAAGTGTAATTTGATGTTGATGATGACAGAAGATCATCAGGACAGACTGTGAATGTGTGTGTGTATGGTGATGAATCTCTGAAGAATCTCTGTCCGTGGAGCTGAACACCTGAACGACTCTCTTCCACAAGCAGGAGATCAGACTCACATTTTACTCTTGAAAATATGCTCAGCTGTTTCTCTGGCTGTTGACAGTGTTTTATGATTTATGGAGTGATAAAAAAGAGAAATCCAAAACAAACTGGACTTTGTTATACTTCCTGTTTCCTGTTCTGTCTGCCATCTTTGTAGTCATGTTGGTTTCAGGTGTGCCGTCAGCTCGATTTCTTGCTAAGCTTGTTAGCCCCTGTGTCTACAAGTGTGATTTAAGGAGACAATAAAGGCATTGATGTACAGCACCTTCAGTAAACACACACACAGCTCTCTTATTGAACCCTCTGGCTCCATCTAGTGGCAGATAGAAGTTCATGTTCTATTGATATTATAATTCCAATGACTAAACATGACATTTCTTGGTTTTATGTAGTTGTGTTGTATGGTAGTTGACACAGAACATAATTTTCTTTGTGTTCTGAAATCATGAAATGTAAATGGCACAGATTTACTCGCCTCCTGCATGTTCAAAAAGAAAGAGTGAATCATTGGAGGAATGAAACTTTGACCTAGTTTAATAAGTACATAGAGCCTTTGTCCATGCAGATTGCAGTTTTTGATGACTAAATCAGAGATGAAAGGAAGGAAGCAGAAAAACTCAAGTTCACCTGTCATCAGTGATGCTGATGTTCCTCTGACAGCTGCTGTCCGAGGTGCTGAATCCACATCAAACCTTCATATTATTATTGTCTTTATGCATAAAGTATCTAAACAAATCCAGATGTGGTCTGTTTCCTCCTAAAAAATATGTTAATGTTTCTTACAAGTGAAAAAATGTGAAGAACCCAAAGTACCAGATGGATTTTTTTATACAGGCTCTAGGGAGTAAACTTACATGAAAATTATACTTTCGCCCTATAGAGGAAGATTTGATGAAGCAATGGAAGTAGATGAAAACAAGCCTCAGCATTTCAATGTTTGTCCAGTTTGTGTATTTAAAAGGGTTAGTTCACCCAAAAAGGAAAATCCTGTCATTAATTACTCACCCTCATGTCGTTCCACACCGGTGAGACTTTCATTCATTTTCGGAACACAAATGAAAATATTTGTACTAAAATCTGAGCGATTTCTGTCTCTCCATTGACATATGCCACTAACACTTTAATGCTTCAAAAAGTTAATAAAGAGATCGTAAAACTAATCCATATGAATTGAGCGGTTTAGTAAAAGTTTTATAAGAGACTCGATCACTTTATACAATAAACAGATTTAATTTAGGCTTTTATTCACATATAAACATTTATAAACTCACACATCAGTTGTGGTAAATGGAAGCTCAAGCAAGTTTGCTTGACGTGCGAGAGCCAATGAGGTTCATTATCGTGTGTTACTGATTGACAGCTGCTGTCCGTGGTGCTGAATCCAGAACTGCCTGTTAAAGTGACAGAAGCATCAATCAGACTCAGACTTCAGCTGATGATCCTCTGAATGAGATGTTCAGATCTGAAGACATCTGAAGACTTCTTAGAGCAAAACAAGTTACACAACTTATGGAAGTTCATATGACAACAGTTGCATTTAGAAATATCCTGCAGGTCATGTCTGTTTCTTACAGCTGATAGAGATGTCAAAACCTCAGAGTATAAATGTCAAAACAAAAGTATCAGATGCATTTTGGATTTCCCAGAGAGACAGGAAGATAACGCTATGTAATAAAGACATGAATTCACTCAAGATGTTCTCTGAGTTGATCAGCCTTTGTATCTCAACATGTTTTGTGGTATATTTTGAACTATATGTTGTTTCTATAATTTAACATACACACACAAAACACACATGCACTGATGCACACACACACAAACACACAGTTCTGCTTATTGCTATTGGTTTTATTTACATATTTTTAAAAATAATTTATTATTCTAAAGTTAATCACTTTTTACATTTGGTTGATTTAATAAAATATTTTGTGAATACAACCTCTCTAAAGTTTTTTTTTTTTCTTAGTGTTTTAGTGTATATCAAACACGTTTTGATAGAAACAGTTCGTCACATCCAGAAAATAAAATAAAAGATAATGGATCTCTATCGCCCTCTGCTGGATATATATGGTATATAACACTATTTCTATAACTAAATCATACAGGCCTTTTCTAACCAGCAGAAATCAGCCTCTAACACCCAGAAGCCACTCATATTTAATTTAGATCATAATTAAAGTGATTTTTAAAAATATCATACAAATATAATATTTTATATGCAAGCTAATGGTGTACTTGAGGAATTCTGTGGTAAATTGGTAAAAAAAAAAAAAAAAAAAAAAAAGAAGAAGAAGAAGAAGAAAAGAAAAGAAATGTCATTTTTCTTACAATCACTCAATAAATGTTTGTGGTCGCACTGACCCTTGTAAGTTTACATAGACACCTTACCTATAGACATAAATATACTGTCGCCCTCTAGAGGAAGATTTGAATAATGCAGATTAATTATGTTCAGTGTCATTCGTCCTTCTATAGAGAAGATGAAGCCTGTATGAGCTCTCAGTCTCAGACACTGTATCCTCCACTAGGTGGCGCTCTTTCAGTGTGATTAATGTAATATTCAGTCAGTGCTGATGGTGGGAGGAGCCAGTAAAGCTGATCATTACTGATAAAGAGCTGAAGAAAGAGGAAGGAACTAAAGCAGACAGATGTAGAGACAGAGAGATTCACACAGAGAACATTCAGCATAAAGAAGACTGAACTCAACTCACAATGAAGATCCTCCTCATCTTCTTCACTTTCTCCCTGATCTCAGGTCAGAGCTTTTCTCTTTCATCACTGCAGTAATGATGCTGTTTTCTTGATGTTAGAGGAACATGTTTTAAAAGGTATAATGTTCCTCAAACGTTCTTTCGACTTTATAGGAACGTTGATTTCTTACATTCCAGGAACATAAAAATGGCCAGTTTCCTGAATGTTACTAGAATGTTATTTAAAGGTTAGTGTGATATTCCTGAAACATTATTTCAAGCATCTTTCAAAAGAGTAATAAGAACACAAACTACAACTTTCTTCAGACACAGCCTTAGATGAACTGAAGATAAAAGACATTAACTCTCTGAAGATCTGATGAAACAACTCCACAAACAGCATTACCAGCTTCACTTATTACTAACCAGACTGACTTTATTTCTGTCACACGTCTACAGAAGATCTTATTGAGAATTAACAGAGGTTTAGATATTGATGTCTTATTGAAAATGTTTTGTTTGACGTCACCATCATGGAGATCAGTGTTTGCTTTAGTTGGGCTCTTGACCCTTGACTTTCTTTAAGTTGGTGTTTTATCAGCAATTGCAGGTGTTTATGGAGAACATTTCTGCATTGATCAACATGTCTGTTTTAATAACCGACAAATTACTGCTTCTTCTGTAATTGATGATTTAATGAATTGAAACACTATTGAAAAATATGAAACTCAACAAATGAAAAATATGATTTGCTTTAGTGTCACTCGATATTCTGGAGGAAGTCTTGTTGATTCTGGAAGGTCTTTTAACAATCAATATCTGCAAAAACAAATCATCCATGGAGAAGGATGGAATACAATAATAGAGAATAACAAACAAGATCATCCATTGATTAATAAAGGAAGATGCTAATTTATACATTTTGAAATTGTATTTCTGGAAGTATATGTAGAAACTAATATTAATCTAGTTGTATAAATGCTGTAAAAATAACATTGTTCACTGTGAGATAATTTAATGCATTAACTGCGTTAAGAAATGAGAACTAAACCAGTTAACTTAGCTGACAAAAATCCTCTTTTGGCTGATGTTTTGTGCTTTATTGAACTCTCCGCTCTGGAGGAAATATTAGCACTCCGCTCACATGCTCTGGTGTGAGACGATGTGTTCTTCTTCTGTGGTCTGAGAGTTGATTGACAGCTTTTAGGTGTGTTATTGGCAGTGCTACCCTCTTATTACATGAACGCGTCACCACCGCATCAGCACAGAAAACATGGGGATTTTCTTGTAGACAATAATTGCACAACCTATTCGAAATTAAATCAACTAATCGAATCATCGAAAATCGTAACTCATCCCTAATAGAATGTGTGACGACAATAGAGAGCTAAGGCAGGGCTGCGCTCAACTCCACATTTAGACATACACTTGCACACTTCCATAAGCTCTTCCCCTTGGGAGAATCCCCACCGCCATTTTGAAGTGTGTTTGCAGCCCAGATCACGGACATTTGAGTTGATTTAGAAATAGTTTTTTTAAGAGGATGTGGTCATCCCAGTTAACCGCATGTTCAGCCCAGCACCCTCCTCAAAACTACTAAACAAAATATCTCAAATGCACATTATTAAAGAAATGCTCTATTATGTGTAAATGACAGATTCATGCTGTAACATGGCAAAGAGAGTGGAGGTGAAGAAGGGAAAAACTGCCCTCCTCAGATGTGAATATTCACAGAATCATATTCATGATGCCAAGAGGATCTTTAAAGAAGGAAAATACTCTATTGATGAGATTATAAACAGCACATGGAAAAAGAACAAGAGGTTCAGTATGACTGATAGTAAAGATCAACAATTCATGACTGTGATAATTTCTGCTGTGACTCCAGATGATGGAGGAGTTTATTTATGTGGAGTTTCAGTCTACAGACACTCATACAGTTACTCCATTATTAATACTGTTCATCTACATGTTGTTAGTAAGTAAAACAACTGTTAATCAGCTACATGTTTTAAGTTTCTACAATCTGTGTTTGCAGCAGAATTTATTAGAAGTGATATTTGTGATTGACAGCTAAAGTGGGCGTGTCTAGAGGGACTGGCCACTCAGGAGGTCGTATGATGATCAAGTGTGAACATCCTCAACACAAAACCAAGCCAAAATACATCTGTAAAGAACCAGATGGATGTTCAGAGAGGAAGAATCCAGGAGTTCAGGATGAATGGATGGAGAATGGAGATGTTTCTTTATATGACGACACCAGAGCAGGAGTCTTGATGGTGTTTTTTAGAGAGCTGAAAGCTGCAGATGCAGGAACATACAGATGTGGAGTGAATGTGTCTCACTATACTGAGAGCTTCACTGAACTTCAGCTGCTCGTCAGAGACGGTGAGGAACCGGATATACTTTATCTTGCATGTTCAAAGTATTGGTTCAGATTTTATGCAATTTCTTTTGGATTGCAGATGCAACGTTTGTGACCGAATCTGCTCATCTTGGTGAAGAAGTCAACATCACCTGTCAGATCCCAGAGGAACATAAAGTTCATTTCTGCAAAGAGGATGATGATCACATCTGTCAAAACATCAGCACATCTGCAGTGACAGAAATGAGTCCTTCATCTGAGAGAAATGAAGAGAGAGTTTTTACAGTGAGCATCAGTAATGTGAGCGTGAGAGATGCTGGAGTTTACTGGTGTGGAGCAGAAACCAGAGACACACATTTGACTTTCATCTCCCTGACCACCAAAATTCAGCTCAACCTCTTCAGTGAGTGAATTCAGATGATTTCATTGTAGTAAATACAGTATATTCAGAATCATGTGTGTTAAATGTCTGTGTTTGTTTGCAGTGGCTCCAGTAGTGAGACGTGAAGGAGAATCTGCTGAGATCTTCTGCCCTTATGATTCAATCTATAAATCAAAGTCAAAGTCTCTCTGTAAGGGGAAGTGCTCCACTAGAGATAGAAATACTCTCAATGAGACTGTGAGAGAAGAGAAAGAGACCAAGACTGACAGATTGACTCTGAATGATGACGTCACTGCAAGTGTCTTCACTGGGACCATCACTGGACTGACAGCAGAGGATGCTGGGAAATACTGGTGTGCAGTGACATTAGAGAGAGACGTGAATTATCTTTACACTCATCTGATCGTCATCATGAACGAGGGTGAGGAAGGTTTATACATCTGAATATGTGCAACTATGGCTGTGAATTGATGTTCTTATATTTCTAATATTTCCAGAGCTGGACTTGACTAAGTATGAAGGAGACGACGTGTCAATCCAGTGCAAACATCATGATGAACATCAGAAATGCTTCTGCAAAGCACATGAACCCTCCATGTGTGTGAATGATGGAGTTTCATTGGAGACGATCAGAGATGATCGATTCTCTTTCAGTGATGAAGCTTCTACTGGAGTCTTTACTGTAAACATCACTGATCTGAGAGAAGAGGATTCTGGGATATACTGGTGTGGATCTCACATCACCACTAAAGTCACTCTCACTGTTAAAAAGGGTAAGGTTAAAGTTTATTATTTCTCCATTGTCTTTGGGCCAGATTTAAATGTTAATATATCAACACTTGAATAATTGGGCTGGATCTACAAATATGGCAATGGGGGCCAATAAGAAAACACACTAAGAAAAAGCATCGTCATATGTAAATATCCAATAGCCAAGACTATTTTGATTAAATTCAGGACCCACTGATAAGCAGCTGCTTTCAAACAGTCCTGTGTTTATTTATGTTCACGCTCTGTAGTCTGAAGACTGTGAAAGCATTGTAGACAATCGCGCTGCAACTGAAGTGATTGACACAGCTTCAGTCATTATAAAGGGAGTGCTCTTTTATAGTTTATAGTTCGCATTTAAACACTGATGCCTACAGTAGCCATCAAAATAGAGCAAATCACCTTTTAAAAGTATCTTGTCGCTTTAAATAACAATTGTATCGATTGCATTGTTATACTGCTAGGTGGCTACAGATGAACGTATTTTTCATTGAATCATTCATTCAAGAGATTTGCTCAACAATTCTGATTCATCGAGTAATGAAACAAGTCTTTATGAGCAAGTCATTGAATCATTCTTTTAAAACTGATTTTTTAATTGATTAAACATTTTTCAATATTTTTTTGGTTAGGGCTTTCTGGTTAGAAGAGTTGAGAGAATTGTGTAGAGAGACAGTGAGTTTACGCACACACTCAGATGTGAGTGTGGGACACCAGGTTCTTGAATGCAGGCTGGTGTATTACCGAAAGCCATCAGAGGCAGACGGCTGGTGATAACTCCACTCCATTAAAGGGTCAGAGGGACACTGGAAGTCATCAGAGGCAGAAGGTGTTGGAATAACTCCTCCCTATAGAAGGGTAGGAAGTCATTAGGAACCCGGTTCAGAGGCTGGAGTCGGAGCCGAGGCAGATCCTCACCGAGATGTGTAGGAGGAGATGCAGAGTGGCTGAAGAGAAGCAGCGGAGGTGGGCCTGTGGAACTGGCTGATTTGGGAAGAGGAGGTGGGAGAGGGAGGCTGGGCGGGCACTCAGGAAACATAGGAAACTCTAGGCTGGGCAGGATCAGCGGGAGCAGGAGAGACAGGAGATTATCGCTTCAAAAAGTTCCAAACAGTTTCCAGAGTCCAGGCCATAGTCATCCACAGTGGCAGGGTTGCTGGTTCATGCACCTGGTCAGACTCTCCATGTGACTCCTGCTCCGGGGCGATGTTTGGCACAGTTTCTCTATGGCTTGTTCATCGCTGCAGGCCGATCTCCACAGTTTGCGTTGGGCTCTAGCGTAACCTCTGTGCAGCTTGCAGGGATGGGCTCTCTAGACTCTGGATTTGGAGCGGGGCTGGTGATGTCCTCTTCGGTGGGGCAGATGGTGTACGGGGACCCACAGTTCACCAGCACCCACTCCACAATCTGCAAAATTCTCCTGAGGGCCCACACTGGGAAGGTTGTTTGCGTGTTGGGGCTCATGTAGAAAAGATGCTCAATGGAAAGTTTGTGAGGCACGCCAGGTCTAAGAATCCACAGGTGTGGCTCTCGAGAGATTGCGAGGAATAAGATTACAGGAATAAGATTAGTGAATTATTCTTCTTTATGATGCTGGAAAATATGTAACCTGATCATATTTGTTTTCGGCTTCCTTTGCAACAAATTATGTGTTTTATAAACTCTGTTAGAAAAACCACTAACTCACATAAAAAGCCAAGAGTGAAACTGCCAAACTAAAGCAAACACAGATCACCATAACGGTGACCAAATATTTTGTATAAATATAAAACATCATCATCTAAACCTCTGTTAATTCTCAAAAATAACTTCTGTAGACGTCTGACAGAAATAAAGTCAGTCTGGTTAGTAATAAGTGAAGCTGGTAATGCTGTTTGTGGAGTTGTTTAATCCTCCTCTGCTGAGATCTTCACAGATTTAATGTCTTTTTTTCTCTTCAGTTGATTTCATCTGAGGCTGTGACTGAAGTCAGTTGTAGTTCTTGTGTTTCTCTTTCCTTCAGTGATTCTTGTTAACAGCAGATGTTCATCACTAATGCTCAATCATCACTTAGTTAATCACTTAATTATCTCATTAACTTAACTCTGATTAAGAGTTACTTTAACACTCTTTAGAGTGGGACCTTATGTGCTCTGAGCAGTGTTGATTTTTCTGTGTAATCAAGTCAGAAGTGTGACAAATGAAAACTTTAAACTATGATAAGCTAAAAAATGAAATAATATAATTGGCTGATTATAAGTTTGTCAAACTATTCTTAGCATGAATATGAAGATTTTATTTTAGCATTAAGCATGAAAATTTAACAAAAACTAATTTCAAATTCATAACTCTTTGTGTATTAAAGATGTGACATCATCTTGACTTGCAACACTAGGTTTTATTTTCTTATAAGCATCATCTAATGATGCACTGACATTAATATTTGACATTGACAGTGACACTCAACAAATAAAAAAATAAAGCAACATTACAATGCAGGAAGTGTTTAGTGTTTGTGATGGACAGGCTGTTCTCACACCAGCTCAAAACCACAAACAAATGAGCTGAAGGTTCAGAGTCTCAGTAAGAAACACAAAACTCAACAGAGACAAATGAAGAAGAACATGTTTTATGTGTAAGTCTGCAGAAGAGACTAAAATACACTCGTTACTGCAGAATAATTCAGGTTGAAATGAAATGTGAAGCATGAACATTTACAATACTAAACTAGTTCCTTTATGACAAACATTGCAAACAGAGTTCTATAAATATTTAATTAATATAAAAAAGTATATTTTTATATATTTTTTGAATTTGTCATATGTACATGTATAACAACTTGTTTTTTGTTGTTTTTGTTTTACTCTTTAATAATTGGTTGAAAACCGACTCCATACAATCTCTTGTCATGAGACATGGCATTAATATCTTAATTATTTACCTACGCAAAGCATAAAGTTAAAGTTATGCTAGTCACTTATGACTTTGCGGATTGCTCATGGTCAAAAGTCACAGTAATGGCAACATGCTCACCTGAATCATACAAGTCAGTGATTTAAGATGATTCATTTGAAATTGAAAGGACATGTTCACCTGACAATAAAAATACTGTCATAATTAATTCACTATCCAAATGATAATATATATTTTATATATATTTTTATCACACCTAACCCATAAGTGTGAAAACATACATTTATGCCGGATAGAAAAGGGCTGAAAATAAACATTATAAATTTTAATATTTCATTCATGTGTATCTCTCATTTGTTCTCTAATAAGCACTGTGTTTGTGTGTTTTATTTTCAGATTTCTCCATGATCATCATTATTTGTGTGTGTGTGAGTCTGCTGCTGATTGGTGGATTCACTCTGACTGTGTGTAAATTAAGACACAAGAGACGAGGTTTGATCATTTATTATCTGTTGAAACAAATTAATAATTAAAGTTATTTGAGTTTCTCTGTTCTGCTTCAATGAGCAACAGTAAAATCTCAATGAGTTTCTGTCTCAGATGCTGCTGTTCGTCTCCAGTTTGATCTAGTTGGTCTATGTTTTACTAATTGATTCATTTTGTTTTGGGTAATTAGGAAGAACCTCGACATCAGAAAAGAGAAAGAGGGAGAGAAATATATTGGTGAGTCACAGTGTGTGTGTGTGTACATATGTTGTGCTTATGTGATGTTTTCTCCTTTTATTGTACATGTTCTCTTTATTTTTCATGTTCAGTCATCATGTTCAGACAGCAGACGTGATTCTCTCTCAGATCCTGGATCAGCTCAGATTAACAGTCGTGATGAACTACCCACAATCCTCTCTGCTGGGCTCCTGTACGCGTCTGTCAGTTTCCAGAAGCATGAAGAGTCTCTCAGTGAAGCTTCAGTCACTGTCAGTAAGAACGAGCTTTACTCTGATTACGCCACGGTCAATCGCCGCATGAGACTCAACTAACTCACTTATAACAGTTCACAGATCAGCACACATTACACCAGTATTGCTAATGTTTACAATTCATTGATACAATTCTCTTTATAATCCATAAATTAGTGTTAAAGACGTGTTTTATTGATCAGGGTTGTTGAGTTCAGACTGTTGAATCATGACACACTTTAAAGTTTCTATTGCTCATGTTTCTTCTTTCACATGTAAAATAGCAGTTGTGTCAGAGGTTTATTGGTGTGTGTAAAGAGTTTGTCATCTCAGTTTATCTGAGGGTGTGAATAAAACAAGAAAAACAACACCTAAGTGGCACTTCTAGAAAATACTGTGAAGTTTCCACTCCAAATGCAGAGACACGTACATTTAAATTCATCTTTTGACACATAAAACCTCTTTAATAGCAGCTCTTAAACAGACACAAGTTTAAAACACCTTTATGATGAGACGCATGAAACATGAGAATATGTTCAAAGCTGTTAAAGACTCTTTATCATCTCTCTGAATATTGATTATTTTATTTGATCTGCTTTAGGTTTGTACACGAGATACTAGTTACAGGGAGATCATGAGAAAGATTATTTTTAAAAGGGTTAGTTCACCCAAAAATGAAAATGATCCCATAATTTACTCACCCTCATGTCATACTAGGTGTATATGACTTACTTATTTCAATCAAACACAATCGATTATTAAAGAATATTCTGGCTCTTCCAAGCTTTATAATGGGAGTGAATAGAGTTTTTGAAGCCCCAAAAAACTGCATCCACACAGCAAAATCCCCAGAGTTAAATCAACTCTGCTCAGAGCACATATGATCCCACTCTGTGAAGATCAAACAACTCCACAAACAACATTACCAGCTTCACTTATTATTAACCAGACTGACTTTATTTCTGTCACACGTCTACAGAAGTTCTTATTGAGAATTAACAGTTTAGATGTTGATGTTTTAAAAGCTCCATCAAAAACTTCACCATTATAGTGAACAGTGTTGCCTTTAGTTGGGTACTTTGTCTCTTGACTTCTCATGTGAGTTTATGGTCTTTTAACAGTGTTTACCAAAACACATTATTGCAAAGAAAGCCCATTTTTTGTCTTAAAGTTTCTCATGAACACTGGAGGTGTTTGTGTGTTTGTGTGATGAACAGACAGTTTTTTCCATCCAGCTCAAAGCCACAGAAAACAGGTGAAGGTTGAGGGTGTCAGTTCAGTTTAATCAAACACACTTACTCAGGAAACCCACAGAGAGACACATGAGACTGAACAGAGAGACAGAAGATGAACAGAAGACAAAGACTAACAGCTGATCGTTCAGTAATTCACCTTCAACATTTAATGAAAGAGATGAATTGAGGAAAAGACTGAAAAATGTTTATGATCAACAAATGATTTATGTGTGATTTGAGAATTTTTCTATTTTAAAAACAGATCAAACTAAATGAAAACAATGAGTCCACAAGTCAATAATACAGTGTGTCTGTGTTTAAAATGTAATACCTTTGTATTGTTTAAGTTAGGAATATTATGTTAATAAAACAAGCAGCATCTCCAGGTTTACTGTATTATAGTAGGCCTATGTTTACGAGGTTAAAGACACTTGCTTGTGTCTCAGTCCTTTGTGTGTTTGCAGGGTGGTTTGATACTGTGGTCAGTGTGATAAAGTTCATCATCATGAGATGTTCTTCAGCTTGTGGTTTTCTTTTGTTCTTTTACTGTATATTCTCTCGGTCAAACCAAAACCCTTGAGCCTCCTGCAGGTGTGAGAAAAACAGGAAATGTTTTTTAGTGCTAAAGGACACAAACTTTTCTCTCCATATAAAGATGCTTTGAATTTGTACAATATATGAAAAACTAAATATTGTTATATCTCAGCTCTTCCAGGTTATCTGAAATAATAGAGGAAGCAGAGGCTCAAAACTATTTCTCACACTATTTGGCGTTAAGCTGCGAGTGCTCTTAAACGCCAGCAGAGGGCGCTCTTACCACTGACACTACACACATCATTTCCCACAATGCTTTGTCTGTCATCTGTGTAATCATGTGCAGCTGTTTCCCATCAGCTCTTTATCCATGTGTCTCTTGCTATATAACCCTGTTCTGTTGTTTGTCTCATCGTGAAGTCTTGTATCGTGGTTCACTGCATTACTGAGCGTTTCCCCTGTTTTCTATTTTCCTGGTTTTTGAGTTCTGCCGTGTCCTGGTTTTCTCGTTCATGTCTTGCTCTCTGGATTTGTTTGTTTGGACTGATTTCTGTTCTCTGACCTTCTGCCTGCTTAGTGGACCACGGCTTTGGATTGTGTTATAAACTGCACTTGGATCTTCTCTCGTTGTCACTCAGTGCTTGCCACCACTTCCACGACACCGACTCATAACACTATTTTAGCTAATAAGTTGCATATTTGTCAAATGGTAAAGTCAAACTTCTCAACCTCACTTGTTTTACGTCGGTGTTCGCCTCTATTCCGTGATTAAAAAACAGCTTCATTATCGTACGCGGTGGATGAAGTGATGAGTAGCATTTACATGTGCGTCTGACTCTGTTAATGAATCTGACTCATCGAACCTTCAGTTCTTATTTATATTGTAAATATTCAAATATAACACCAACATACACGCCAGAGCCAATGAGGTTTAAGCACAGTTTTGACTCCTCCCCTTTATCCTTATATGGCGCTGAGCGCTGAGTGTCCGTTTGAATGAAAACGTACTCGGTTACTAACGTAACCTCGGTTCTCTCTAGAAGAGGGAACGAGTACTGCGTAAGAGTATCTTACGCTAGGGGAAAATCCTTTTTCCGCGAGATATTGAAGCCAAAAATTATCCTTAATTTTGTAATAATGCAAAACGCGTTGCGGCCGCATACAGACATAGGCGAGACAGCTCGCGCGCCTATTGGCTGTTCTGCGGCAACTGCAGCAGCCTATCGAGCGAGGCCTGGTGTGACGCCAGACCCAATGAGGGTGCTTCGCGCCCGCTGCGTCACGTCCCGCCGAAACGGGCGTGGTCTAGGCCTATAAATACGGCTCGTAGGCAGCTATTATCTGTTTTTTTCATCATAGAAGCAACCAGAGCGTGCGCATGCACGGCAAGATACGCAGTACTCGTTCCCTCTTCTAGAGAGAACCGAGGTTACGTTAGTAACCGAGTACGTTCTCTTACGAGAGGTCTCTCGTACTGCGTAAGAGTATCTTACGCTAGGGGACCCAATGCAAAACGCCGTGCATGCTGAGATCTGACACCAAAGGCCCAAGGGCGAAAGCCAGGGGCTCATATAGTGCATAATCACTCAGGGAACTCACAAGGAGTTTGGGAAGAGGGAGGGGCGAAGCCGCACTCTTCCACATATGGCAGCGTCGCTTAGACGCGAATACATCATACAGACAGGGCGGGGTACGGCCTGAACTGATGGGAAAATGTGGGTCTTACACAGTCTGCCCGGGCACGTCTTGTGCTACTGCTTTCCACTGTCGATTATGAGCTGTGCTCAGTAGACGCAGCATTCTGAGCTGATAGCATCAGGTCAGATAATACTGGTTAACTAGACCGAAAGCAGCCTGGCCTGCAAGGCAGGAACCTCTAGGTTGTAGAACCTTATAAATGTAGACGGGGAGGCCCAGCCTGCCGCCGTACAAATATCTTGCAAGGCAATCCCACTCGACCAGGCCCACGAAGAGGCCATACCTCTCGTGGAGTGCGCTCTGACACCCAACGGGCACTGCATGCCCTTGGAGGCGTATGCTAGCGCTATAGCATCAACTATCCATCTGGATAGGCTCTGTTTCGACGCGGCCAGTCCCTTAGAACGCCCGCTGAACGAAACAAAGAGCTGCTCCGTCTGTCTGAAAGCAGACGAGCGAGACACATAAGCTCGTAATGCCCTGACTGGGCAAAGGAGGCCCGCGTCTCTTTCCTCATCAGGGACCGGTAGGGCTGACAGGGAGATGACCTGCGCCCTAAACGGTGTGTTGAGGGATTTTGGAACATAACCGTGCTTAGGTTTGAGTATAACTTTTGAGTCATTAGGCCCAAATTCCATGCACGTCGCGCTCACAGAGAGCGCGTGTAAGTCCCCTATGCGCTTCACTGAAGCGAGAGCCAGCAGAAACACGGTCTTGAAAGACAGATGTTTCAGATCAATCGTCTGCAAAGGCTCGAATGGGCCACCTTTCATGGCTTCCAGTACCGTAGAAAGGTCCCATACGGGGACTGAGGGAGGTCTGGGAGGATTCAGTCTCTTAGCCCCTCTAAGGAAGCGGATGACTAAATCGTTCCTTCCTATTGACTGACCAAGCGTTGTTCTTGAGAACGCTGCTATAGCCGCCACATAGACTTTGAGCGTGGAAGGGGTCCTGCCCTTATCCAACAGCTCTTGCAGGAAGGAAAGCACCTCCGTCACTCCACAGTCTGTGGGTGACACATCACGGGCTGTGCACCAGCCCGAAAACACTGACCACTTCGAGGAGTAGAGTCGTCTCGTAGACGGAGCTCTAGCCTGCGTGATCGTGTTTAATACTCCCTCAGGGAGTTCGACATGTACCCGTTGATGGCCCAGACATGAAGGGACCACAATTCCGGGTGAGGATGCCAGATCGAACCGTGGGCTTGAGAGAGGAGGTCTCTCCTCACTGGTACTGGCCACGGGGCAGTGCTCGCTAACTGCATCACTACTGGGAACCAAGGCTGGTTTTCCCAGAGCGGCGCTACGAGCAGTACCGAGCATCCTTCTTCCCTGATCCGCTCTATCACCTGAGGCAGGAGAGAAACGGGGGAAAAGCATAGAGCGGGCGGCGGGGCCATACATGAGCCAGCGCGTCCCTGCTTTTGGAGAAAAATTCCGGGCAGTGAGCGTTTTCTTGAGACGCGAACAGGTCTACTTCCGCTCTGCCGAATTTCTTCCACAGCAGTTGGACTGTCTGTGGGTGTAGAGACCATTCGCCTGCCGGAACATTGTTCCTGGACAGTCTGTCTGGTCCTATGTTTAGGAGCCCCGGCACGTGCGCTGCCCTTAGCGATGCGCTGAGCCCATACCAGGAGGCGTTCTGCTAGCCTGTACAGGTTCTTGGACCTGAGGCCGCCCTGGCGATTTATGTAGGCCACCACGGACATGCTGTCCGAGCGGACCAGGACGTGGCAGCCTTTTATGTGGGGACAAAAACGCTTCAGTGCGTTGTCTACCGCCAGCATTTCGAGGCAGTTTATGTGCAGGAGCTTCTCCCGTTCTGACCACTGGCCAAAGAACGGTCTGCCCTCGAGCAGCGCTCCCCATCCCGAGGTGGATGCGTCCGTGGACACCACCCTCACCCTCGAGGAAGTCCCCAGGCTTACACCTGATTGGTACCAGTCGTCCGCTTTCCAAGGTTTCAGAGCTGTGACGCACTTCTGATTGACCTTGAGGCGAAGCAGACCGGATGCCCACGCTTGGCGTGGGACTTGCGCTTTCAGCCAGAACTGCAGCGGGCGCATGCGGAGCAAGCCCAGCTGGAGCACTGATGATGCTGAGGCCATGAGACCCAGCATCTTCTGAAATTTTTTGAGCGGGACAGACGCGCCGCAGCGGAACGAGTTCGCTGTGCGCTGAATGTCTACCGCGCGCTGTGGTGATAGTCGCGCTATCATGGACAGCGAGTCCAGCTCTGTGCCCAGGAAAGATATCTTCTGACTGGGAGACAGAGAGCTCTTCGCCCAGTTGACACTGAGACCCAGATTCTCGAGGTGATCGAGTAAAATGGTCGTGTGCTCTACGAGCACTGAGCGGGATTGCGCTAGAATCAGCCAATCGTCCAAATAGTTCAGTAATCGCACGCCTCTCATTCTGAGGGGTGCGAGCGCCGCATCCATGCACTTCGTAAATGTACGGGGTGCCAGGGATAAACCGAACGGCAGGACTGTGTACTGATATGCCTGGCCCTCGAAGGCGAATCTCAAGTATCGCCTGTGACGTGACGCTATCTGTATTTGAAAATACGCGTCTTTCAGATCTATCGATACGAACCAATCTCCTTGGCGAATATGCACGAGGATTTTTCTGGTCGTGAGCATCCTGAACTGTCGCTTCACAAGCACTCTGTTCAGTTGCCTTAGATCTAGTATGGGTCTGAGACCCCCGTCTTTTTTGGGTACCAGGAAGTATCTGCTGTATAGCCCTCCTTCGCTCTGAACTTGAGATAGAGGCTCTATGGCCCCTTTGCTCAATAGTTTCGTCACTTCGGCTCGAAGTAGATGTGCTACTTCTGCTTTTACCGTGGTGAAACTGTAGCGAATAGCCTCTCTTTATAATGTCCAGCACCCACTTCGAAACCCCAGGCAGCTTTGCCCATGCGTCTGCATGAATAGCTAGGGGTTGAATGCGAGGCGCGCTCCGTTCGCTTAGCCATTGAGAGGCTTCGGTGTGCTGTAACACTAGCGTCTCGCTCGTGACATTTGAGGCATGGGGCGCGCTGATAACAGCGGGCAGATTGCCCGCGCTCGACTCCTCTGCGGCGGTCAACCGCGAGGGGGAGGGCTGGGCGAGTCCCGTAGGAACTGTCATGTCTATGCGTGGGTGTGGGCGCGGGACAGCGGGCACATTTATCACACTGAAAACGTCATTCGCTTGAGTGAAGCGAACGCACGCTGGTTTCGTTTTTACAGAAACCGTGAGACATGCATAACATGGTGTTTGTGGGCACTGGGTAGTGGGCACATTCACCATGTTTGAAGCGCAATCGATCTGAGTCGATTTTATGTGCGTGGGCCCTGAGTGACAGGCTGTGCTTGTGTGTAGAGATGGGCACTGGGCAGTGGGCATTCTTACTACACATGAGACACCATCGGCCGTGGCCGGGACACCAGAAAATACGCTCGCTTGGGGATTTATCTGGGTAGCCGTGAAAACAGCATTTGTGTGCAGGCAAGCGGGTGACAGAACCGGCTTGTTGGCTGCAGAAAACACTGGAACAGTCACAGTTGCTGGAACTGGACGAGCGAATAACTTTGGTGGGAGGCGGCCGGATGAGCGGGAGGTCTCGCGCTTCGAACCTGACGGCGCTGCGAAGTGGCGGCAGTGGACGGTGGCTGTGTCTGTGAGCTCTGTGCAGACGGTTTCGCACAGCCTGCTGCAGAACTGGAGCGCTTCGGAAGGAAGTGCTTCATAGCCTGTGACGCTTTCTGTACCTCTGCGAATCTCTCTGCAAAATCCTTGACGGAGGATCCAAAGAGGCCAGCGGGAGAAAGCGGGGCATCGAGGAATGCGGTGCGCTCGGACTCAGCCATTTCTGAGAGCGTCAGCCACAGGTGTCTCTCAGTCACGGTGAGAGAAGCCATACTTCGTCCAATGGCCTGTGCTGCGGACTTAGTGGCACGGAGAGCGAGGTCCGTGGCGCTTCTGAGGTCCGGCACACAGATCGCGTCAGGTCCTTTCTCGTCCAGCTTTCGGAGGAGATCGGCCTGGAAGATCTGCAACGTGGCCATGGTGTGCAGCGCTGACGCAGCTTGCCCGGCGGCGGCGAAAGCGTGGCGGAGCAAGCTTGACGTGGTGCGGCAAGCTTTAGAGGGAAGGGCCAGCTTAGCGCGCCGTCCAGCGGAGGGCGGGCTTAAGTGGGCTGTATCGCCTCTTCGACCTGCGGCAGCGAGAGGTATCCCCTGTTCTTGGCATCGTCAAGTGCAGAGAATTCCAAAGAAACAGCGGGACGCACTCTAGCAGAATAGGACTTAAAATAAGTCCAGTTCCAGGACTTAGCGACTTCTTCATGTAACTCAGGAAGAAAGGGCGCTGGTTTGGACGCAGGCGAAGCGCGCTCCCCAGGCAGAAAAAAGCCATCCAGCCGGTTGTGAGCGAGCTGCTCAGGCGAAGACCACTCGAGGCCGAGGCTCGCCGCGGCCTGTGCGAGTATCCACATGAGCTCCGTCTCGATGGACGCTCAGACGGCGCGGCTTCTTCTCCAGCTCCAGCGATGCGTGTGCTTCGCTTGAAGGATGAAAAAATCAGATAATAGCTGCCTACGAGCCGTATTTATAGGCCTAGACCACGCCCGTTTCGCGGGACGTGACGCAGCGGGCGCGAAGCACCCTCATTGGGTCACGCCAGGCCTCGCTCGATAGGCTGCTGTAGTTGCCGCAGAACAGCCAATTGGTGCGCGAGCTGTCTCGCCTATGTCTGTATGCTGCCGCAACGCGTTTTGCATTATTACAAAATTAAGGATAATTTTTGGCTTCAATATCTTGCGGAAAAAGGATTTTCCCCTAGCGTAAGATACTCTTACGCAGTACAAGAGACCTCTCGTAAGAGAACACAGTTTGTGGTTGAATCGTCATGTGAACAGGCAGTTCAGAGAGAAGGAAGAATTTCTGTGAGTAATCAGTTATATTTAGATGTTCTTCACACAGATCTGTTTTATGTCTTCAGAAGACTTGCAATTGCACACAACGAAGCGTATGGATGACGGTCGAGCCGAGGCTCACGAATCACTGAAATATCTTTACAAACTCAAACAACATCTAACTAAGATAAATTATAGACATGCCTAAGTCTGCAGTATATACATTATTATATTAAACACTGACCTCTAAAACATGCTGAGATATCAAAATTGACTAGATTTGTCAGAAGAAAATGTGAAAATAATGTGCTTGTGCAAAACTCCCCCACAATGCAATGGAGTGGTTGCCAGTTCTTCATGGTAAAATTGTGTAAATGTACAATCGGTTTATATCAAATGTAGTTTTACTAATCAAACTGCAGCCTTTCAGAATATAAAACATATCAAATTCATTGAGGGATAGTGTGATTTAAGGAGACAATAAAGGCACTGAACTTTTTTAAAGTCTATGAAAAGATCCTGTGAAAACCTCTGGAGAATCTCTCTAGTGTTTGTGATGTTCACCATTGCATTATTATAGATGTACAGCACCTTCAGTAAACACACACACAGCTCTCTTATTGAACCCTCTGGCTCCATCTAGTGGCAGATAGAAGTTCATGTTCTATTGATATTATAATTCCAATGACTAAACATGACATTTCTTGGTTTTATGTAATTGTGATGTATGGTAGTTGACACAGAACATAATTTTCTTTGTGTTCTGAAATGATGAAATGTAAATGGCACAGATTTACTCGCCTCCTGCATGTTCAAAAAGAAAGAGTGAATCATTGGAGGAATGAAACTTTGACCTAATTTAATAAGTACATAGAGCCTTTGTCCGTGCAGATTGCAGTTTTTGATGATTAAATCAGAGATGAAAGGAAGGAAGCAGAAAAACTCAAGTGCACCTGTCATCAGTGATGCTGATGTTCCTCTGACAGAAAACAAGTCTCAAGATGAAAGATGAAAACAAGTCTCAGCATTTCAATGTTTCTCCAGTTTGTGTATTTAAAAGGGCTAGTTCAGCCAAAAAGGAAAATTCTGTCATTAGAGGTGGGAGTAAGTCACTAAATTCAAGTCTCAAGTCAAGTCCAAGTCTTAACATTGCAAGTCAAAGTCAAGCCAAGTCATTCTGTTGTAAGGGTCAAGTCAAATCAAGTCAAGTCAAGTCAAGTCATACTCTTTGTCAAGTCAAGTCAAGTCGCAACTTAGTCATCAAGTCATACCAAGTCACACACAGGCTTGTTTTACACATTTTTTAACTCTGGGACTTTTATTTCTTATGTAGACACAGAGGGCTGATGGGTAAAAAAAAAAATAAAAAAATTAACTTGTGTGTAATAAATAAAATATTGTTAAGAAGCACATTAAATGCTCTAAAATAAAAATAAATGAAATGAACACAAGTAAACAAGAATTAATAAAACTTTTCCCATCTTGTGCTAGCCCTACATAGTTATTTTGCTGTGATGTCCTCTATGAAAGTGTAAACGAAACAAAAACATTAAAAATGTCAATTTAATCCAATTACACTGTAAAAAAGAATACATTGATTTTATTAGCATCTAATTAATAAAAATGAGGCAACAGATTACAAGCAATATTATTAATTCAATTTAACAAATTAGAATTGAGTAATAATTAATCAAATGAATTCCTTAAAAGTTAACCATTTAAAATAAGTAAAATGTACAAAATATATTTTATTGCCAACATTGAAGACACCTGGTGTTAACAAGCAGAATCACTGAAGGAGAAAACCATAATTAAAGTCACCATTGTGGAGATCAGTGTGTGTTTTAGTTGGGCTCTTGACCCTTAAATTATTAACTTTAAGTTTTGTTTGGCTGCTGTACATGAGTTATAACAGCCAGATGAACAAAGAGAAAAGGTGATCTGATGGTGTTGGTTGTGTTTTAACATAATCATTATTTCACAATCATTAGACCTGAATCACTGAACCTCATATAGAGTCCAATTTATGAGTTAAGATAACTTTATTAATTACAGTCAAATAACTCAGTCAAATCTGGTTTTAAAGTTTCTACAATCTTTGTGACAAAATTGATTAGAGAAGATATTTGTGATTGACAGCTAAAGTGGGCGTGTCTAGAGCGACTGGCCACTCAGGAGGTCGTATGATGATCAAGTGTGAACATCCTCAACACAAAACCAAACCAAAATACATCTGTAAAGAACCAGATGGATGTTCAGAGAGGAAGAATCCAGGAGTTCAGGATGAATGGATGGAGAATGGAGATGTTTCTTTATATGACGACACCAGAGCAGGAGTCTTGATGGTGTTTTTTAGAGAGCTGAAAGCTGCAGATGCAGGAACATACAGATGTGGAGTGAATGTGTCTCACTATACTGAGAGCTTCACTGAACTTCAGCTGCTCGTCAGAGACGGTGAGGAACCGCAAATACTTTATCTCATATCCAGTATTTGTTCTGATTTTTATCTAATTGTATTATATATATATAGATGGAAAATATCCAAAGACAAAGACTGAATCTGCTCATCTTGGTGAAGAAGTCAACATCACCTGTCAGATCCCAGAGGAACATAAAGTTCATTTCTGCAAAGAGGATGATGATCACATCTGTCAAAACATCAGCACATCTGTAGTGACAGAAATGAGTCCTTCATCTGAGAGAAATGAAGAGAGAGTTTTTACAGTGAGCATCAGTAATGTGAGCGTGAGAGATGCTGGAGTTTACTGGTGTGGAGCAGAAACCAGAGACACACATTTGACTTTCATCTCCCTGACCACCAAAATTCAGCTCAACCTCTTCAGTAATGGTGGGTTATTTTAGTTTTTTTATTATTATTTTTAGTTTTTTATACTGTGATTTGAATCAATAAATACTTTTTTGAGTGTATAATAATACAGAGTACATGGTATTAATTTAATTGTTTATTGATTAATTTAAAAAAATAACAAACTGCTCTCTAGAGATGTTTTTTCTAAAGTCAGTGAATGACTTTTCTGAGGTAACGTTACGTGTCAAGCTTTTTTATTGACATCTTTCCACGGTTGAAACACTGATCAAGCAATTATATGTGACATGAAACATTTCAGTATGTTGTAACATGTATTTACAAACATTTTGTGTTTCTGTAAATAGAAAAAAAATATGAAAAAGGTATGATTGGTTCATGTGCTTCCGCTTGAACTAAGGGGGCTACAGCGATCTGTCTTGTCACAACTTGATACAAATGACAGAATTTGAAAGCTGAGACTTTGTTTCTTATTAAAAATTAGGCACAAAGTTAATTACAATTATTGGATCAGAGCTTATGTGACATGGAAAAAAAAATGAGATGGGAATACAATTTTATGGCAATGTTTTTGTGTTTTCTCACAAATGTTTTTACATTCTCTTGATAAACTTTGCGTTTGCTTGCAAAACTTACCATGTCTCTTTAGGGGCTCCATACACAACAAATACATTTAGTGAAACTTTTTGTGATGTCCACACACACTTTTTTTTTAATTCAGTCTATAGATCAAAGATAAAGTCTCTGTCTCAAAGTAAATCTGTGTTTGACTTTAATTAACACTTTGTTTGTGTGTTTTATTTTCAGGTTTCTCTATGTTCATCATTATTTGTGTGTGTGTGACTCTGTTGCTGATTGGTGGATTCACTCTGACTGTGTGTAAATTAAGACACAAGAGACAAGGTGACACACACACAGTTACAGTTCTTTTGTTTTTCTGAGCTGCTTCAATCTCACTTTCATTTGATGTTGATCTTGGTTGTCTTTGTCTTATCAACTGATTCATTTTTTTGTTTTGGGTTAATTAGGAAAAGCCTTAACATCAGACAATGGAACAAGGGAGAACAATATAATGGTGAGTTACAGTGTGTGTGTTTGTGTGTTTGCACATAGCTACTGCAATGTTTTCTTTCTTTTTTATCTATTTTCTTTCTATTTTTCATGTTCAGTCATCATGTGCAGACAGCAGACGTGATTCTCTCACAGATCCTGGATCAGCTCAGATTAACAGTCATGATGAACTACCCACAATCCCCTCTGATGAGCTCCTGTACGCGTCTGTCAGTTTCCAGAAACACGAAGAGTCTCTCAGTGTAGCTTCAGTCACTGTCAGTAAGAACGAGCTTTACTCTGATTACGCCACAGTCAATCACCGCATGAGACTCAACTAACTCACTTATAACAGAGATCAGAGCAGGGGCGATTCCAGGATTTTATGAATGGCACAGGGGGGACCAAGAACCAGTGTGATGGGAAATCAGAAAATTCAACTGGAAATAAATACTTGTTTAGAAAATATTAAGCATGATTTCAAAAATAATATAGATGGTATTAAATGTGGCACTGAACAAGAACCTGAAAATAATTTTGTATTTTGCATGGATTGGACCACACAGTTTTGTTCTAATAAATAAAAACATCACATAGGCATTAATTAGTCATTTAACACGCTTTATTCTCAACACAAACGTTGAATGTGTGTGTGTGTGTGTGTGTGTGTGTGTGTGTGTGTGTGTGTGTGTGTGTGTCGGTGAACGTTCTCTGCATGAAATCTGTCTCTAACATGGTTTCTTCTTGAAGAAACCTTGGATGTCCTGTTGCTGTGTCTGACTCTGTCCTCTTTTCAATCTCAACTCCCCCCCCATACATAGAGTTGCATGTAGCTATGGTGTTCTCACATTTTAATGTTTACCATGCCACGTTTTTTTTGAAAAAAGATTATTGTGCCTTAAGTCTTTAGAGCAACAGATAAAGTAATATTTATCTATTTTATATTTATGTGGTGGAGTGCGCTGCCGCTGAATAACACTGACAAGTCATCTCTATTCAGTAGTCTGCCGAAGTTACGTTAGCTAATAACGTTAGCCTACTGGCAACATACAATAGCTTGATCAGTCACACATGAAAGTAATCAGACTAACATACGGTGCGATATTTCAAAATATATACTGTAATTGAGTGTGTATATACCATAAACAGCGATGTGTCTGTCGAGGTGTCTCTCTCTCCTACTGTTTGAAAAACGCAGACCTGTGATTCCGTGATTTCCGCGAATTGCAAATCAAACAGTGATTGACAGCGCTCTGATCCAATGGTGTTGGGCATTGTCAGGTTGACAGTAAATCTAGCCCAATGATATTGGGGGGGCACCAGGGGAGCCAATTATATTCCAGGCTGGGCCGGTGCCACCCAGTGCCACCCCTCTAGACACGCCCCTGGATCACAGATCACAGGTCATCACACATGACCACATAATTGTTATATTTGTGACCTGTGCTGTCAAAATGAGTCGGAATGCGCACAAGCTAATTATAAGCTAGGCAAAACAAGTGAAACATTTTGGTGAAATTTGAGGTTTTCACAAAAATGAGTTCATTAAGACCTCATTTAGTGATCCCAATGCTCCAAATTGCAATTAAACATCTAAAAGTATCTTTATTGTACATTTACTGAGAGGAGTACCGTGAGAACAAAGACTCCCAGGGCCCTATTTTAACGATCTGAAACGCAAGTATCAAACCCGAAACGCAAGTAACTTTGTGGGCGGATCTCGGCCCGACGCAAATCTAAAATGGGTTGGTCTGAAGTAGCTTCATTACTCATAGGTGTGATTTGGGCGTAACGTGAAATAAACCAATCAGAGCATCTTCTCACATTCCCTTTAAGAGCAGGCGCGCTTGTTCAATGGTGGATTGCTATTATAACGGCGGATTTGCCAGGCGCACGCCAGGAGCGGGTCACAGCCGAGGAGACCGACGTTCTCGTCAGGGCCGTAAAACACAGAGAAGTGACATTGTATGGGGATGAAAATGCTCTGCTCTCGTCTGGCTCAACATCTGAACCCTGTGGCTCAGGTCCCGCTCTTGCCGAGGCAGAGTGGCGACGCACGTCATGGGGTTCTCAGATGGAGCTCGACACTGAGAGCTCCAACCCTGCCATCCAAGCCACTTCAAACTACGTCACGGCTGAATGGCAGAGCATACACGTAAGCAGGTCAGGCCGGTGCTGCCCTGCACACCATTGCACTGGGGTGACTCCCACAAGAAAAGGGATTTGAATGAGGTGATCCAGCACAAACACAGTCAGCATCAGTGATGGATCACCTCCTCTGAGGGTGTAAATAGATCTTAGTCATCTCATCTCTTTCACGACTCCCCAGGCCTTTCTTACATCAGGCCTGAGGTGGGCCCATGATGAGTGGTAAAATATGTTCTGACAGCCCACCTGAATCTGGGGCCTCCACTGAGGCAGGGTGGCATATGTTTTACTCCCCTTGCTTAACCCTCTGGGGTCTGGGGTGTTTTTGGGGTGCTTGAGATGTTTGACATGCCCTGACATTTGTGTCTTTTTCAGTTGCTTATAAACATATCAATGGCAAAGGTGTAATTACACTCTATTTATCATGATATGTCAACAACATGTACATGTTTCTATTTTTGAGAGAATAATGTTTATGCATGGTAATTGAAAAATCTAAAAATTAAAGTTTCTGAAATATGGCCACAAAACACATACTAAATATGTATCCACAAGACTTTTGACTAATGGATATTGTCGCTTAGAGTTTTTTCTTCAAAATGATCTGAAAATCATCCTGCCTAATCATTCACATAAAACAATACATTGATTTAAATTTTGTAAGACACTTTTTGTTTGGAAAGGCAATATGCGTGGGGGTGTGATTCACACATGAGAAGATAAATATATATATATACTACAGAATTGTTTTAGAGTTTGAAACATCTTGATTTTTTTTTTTTTTTTTTTTTTTTTACAAATTGTGTATGCTTGCAAATTGTATAATATCCAAGGTAAACATTTCTAGTAATTGTGCAGTTAATTCTCATACTGTATTTTGCTCATACTGTAATTACATTGCTATGTTGGTAGGTGCTTGATTTTATACAGCTGTGGCCATGGAAGTGATTGGAACACCTGAATTCAGTTATTTTGAGGGGTGTCCCAATTATTTTGGCAATATAGTGTATATTTGGTTTTGACTTGGTGTGTGCCAAATTTGGTGTTATTAGGGATTTTAAAGGATGGTTGCTAGGTGAAAATAACAGTAACTCATTTGTGAAAATGTGCACATTGCGACTCATTTTTCCAGCACGGGTCACATGTATACTTTTTTACTTTACATTTGTTTGTGTTCACAGTTCATTTCAAAAGTCTGTGTACAGTCCATAAACAGATGTTTGGTTTAAAGTTCAGTGTTGAAGACAGGACGTAAAACCCCTGAGTGACACTTCTAGAAAATACTGTAAAGTTTCCACTCCAGATGCAGACATTTATTTTAAATGCAGCTTTTGACACATAAAACCTCTTTAATAGCAGCTCTTAAACAGACACAAGTTTAAAACACCTTTATGATGAGACGCATGAAACATGAGAATCTGTTCAAAGCTGTTAAATAACAGTTTTCTCTTTCTCATCTCTCTGAATTAGATTTGTACATTGATGAGATACTACAGAGAGATTATGAGAAAGATATTTTTTCCTAACATCATTATTTTAGCACATTTAAAAGTTTATGCATTAACTCACTGATTCTATACTTTCTGATTCTATGTTGTTTTTAGTTCAATGTTGTTCTGTTTTTTTTTGTTGGTTTTTTTTTCTGATTTTGCTGCTGCTGATACTTTTATTGTACAGTAGAATCATATTTTAATTCACTGAAAAAAAATATAGATTTTTACTATAATTTCTTGTTTAATTCTCCAAATTTTAGACTCGTTATTGTAATATTCAATTTACAATAACGACATTTTATTCTGAGATCGTTTTGTTGTCAGAAAGTTTCTAACAAGCCTGGAGGTGTTTTTGTGTTTGTGTGATGAACAGGCAGTTTTTTCCGTCCAGCTCAAAGCCACAGAAAACATGTGAAGGTTGAGAGTCTCAGTTCAGTTTAATTAAACACACTTACTCAGGAAACCCACAGAGAGACACATGAGACTGAACAGAGAGACAGAAGATGAACAGAAGACAATAAAGCCACTTTAAACAAACAACATCTAGAGCTTTTTTTCTCTAAATTTGTCTTTTATTTTTAAGATTTTTCATCATTTTTCAGCATTATATCACTGGCTAATATCTGGCAGTAATTGTATGAGTTGAATGCTAATTTGCTTTTCTGAATTCAACCAGATAAAGATAGAAACTTAATTGTAAGTATAAAGCAGGGCAAACCTGTCCAAACCTGGTCCTGGAGGGCCACTGTCCTGCAGAGTTTAGCTGCAACACACACATGCATGGAACACACACACATGCACTTGCCTCAACACACATGGAAGTTTCTAGTTTATAGTATGCCTGGTTTGCATGTGTTTAATCTGAGTTGGAGCTAAACTTTGCAGGACAGTGGCTCATATAATGGTGTCAATGCAGGCAGATCAATAATATTGTTTAATATTAAATTAAATGTGCCCATTATTGATATTTTGTGTGAGATCATCATCATCAGACAGCAAATAGTTGATAAAGTCTGTATAGTTGTGTATACAGAAAAACAGAAAACATTAATAAACATTTATAAAAAAAATAGTTTCTCTGTAATTTCAGAAAATTGTAACTTTTTTAACAGTATTTTTAGTAAGACAAAGAGACTTGCTTGTAAGAGTCTCAGTGCTTTGTGTTTGCAGGGTGGTTTGATACTGAGGTCAGTGTGAAAAGATCTACATCATGAGATGTTCTTCAGCTTGTGGTTTCTTTTGCTCTATTTATGTTCTTTAGGTCAAACCAAGAAGCCCTTCAGCCGCCTACAGGTGTGATAAAAACAGAATATAATTTTCCATTACCACTGGTTAAAGATTTATCTCCACTCTATACAAAGACGCTGTAATTTGTGCAATATTCACCTTATTTTCCATGACAACAAGGGCGACGCCATTACGCTCATTTTGTCATCTTACTTCCGGCTAAGCGGGACTTCAACTTCCGGCTGAAAGGACCTACGCTAGTTTCTAGCGTAATTCTATAGTTGTAACGGTAAAATATGTTAAGTATTATATGCTCAGTTAGGGGCTGACATAACAATTGGATTAAGATGATAGAACAATTTAACCAACGGTGTTACGAACACAATGTAGGCTAAAGCGATCGGAATGTTGTGGTGTACTTTACGATTTACACGAGGAGCACCTGAGGCAATGGCGGAAGGCGCTAAACTTGAAGTGCTCACCCAAGCGCTGTGTGTTCGTACCATGTGTGTTAGTACCATTTTATGGACGGGGAGCAGACTGACGAACGAACACCCTTACCCCGAGTAAAGGCTCGGCTACGATGTTCTGGTAAAGAAGTCCCGGCGGGTGCTGAACAGGTTGTCAGATTCAGGTAAGCTAACTTACCTAACTGTTGTTTCCTAACTTACCTATCTATGTGCTTTTTAGCCTAACGTTAGATGAAGTCCGTTCTATGAATACATTTAAGATTAGTAACGAGCCGTTCACAAAATACAACGAATCTTGCATGATAACCATTGGCCAACTATATGTCATATTTCTTATATTTCGTTTACTTTGTGATATGTCGACCTAAGGGTCTGAAATAAAGAATGAATGATTATTCACGATAGTACAATATATTATGGTACATTACAGTCTTACAATAGCTCACATTATTCCTGTAAGGAGGCCAGCTAGCTACATCTCTTATTCAGATATTGATATTGACCTACGTAGAGTTAGGAGATTGTGTGTATACTGTCTCGTTTTTAATGCATCTCTCTTTTTCACACTGTTCTAAGTATGAGTGCCATCATAAATTAATTCATTCTCATTTTAAGTACTAATTTAAATCTACATTTTAAGTACTAATTTAAATCTAATTTAAAAGTACTATTTAAGTCTATTTTAAGTACTAATGTAAAAATGTTTATGGTTCTATTATTTCCATAGAACATCGATGAGAGTCAGTGTTGCAGTGGACAATTGTGAGGAGGATCACAGCCACATGCCCCAGACCTGTGATGCAGAAACACAATGGGAGGATCCATCTGTCTCTGACCACAACTACACTCCAAAATCTCAACTCTGCTGAGAAACGACCACCTTTGTCAGCTCTACACAGGGTCTACATTGATGCATTCCACTCAGTTGCCGAGCACCTTACCAATTCATACACCAACAGCTTTCAGCTACACACTTGGTATCAGCTCCTGATGACTCTGATGGAGCTGCGTCTTAAAGGGTTAGTGCACCCCAAAATGAAAACTCTGTCAGTAATTACTCTCCCTCATGTTGTTCCAGCCCCATAAGACCTTCGTTCATCTTTGGAACACAAATTAAGATATTTTTGATTAAACTGAGAGCTGTCTCACTCCTCCATTTGTTTTATTATTATTATTTTTTTCTTAATTTGTGTTCCGAAGATGAACGAAGGTCTTACGGGGTTGGAACAACATGAGGGTGAGTAATTACTGACATAATTTTAATTTTTGGGTGAACTAAACCTTTAATTTATTAATTTATCTTGCTGAAAGGTTTGGTGTTTCTCAGTCCACTGTAAGCAAGGTGATTTCGCGTTGGCTTGACATCATGGAGGAGAAGTGTTTCAGAGAGCAGTTTCCAAACACAACATGTAGAGCACAATATATCAAAATATCGCAAATGTATATATCGCAATATGCATTTTTTTTTTTTGCTTTAATAAGCTTTAATCAGTTTATATAATTCATACAGTGAAAAACTAAGCAGTGTTTTACTTTTACATTTGATTATTCAGTTTCTGTTGTTAAATAGACCTAATGTAGGATAACCTGAACCCCGTGGTTTACACTGATGTTAAAATAACATGTCTTATATACAGTAAAACACTGATGTTCACTTTCACAAGTTGAAGGGATGTTTTCTTGTTACAAAAAGAATGTGAAACACATATGTAGGTTATATAATTTTAAATCTAATTTAAGTTAATTTTATATACTTTAAGCATTATCGTATCGAATATCGCATTGTTTAATGAGTTATCGCATTTTTCTTCAATATCGTGCACTTAATAACCTCGTCCTGGTGATGAAGTATTGGCAGACAGGCTTCACCATTACCAATCTCCTCTATGAAAGGAAGGTCAAACTTGTCCTCCTTGTGAATCTTGTAAAACAGATGTTACCTGTTATGAATAGTTATTTTTATAAACCTTTACAGTGTGAGCAGATGTTACCTGTTATGAATAGTTATTTTTATAAACCTTTACAATGTGCCCAGATGTTACCTGTTATGAATAGTTATTTGTATAAACCTTTACAGTGTGAGCAGATTTTACCTGTTATGAAGTTGTTTTTTAATAAACCTTTACAATGTGCCCAGATGTTACCTGTTATGAAGTTATTTTTATAAACCTTTACAGTGTGAGCAGATTTTACCTGTCAGTCATTTATTATAAAACAATATAATGTGAGCTCTGTAGATTCCCCTTAAAACTTAAATGAATCAAGTCTTCTAGTTAGAAGGAATAAGTCACGTCAAGTTTGCAAATGAATACCATCTTGGTTTATTACTTATGAAATTTAAATGGTGAAATGTATCTACATGAAGGTCAGTAGAAGGTGTATAGCTTCCTGAAAACATCAAACACTTCTTACAACTGATTTTATACAACTTATTTAATCGTTCATATTTAACCAATTACCTAATCTCCTATCCTTAACCCTAAATATTCTCATTCCTTATTATTTACAAATCATTTTTTATTGCTGCTCCATCAACTCCTTCTGACAGGACGTAGTTAAATATTCCCATAGGACGTTACCTCTGGCCACGTTAACAATGACGATGAATGAGACAATATGAGACGAACTGATAGTCGTACGAAGTTTTCTCCGTGCTCCCAATTTAAAACATTTACGGTATTAACGTTATTTGTCATTTTGATAAAGTTTTGGCTAACTATAAACAATCTTCTAACTACTGAAATAGCTACCGGATGTGCCGTGTCAGTTTAGCGGAAGTCGGATGACAAAATGCGGAAGCGCGAAGTATTAAAAGTGGGCGGGGCGGAATAAGGTGAATATGGAAAATAAAAATCTTGTTTATATTTGATGAAGCTCAAACTGTTAAACAAACAGTTTAACAAACTGCAGTCATAAATCAGTCTGTGTGCATTATTATAAAATAGGTATATGTTAAAAGTCGAACCCTTTTAGTGCCCTTTGCTCTCTGTCACACTTCATATAGTTTTCATATAGTAATTAATCGATAATTGGAAGACCTGAAATAATACATCAGTATTTGAAAAGGGAAATCAAAAAAAAAAAAAAGTCGTTTTTGTATCTGTACTGTCATCCACATTGGCACAAAGAACCTACATATTCAAATCTGACACAACAACATACATGTGAGAGCCAATGAGGTTTAAGCACTGTTTTGACTCCTCCCTTTTCTCCTTATATGGCGCTGTGTCCTTTTGAATAAAATTAATTGAAATTTGAACTGACAGATCAGAGAGAGGAACATTTTCTGTGAGTAATTAATTAAATTTACAGCCGTTCCTCACACAGAGTCGATTTATGTCTTCAGTAGGCTTACAGTTATAGGGGATGAAGCGTATGGACTGTTTTTATTGAACTTATTGTAGCTCCATAGCAGAGATGTTACTAAAGGTTGTGCTAAACGTCTTGAATTACTATCAATATCTTTACAAACTCAAACAACACCGTTAAATGGCTATGATAAACAATGAGCATACATTACTGTACACTATACTATTAATCACCATTCTCTATAATGTTCTGGGATGTAAAAATGACCAACTTATAACAGTATATTAAACTAGATTTGTACATTTTCAGAAGAGTGAACACTGCATGTCCGTTCGAAACTCGCCCCTACAATGCAATGGAGCGGTTGCCAGGTTTTAATGGAAAAATGAGGAATAATTAATGTATCCCAAATGCTGCTTTATTAAACACACTAATTTCAGAATAAATAAGCAGGATGCACACGATTATTTTGTGAAAATCATTTAGGAATTAATGTAAGGAAATACACTGAACTGTATAGTTTGTAAAAAGATCCTATGAGACACCAACTTGGTCTAGATTGTAAATATGAAATTATAGTGTTTTATTTTTTTGCTTTTAAGTTTCTTCTTGTAAGCTGTGTGATCTCATTTAGTGTTTGTGATTTCCTGTTCATGGTTTTCGTTTTGTAGCACCTAATCACAATCAGAAGTGTTATTAAAACCCCTGTCTCCATCTAGAGGCAAAAATGTGCAATTTTTTTTTTTTTTTTCATTTCTAAGTGTGTTTTATACAGGCTCTAGTCTATGGAGTGAATTTATATAGTATATAAACTGGACACAGCGACCCCATAGGTTTCAACGGAGACAAGTGAAGTCAGTTAGAAGCACTTGCTTCCTGGGGGTCGAGCGTACTGTGCAGACTCAAACTGAGCTTGACGACGTACATGTGACGTGAGCAACCCGTCTGTCTTCTAGTAGCTGTGCCAAGAGAAATCTGAATCATTCCCTTCCGAAACTTGCAGAGACGGAGAGTGTAGGAGGTGTCCGTGAGCTAGGAGCAGGAGAAACTTTAGCTAAGTATTCTGATTAATTACTTTGTCATTTTGCCTCCACGTCCCCCCGATTGCCCGCGAGCTTCTCCTCCTGTCCATACGGTAATCTCTCTACTGTGCGACAGAGAGTCGCGTGGTTATGACGCAATCGTTAGCCTATTTTTACAAAAACTGCTTCTACGGGGCCATAACGTAAGATACAAGGTAATGGAGCCTTTTATACATTTTCGTGTTTCTTTAGAAATAAATAATGGACAAATGGAGTCTTTAAACGCCTCAGATGTAAAGTTAGTCTCTGTCAAAGTGACGCCAAAATGAATGGGGATGGAATGCTAACAGCAGGTGATGGTCTGCTAATCAATGGCGGCGCCCGGGGAAGCTTCAAGAAAATATGAAACCCTGCCCCCCTGGTTTTATACAGGCTCTAGTCCAGTGGTTCCCAATTCCAGTCCTCGTGACCCACTGCTCTGCACATTTTGTATGTCTCCCTTATTTAACACACCTGAACCAGATCATCAGCTCATTAGGAGAGACTCCATGAACTGAACTGAGTGTGTCAGATAAGAGAGACATACAAAATGTGCAGAGCAGTGGGTCACGAGGACTGGAATTGGGAACCACTGCTCTAGTCTATGGAGTGAATTTACATGTACATTTTACTGTCGCCCTCTAGAGGAATATTTATATAATGCAGAACAGTGTCATTTGTCCTTCTATAGAGATGAAGCCAGTATGAGCTCTCAGTCTCAGACACTGTATCCTCCACTAGGTGGCGCTCTTTCAGTGTGATTAATGTAATATTCAGTCAGTGCTGATGGTGGGAGGAGCCAGTAAAGCTGATCATTACTGATAAAGAGCTGAAGAAAGAGGAAGGAACTAAAGCAGACAGATGTAGAGACAGAGAGATTCACACAGAGAACATTCAGCATAAAGAAGACTGAACTCAACTCACAATGAAGATCCTCCTCATCTTCTTCACTTTCTCCCTGATCTCAGGTCAGAGCTTTTCTCTTTCATCACTGCAGTAATGATGCTGTTTTCTGTTCATGAGGTTTCTGATCACAGTATCAATCTGATTGACAGGTGCAGTGAGATGCGTCAGTGTCACTGGATATTCTGGAGGAAGTCTTCTTGTTGATTCACAGAAGACTTGGTTCAGTTACTCCACTAAATATATGGCCAAATTACCTCCTGAGTTTAGAACAATAATAAATTATAGGACACATGATAGATGGATTACTGAAGGACGATTCACACTGTTTAAAAACAATGAGGGAAGACTCATGATCTACATCAGAGAACTGAACCAACATGATGCTGGAAAATACTGGGTTACAGCTGAAGGCCAGTGGTCCATTGAAATGACTTTGAATGTGGAAGAAGGTCAGTCATATTAAGATTAAAGTTTTTGCTTAGTAAAACTGTGGAAAATTTCAAAGCTTTTATATATGTGAAATCAATTGGTAACACTTTATAATAACTGCACGCTATTAATCATTAGTTAAGCATTAGTAAACAGTTAATTCAACATTTATAAATAATTAACAGACATTAATAAGCAGTTTATAAATATGGCAATAAATGCTTTATTCTTGATTCATAAGCATATCTATAATGTGTTTAACAATTGTATTTTCATAAATTATTAATGATCAATTTATCATTTCTAAATGAAGTATTGCTTTATTTTCAAACCAGTTATCGGGAGTTGTCATTGATTCATAAGATAACTTAGAAAGTGCAAGTAAATGTAGTAAATGCAGTTATAAAGCATTTACTAGTGGTCAGTTAACTATGTTTGTGAGCTCATCTAAAGTGAGGACTAGTTATGCCTTGTAAAGCATTTACAAAGGAGATTTAAAGGCTCATTGATCTTCTAAACAGAAAAAGGAAACAAACACACACAGTGATACAGAACATAAAAAATATTTAACAGCCTTTAAATCTCCTTTGTAAACGCTTTACAAGGCATAACTAGTCCTCACTTTAGATGAGCTCACAAACATAGTTAACTGACCACTAGTAAATGCTTTATAACTACCTGAATTAACCCTGAATTACAGAAGAAATACATGCTAATAAAGCATTTATTAACACACTAAGTAACTATTACTATATGTCTGAATAATAAGATATATGAATGTACATTTAAATAATGTATTAATCATTTACTTACACTTTCTAAGTGATCTTAAGAACCACTGACAACTCCTAAATAACTGGTTTGAAAATAAAGCAATACTTAATTTAGAAATGATAAATTGATCATTAATAAAGTATGAAAATTCAATTATTAAACACATTATAGATATGCTTTTAAATAAAGAATACAGCATTCATAACTGTATTTATAAACTTCTTATTAATGTCTATTAATGCTTTATAAATGAAGAATTAACGGTTTACTAATGCTTAACTAATGATTAATAGTGTGCAGTTATTATAAAGAGTTACCAATCTATTTCTTTTCTTTTTACAGATTCATGTTGTAAACAGTCAAAGAGAGTGATGGTGAATATTGGAGAAACTGCCAATTTCAGCTGTGAATATTCACAGAATCATATTAATGATCCCAAGATCATATTCAAAGAAGGAAAAGACTCTATTGAGATGATCTACAGCAAATGGTATAGGAAAGAAAGATTCAATGTTTCTGATGACAAACATAATAAACTCATGACTGTGAGAATTACTGCTGTGACTCCAGATGATGGAGGAGTTTATTTATGTGGAGTTTGGATCAACAGAGACTCGTACAGTTACTCCATTATTAATACTGTTCATCTGCACATCATGGGTGAGTAGTTCATACTATCAATACCATCTAGTATGTTCACATAGTCAGTGTTTGCTTCTTCAGTATTTGCTATATGTCACATTTGATGAAGACACTGATTCAGTCAGATATCTGTGATTGACAGCTAAAGTGGGCGTGTCTAGAGCGACTGGCCACTCAGGAGGTCGTATGATGATCAAGTGTGAACATCCTCAACACAAAACCAAGCCAAAATATATCTGTAAAGAATCAGATGGATGTTCAGAGAGGAAGAATCCAGGAGTTCAGGATGAATGGATGGAGAATGGAGATGTTTCTTTATATGACGACACCAGAGCAGGAGTCTTGATGGTGTTTTTTAGAGAGCTGAAAGCTGCAGATGCAGGAACATACAGATGTGGAGTGAATGTGTCTCACTATACTGAGAGCTTCACTGAACTTCAGCTGCTCGTCAGAGACGGTGAGGAACCAGAAACACTTTATCTCATATCCAGTATTTGTTCGATTTTTATCTAATTTTTTGTTGCTGCTTTTTTATATATATAGATGCAAAATATCCAAAGACAAAGACTGAATCTGCTCATCTTGGTGAAGAAGTCACCATCACCTGTCAGATCCCAGAGGAACATAAAGTTCATTTCTGCAAAGATGATGATAATCACATCTGTCAAAACATCAGCACATCTGCAGTGACAGAAATGAGTCCTTCATCTGAGAGAAATGAAGAGAGAGTTTTTACAGTGAGCATCAGTAATGTGAGCGTGAGAGATGCTGGAGTTTACTGGTGTGGAGCAGAAACCAGAGACACACATTTGACTTCAATCTCCCTGACCACCAAAATTCAGCTCGACCTCTTCAGTGAGTGAATTCAGATGATTTCATTGTAGTAAATACAGTATATTCAGAATCATGTGTGTTAAATGTCTGTGTTTGTTTGCAGTAGTGAGACGTGAAGGAGAATCTGCTGAGATCTTCTGCCCTTATGATTCAATCTATAAATCAAAGTCAAAGTCTCTCTGTAAGGGGAAGTGCTCCACTAGAGATAGAAATACTCTCAATGAGACTGTGAGAGAAGAGAAAGAGACCAAGACTGACAGATTGACTCTGAATGATGACATCACTGCAAGTGTCTTCACTGGGACCATCACTGGACTGACAGCAGAGGATGCTGGGAAATACTGGTGTGCAGTGGCATTAGAGAGAGACGAGAATTATCTTTACACTCATCTGATCGTCATCATGAACAAGGGTGAGGAAGGTTTATACATCTGAATATATGAAACTATGACTGTGAATAGACGTTCTCATATGTCTAATATTTCCAGAGCTGGACTTGACTAAGTATGAAGGAGACGACGTGTCAATCCAGTGCAAACATCATGATGAACATCAGAAATGCTTCTGCAAAGCACATGAACCCTCCATGTGTGTGAAGGATGGAGTTTCATTGGAGAAGATCAGAGATGATCGATTCTCTTTCAGTGATGAAGCTTCTACTGGAGTCTTTACTGTAAACATCACTGATCTGAGAGAAGAGGATTCTGGGATATACTGGTGTGGATCGCACATCACCACTAAAGTCACTCTCACTGTTAAAAAGGGTAAGATATTTTTTTCTCCATTGTCTTTGGGACAGATTTAAATGTTAATATATCAACACTTGAAGAATTGGGCTGGATCTACAGATATGGCAATGGGGGCCACTAAGAAAACACACTAATAAAAGGCATAGTCATATGTAAATATCCAATAGCCAAGACTATTTGGATTAAATTCAGTATCCACTGATAGGCAGCTGCTTTCAAACAGTCCTGTGCTTATTAACCCTCTGGAGTCTGAGCGGTTTTCTGGGCCCTGGAGGTGTTCTGACATGCTCTGACATTTGTGCTTTTTTCAGTTATTTATAAACATGTTAATGGCAAAGGTGTAAATTCACTCTATATAGCACAAACAGGGCTACCAAAATATGTGATCACCATGCATGTATATTTTTGAATTTTTAAGAGAATAATGTTTATGCGTGGTCAATGATATATTTAGAAGAAGACTTATATTGACCATTTAAGATTTTGCTTACATCTATCTTGTAAATATGTTTTCATATTTTATTAAAAAGGTTACAATTACAACAATAATTACAATTTCAACAATATTTCAAGTGTACTCTTTCTTTGTAAAAAAAAAAAAAATTATTATAGGCCTACATTTTATCTATGTATTCATTAGTTTGAATATAGTCAACATTGGAACAGCTAACATCTTAGTTGATGACTTTATTTTTGACAAAGAAATTGCTAAACAAAAGCTTATTTGATGTGGCAGTATATTCTACAGTAAAAACTGTACCCAAATCTAGTCAACAAAATGTTGTCTTTCATATTTCGCCTGACTTTAACGTTGTTTTTATGAAATATTAGGGCATATAAATGTTAATTTGCAGTTTAATACGTTGCTTATACAAATAGCCTACATTTTATTTCAACATATTTCAGTCGATTTTTACTCATCTCAGTATAGCAATACAGTTTGCTAAAACATCATCATTCATTCACACACGCAATTTAAATTTAAACTGTCTTTTTTGCGAGCTGTGGTAAACAGCGCGCATCTCTGCCATTCATTCATTCATAAACAGAAACCCGATTCACGTGAGAAGGAAAAAAACTTAGGGGAGAACGGGGTAATGTGAGACATCGGGTAATGTGAGACTGTATCTAGGCAACGGAACACAATTTTGGCCATTTGACCATTATGTTTTCAAGCCCCTCTCATTTCCCCTTGGCCATGAAGAAGATGACCTCATGGTGCTGTAGTAAGCATGTTTTTTTCACAAAAATATTGTTTTTGCATGTAAAAGTAAATTTTCTTGCTGTCAACTTAATCAACTGTTGTGCCAAAGCAAATTGATTCAGGTAGAAAAACTTATATCATACATGTTGATGAACTACCAACATATAAAACCATGTGATGATGCTAGCTGAAGATTACCCTGAATTGCTAAGAGAGATAGTTTTTTTCTAAAATGTGGCGGTGGGGTAAAGTGAGACAAATGCTGTGGGGTAAAGTGAGACATGAGGCACAAGTTAAGTTTAGTCTTAAACATATTTTAACGTAATATTACATGACATGTTTTATTTTTAATGTCATAAACATTGTAGAAAAGCCATCAAAAAGAGAAGGGGGAAGTAAAATCAGTAGCCTAGGGTGCAGTAGCTGAGGCAAAGAGGTGGAGCACCTTCTCCGTCTCACCTTGTCCGAATGGGTGAGACATGAGGCACAAGTTAAGTTTAGTCTTAAACATATTTTAACGTAATATTACATGACATGTTTTATTTTTAATGTCATAAACATTGTAGAAAAGCCATCAAAAAGAGAAGGGGGAAGTAAAATCAGTAGCCTAGGGTGCAGTAGCTGAGGCAAAGAGGTGGAGCACCTTCTCCGTCTCACCTTGTCCGAATGGAGCGTTTGTCCCCTCCTCGACAAAACCCCCAAGGTCCGTTTTAGGACAGAGGTCACTGACACTCTCCCTGGGAGCCTGCTTGGGAGTAAAGTCAGCATGGGAATCTCGTCCATCTGCAACCACATGGACACTGTCCATTTTTGTTTTCGGAGGAGGACCTTCCTCCACCGCTTTTTCTGTAGGGGTGTCTCAAGCCCCTGGAGTCGCTTCGCCGTTTACCCAGACCGACCGTTCGACAAGCATACGTTTTACTTTGGGATCAACCGAGAAGCTCCGGGCGGTGAACCGCGATGCGCAGGCTCCCTACACATGGGTCTCGCTCCACTCGGGCCTGGGCTCGAGACGACACGGTCACTCATAGGGTGTGTGAGGAACCATCCACCGGGGGCAGGGGCGGGAGGCATCTGGATCGAGGCCGTAACTGGGAAGGGTGCTTTCAAAGTGGGGGGATGCTCTCGCAGGGCGAAGTTCGGCTCTTAAGGCGTGCCAGGGGGGCCCCAGCTAGCCCCCCCCATTCCCCACCCGCCCGCGGTCACCGCCACCTTTGCGGACATCCGTTTCAGGCGGGCCATCTGAGTCTCCCGAGGTCTCGTGTCGACGTGCAAATCAGGGAGGAGCAAGCTGACCCTCGACCGGGCAGGGGCCGTCCCCAGGCGCATCCGAAGCACCAATCGATCGGGCACCCTGACTTGACGGCCCGAAGGAGCCTGTCTTCCAACCCTGAGGCGCCTGTTTTCCATTATCTTGTCCGATGAGTGTCGTCTCCCTCCTCTACAACACCCCGAGAGTCCGTGTTTGGACCATCGTTGCTTCAGCAGGAGCGCCAGCAGGTGTACGGATCTGACTTTGACCGGAGATGACCCACCCTACCTGGGGCTGGCCCAGGAGGTCTGCGAGCATGGAGCTCTTCTTCAAATACAAGATATTTTTGGACATTTTTACGAGGAATATCCTCCAGTATGTCTTTCACCCCTAGCTCACCCAGGACGGTGCACGTTCACCGGTATGCACGCCCTGGCACCGTGAGACTGGGTGTCCAAACCAGACCCTATTTACTGGAAGTCTCGCCCGCACAAAGTGCACTTTCTCTGGGCTGGGTCAGGCGGTTTCCACACCAGGTCTGACCATCACGGTTCTCTGGTCCGTGTTCCTTGTCCAAGCGGAGCATTGACCCTCCTCCACAAAGACCCAAAGGTCCGTTTTAGAACCGACTTTGCTCCAGACAGAGCTCCAGCGGTGGCGGACAAATCCGAATCTGGCCCAGGATGGGCCACCCTCCTTGGGCTGGCCAGGGGACGTCTGACTGCATTGAGCTTCCAAATGTATCACAATATTTTGGACATAGTTCTTTTATTTTTTTCAATATCCTCCAGTGTGCCATTCACCCTTAGCACGTCAAGGGTGTTGCACCTTCACTTGGATGCGCACCGATGGGTCATCAAAAAAAATGTGCTTAATTGACCAATCCCCATGATTCTGTTACTAGTCCGACATTAGTTCTGGAATGTGTGGTTGTCAAGCTAGCTGTCAGGATTCTAACTGTTACAACATGTGTTGTTATGGAAGTTTCAGAGTGGAAAAAGTAAGTGGATCAGTTTACCCCCAGCTGGTTCACTTTACCCCCTTGATTTCTCTGGTGTGTCTCAGTTTACCCCTAAGCTGGGGTAAAGTGAGACACAAGACCACTTTTTAAAAAACAATCATATCTTCACTGCCCTTTATCCTGAATACATTCTAATAATTTCTAGGAAACATCCTGAATTAATGGGAAATGTGTAAATTTGACTGATATATCATTTTAGCTCGCTTAGAGGGGAATAAATGTAAAAAATGTCTCACTTTACCCCACTCTCCCCTACTACAGTATTCCTCAGCTCGCTCCTCGATATACCCGCACTTCTGAGGTACATTTTCCATTATTATTATTCCTCACAGCGCTGCTAGACGGTGTAAACAAGTAATGATCTGAATAAACTTGTGTTTTCTCGAGCTGATATGGGGGCGTTCACAGGTTTGCGTGGATTGCCTCAATCATTTGCGTTTGAATAGTGCGCGCTCTCCGTGGGCGGAGTCACATTACATTTGAATCAGCTGTAATGAGCTTGACTGGAATCACTCTTTTTTTAATACAGATTTCACAAGATGAGAATATTTGTTTTTTATATAAATTACTTCATTTAAAAGAAGAGAATTCAAGCTTCATGCCTGTGTGTCTGTATGCCTGTCTGACTGAGTATTCGCTGAGTTATTGTTCATTTTCGGACGCGTTTCAGAATGGACTTCACTGGCATAGAGAAGGCAGAACTCGCTTTGTGTTTATTTTTCTTTATTTGGCAAAAAGCACAACACTTTGTTTTTATTGTGAGTATACACAAAAATAATACACATTTAACAGAATCGATTGATGTATGAAACTCCTATGGAAAATCAAAGTCAACAGAGTATTTATGAGTTTCTTTTACACTGATAAAAAAATACCGCGATACCGCCAACCTATTAATGTTCACGCTCTGTAGTCTGAAGACTGTGAAAGCATTGTAGACAATCACACTGCAACTGAAGTGATTGACAGCTTCAGTCATTATAAAGGGAGTGCTCTTTTATACTTTATAGTTCACATAAAAACACTGATGCCTATTGTAGTCATCAAAATAGAGCAAATCACCTTTTAAAAGTAACTTGTCGCTTTAAATAGCAATTGTATTGATTGCATTGTCATGCCTCGTGGCTACAAATTCTGATTCATCGAGTGATGAAACAAGTGTTTTTTAAACATTTTAAAATATTTTTTTGGTTAGGGCTTTCTGGTTAGAAGAGTTGAGAGAATTGTGTAGAGAGACAGTGAGTTTACGCACACACTCAGATGTGAGTGTGGGACACCAGGCTCTTGAATGCAGGCTGGTGTATTACCGAAAGCCATCAGAGGCAGACGGTTAGTGATAACTCCACTCCATTAAGGGGTCAGAGGGACACTGGAAGTCATCAGAGGCAGAAGGTGTTGGAATAACTCCTCCCTATAGAAGGGTAGGAGGTCATTAGGAACCCGGTTCAGAGGCTGGAGTCGGAGCCGAGGCAGATCCTCACCGAGATGTGTAGGAGGAGATGCAGAGTGGCTGAAGAGAAGCAGCGGAGGCAGGCCTGTGGAACTGTCTGATTTGGGAAGAGGAGGTGGGAGAGGTAGGCTGGGCGGGCACTCAGGAAACATAGGAAACTCTAGGCTGGGCAGGATCAGCGGGGGCAGGAGAGACAGGAGATAATCTCTTCAGAAAGTTCCAAACAGTTTCCAGAGTCCAGGCCATAGTCATACACAGTGGCAGGGTTGTGGGCGGGGCTCCTCTCCATGCCCTCAAACTCCACAAGCACTCCTGTTGCTGGTTCACACACCTGGTCAGCATCTCCGTGTGACTCCTGCTCCGGGGCGATGTCTGGCGCAGTTTCTCTATGGCTTGTTCATCGCTGCAGGGCGATCTCCACAGTTTGCGTTGGGCTCTAGCGTAACCTCTGTGCAGCTTGCAGGGATGGGCTCGCTAGACTCTGGATTTGGATTTGGAGCGGGGCTGGTGATGTCCTCTTCAGTGGGGCAGATGGTGTACGTGGACCCACAGTTCACCAGCACCCACTCCACAATCTGTGAAATTCTCCTGAGGGCCCACACTGGGAAGGTTATTTGCGTGTTGAGACTTGTGTAGAAAAGATGCTCAACGGAAAGTTTGTGAGGCACGTCAGGTCTAAGTATCCACAGGTGTGGCTCTCGAGAGATTGCTGCCCTGCTCCGTATCAAACTTTATGTCAAACTTTTCTTTTACGGAATAAAATTAGGGCTGCTGTCAGATAATGGGTCACTGAAGGTTTACCAAACAGAACCCGTGCAGGACTCTGAACCACACCAATGTATTCTGGTGTATAAAATATGATTGCTAGCAGTGGACCGCCTTTCAGCAGTGGTGCATCAATGTGATGAGACAAAAAAAAAAAAACTTAGATACAATTATTCACTTTATAACTAGTTAAAGAGAAAAAGAGAAAAGTTGATCAGGTGGTGTTGGTTATGTTTTGACATAATCATCATTTGACCTGAATCACAGAACTCATTTAGAGAGTTAGGTTTACCTTCTTGATTACAGCAGTCTGTGATTCTACAGTATACTCTTTTCAGCACGTTAAATATAATCCAAAAGATTTCTTAAAAGTTGTTCTGATCAAAATACTTTGAAAATGTATTTTATTTGGACACACAGACATCGAGAATCAGCCTGTGATTCTCAACAATGGTGACAATAATAAAGCATGTTGCAGTGCATTCTGGGTGCCACCAATCAATATATATATATATATATATATATATATATATATATATATATATATATATATATATATATATATATATATATATATAGAACATTTTAATTATTTTAAGAAATCATTTGAATTATATTGAAAAATCTGGATATTATTTTGTAGATTCTCTGTGATGAAAGAAAAATATTAACCGTCAGTGATGATGATTATGTTAAAATATAACCAACACCACCTTTTCACATTTTCTCTTTGTTCATATGGCAGTTATAACTCAGTTACAACAACCAAACAAGATCTAAAGTTAAACATTTAAAGGTCAACTGCCCAACTAAAGCAAATACTGATCTCCGTAATGGTGACTAAATTTGTGAATTTTCTCCTTCAGCGGTTCTGCTTGTTAACATCAGGTGTCTTCAATAATGCTCATTCATCTCTCAATCAATCACTTAATTAGCTCATTAACTTCAACACTCATATTTTAACACTTTAACACTCTTGAGTCTGGAGCCAAATAAACTCCCAGTTTATTTAACACTGGAGTTTTTGCTGTGCAGCTGATTTCACTAATTAGTTCTCTCTCCTGCTGAATTAGCAAATCCAGGTGATTGGAACAAAATACTGAGGAGGACTTTTACGTTCTGAACCTGGACTTTACACCTCTGGTAACCAGGACCCCCCAGGACTGCACAACTAAAGCAAACACATATCACCATAATGGTGACCAAATATTTTTGTATAAATAAAAAACATCATCATCTAAACCTCTGTTAATTCTCAAAAATAACTTAAGTAGACATCTGACAGAAATAAACTCAATCTGGTTAGTAATAAGTGAAGCTGGTAATGCTGTTTGTGGAGTTGTTTAATCCTCCTCTGCTGAGATCTTCACATATTTAATGTCTTTTATTTTCAGTTGATTTCATCTAAGATTGTGGTTGAAGTCAGTTGTAGTTCTTGTGTTTCTCTTTCCTTCATTGATTCTTGTTAACAGCAGGTGTTCATCACTAATGCTCAATCATCACTTAATTAATCACTTAATTATCTCATTAACTTAACTCTGATTAAGAGTTACTTTAACACTCTTTAGAGTGGGACCTTATGTGCTCTGACAAATGAAACTTAAAACTATGATAAGCTAGAAAAATGAAATAATATAATTGGCTGATTTTAAGTGTCAAACTATTCTTAGCATGAATATGAAGATTTTATTTTAGCATTAAGCATGAAAATTTAACAAAAAATAATTTCAAATTCATAAGTCTTTGTGTATTAAAGATGTGACGCATCTTGACTTGCAATACTAGATTTTATTTTCGTATAAGCATCATCTAATGATGCACTGACATTAATATTTGACATTTAAGGCCCTTTCACACTGGACGCGATTTTGACGCACGAATAATTCGCGCGATGGTTTTATTTTTTGATCTGCTGTTTGTGTAATGAGTGCTTTCACACCGAACGCGAATGTGCTGCGGCGAAAAAACGACTTTTATTTTTTTCGTTTCGATGTCGATTTTTTTTTTCCTTTTGCCGCGACAGAAAAGGCTTCAGCCAAACGCATACTACAAGGACAATGATTGTGTGGCGTAGCATTGCCAACCAACTCGGTTATCACGACTGTGAGTATGTTGTGTGATAGTTTTAGTTGTTGTATAGTCCTGTACTGTGTAGGCTAGCAGGCTAAACTACATTTGGGATAGAAAGCTAATCGTCAAAGATAGAGATAGAGACCGTGTTTACGCGGCTCATGTGATGGGTTTTGACGCGAACTATTCGCACACGAACTATTCGCTTTTTCGTTACGCATCCGGTGTGAAAGGGCCTTAACAGTGACACTCAACAAATAAAAACATAAAGCAACATTACAATGCAGGAAGTGTTTAGTGTTTGTGATGAACAGGCTGTTCTCACACCAGCTCAAAACCACAAACAAATGAGCTGAAGGTTCAGAGTCTCAGTAAGAAACACAAAACTCAACAGAGACAAATGAAGAAGAACATGTTTTATGTGTAAGTCTGCAGAAGAGACTAAAATACACTCTTGTTACTGCAGAATAATCCAGGTTCATAAAAAATAATAATAAATGAAATGTGAGTCATGAACATTTACAATACTAAACTAGTTCCTTTATGACAAACATTGCAAACAGAGTTCTATAAATATTTAATTAATATAAAATGTTTTTACTCACACTTTAAAACAATGTTTAATAACCCATAAGTGTGAAAACATACATTTATGACGGATAGAAAAGGGCTGAAAATGAACATTATACATTTTAATATTTCATTCATGTGTATCTCTTAATTTGTTTTCTCTAATAAGCACTGTGTTTGTGTGTTTTATTTTCAGGTTTCTCCATGATCATCATTATTTGTGTGTGTGTGAGTCTGCTGCTGATTGGTGGATTCACTCTGACTGTGTGTAAATTAAGACACAAGAGACAAGGTTTGATAATTTATTATAATTTATTATCTGTTGAAACAAATTAATAAAGTTATTTGAGTTTCTCTGTTCTGCTTCAATGATCAACAGTAAAATCTCAGTGAGTTTGTCTCAGATGCTGCTGTTCGTCTCCAGTTTGATCTAGTTGCTCTATGTTTTACTAATTGATTCATTTTGTTTTGGGTAATTAGGAAGAACCTCGACATCAGAAAAGAGAAAGAGGGAGAGAAATACATTGGTGAGTCACAGTGTGTTTGTGTGTGTGTGTGTGTGTGTGTGTGTGTGTGTGTGTGTGTGTGTGTGTGTGTGTGTGTGTGTGTGTGTACATATGTTGTGCTTATGTGATGTTTTCTCCTTTTATTGTACATTTTCTCTCTATTTTTCATGCTCAGATTAACAGTCATGATGAACTACCCACAATCCCCTCTGCTGGGCTCCTGTACGCGTCTGTCAGTTTCCAGAAGCATGAAGAGTCTCTCAGTGAAGCTTCAGTCACTGTCAGTAAGAACGAGCTTTACTCTGATTACGCCACGGTCAGTCACCGCATGAGTCTCAACTAACTCACTTATAACAGATCACAGATCAGCACACATTACACCAGTATTGCTTATATGTTTAGAATTAATTGATATAATTCTCTTTATAATCCATAAATTAGTGTTAAAGACGTGTTTTATTGATCAGGGTTGTTGAGTTCAGACTGTTGAATCATGACACACTTTAAAGTTTCTATTGCTCATGTTTCTTCTTTCACGTGTAAAATAGCAGTTGTGTCAGAGGTTTATTGGTGTGTGTAAAGAGTTTGTCATCTCAGTTTATCTGAGGGTGTGAATAAAACAGGAAATACCACACCTAAGAGACACCTCTAGAAAATACTGTGAAGTTTCCACTCCAAATGCAGAGACACGTACATTTAAATGCATCTTTTGACACATAAAACCTCTTTAATAGCAGCTCTTAAACAGACACGAGTTTAAAACACCTTTATGATGAGACGCATGAAACATGAGAATATGTTCAAAGCTGTTAAAGGACTCTTTCTCATCTCTCTGAATATTGATTATTTTCTTTGATCTGCTTTAGGTTTGTACACGAGATACTAGTTACAGGGAGATCATGAGAAAGATTATTTTTAAAAGGGTTAGTTCACCCAAAAATGAAAATGATCCCATAATTTACTCACCCTCAAGTCATCCTAGGTGTATATGACTTACTTCTTTCAACCAAACACAATCGATTATTAAAGAATATTCTGGCTTTTCCAAGCTTTATAATGAGAGTGAATAGAGTTTTTGAAGCCCCAAAAAACTGCATCCACACAGCAAAATCCCCAGAGTTAAATCAACACTGCTCAGAGCACATATGATCCCACTCTGTGAAGATTAAACAACTCCACAAACAACATTACCAGCTTCACTTATTACTAACCAGACTGACTTTATTTCTGTCACACGTCTACAGAAGTTTTTATTGATAATTAACAGTTTAGATGTTGATGTTTTAAAAGCACCATCAAAAACATCACCATTACCCTGTTTTTCTCACACCTGCAGGAGGCTGAAGGGTTTCAGTGTTTGACCCGCAGAACATAAATAGAGCAAAAGAAAACCACACGCTGAAGAACATCTCATGCTGATGATCTTTATCACACTGACCTCAGTATCAAACCACCCTGCAAACACAAAGACACAATTATTTTATTTAAATATTCTTTCAAACATTTTAAGATGAATGTACAGACTCGTCATTTCACTGTTTATCGTCTGATTTCTGTCTGATGATGATGATCTCATACATAATATCATAAAACAACATCAGAAAATTTCACATTCAGTAATTCTGTTACATCTATATCTAGATGGACAATTATGTTAGTATATTGTATACTGTATGAAATGCACTAAACAACAAATGCATGACATTTAACGGATTTTCACGGACATTGTTTGTCATTGAATTGTGGATTCAATGTTTAGATTTCAATCCTTTTTGAAAGAAAATTGTCAAATCACAAATGGATAATTTGTTGATCATAAACATTTTTCAGTCTTTTCCTCAATTCATCACTTTCATTAAATGTTGAAGGTGGATTACTGAATGATCAGCTTTTAGTCTTTATTGTCTTCTGTTCATCTTCTGTCTCTCTGTTCAGTCTCATGTGTCTCTCTGTGGGTTTCCTGAGTAAGTGTGTTTAATTAAACTGAACTGAGACCCTCAACCTTCACATGTTTTCTGTGGCTTTGAGCTGTGGTTTGCTCATACCTCTAAAGTCGGTTGCCTACTGCTCACTCGAACAAAAAAGTGTAGTTTATTTTAGCCATTTCCATACAACTTGCTAAATCACTGATAGCCATGCGCCTTTAGTTTGACCTACCTTAACTAAGATTTGCGGTAGCATCAGCCTCCTTAATTTACTAAAATAATGATCTCAGAATACTTTTTATGTAACATTTATTTTGCCAGGCAAGGTTAAGTAACAATTAAAAGGATTAAACAGAATACACAATACATAACTGATCAGCATAAAATACAAACATAATTCAAAATGCAATATCAAAAATAGTTTAAAAGAGTCAGCATACCTGGCAATAGAGACACACAGCAACAGTGTGGGAAGTTCTGTTCACAGATGCTTCCTTGAGTGGTTTGCCAATTCCCTTTAAATACCCAAGTGGAACAAAAGAACAATAAACATCTACAGTAGCACCCAAATATTTATTCAGCTTTTGCTGGACCCTTTCTCGTGCCTCAAGTGGTCACGCCTGAGTTTGGGGGATAAACACAAATGGTTATCTATGATCTTTATTAGGGCATCTCCCACATCAGAAGAACAGAAGATCAAAAATCATGCGCTGCAGGATTTTAATCCATGACGGCGTAGTGCGTTACTAATGGTTTTCTTTGAGACTGTGGTCCCAGCTCTCTTCAGGTGATAGACCAGGTCCTGCCTTGTAGTTCTGGGCTGATAACTCACCTTCCTCATGATCATTGATGCCCCACGAGGTGAGATCTTGCATGGTGCCCTAGACTGAGGGAGATTGACCGTCATCTTGAACTTCTTCCATTTTCTAATAATTGCGCCAACAGTTGTTGCCTTCTCACCAAGCTGCTTGCCTATTGTCCTGTAGCCCATCCCAGCCTTGTGCAGGTCTACAATTTTATCCCTGATGTCCTTACACAGCTCTCTGGTCTTGGCCATTGTGGAGAGGTTGGAGTCTGTTTGATTATTGAGTGTGTGGACAGGTGTCTTTTATACAGGTAACGAGTGGAGAACAGGAGGGCTTCTTAAAGAAAAACTAACAGGTCTGTGAGAGCCGGAATTCTTACTGGTTGGTAGGTGATCAAATACTTATGTCATGCAATAAAATGCAAATTAATTATTTAAAAATCCTACAATGTGATTTTCTGGATTTTTGTTTTAGATTCCGTCACTCACAGTTGAAGAGTACCTATGATAAAAATTACAGACTTCTACATGCTTTTATAAGTAGGAAAACCTGCAAAATCGGCAGTGTATCAAATACTTGTTCTCCCCACTGTAGATGTTACAGAATTACTGAATGTGAAATGTAAGTTTCTGATGTTGTTTTATGATATTATGTATGAGACAGAAATCGGATGATAAACAGTGAAATGAGGAGTCTGTACATTCATGTAAAAAATGTTTGAAAGAATATTTTAAATAATCAAAAAAAATTTTTTTTCTAAGATAAAAGGACTTGTAAATGTGTTTGTGTTTGCAGGGTGGTTTGATACTGAGGTCAGTGTGATAAAGATCATCAGCATGAGATGTTCTTCAGCTTGTGGTTTTCTTTTGCTCTATTTATGTTCTGCGGGTCAAACCCTGAAACCCTTCAGCCTCCTGCAGGTGTGAGAAAAACAGGATATAGTTTTCATTACCAATGGTCACAGACTTTCCACTCCATAAAACAGATGCTATAAGTATGTGTAATAGATATGAAAAAATTTAAATCTTGTTCATAATATATCTCAGTTCTTTCTTCAAAAGGATTTAGTCTGGTCATCTGGGAAGTAAAGCTTTTTGCTAACAAGTCCAATCAGCCGCAGTAGGGCTGTCAAAATGGCTGAAAAGCTCAATTCTAATTTCTTTCTTAACTTGCTGATCAATACTTTTGCTGATTTAGTTTTTAGTTCATTCTTTTTCTGTTTTTAGTAAAAAAAATCTGATGTTACAACTGCTTATACCTTTACTGTAGAATCATAAAAAATAAATGAAAAAAATGCTATAATTTCTTGTTTATTGTCCAAATATAGTAAATTGATTCTTTTTACACTATATTTAAAATGTAAAACATTGTCACAGCATTAAATCGATTAAAACAGCATTAACATATAGGGTGAATTAATCTAGTTTTCATTCTGATGAAATCAATGTTTCCAGATTCTAGAGAAACATTCAGAAATCATCTGATTATTATCATAAAAGACAGTGAGAAAAGTTTATACTCTGCAAAGGAGAAAGTCTGAGTCTGAAATCTGAATAATTCATTATGCATTTTACTTTCTCACTCTCAGGACCGACTGAAATATTTACATATAAACTGATCAATATTCATTTTAAATGCATTATTGTGATGTGCAAAGACTTGAAAATGATTTTTAATCTGAGCTTAAGTTTTGGTCAGGAAGTTTCTCATGAACACTGGTGGTGTTTGTGTGTTTGTGTGATGAACAGACAGTTTTTTCCGTCCAGCTCAAAGCCACAGAAAACATGTGAAGGTTGAGGGTCTCAGTTCAGTTTAATTAAACACACTTACTCAGGAAACCCACAGAGAGACACATGAGACTGAACAGAGAGACAGAAGATGAACAGAAGACAATAAAGACTAACAGCTGATCATTCAGTAATTCACCTTCAACATTTAATGAAAGTGATGAATCGTGGAAAAGACTGAAAAATGTTTATGATCAACAAATGATTTATGTGTGATTTGACAATTTTTCTATTTTAAAAACAGATCAAACTAAATGAAAACAGTGAGTCCACAAGTCAATGATACAGTGTGTCTGTGTTTTAAATGTAATAACTTTGTATTGTTTAAGTTAGGAATATTATGTTAATAAAACAAACAGCATCTCCAGGTTTACTGTATTATAGTATGTTTACTAGGTTAAAGACACTTGCTTGTGTCTCAGTCCTTTTTGTGTTTGCAGGGTGGTTTGATACTGTGGTCAGTGTGATAAAATAGCAGGCATAATATCCAAAATCAGTTAACTCAAAGTTTCTGCTGACACTCACAATAAAAACACAAACTAAGACAAATTGTCTTACATTCACTATGATATTCATTAGAATCTGCATGAAAACAAGAGATGAAAACTTCAGCCAGATGGCGCTCTTTCTCAGTGTTTAATTCAGTACTGAGTCAAAGGAGGTCAATATGATGTCATACTTTAAAAACCCTTACTAACAGCCCTCTTGCACACAGAGAACATTCAGCATAAAAAAGACAAACATCCTGTGACTGAACAGAAACTCATAATTGTGAAAATTACAGTTACTTGTACAGTTACTCCATTATTAATACAGTTTATAATGCACATAATGGACAGCTAAAGTGGGCGTGTCTAGAGTCACTGGCCACTCAAGAAGTCATACACTGAAAAAAATGATACTTTGGATTAACTTAAAAAAATTGATGTAATTTGTTACAGATAATTTTTTTAAATTTTCTCAAATTGTATTTATGATTTAGTTAACTCAAGAAGTCATATGATGATCAAGTGTGAACATCCTCAACACAAAACCAAGCCAAAATACATCTGTAATTCAGTTTCATGGAACTTATTGCTTTTATAAATATCTGCTCACTACAGAAGTCTCTTCTGTTCAAATAAACTGATTTATGATTTGTTGATGTATGTAATGTTGCATTGAAGGTCACTTATCCAGCATCATAAGACATTTCTGAAGTGTAATTTGATGTTGATGATGACAGAAGATCATCAGGACAGACTGTGAATGTGTGTGTGTATGGTGATGAATCTCTGAAGAATCTCTGTCCGTGGAGCTGAACACCTGAACGACTCTCTTCCACAAGCAGGAGATCAGACTCACATTTTACTCTTGAAAATATGATCAGCTGTTTTTCTCTGGCTGTTGACAGTGTTTTATGATTTATGGAGTGATAAAAAAGAGAAATCCAAAACAAACTGGACTTTGTTATACTTCCTGTTTCCTGTTCTGTCTGCCATCTTTGTAGTCATGTTGGTTTCAGGTGTGCCGTCAGCTCGATTTCTTGCTAAGCTTGTTAGCCCCTGTGTCTACAAGTGTGATTTAAGGAGACAATAAAGGCATTGATGTACAGCACCTTCAGTAAACACACACACAGCTCTCTTATTGAACCCTCTGGCTCCATCTAGTGGCAGATAGAAGTTCATGTTCTATTGATATTATAATTCCAATGACTAAACATGACATTTCTTGGTTTTATGTAATTGTGTTGTATGGTAGTTGACACAGAACATAATTTTCTTTGTGTTCTGAAATCATGAAATGTAAATGGCACAGATTTACTCGCCTCCTGCATGTTCAAAAAGAAAGAGTGAATCATTGGAGGAATGAAACTTTGACCTAGTTTAATAAGTACATAGAGCCTTTGTCCATGCAGATTGCAGTTTTTGATGACTAAATCAGAGATGAAAGGAAGGAAGCAGAAAAACTCAAGTTCACCTGTCATCAGTGATGCTGATGTTCCTCTGACAGCTGCTGTCCGAGGTGCTGAATCCACATCAAACCTTCATATTATTATTGTCTTTATGCATAAAGTATCTAAACAAATCCAGATGTGGTCTGTTTCCTCCTAAAAAATATGTTAATGTTTCTTACAAGTGAAAAAATGTGAAGAACCCAAAGTACCAGATGGATTTTTTTATACAGGCTCTAGGGAGTAAACTTACATGAAAATTATACTTTCGCCCTATAGAGGAAGATTTGATGAAGCAATGGAAGTAGATGAAAACAAGCCTCAGCATTTCAATGTTTGTCCAGTTTGTGTATTTAAAAGGGTTAGTTCACCCAAAAAGGAAAATCCTGTCATTAATTACTCACCCTCATGTCGTTCCACACCGGTGAGACTTTCATTCATTTTCGGAACACAAATGAAAATATTTGTACTAAAATCTGAGCGATTTCTGTCTCTCCATTGACATATGCCACTAACACTTTAATGCTTCAAAAAGTTAATAAAGAGATCGTAAAACTAATCCATATGAATTGAGCGGTTTAGTAAAAGTTTTATAAGAGACTCGATCACTTTATACAATAAACAGATTTAATTTAGGCTTTTATTCACATATAAACATTTATAAACTCACACATCAGTTGTGGTAAATGGAAGCTCAAGCAAGTTTGCTTGACGTGCGAGAGCCAATGAGGTTCATTATCGTGTGTTACTGATTGACAGCTGCTGTCCGTGGTGCTGAATCCAGAACTGCCTGTTAAAGTGACAGAAGCATCAATCAGACTCAGACTTCAGCTGATGATCCTCTGAATGAGATGTTCAGATCTGAAGACTTCTGAAGACTTCTTAGAGCAAAACAAGTTACACAACTTATGGAAGTTCATATGACAACAGTTGCATTTAGAAATATCCTGCAGGTCATGTCTGTTTCTTACAGCTGATAGAGATGTCAAAACCTCAGAGTATAAATGTCAAAACAAAAGTATCAGATGCATTTTGGATTTCCCAGAGAGACAGGAAGATAACGCTATGTAATAAAGACATGAATTCACTCAAGATGTTCTCTGAGTTGATCAGCCTTTGTATCTCAACATGTTTTGTGGTATATTTTGAACTATATGTTGTTTCTATAATTTAACATACACACACAAAACACACATGCACTGATGCACACACACACAAACACACAGTTCTGCTTATTGCTATTGGTTTTATTTACATATTTTTAAAAATAATTTATTATTCTAAAGTTAATCACTTTTTACATTTGGTTGATTTAATAAAATATTTTGTGAATACAACCTCTCTAAAGTTTTTTTTTTTTCTTAGTGTTTTAGTGTATATCAAACACGTTTTGATAGAAACAGTTCGTCACATCCAGAAAATAAAATAAAAGATAATGGATCTCTATCGCCCTCTGCTGGATATATATGGTATATAACACTATTTCTATAACTAAATCATACAGGCCTTTTCTAACCAGCAGAAATCAGCCTCTAACACCCAGAAGCCACTCATATTTAATTTAGATCATAATTAAAGTGATTTTTAAAAATATCATACAAATATAATATTTTATATGCAAGCTAATGGTGTACTTGAGGAATTCTGTGGTAAATTGGTAAAAAAAAAAAAAAAAAAAAAAAAAGAAGAAGAAGAAGAAGAAAAGAAAAGAAATGTCATTTTTCTTACAATCACTCAATAAATGTTTGTGGTCGCACTGACCCTTGTAAGTTTACATAGACACCTTACCTATAGACATAAATATACTGTCGCCCTCTAGAGGAAGATTTGAATAATGCAGATTAATTATGTTCAGTGTCATTCGTCCTTCTATAGAGAAGATGAAGCCTGTATGAGCTCTCAGTCTCAGACACTGTATCCTCCACTAGGTGGCGCTCTTTCAGTGTGATTAATGTAATATTCAGTCAGTGCTGATGGTGGGAGGAGCCAGTAAAGCTGATCATTACTGATAAAGAGCTGAAGAAAGAGGAAGGAACTAAAGCAGACAGATGTAGAGACAGAGAGATTCACACAGAGAACATTCAGCATAAAGAAGACTGAACTCAACTCACAATGAAGATCCTCCTCATCTTCTTCACTTTCTCCCTGATCTCAGGTCAGAGCTTTTCTCTTTCATCACTGCAGTAATGATGCTGTTTTCTTGATGTTAGAGGAACATGTTTTAAAAGGTATAATGTTCCTCAAACGTTCTTTCGACTTTATAGGAACGTTGATTTCTTACATTCCAGGAACATAAAAATGGCCAGTTTCCTGAATGTTACTAGAATGTTATTTAAAGGTTAGTGTGATATTCCTGAAACATTATTTCAAGCATCTTTCAAAAGAGTAATAAGAACACAAACTACAACTTTCTTCAGACACAGCCTTAGATGAACTGAAGATAAAAGACATTAACTCTCTGAAGATCTGATGAAACAACTCCACAAACAGCATTACCAGCTTCACTTATTACTAACCAGACTGACTTTATTTCTGTCACACGTCTACAGAAGATCTTATTGAGAATTAACAGAGGTTTAGATATTGATGTTTTATTGAAAATGTTTTGTTTGACGTCACCATCATGGAGATCAGTGTTTGCTTTAGTTGGGCTCTTGACCCTTGACTTTCTTTAAGTTGGTGTTTTATCAGCAATTGCAGGTGTTTAGGGAGAACATTTCTGCACTGATCAACATGTCTGTTTTAATAACCGACAAATTACTGCTTCTTCTGTAATTGATGATTTAATGAATTGAAACACTATTGAAAAATATGAAACTCAACAAATGAAAAATATGATTTGCTTTAGTGTCACTCGATATTCTGGAGGAAGTCTTGTTGATTCTGGAAGGTCTTTTAACAATCAATATCTGCAAAAACAAATCATCCATGGAGAAGGATGGAATACAATAATAGAGAATAACAAACAAGATCATCCATTGATTAATAAAGGAAGATGCTAATTTATACATTTTGAAATTGTATTTCTGGAAGTATATGTAGAAACTAATATTAATCTAGTTGTATAAATGCTGTAAAAATAGCATTGTTCACTGTGAGATAATTTAATGCATTAACTGCGTAAAGAAATGAGAACTAAACCAGTTAACTTAGCTGACAAAAATCCTCTTTTGGCTGATGTTTTGTGCTTTATTGAACTCTCCGCTCTGGAGGAAATATTAGCACTCCGCTCACATGCTCTGGTGTGAGACGATGTGTTCTTCTTCTGTGGTCTGAGAGTTGATTGACAGCTTTTAGGTGTGTTATTGGCAGTGCTACCCTCTTATTACATGAACGCGTCACCACCGCATCAGCACAGAAAACATGGGGATTTTCTTGTAGACAATAATTGCACAACCTATTCGAAATTAAATCAACTAATCGAATCATCTAAAATCATAACTCATCCCTAATAGAATGTGTGACGACAATAGAGAGCTAAGGCAGGGCTGCACTCAACTCCACATTTAGACATACACTTGCACACTTCCATAAGCTCTTCCCCTTGGGAGAATCCCCACCGCCATTTTGAAGTGTGTTTGCAGCCCAGATCATGGACATTTGAGTTGATTTAGAAATAGTTTTTTTAAGAGGATGTGGTCATCCTAGTTAACTGCATGTTCAGCCCAGCACCCTCCTCAAAACTACTAAACAAAATATCTCAAATGCACATTATTAAAGAAATGCTCTATTGTGTGTAAATGACAGATTCATGCTGTAACATGGCAAAGAGAGTGGAGGTGAAGAAGGGATTAACTGCCCTCCTCAGATGTGAATATTCACAGAATCATATTCATGATGCCAAGAGGATCTTTAAAGAAGGAAAAGACTCTATTGATGAGATTATAAACAGCACATGGAAAAAGAACAAGAGGTTCAGTATGACTGATAGAAAAGATGAACAATTCATGACTGTGATAATTTCTGCTGTGACTCCAGATGATGGAGGAGTTTATTTATGTGGAGTTTCAGTCTACAGACACTCATACAGTTACTCCATTATTAATACTGTTCATCTACATGTTGTTAGTAAGTAAAACAACTGTTAATAAACTACATGTTTTAAGTTTCTACAATCTGTGTTTGCGGCAGAATTTATTAGAAGTGATATTTGTGATTGACAGCTAAAGTGGGCGTGTCTAGAGCGACTGGCCACTCAGGAGGTCGTATGATGATCAAGTGTGAACATCCTCAACACAAAACCAAGCCAAAATACATCTGTAAAGAACCAGATGGATGTTCAGAGAGGAAGAATCCAGGAGTTCAGGATGAATGGATGGAGAATGGAGATGTTTCTTTATATGACGACACCAGAGCAGGAGTCTTGATGGTGTTTTTTAGAGAGCTGAAAGCTGCAGATGCAGGAACATACAGATGTGGAGTGAATGTGTCTCACTATACTGAGAGCTTCACTGAACTTCAGCTGGACGTCAGAGACGGTGAGGAACTGGATATACTTTATCTTGCATGTTCAAAGTATTGGTTCAGATTTTATGCAATTTCTTTTGGATTGCAGATGCAACGTTTGTGACTGAATCTGCTCATCTTGGTGAAGAAGTCAACATCACCTGTCAGATCCCAGAGGAACATAAACTTAATTTCTGCAAAGATGATGATAATCACATCTGTCAAAACATCAGCACATCTGCAGTGACAGAAATGAGTCCTTCATCTGAGAGAAATGAAGAGAGAGTTTTTACAGTGAGCATCAGTAATGTGAGCGTGAGAGATGCTGGAGTTTACTGGTGTGGAGCAGAAACCAGAGACACACATTTGACTTTCATCTCCCTGACCACCAAAATTCAGCTCAACCTCTTCAGTGAGTGAATTCAGATGATTTCATTGTAGTAAATACAGTATATTCAGAATCAAGTGTGTTAAATGTCTGTGTTTGTTTGCAGTGGCTCCAGTAGTGAGACGTGAAGGAGAATCTGCTGAGATCTTCTGCCCTTATGATTCAATCTATAAATCAAAGTCAAAGTCTCTCTGTAAGGGGAAGTGCTCCACTAGAGATAGAAATACTCTCAATGAGACTGTGAGAGAAGAGAAAGAGACCAAGACTGACAGATTGACTCTGAATGATGACTTCACTGCAAGTGTCTTCACTGGGACCATCACCGGACTGACAGCAGAGGATGCTGGGAAATACTGGTGTGCAGTGACATTAGAGAGAGACGTGAATTATCTTTACACTCATCTGATCGTCATCATGAACGAGGGTGAGGAAGGTTTATACATCTGAATATGTGAAACTATGGCTGTGAATTGATGTTCTCATATTTCTAATATTTCCAGAGCTGGACTTGACTAAGTATGAAGGAGACGACGTGTCAATCCAGTGCAAACATCATGATGAACATCAGAAATGCTTCTGCAAAGCACATGAACCCTCCATGTGTGTGAAGGATGGAGTTTCATTGGAGACGATCAGAGATGATCGATTCTCTTTCAGTGATGAAGCTTCTACTGGAGTCTTTACTGTAAACATCACTGATCTGAGAGAAGAGGATTCTGGGATATACTGGTGTGGATCTCACATCACCACTAAAGTGCATTTAAACGTCAACAATGATAAGAATAAAGGTAAGAGTGTTTATTTTATTTGCATTGTCAAATATGAACACTATTGTCTGCATTTGCTCAGTTTGTGTGTTTTCGTGATTCCTGGTAATCTCATATAAAATGATTCTATGCAGTTCCTCTATTTAGCTCATGTTGTGACATTGCTCATGAGTGCAGGAGGTGTTTAGTGTTTCTGGTGAATAGAGTGTTTTCATTTCACGCCAAAGCCACAGAAATGAGCTGAAGGTTCAGAGTCTCAGTTTAGTTTAGCTCTGAATCATTAACAGTCTTATTCAGGAAACCCACAGTGAGAGACATGAGACTCAGAGACAAGGCAAGGCAAGTTTATTTATATTGCACATTTCATACACTATGGCAATTCAAAGTGCTTACAGAAAGGAATTAAAATAATATAAAAGCAAGGAAAATTAAAACAGTTATAAAAGAAATTAAAAGAGATACACACATCATCACTAAAGTCACTCTTACTGTTAAAAAGGGTAAGGTTAACGTTTATTATTTCTCCATTGTCTTTGGGCCAGATTTAAATGTTAATATATTAACACTGGCTGGATCTACAGATATGGCAATGGGGGCCACTAAGAAAACACACTAAGAAAAAGCATCGTCATATGTAAATATCCAATAGCCAAGACTATTTGGATTAAATTCAGTATCCACTGATAGGCAGCTGCTTTCAAACGGTCCTGTGCTTATTTATGTTCACGCTCTTTAGTCTGAAGACTGTGAAAGCATTGTAGACAATCGCACTGCAACTGAAGTGATTGACAGCTTCAGTTATTATAAAGGGAGTGCTCTTTTATACTTTATAGTTCACATAAAAACACTGATGCCTACAGTAGCCATCAAAATAGAGTAAATAACCTTTTAAAAGTAATTTGTCGCTTTAAATAACAATTGTATCGATTGCATTATTATGCTGCTAGGTGGCTACAGATGAACGTATTTTTCACTGAATCATTCATTAAAGAGATTTGCTCAAATTCTGATTCATTGAGTAATGAAACAAGTCTTTATGAGCGAATCATTGAATCATTCTTTTAAAACTGATTTTTTAATTGATGAAACATTTTTAAGCATTTTTTTGGTTAGGCCTTTCTGGTTAGAAGAGTTGAGAGAATTGTGAAGTGAGAAGTGAGACAGTGAGTTTACGCACACACTCAGATGTGAGTGTGGGACACCAGGTTCTTGAATGCAGGCTGGTGTATTACTGAAAGCCATCAGGGGCAGACGGTTGGTGATTACTCCACTCCATTAAAGGGTCGGAGGGACACTGGAAGTCATCAGAGGCAGAAGGTGTTGGAATAACTCCTCCATATATAAGGGTAGGAGGTCATTAGGAACCCGGTTCAGAGGCTGGAGTCGGAGCCGAGGCAGATCCTCACCGAGATGTGTAGGAGGAGATGCAGAGCGGCTGAAGAGAAGCAGCGGAGGCAGGCCTGTGGAACTGGCTGATTTGGGAAGAGGAGGTGGAACAGGATGTGGGAGAGGGATGTGGGAGAGGGAGGTGGGAGAGGGAGAGGGAGGAGGGAGAGGGAGGAGGGAGAGGGAGGAGGGAGAGGGAGGAGGGAGAGGGAGAGGGAGGAGGGAGGCTGGGCGGGCACTCAGGAAACATAGGAAACTCTAGGCTGGGCAGGATCAGCGGGGACAGGAGAGACAGGAGATTATCTCTTCAAAAAGTTCCAAACAGTTTCCAGAGTCCAGGCCATAGTCATCCACAGTGGCAGGGTTGCTGGTTCACACACCTGGTCAGACTCTCCGTGTGACTCCTGCTCCGGGGCGATGTTTGGCACAGTTTCTCTATGGCTTGTTCATCGCTGCAGGCCGATCTCCACAGTTTGCGTTGGGCTCTAGCGTAACCTCTGTGCAGCTTGCAGGGATGGGCTCGCTAGACTCTGGATTTGGATTTGGAGCGGGGCTGGTGATGTCCTCTTCGGTGGGGCAGATGATGGTGTACGTGGACCCACAGTTCACCAGCTCCCACTCCACAATCTGTGAAATTCTCCTGAGGGCCCACACTGGGAAGGTCGTTTGCATGTTGAGGCTTGTGTGGAAAAGACTCTCAACGGAAAGTTGGTGAGGCACGTCAGGTCTATGAATCCACAGGTGTGGCTCTCGAGAGATTGCTGCCCCTGTTCCGTATTTATGTCAAATTTTTCTTTTAAGGAATTAAAATTAGGGCTGCTGTCAGATAACGGGTCAGTGTTCTGTTAAGTACTGAAGGTTTACCAAACAGGACCCGTGCAGGACTCTGAACCACACCAATGTATTCTGGTGTATAAAATATGATTGCTAGCAGTGGACCGCCTTTCAGCAGTGGTGCATCAATGTGATGAGACAAAAAAACTTATATAAAATGATTCACTTTATAACTCACTTAGAGCAGTTACTGAATGAACATCTGACCACTTTCTAACCTGCCAGATATCAGAATACTAACTTGTTCTCACTGAGTAAAATGATAAACGTACTACTACACACCAATAGCCTAAATACTGATGTCTTATATAGGCATATTTAAACAGGACTAGTTTATCCTGAGCTTAAGCAAATTCATTGTTCGCATACATACGCTGTGAACCATTACCATGCATTAAAGGGGATTAAAGAGTATTATCTTACAATAAATTTCTGTAACCAGCAGAGGTGGAAAGTCCAGGGGTCAGAAAGTAAAAGTCCTGCCATATGTTTATTCCACCCATGAACTCACACAGCAAAAACTCCAGTGTTAAATGAACTCTTCTGGGAGTTTATTTGGCTCCAGACTCAAGAGTGTTGAAGTTAATGAGATAATTTAGTGATTGATTGAGTGATGATTGAGCATTATTGAAGACACCTGATGTTAACAAGCAGAATCACCAAAGGAGAAAAAGCACAATTTTAGTCACCATTATGGAGATCAGTGTTGGCTTTAGTTGGGCAGTTGACCTTTAAATGTTTAACTTTAGATTTAGTTTGGCCGCTCTATCTGAGTTTTTTAAGTTGCCATTATGGTGATCAGTGTTGGCTTTAGTTGGGCTCTTGACCATTAAACTAATAATGTTAGATGTTGTTTGGCTGCTGTATCTGAGTTATAACAGCCAGATGAACAAAGAGAAAAGGTGAACAGATGGTGTTGGTTATATTTTAACATAATCATCATTTGACACAAGAGCCTAATCTCTGACTAAAATGTATATTGGTCATTACAGCATCACAGTGAATCTACAGAATAAGATCCAGATTTTTCAATATAATCCAAATGATTTCTTTAAAGTTGTTCTGATATATATATATATATATATATATATATATATATATATATATATATATATATATATATATATATATATAGATAGATAGATAGATAGATAGATATATATAGATAGATATAGATATAGATATATAGATAGATATAGATATAGATATAGATATAGAGATAGAGATAGAGAGAGATAGAGATATAGAGATATAGATATAAATTCTCAAAAATGACTTGTGTAGACGTCTGACAGAGATAAAGTCAGTCTGGTTAGTAATAAGTCAAGCTGGTAATGCTGTTTGTGGAGTTGTTTAATCCTCCTCTGCTGAGATCTTCACAGATTTAATGTATTCTTTTCTCTTCAGTTGATTTCATCTAAGACTGTGACTGAAGTCAGTTGTAGTTCTTGTGTTTCTCTTTCCTTCAGTGATTCTGCTTGTTAACAGCAGGTGTTCATCACTAATGCTCAATCATCACTTAATTAATCACTTAATTATCTCATTAACTTTAACTCTGATTAAGAGTTACTTTAACACTCTTTAGAGTGGGACCTTATGTGCTCTGAGCAGTGTTGATTTTTCTGTGTAGCCAAGTCAGAAGTGTGACAAATTAAAACTTTAAACTATGATAAGCTAGAAAATGAAATAATATAATTGGCTGATTTTAAGTTTGTCAAACTATTCTTAGCATGAATATGAAGATTTTATTTTAGCATTAAGCATGAAAATTAACAAAAACTAATTTCAAATTCATAAGTCTTTGTGTATTAAAGATGTGACATCATCTTGACTTGCAACACTAGGTTTTATTTTCTCATAAGCATCATCTAATTGTAGCGTAGCGCTCGGGAGCGGCAGCTCTAGTTTATATGATATTGGGCGGAATGACAATTTATACCCACGCTCAATTCAGTTTGTTATTTCCGACTACGCCACTTGGGGAATTTCGCCCCAAGCATTTAATATAACTTCTAAGCTAAGGCACACACAGATCCTAACCACAGTTGGAGTCAGAGACATAGGTGATTGAAAACATACATATTTTATTAATTGTTAAAAGACAATTATTTTCTTTATAAAAGGTGTTGTCCAGCAATCACTCTCTTCAATTTACTAAGTTCTAGAGTTGGCTGCAGAGGAACCTGGGCGTACCCAAGGGGCAGTCTCAAGATATCACCTCTACGAAGAGTACTCTATTCAATGCACACACACCAGCACAGCACACACTCCACAACTCATGTCAGAGAAGACCACGACTATAGTGAGGACCCTGCCACCTAATTGGTCACTCGTCTGCCCCCCGGGTGCCCAGGTCCTGCCAACAAACAAAAGAAAAAGACATTAAAGAGCAGTGTTATGCAAAACAAAATAACAACAAAATAATGGAAATTGTCATACAATCCCAGGACGTCACCAATCAAAACCAAAAATAACAAAAAAAACCCCACATAAATTCAGCAATATAATTCAATCACAATAAATGTGAAAAAATATATAAATTCACTAATACGATAACTAGATTCAAAACAAAACACAAATTCAAAAGTACTAAGTCTTGGAAAGTAGTTAAAGAAATGAACAAAAAAAAAAAACGAAACAACAAAAACCTCAAAACATATCACGGAACAGAGTCACCGTTTGCTGGAAACAGTTCACTTGAAATGGCTCACTTGAACGGCTCACTTAGAACGGATCACTCAAGATGGTTCGATCGAGATGATTCACTCGAGACGACTCGATCGTGACAGAACAGCACACACCAAAAACAGAACCAAAACAGAACAGCAGCTGATGAGGCCCAGCGCGAACAAAGCCTTATGACGAAGCACAGGGCCGATAATGCTCATTCAAGAGAGTCGGCATCGTCCTTATTGAATGCCTAAAAGCAAAACAGAAGGTGTTACACTGAGAGTTCTTCTCCCTTAGCTTACGCTCGAATAGTATACTCACAACAAAGCATGCCGTCCCAGAATCACTATCCCCAAGCTATGCGGTAGATGGAGCCGAAGGTCTCTGACAAGCTCGTTGGCATGAAGCGCCGATAGATCGTACACTAAGCATACAGATCAGTCAGATTACTCGCCTAGTCAAGGCAAACCAAAAACTTCAACAACAAACCACTGTCGCATCAAATTCTTCTCTGACCTGTCTCAAATGTCCACATTCAACTCTCCAAACACTAAACGATGACGTAGGAGGTAGGAGGGGTAATAACCCTTCCTGCTACATAATGATACATTGACATTAATATTTGACATTAACAGTGACACTCAACAAATAAAAACATAAAGCAACATTACAATGCAGGAAGTGTTTAGTGTTTGTGATGAACAGGCTGTTCTCACACCAGCTCAAAACCACAAACAAATGAGCTGAAGGTTCAGAGTCTCAGTAAGAAACACAAAACTCAACAGAGACAAATGAAGAAGAACATGTTTTATGTGTAAGTCTGCAGAAGAGACTAAAATACACTCTTGTTACTGCAGAATAATCCAGGTTCATAAAAAATAATAATAAATGAAATGTGAGTCATGAACATTTACAATACTAAACTAGTTCCTTTATGACAAACATTGCAAACAGAGTTCTATAAATATTTAATTAATATAAAATGTTTTTACTCACACTTTAAAACAATGTTTAATAACCCATAAGTGTGAAAACATACATTTATGACGGATAGAAAAGGGCTGAAAATGAACATTATACATTTTAATATTTCATTCATGTGTATCTCTTAATTTGTTTTCTCTAATAAGCACTGTGTTTGTGTGTTTTATTTTCAGATTTCTCCATGATCATCATTATTTGTGTGTGTGTGAGTCTGCTGCTGATTGGTGGATTCACTCTGACTGTGTGTAAATTAAGACACAAGAGACGAGGTTTGATCATTTATTATCTGTTAAAACAAATGAATAATTAAAGTTATTTGAGTTTCTCTGTTCTGCTTCAATGATCAACAGTAAAATCTCAATGAGTTTCTGTCTCAGATGCTGCTGTTCGTCTCCAGTTTGATCTAGTTGGTCTATGTTTTACTAATTGATTCATTTTGTTTTGGGTAATTAGGAAGAGCCTCGACATCAGAAAAGAGAAAGAGGGAGAAAAATACATTGGTGAGTCACAGTGTGTGTGTGTGTGTGTGTGTTTGTACATATGTTGTGCTTATGTGATGTTTTCTCCTTTTATTTTACATTTTCTCTCTATTTTTCATGTTCAGTCATCATGTTCAGACAGCAGACGTGATTCTCTCACAGATCCTGGATCAGCTCAGATTAACAGTCATGATGCACTACCCACAATCCCCTCTGCTGAGCTCCTGTACGCGTCTGTCAGTTTCCAGAAGCATGAAGAGTCTCTCAGTGAAGCTTCAGTCACTGTCAGTAAGAACGAGCTTTACTCTGATTACGCCACGGTCAATCACCACATGAGACTCAACTAACTCACTTATAACAGATCACAGATCAGCACACATTACACCAGTATTGCTTATATGTTTAGAATTAATTGATATAATTCTCTTTATAATCCATAAATTAGTGTTAAAGACGTGTTTTATTGATCACAGTTGTTGAGTTCAGACTGTTGAATCATGACACACTTTAAAGTTTCTATTGCTCATGTTTCTTCTTTCACATGTAAAATAGCAGTTGTGTCAGAGGTTTATTGGTGTGTGTAAAGAGTTTGTCATCTCAGTTTATCTGAGGGTGTGAATAAAACAGGAAATACAACACCTAAGAGACACTTCTAGAAAATACTGTGAAGTTTCCACTCCAAATGCAGAGACACGTACATTTAAATGCATCTTTGACACATAAAACCTCTTTAATAGCAGCTCTTAAACAGACACAAGTTTAAAACACCTTTATGATGAGACGCATGAAACATGAGAATATGTTCAAAGCTGTTAAAGACTCTTTATCATCTCTCTGAATATTGATTATTTTTGGTTTGAGAGGGTCTGATTATAATTTAACCAACAGTAATTCTGGATTGCGTCCACCAACAAGTAAATAGGAAATAAGCGAATCAGAACACTGCGCGCCAAACCAGCAGTATGTGCGCAAGCGTGAACCACTAGTGTTTCTGTCTCACTCTCACTCTGGAAGTCTGGATCTGCCACTGCATCACATTTCTCTCTGCGTGGCGTGGAGTGTCCGTTTTTATGTCGGCTCTCATGTTAACTGGTTAGAGCTTGTGTTAGAGCACAATGCCTGCGTGACACACACACACTTCTCGAGCCGCGCCGAAACCGCGTGCTAGAAATAGAACCGCAACCGACGCCTATTTTTCACGTGACACGCAAGAGTGTTGTAAGTTTTCAGACAAAATAGAAGGTGCAAATACATATTAATAAATTACATTTTGATGCTTGAAAGTCTCTCGGTTTTTGACAAATGCATATATAATTGTAATTTAAAAAATAGGCCTAATTATTGATTTTCAAATATTGCCCGTCAATAGGCCTACAGAACGAAATATTCTGTAGCCTATTTTGCCGTCAATACTGCCGACGTTGTCTTTGCTGTATCAGGCTATATATATTATGTTTAACATCCAAATGTAGATGGTCTGTCGGCGCACAGAGCCACGCAGTCGCAGACAGCATGTGAAGTTCGTGAACACCGAATTCCCTTTTCTTTCTTATCTATTTGTGTTTGAACAGACATGTGCACGAAAAAATAAGCCAGTGTCCGTCTCAACGAGTTTCCCCGTAAACGCAGTCAAAATAAAACGGATGCGTGTCATTACCGGTATTAGATACGTGCATTCGTCTTAAAGGGACAGCACCCAATATACCTGCAGCTGTTTGTGTCACCAAAGTTAATCAAACAACAAAAGAGAAAGAGAAAAATCACGTTTTGTCAAAAGATAAACTGTATTAATACTTAATACAGTTAATTTACCTGAAAAACAAAAAGCACTGCTTTATTTCTCGTGTATTTGTGTTTTATTGTATTTATATTTGTATTTTGTTTATTAGTTTCTATGCAAATGCACTAGGCCTACCCTACACAATTACCCCAATCATCCTAGAATTATTAATTCTTTACAAAAAGAGCTATTCAAATCATCAGGTGAAATTGTTTTCAGGAAGTAGCAGTAAAGCAAGAAGAAGAAGTGCAAGATAGTTTTTCTAAATTTCATTTGACTCTATGTGCCTATAGGGGTGGGTTGGGGATGGTGGCAATGTAGTATCTGGATATTTGCCGCGGGACGAGGGCTTCGATTACCTCTCTCTTTTTTGACCATACATGTGTTTGTGTAACCGTATGCTTCTGTCTGCGTTGTGTTGTGTATTAAGTGCAAAAGAAGACAGGAGAACGCCGGATTGGGTCTGCATAAGAGAATATATTTTGATTAACAGGCCGTCACGCCAGCTTCAGCTCAATCACAGTGACACTCGGTTCGGGAGAAAGACAGAAAAGGGAAGGCAAAGGCCAAACACAAGGAAAGAAAAAGCACAGAGACGGAGAAAATGCAGTAACTCCATACACTTAAACATGAAACCCGATAATATAAACTTAAACACAAAAATAGGGTTTGTCAATGCATACCTGCATAAGAGAATATATTTTGATTAACAGGCCGTCACGCCAGCTTCAGCTCAATCACAGTGACACTGCCAAACAAAAAATAACATTCCCAAATATTGTATACATATTACATCTGTGAATAAAATAAATAAAAACAACTTAAACATCGTGTGTGTGACTTATTTTCAACCAATGCTAACAACTAATCGGGAGCATGGAATACAGCATACCTCGGTTCGGGAGAAAGACAGAAAAGACCGCTCAATGATCAATACAGCGGATATAGCTGCCTGGACCGAACCACTTTGTTGTTAAGAGGAGGGGGGGAACGGTCGTACCATCACCTCTTTACAGACCCTTTTTTAATGAATTTAATGAATATAAACACTTGTTTAAATAATAGTAGAACAGTCTTAAATGTATAATAACAGAAAAATCTTGTGAAATAAATAAAACCATTTTAACCTCGTTACACTCACCCCCACTGATTTCACTAGATTTTACGTAACATCATGAAAAGAGCAACACATCAAAAAGAAACAAAATAAAATAAAAATATCATGCCCAAAATACTCAACTCTACAGTTAGAGGACTCAGCAATCAGGTGTAACCCCCAAACATGAAGACTGAAGAAAGTCTACCAACACTATTGCTGTCCACAGAAGGACTAGGAAAGACAAAGGTTAGCTACTCCTTTACCTAACCATAGGAAGACATGCCATATACACATCTTATCGACAGATTACATCCAAGATTGCATAATTGTCTATTTTCATAGACTACACAGAAATGTGCATTATTCCTTTTTTTCAAGGACATTTAAAGTGTGAAATGAAGAGAGAAAAAAAAAAAAAATAATAATACATGAACTCTGTATCAACTCATTTCGTTTTCTCCAAACAAGATCGACAACAAATATGTTAGATATAGTCTGAATGAGCCCATTTAACGGCTTTACTAGTCTGAATGAGCCTATTTAACGGCTTTACTAGTCTGAATGAGCCTATTTAACGGCTTTACTAGTGTTAACAGACTCTACACTATTACATATTAACCCTCTTAAACAAAATAGAAAATGTATCGATAGAAATCGTAACAACAACAGAACAAAAAAAACAAAAAAAAATATATACAAGAATAAGTAACCATCTACCAATTACTCATAATTTTCTTTTACCCAAAAAGGTTCTTAACAAGTTGACTAGACATAGTCTGAATGAGCCTATTTAACGGCTTTACAAGTCTGCCATGTCTAGTACGATAACCCTCACTCTGATCAGGCCTTTCCACTGACAACTCCTTTCCAAAGGTAGATGGTTGTACAGAAAAGGAAGACTCATTAACCAGGCTTTCTTTGTGAACTGCCTCAATCTCAGTGACATTCTCCTCACTCAAACTGACACCTTTCGCCGAATCATCCTGATTCCCATTCCTTAATTCAGAGAGGTCACAACCGCGTTTATCATCGCCCACATGGAAGTCAACACCAGTAACCGTAACATCACACTCACTGGTAGCAGATGTTACCAACTCCCCCTCAACTTCTACAATATCACTTTCACGAACAGTTTCCTCACTCATCACATTCTGCTCATCCAATTCATCTCTATATGCTACAGAACCACCAGAGCTGCTAGAGAGGTCAGCAACCCACTGAGTAGTCCTTTCTTCTGCAAGCTGCTCAAAACTAGAGTCCTCAGGTTCATCACCACTCACACTGGATAACTGTTCCTCGACAGCGTCTGCATCAAACAGAGGCAGAAAGTCAACCGGCATAATCAGATTCCTATGAACAGTTTTAACAACACCCGAAGGGCTTCTGAGTTTGTACGTGTTCATCGAGGGATTTTTGTCAATCACTACATAAACTGTACTCTCCCAACGATCTGCCAGTTTCTTTTTACCTCTTTCGCCTTTGTTGGCTAATAAAACTCTTTGCCCAATGTCAACTGACTGTCCTTTACTCCTTTTGTTATACATTTCTGCTTGTTTGTGTTGTTGTTTTTCTGAATGTGACTGTGCAAGCTTCATAGCTTCACAGAGGTCTCGCTTGAGTGACTGCACATACTTATCAATGTCAACTGTTTCACCACTCAAAAGTACAGGTTCAAACATCAGGCCAACGGGTAGTCTCGGAGTACGGCCGTACATGAGAAAGAAAGGTGAAAAACCTGTAGTTTCATGAACTGTACAATTATATGCAAAAGTCAAGGTGTTCAACATTTGCGGCCATCTGACTTTAGATCTGGGGGGCAGTGCACGGATCATGTTACCAAGAGTACGGTTCAGTCGTTCCACCTGGCCATTGCCCATCGGATGGTACGGTGTGGTGTGCGTTTTGTCAATACCAGCCAACTGACACAGCTCCGCAATCAACAGACTCTCAAAATTGGCGCCCTGGTCAGAGTGAATGCTAACAGGAAAACCATACACGCAAAAGAAGTTATTCCAAAGAACCCGTGCCACTGTCTTCGCAGACTGATTAGGACAAGGATATGCACACGCCAACTTCGTGAAATGGTCAGTGACTACTAAAACATCAACAGACTTATTGTTGTGGTCTTCAGCTGACCAAAAGTCTATACAGACTAATTCGAGTGCCGACGAAGTGGTAATGGAAACTAATGGGGCCCTAGCCTCAGGCTCTGGAGCTTTGCTCACAATGCATCTCTTACAGCTGTGTACGTAATCCTTGACATCTTTCTCCATTGTATCCCAATAAAACCTCTGTCTGGCCAACCCCAATGAGCACTGCTGACCCTGATGGCCCGCATCATCATGAATGCCTTTCAATACTGTGTACAATACTGACTACCCGCTGCTGAGGGCATCAGCCACCACATTTCTAGGGCCTGGAATATACTGGATGTCGAAGTCAAACGGTGCTAACTGCGCCACCCAGCGCTGCTCGCAGGCATCCAACCTGGGCTTGGTCAGTATGTACTTCAAGGGATTGTTGTCGGTCCACACAGTGAACCTGTGACCACGCAACCAATGGCTAAATTTATGACAAATTGCGCACTTCATTGCGAAAAACTCAAGGCGATGTGCTGGATATTTTGCCTGAGCATGATTTAGAGATTTGCTGGCAAAAGCTATTGGTTGTGCTCTGTCACTGTTGTGATGAACTTGCGACAATACTGCACCAAGTCCAGATGTAGACGCATCAACGGATAAAATGAACGGCTTACTAAAGTCAGGGTGAGCCAAAAGTACTTCCTCAACGAGTGCTGCCTTAAGATTCTGAAATGCCTGTTTACACTCCTGAGTCCAATCATTTGGGACAAGTTTGCGAGACAGCGAAGGCCTTTTCCTACTTTTTGAATGCCGAGGCCTTTTCTGACCACCAGTCAGAGCAAACAAGGGTTTGGCCAGTACAGAACAGTTTTCAATAAAATGCTGGTAGTAGATAACCATCCCTAAAAAGGAACGTATTTTGGAAGGAGATGGAGTGACACCATCTAACTCCATCAAATCAGCCTCTCCCACCTTAACTATCGCTTCTACTTTATCCGGATCCCTCGAAATTCCATGTTGGGAAATTACATGACCTAGAAATTTAACTGAGCGCCTCAAAAACTGACATTTTGAAGGTGAAAGTTTCAGGTTATGCTCCTTCAGACGTTGAAATACCATCTCCAAGCGGGCTAAGCTCTCTTCTTCAGACTTCGCAAATACCAACAAATCATCAAGGTAACACAGAAGACTCAAAAAGTTCTGGTCACCGAATATGGTAAGCATCATTCGCATAAACGTGGCTGGGCTATTACACAGACCCTGCGGGAGACGATTGTATTCGTGCAATCCTAACGGTGACGAAAACGCAGTATACTTCTTGTCAAGCTCATGTAGGGGTATGTTGTAATAGCCAGCCGTCAAGTCCATAGTACTAAAGAACATGTTTCCCCCCAACGCAGCCAGGACGTCGTTCTGATGCGGAAGCGGATGGGCATCTTTAACAGTTCTGGCATTAAGCCATCTGAAGTCCGTGCAGATTCGTAGATCGCCGTTCTTTTTCCACACAAGAACTAAGGGAGAGGCAAATTCACTACAAGATTTACGAATTATGTCTTTTTCCTCCATCTCATCCAAGGTCTCTTTCAATTTGTGATAATGAGCAGGCGATATTCTACGATATGGTAACCTGAATGGTCGGTCATCTGTTAGTCTAATACGATGGCAGAAATCCTGCGCCTCACCACAATCTAGATGATTTCTCGAGAAGACAGACTCATAGACCCCAATCAAATCAACAAGCCTCTCTTTGCACTGCACAGAAACTTCACAGCCACCAATCGGAATGGAGCTGAGCCCTAGCTTTTCCAGCTTATCATTCACATCACAGATGTCACTACACACGCTTCTCGCAGTGAGGCTACCACAGGAACCATAACTTCGCACTTCCCCCACATTTTGGTGAACAGGCAAAGTGTCAGACAACTGATCAAAATCCTCTAAAGCAACACAGGGAAAAACATCTGCAATTTTCGAATTTCTGCGTAGAGTTACTTCTGCATTAGTGGGGTTGATAATCTTCATGGGTAGCCACCCATCTCCCCACAATGGAGAAACTATTCGCCCAACCATTATCCGTCTGTTCACACATGGTGATGTACAAGGCTCAACGATAACCGTACTGCCAGCTGATAACACGGTACCCGTGGGTAAACGACCCCACACCAAATGTTCAGTCATAGGCTGAAGAGTTACAGCATCTTTCAACTTCAAAGTTCCGACCTTATCTGGGATGGACTCCCCACGCCATCTCTCCAGGTTAGACAGAAGACGAAGAAACTGGCTACTGTCACTCTGGCCCGGTGCATCAGGCTTACTCATAACACGCCAAAATCCATCATTTGACTTGAAATGTCGTATAAGTGGCTTAAGCACATTAGTACCCAAAACAATGGGATCAATCTGTCCTTCAACAAACAGAACTGGGACTAAAAACTTGTACCCATAAACTTCAAGTCTCAAATCGCATAGCCCTAAAGGACTGGTTTGTTTACCCCCACAACCCACTAGAATAATATCCGCTGGAACCAGCATGTCATCTGTCATCACGCCTGCTTGTTTTAACATGGGTATTATAGCAGCACTGATTGTAGTCGCCATTGACCCAGTATCCAACATTCCTTTCAACTCAACTTTATCCTGCACTAAAATATTAGTGTAGAACAAACTTTCATTTTGAGCTGTTCTCATGGTGTTTTGCAAGATTACTTTGCTAGACTTTGGGACATTTTCACAAACGAAAGCATATACAGACTCAATGTCATCACTATCAAAGGAGGTTGAACTCGTATGCCTACCATCGCCCTCCTCCAGATGTAGGCTCAATAGTTTCCCTGAGGGGGCTTTTGACTGTGACCATCGACAGCAGCAGTCGAGCTGTTCGGTCTAACCTGTGAAGCAGACATCTCACACATGTCACGTGTATGTCCAGGAAGGTAGCAAGTGAAACACAATTTGTGCAATCTACAGTGAGCAACTGTGCTGTGGTCAAGACTCTGACAGACCCTACACACCTGAGGTCTCTTAACATTCGGTTTACGATGCACGACTGCTTTGGAGGACTGCGCGTTGCATGTCAATGCTTTCTCCAGCATATTTAGTATCCTATCCATTGTGTTACTTTCGCATGTTGGATCATCAGGCTCAACTGAGACTTGGGTTCTACCTGGCGGTGTACCACCCACATCACGAATGACAGGACTAACTGTTTGTTGTGAGAGCTGACACTCATATACTTTGCGGTCTCTTACAAATTCATCTAAGCGGTCTTGTACCTCTGCAGCGGTCCACTCACGCTGTGGTTTGCTCAAGAACATCATGGAAAGACCTTTATCGGGACAATTACGTATGAACATAACTGCAAGCTCCATGTCCCGGTTTTGCAATGTTCTGCCCTCACTTTTAAGATGCTGTTCAGCTAGGTCAGCAGCTTTGTTTAATCTGATCCAATAATCAAAAGGACCCTCATTTTGATATGGTTTCGTAGCATAAAAATCAGCCATAGGAAGACCTGTGGATATCACACCCCCAAAGTGCTGTTTGAGGACGCGGAACACCATATCCACATCACCAGTCCTAGAGACTGAGGCGCTATTGCGCATCTGAATGACATCCCTCGCACGGCCCATCAATTTGTTTATGATTTCATCAATGCGCTCTAGACCAGAATAATTCCCTTTTTCAAGGTAAGCTCTCATCAACTCTTCCCATTCAAAGACTGAACACTTATCTGAACTGTCACCACGGAAGTATGGTGGCTCTCTACCACTTTTCAGTACAAGGTTCATCTTTGAAGCATCAATGATGGTGGTACCACACTGAGTCACTTGTGAGCACCTCTGACAGTCATTAAACAAAGTTGATGTAGGTAACTGACTGCTAGAAAACAAGCTGGCTTTAATCGACTGACTGATATCAGAGCTCAGTTGTTTTACCTGTTCATTAGATAGTACTACAGTAGGTTCTGATAAACTCATTTCGAGTGGAGGTATATCATGAGATACTGGAGTAGAAAAATGTACTCTGTTAGCATCATAATCAGTGCTATTCAACTTCCCAGGAGTACACGGAACACTAAATGGCAAAACCCCTCTGCCTCTCCCCAAATGATAGCCACCAAAATAACTGGTATCCTTGTTAGAGTGCATCATTAATTACCATACTCAAAAAAAAAAAAACAAAAAAAAAAAATTAAATAAAATAAAATAAAACTTTTATAAAATAAACTTTTTATAATTAAAAATATTTTTTTTCTGATTTTACCCCTAATAAATTGATTAATCACTTAAACCATTTAACCTGCTATCAAATCAAATCTATATCTGTTTGATACCTCTTAATCTTGCTGGTTCAAAAATACTGTAAGCTCAGTTCATGCGTCTCAGGTGAACTGGTAAAACGGCAAAGTCCGACGTCTTCTTAATCTTAACCTCTGTAACCGCAGTCTGTGCGTCCCCTCAATGAAACGCTCCGGTTACGACTGTAACCTCGGTTCCCTGAAGAGGGAACGAGCGTTGCGTCGAGTTTGACGCTATGGGAACGCTTTGCGTGATGACGTCTTGAAGCACATGTAAAATCAGTCCAATGGTGTAGCGGGACGTCAGAGGCGGGTGACGTCACGTACCAGGAAGCTATAAAAGCCGGCCTGAAGCAGGAAACAACAGCTTAGTAAAGTCTGAAGTCGTGCTGACAGGCATGAAGGAGATATGGCAAGGTGACGCAACGCTCGTTCCCTCTTCAGGGAACCGAGGTTACAGTCGTAACCGGAGCGTTCCCTTTCAAGGGAACTCGCGTTGTGTCGAGTTTGACGCTATGGGAACGTCTATACCAACGCCTCCATAGCTACAAAAGTCTGTCCTGTGTGAAATCATGAAGAGCAGCACTAGGATGACAAAACATGAGACCCTGGAGCAGAGTCTAGATCCAGAGAGTAGAACCTGACGAAAGTGTGCGGTGAGGACCAGCCTGCCGCATCACAGACATCCTGTAGAGAAACTCCTGAAATAAGGGCCTTAGAGGCCGCCATACTCCTTGTAGAGTGTGACCGGACAGCCAAAGGAGAAGGCTGCCCAGCCGCCTCATAAGCAAGTGAGATAGCCTCGACCACCCACTTGCTCATTCTTTGCTTAGACACCGGCCCTCCCTTGTTAGGGGAGCCAAAGCAAACAAACAACTGATCACTTCTGCGCCACAGGGCAGCTCTGTGGACGTAGGCGTCTAACGCCCGAACTGGGCAAAGCAAATTATTAGCCTCCTGGTCCGCATTCTGGAAGGGAGGAGGACAGAAGGCCTGCAGAATAATAGGTCTGGCCACATTAGTGGGGACCTTGGGGACATAACCCGGTCTGGGATGGAGAAAAGCTTTCACCATACCCGGAGCAAACTCTAAGCAGGAAGGAGCAACCGACAATGCTTGAATATCCCCAATTCTCTTAAGAGAAGAAATGGCAAGAAGGAAAATAGCTTTCAAAGTCAGAAACTTTTCCGAAACCTCCTCAATGGGCTCAAAGGGGGCCAGGGACAGGCCTTGTAGAGCAATGGACAAGTCCCATGGCGGCACCCTAGAGCGGACTGCAGGCCTCAGCCTCCAAGTGCCACGAAGGAAACGAGATACCAGAGGGTCCTTCCCCACAGACATTCCACCCAAAGGAATGTGGTAAGCACCTATGGCCGCCACATAGACCTTTAAAGTGGACGGGGTCAGACCTGCAGTGAACCGGTCCTGCAGGAACTCCAGCACTGTACCAATTGGGCAGTGGACTGGGTCCAGCCGACGGTCACTACACCAAGAAGTGAATACTCTCCACTTCAGGGCATAAAGTTTCCTCGTGGAGGGAGCTCTGGACTGTAGAATGGTCTCAACAACCTCAGTTGAGAGACCTGACTCTATGAGCTGGGCCCCCTCAGAGGCCAAGCCCACAGGTTCCACAGTTCTGGGCGGGGGTGAAGTATTGAACCCCCTGCTTGGGACAGAAGGTCCCTCCTGACAGGTAGCTCCAGAGGAGGCCCGTCGAGGAGGGACACAAGGTCGGGAAACCATACTCTGCCCGGCCAGCGCGGGGCTATAAGAAGCAGGCAAACCCGGTCCCTGCGAACCCTCTCCAGAACTCCCGGGAGCAGAGCAACTGGGGGAAAGGCGTACAGACGAAGCCTCGGCCACGCCTGTACCATAGCATCCAGTCCGAGAGGAGCTGGATGCGTGAGGGAGAACCAAAGTGGACAGTGAGACGTCTCTCGAGACGCAAACAGATCCACTTGTGCTTGGCCGTACTCCCTCCATATCAGCTCCACCACCTCGGGGTGGAGCCTCCATTCCCCGGGCCTCGGCCCCTGCCTCGACAGAGTGTCTGCTCCTATATTCTGAACCCCGGGGATGTAGGCTGCTCTGAGTGACAGCAACTTCCCCTGGGACCACAAGAGGATATGGCGTGCCAGATTTGATAATGGGCGCGAGCGCAAACCCCCTTGGTGGTTGATATAGGCGACTACCGACGTGTTGTCCGTATGCACTAACACATGGTGTCCCCTGAGGTCTGTGACAAAGCTCCTCAGAGCCCGGAAGACAGCTAACATCTCTAGGCGATTGATATGCCAGGAACGATGATGGTCTTCCCACAGACCTTGAGCTGAGCGACCCTCCAGGATCGCTCCCCAACCCGTGAGGGAAGCATCCGTCGTTAGCAGTCTGCGACGACAAGAAGCTCCCAACACTGGGCCCTGGGACAGGATCCAAGGTTTCTTCCACATAACCAAGGCACGTAGGCATCGCCGCGTGACCTTGATTGTGCGAAATGGGTTGCCCCTCGGGGAAAACCCCCTGGTCCTGAGCCACCACTGCAGGGGCCTCATGTGCAGCAGTCCAAAAGGTATCACGTTGGAAGCTGCTGCCATGAGACCCAACAGTCTCTGGAACTGTTTGACAGTGAGTAGCTGGCCTAGCTTTACACTTTTCACAGCTGCAAGGATGGACTCTATACGTGGCGGTGACAGGCGCGCCTGCATCAACACTGAGTCCCAAACCACGCCTAGGAAAGTGGTTCTCTGGAGTGGAGAAAGCACACTCTTCTTGGCGTTCAGCCGTAACCCCAGCTCTTTCATGTGGGCGAGAACAACATCTCGATGTTGAACCGCCAACTGATGCGACTGAGCTAAAATCAACCAATCGTCGATGTAGTTCAAGATGCGAATCCCCTGAAGGCGCAGAGGCGCCAGAGCTGCATCCATGCATTTCGTGAAAGTGCGGGGTGATAAAGCTAGGCCAAATGGAAGAACACGATATTGGTATGCTTTGCCCCCGAAAGCAAACCTCAGGAACTTCCAATGACAAGGACGGATGGAAACATGGAAATATGCGTCCTTGAGATCTATCGTGACAAACCAGTCCTCGGACCTGATCTGTGGCACGATCTGTCTCAATGTCAACATTTTGAACTTGAGCTGCATGACTGACTCGTTCAGAACTCGAAGATCCAAAATGGGACGCAATCCCCCGTCCTTTTTTGGAACTATGAAGTACCGGCTGTAAAACCCGGTTTCCCTGTCGGAGGGAGGTACATATTCTATGGCCCCTTTCTCTAACAGAGTGTTTACTTCCTGTTCCATAACCAGAACCTGCTCGGGGGCCACCACAGTGGGCAGAACCCCCATAAACCGAGGTGGGCGTTTCCCGAACTGAATCAGATACCCTTTTTCCACGGTCTGCAGGACCCAACGAGAAACATTTGACAGTAGCTTCCACGCTGTCAAAGATTCTACTAGAGGTACCAGCCTCTCGAGACTGGTTTCTGGATTTTGTTGTTGTTGAGCAGTCAATTCGACGCCCTGTAACGGCGCACCGGCAGGGAGCGACCGAACAGACTGCTCTAACACCCTCCTCGGAGGGGGCGGGCATCCCGAGGCCACTACGTTTCCGGGTGGTCCTTGAGATATGTGCTCGCCGGAGACCGCTGCGCCCTGTAACACCTGAGGCGGCAGGGTTGGCAGAACGGTCCCCTGAGGGTACCGAAGAGAGACGGGCACCGTAAAAAGAGGTGTTAACCGCTCTGCTTCGGGGGGGACTACCCTCATTAATCCTGAGCCCTCGGACGTCAGGATTTTTTCCCAGCAGCCTTCTTGGCGGTAATAACGGTCCGCAGATCCGTTCTACCCCTCGAAGACTGCTGGGTTTGAGCGCGCCCTCCGTGTCCCCGAGATTTTTGTGGGGGAGCACGAGAGGACACACTCTGTTTTTGAGTGGCACGGTGTTCAGCGCTCTTTTTAGAGGAGTGAGGCTGCTCCCGCTCAGCAGCCTCATAGAATGAACGGCGGGGGAGAAGCTTTTGCAATGCAGCTGCCTGTTTAGCAGCTTCCTGAGATTTAGCTACCGCACTGTTTACTGCATCACCAAATAAACCAACAGTGGAAACCGGAGCATCTAAGAGAACGTGCTTTTCTTTCTCTTTTATATCGCTCAGATTGAGCCACAGATGCCTCTCAGTGGCCACCAGGGCTGCCATAGACCGCCCGATTGATTAAGCGGTCTCCTTGGTGGCCCTGAGAGACAGATCTGTGGCTCTGCGAAGTTCAGTTCTTGACCAGCGGCTGCATACGATTTATGAACCAGAGATGATGTGTATTTTACTGGCTTAGAGGGAAGTGAAGGAGCTTTCAGGGAAGATGCCGTTGCTGGAGAGAGATAGCTCGCAAGCGTCTCCTCCACCTTCGGCATCTCCCCATAACCATATTCTTTATATTTATGAATGGAAGAATAGTGGGATGTTTGTGGTGCATACACTCTGTATGAAACCGGTTTTCCCCACGATCTCGACACCTCGGTGTGGAGATCGGGAAAAAACGGAAGGCTTCTTCGCTGAGGCTGTGTACGAGATGGCAGGAAGCGTTCGTCGAGCTTGCTTTTCGAACGAACGTCCTGCCTATCCTCTGGCCACTCAATAGATAATCTGTGAACTGCTCTAGTGACAACATCGAGCAATTCCTCAAAAGCGTGAGACTGAGGTGGCGAATCCTCAGACTCAGCTTCAATACTAACAACGTCCAGCTCCTCAGAGCTGGACAATTGCAGTACTGGTGCCTCCACCGGGGGGGAAGAAACCGCAGCGCGTGCTTCCACACCCTGATGAGAGGCACTGGATCTATCAGAAGGATGCTGAGATAAGGCAGAGCCCGTCTCAACATCCACTGACAGATCCATCTGCGAACCCCAGGTCTGAGATCGACGCCGTGCCTCGGCAGCGGCGGGACCAAAGCCCTGGGGAACGTGGTCGGGATTGAACCGAGCCAAGCGGGATCGGAGCGTACGCAAAGGAAGCGCACAGCAATGCTCACAGTCACCACCCTCGAGTGCTGACTGGGCATGCTCCTCTCCCAAACAAACAACACAAAGAGTGTGTGTGTCACCTCCCGTTAAATAACGCGGGCAGGGATGGACACACACTCTAAACTGCTGCTTGCTCGCCATACTGAATAATATATATATATCAGACAGACAGATTTCAACACAGAGCGCTACTGAAGACTCAGAAAGCTGTTGTTTCCTGCTTCAGGCCGGCTTTTATAGCTTCCTGGTACGTGACGTCACCCGCCTCTGACGTCCCGCTACACCATTGGACTGATTTTACATGTGCTTCAAGACGTCATCACGCAAAGCGTTCCCATAGCGTCAAACTCGACGCAACGCGAGTTCCCTTGAAAGGGAACGGAAAAATGGTGCGATCCGACGTCATCTAATCTCCGTGCATCATTCCGCGCGTCCCCACGATGAAGCGGGAAAGCGATGAAATCCGCCGTCTTCTTATCTCCGTGCAGCAACCTCGGGAGTTCGGCAGCCGCTGAACAATCGAACGGGTCACGGCACCAGTGTAACCGTATGCTTCTGTCTGCGTTGTGTTGTGTATTAAGTGCAAAAGAAGACAGGAGAACGCCGGATTGGGTCTGCATAAGAGAATATATTTTGATTAACAGGCCGTCACGCCAGCTTCAGCTCAATCACAGTGACACTCGGTTCAGGAGAAAGACAGAAAAGGGAAGGCAAAGGCCAAACACAAGGAAAGAAAAAGCACAGAGACGGAGAAAATGCAGTAACTCCATACACTTAAACATGAAACCCGATAATATAAACTTAAACACAAAAATAGGGTTTGTCAATGCATACCTGCATAAGAGAATATATTTTGATTAACAGGCCGTCACGCCAGCTTCAGCTCAATCACAGTGACACTGCCAAACAAAAAATAACATTCCCAAATATTGTATACATATTACATCTGTGAATAAAATAAATAAAAACAACTTAAACATCGTGTGTGTGACTTATTTTCAACCAATGCTAACAACTAATCGGGAGCATGGAATACAGCATACCTCGGTTCGGGAGAAAGACAGAAAAGACCGCTCAATGATCAATACAGCGGATATAGCTGCCTGGACCGAACCACTTTGTTGTTAAGAGGAGGGGGGGGAACGGTCGTACCATCACCTCTTTACAGACCCTTTTTTAATGAATTTAATGAATATAAACACTTGTTTAAATAATAGTAGAACAGTCTTAAATGTATAATAACAGAAAAATCTTGTGAAATAAATAAAACCATTTTAACCTCGTTACATTTGCACCCCTGACATATGATCCCACTCTGTGAAGATTAAACAACTCCACAAACAGCATTACCAGCTTCACTTATTAACCAGACTGACTTTATTTCTGTCACACGTCTACAGAAGTTTTTATTGAGAATTAACAGTTTAGATGTTGATGTTTTAAAAGCACCATCAAAAACATCACCATTATCCTGTTTTTAAACAAATCAACACTGCTCAGAGCACATACACTCTCATAAAAAAAGGTACAAAAGCTGTCGCTGTGGCGGTACCTTTTCAAAAGGTACACATTTGTACCTAAAGAGTACATATTAGTCCCTCAAAGGTACATATTAGCAGAGGTGGGTAATCCAGGGACCAAAGAGTAAAAGTCCTGCCATATGTTTATTCCACCCATGAACTCAGTCAGCTGATTTCACTAATTAGTTATCTCTCCTGCTGAATTAGCAAATCCAGGTGATTGGAATAAAATACTGAGGAGGACTTTTACTTACTGAACCTGGACTTTACACCTCTGCATAGCAATGCCACATGTCAGCCAAGAGCAAAGAAATAAACCAGAACTGGACATTATCGTAGCCAAAATAATCTGTGTATATTAAATATGGAGTAATTTCAGCCACAGCCTCAGATTAAATCAACTGAAGAGAAAAGAAGACATTAAATCTGTGAAGATCTCAGCAGAGGAGGATTAAACAACTCCACAAACAGCATTACCAGCTTCACTTATTACTAACCAGACTGACTTTATTTCTGTCTACAAAAGTTTTATTGAGAATTAACAGAGGTTTAACTCTAATGTGGTTAATTTGAAATCACCATAACAGTGATTAGTGTTTCCATTAGTGTTTCCATTAGTTGGGCCTTAACTCGTATTATATCTTTTATCTTTTTTGGCTGCTATGACAGTGTGTTTGTCAATCACATTTACAGCAGCAAAGAAAGCTAGATTGACTTGAGATCAGATGAAGATGGTTTCCTGTTGATGGTTTGATAATCATCATGAAACAACCTGATTCACTAAGGTTTTTATAATTTAACAATTGTGTTGTAACATTAAACATTTTTTTTTCTAAGATAAAAAGACTTGTAAATGTGTTTGTGTTTGCAGGGTGGTTTGATACTGAGGTCAGTGTGATAAAGATCATCAGCATGAGATGTTCTTCAGCGTGTGGTTTTCTTTTGCTCTATTTATGTTCTGCGGGTCGAACCCTGAAACCCTTCAGCCTCCTGCAGGTGTGAGAAAAACAGGATATAGTTTTCATTATCAATGGTCACAAACTTTCCACTCCATAAAACAGATGCTGTAAATATGTGTAATAGCCTATATGAAAAATGAAAATCTTGTTCATAATATATGTCAGTTCTTTCTTCAATAGGATTTAGTCTGGTCATCAAGTAAAGCTTTTTGCTAACAAGTCCAATCAGTAGAGCTGTCAAAATGACTGAAAAGCTCAATTCTAATTTCTTTATTAACTTGCTGATCAATAGTTTTGCTGATTTAGTTTTCAGGTCATTCTTTTCTGTTTTTAGTAAAAAAAAATCTGATGTTACAACTGCTTATACCTTTACTGTAGAATCATAAAAAAATAAATTAAAAAATGCTATAATTTATTGTTTATTGTCCAAATATAGTAAATTGATTCTTTTTACACTATATTTGAAATTTAAAACATTGGCACAGCATTAAATCGATTAAAACAGCATTAACATATAGGGTGACTTAATCTAGTTTTCATTCTGATGAACTCAGTGTTTCCAGATTCTAGAGAAATATTCAGAAATCATCTGATTATTATCATAAAAGACAGTGAGAAAAGTTTATACTCTGCAAAGGAGAAAGTCTGAGTCTGAAATTGTTTTATGTTTTGTGCTATATTTTGAACTACATGTTGTTTCTATAATTTAACAAACACACATGCACAGATGCACACACGCACAAACACACAGTTCTGCTTACAGCTATTGGTTTTATTTACATATTTTTAAAAATAATTTATTATTCTAAAGTTAATCACTTTTTACATTTAGTTTATTTAATAAAATATTTTGTGAATACAACCTCTCTAAACTTTTTAGTGTTTTAGTGTATATCAAAAACGTTTTGATAGAAGCAGTTGGTCACAGTTGGTCAAAAACAATGATGGATCTCTATGTCCCTCTGCTGGATATATATTACAACACTATTCCTATAACTAAATTATACAAGTCTTTTTCTGACCAGCAGAAATCAGCCTCTAACACCTAGATCAATATCCAGAAGCCACTCATATTTAATTTAGATCATCATTAAAGTGATTTTTTTCATAAAAATATAATATTTTATATGCAAGCTAATGGTGTACTTGAGGAATTCTGTGGTAAATTGGTTAAAAAAAAAAAAAAAAAAAAACTTCATGTCTTCCAAAACATAGATGAGAGAAAAAAAAATAATAATTATAAAAAAAAAATATATATATATATATTTTTTTTTTTTCTTACAAATATTTGTGGTCGCACTGACCCTTGTAAGTTTACATAGACACCTATATAGACACCTTACATAAATATACTGTCGCCCTCTAGTGGAAGATTTGAATAATGCAGATTAATTGTGTTCAGTGTCATTCGTCCTTCTATAGAGAAGATGAAGCCTGTATGAGCTCTCAGTGTCAGACACTGTAACCTCCACTAGGTGGCGCTCTTTCAGTGTGATTAATGTAATATTCAGTCAGTGCTGATGGTGGGAGGAGCCAGTAAAGCTGATCATTACTGATAAAGAGCTGAAGAAAGAGGAAGGAACTAAAGCAGACAGATGTAGAGACAGAGAGATTCACACAGAGAACATTCAGCATAAAGAAGACTGAACTCAACTCACAATGAAGATCCTCCTCGTCTTCTTCACTTTCTCCCTGATCTCAGGTCAGAGCTTTTCTCTTTCATCACTGCAGTAATGATGCTGTTTTCTGTTCATGAGGTTTCTGATCACAGTATCAATCTGATTGACAGGTGCAGTGAGATGCGTCAGTGTCACTGGATATTCTGGAGGAAGTCTTCTTGTTGATTCTGGGAAACTTTGGTTCAGTGCAAATACTAAAAGCTTTAACAAATTACCTGAGTGGAGAAGTATATTGAATGATATGAAACATGATAAATGGATCAATAATGGAAAATTCACATTGTTTAGAAATAATGAGGGAAACCTTATGATCTACATTAGAGATTTGAATGAACATGACGCTGGAGGATACTGGATTGGTGTTCTTTACAAGTGGGGTATAGATATGACTTTAAATGTGGAAGAAGGTCAGTCAAAAAGTCTTGGTGTAGTAAAATTCCTGATCTTTTTAAAGCCTGTATAAAAGTAAATATATATATATATATATATTTGTAAACAACAGATTCATGTTGTAAAGTGTCAAAGAGAATGATGGTGAATATTGGAGAAACTGCAACCTTCAGCTGTGAATATTCACAGAATCATATTAATGATACCAAGATCATATTCAAAGAAGGAAAAGACTCTATTGAGACGATTTACAGCACCTCGAAGAAGACCGAAAGATTCAGTGTTTCTGATGACAGACATAAAAACCTCTTCAGTGTGAGAATTACTGCTGTGACTCCAGATGATGGAGGAGTTTATTTATGTGGAGTTTGGATCAACGAACACTTGTACAGTTACTCCATTATTAATACTGTTCATCTACATATTAGTAGTAAGTAAAACTTTCAATCAAATCTTACATCAAATTTTCTAAAATCAGTGTGTGTTGTACATAAATATAGAAATATTGTATAAGCACCAAAATATAACTATTCTTTCTTTGCAGTGGCTCCAGTAGTGAGACGTGAAGGAGAATCTGCTGAGATCTTCTGCCCTTATGATTCAATCTATAAATCAAAGTCAAAGTCTCTCTGTAAGGGGAAGTGCTCCACTAGAGATAGAAATACTCTCAATGAGACTGTGAGAGAAGAGAAAGAGACCAAGACTGACAGATTGACTCTGAATGATGACGTCACTGCAAGTGTCTTCACTGGGACCATCACTGGACTGACAGCAGAGGATGCTGGGAAATACTGGTGTGCAGTGACATTAGAGAGAGACGTGAATTATCTTTACACTCATCTGATCGTCATCATGAACGAGGGTGAGGAAGGTTTATACATCTGAATATGTGAAACTATGGCTGTGAATTGATGTTCTCATATTTCTAATATTTCCAGAGCTGAACTTGACTAAGTATGAAGGAGACGACGTGTCAATCCAGTGCAAACATCATGATGAACATCAGAAATGCTTCTGCAAAGCACATGAACCCTCCATGTGTGTGAAGGATGGAGTTTCATTGGAGACGATCAGAGATGATCGATTCTCTTTCAGTGATGAAGCTTCTACTGGAGTCTTTACTGTAAACATCACTGATCTGAGAGAAGAGGATTCTGGGATATACTGGTGTGGATCTCACATCACCACTAAAGTGCATTTAAACGTCAACAATGATAAGAATAAAGGTAAGAGTGTTTACTTTATTTCATTGTCAAATATGAACACTATTTTCTGCATTTGCTCAGTTCCCTTTCAAGGGAACTCAAGCTGTGTCGAAGCGCTGCAGGAACGCCCCTGCATGAGTGCGTCATGAAGCACGTATGGAATCAGTCCAGTGGCGAAATAGGCGGGTGACGTCATCGACCAGGAAACTATAAAGCACCCCTGAATCACAACTGAGCTAGCTTCTGTGCCTTCAGCAAGTGCTCTGTGTGAATCATTGTCTGAAAGTGTTTTTGTCTGTCCTTAGTTGAATCTACGCAGGAGTTTTTCACAAACACACACACACACACAGTCTGGCCTTAAAATTTCTAATACAGAATTATTATTATTTTTTCTCGCTTGAGCGTAGCCACGCAAACCGGAATCATCCCAACAACACTTTATCTGTAGAGGTAAAGGGAGGGAGGGAGGGAGGCCTTCACAGGAGAGAGACTAGCTGACACTTCAGGACTGCGTTGTTGTCGCGTCCAGACAGATCTGGATACAGCCTGGATCCTGCAGACTGCGGGAAAACCTCGGGATAAACAGAGAGACTAATATTAGCGTAGACGCCATTCATCTTATGATGTAACGAGTACATCAGGATTCATGTGAATTTTGAGATCGTAATAGACGTGAAAGAATATAATGCGTTAAGAGCTTGCTCAAGTACTGCGGAGCTAAACCATTTAGTGCTTTGTAAGTAATCAGCAATATTTTAAAATGTATGCGATGTTTAATAGGGAGCCAGTGCAGTGTTGACAGAACCGGGCTAATATGGTCATACATCCTGGTTCTGGTAAGAACTCGAGCTGCTGCGTTTTGGACTAGCTGTAGTTTGTTTATTAAGCGTGCAGGGCAACCACCCAGTAGAGCATTACAATAATCTAGCCTTGAGGTCATGAACGCATGAACTAACTGTTCCACATTTGTCAATGAGAGCATATGATGTAATTTAGATATATTTTTAAGATGGAAAAATGTGGTTTTACAGATACTAGACATGTGACTTTCAAATAAAAGATTGGTATTACAGCCGGTACTTCATTGTTCCAAAGAAGGATGGGGGGTTGCGTCCAATTTTAGATCTGCACCTGTTAAATTGCACAGTAGGGAAGCTCAAATTCAAGATGCTCACTCTCAAGCAGATCGTGTCACAAATCAGATCCGAGGACTGGTTGGTCACGATAGATCTAAAGGACGCCTACTTCCATGTTTCCATCCTTCCACAACACAGGAAGTTCCTGAGGTTCGCTTTCAGGGGCTGAAATTGAAAGTATGTCGTGTTCTTGCGTTCGGCCTAGCTCTATCTCCCTGCACATTCAGGAAATGTATGGATGCAGCTATGGCTCCGCTGCAACTCCAGGGCATCCGCATTTTGAATTATATCTACGATTGGTTGATTCTAGCTCAATCGGAGCATCAGGCGGTTCAGCATCGAGATGTCGTTCTCGCTCACATCAAGAAGTTGGGGTTGAGGCTGAATGCCAAGAAAGGTGTGCTATCTCCTCTACAGAGGACCACTTTTCTGGCCGTGGTTTGGAATTCGACGACGATGCAGGCACGCCTTTCTCCTGCTCATATCGCTTAGATTCTCTCAGCTGTGAGGCTTCTCCCTAGCTCTGTTCGAGCCCATTGAAGAAGTTTCTGAGAAATTCATTACTCTCAAGACTATCTTTCTTCTTGCTATTTCTTCTCTCAAGAGAATTGGAGACATTCAAGCACTCTTGGTTTCTCCCTCGTGCCTGGAATTCTCGCCTGGCATGGTAAAGGCTTTTCTCCATCCTAGACTGGGCTATGTTCCTGAGGTCCCGACTAATATTGTTAGACCAATAGTACTGCAGGCTTTCTGTCCTCATCCTTTTCTAACGTCAGACCAAAAGAAACTAAATCTGCTCTGCCCAGTTAGGTCATTAGATGCTAACATCCACAGAGCTGCCCTGTGGAGGAAATCTGATCAGCTGTTTGTTTGTTTTGTCACCCAGAGGATGAGCAAGGATGGGTAGTTGAGGCTATCTCACTTGCTTATGAGTCGGCTGGTCAGCTTTCACCTTTGGATGTACGAGCTCACTCGACTAGGAGTATGGCTGCTTCTAAAGCTTTATTGTCTGGAGTTTCACTTCATGACGTTTGTGATGTGGCAGGCTGGTCCTCTCAGACATTCGTTAGATTCTACGATCTTGAACCTCATCTCCACTCCAGGGGCACAGGTGCTTTCGCCCGAATGTGTGCTTTGACTTCACACGGACAGGCATTTGCTCTTATGGTGACGTGGGTATTAGCGTTCCCGCAGTGCTTCGACGTAGCTCGACACTAAACACCTCCTGCACTCATGAGCAATGTCACAAAATAAGCTAAATATAGGAATGGAATGGAATTATTTTATATGAGATTACCAGGAATCACGAAAACACACAAAACGTCTCGGTTATGTATGTGTAGCAAAACGTGGCTCATCTAATAGTGAATTACCGGGGAAATAATCCAATAAACGGGACACAAGTCCGTTTGCTCAGGAGAGGCAGGAGGCGTGAGTTCACATTTAAACAAGCAATTTTTATTAAACAATTAAACAAAAATAACTCACAATAAATTGTTTTGATCCGTAAACAAAAAAAACAGGACCATTTGGCGGTGATCAATCCATGCACTAAATCACAGTCATAAAACAGTGACGATCAAGTTCTGATTCCCCAAAGCGGCAGACGCGGCTCAAAGAGCGAGAGTTGCTTACAGCAAGTTGTTAAAGGGATACCATTTTTTCATATTAAACTATGTTATTCCCTTAACTAAGACGAGTTGATACATACCTCTCTCATCTCAGTGCGTGCACTTAATCGCTCTGGTGCGCGGTGACACTCTGATAGTACTTAGCTTAGCCCAGTATATTCAGTGGTATCTAACAGCAATGAATTTATAAGTGACCAAACACATAAGCGTTTTCCCTATTTAAAAACAGTTACACGAGTAGTTATACGACCAGGTATGGTGACACAAAATAAAACGTGTCGCTTTTCTAAGTGGGTTAAAAAGGATAACTATAATGTATGGCGTAATAGCACTTTTGGAAGTACTTCGACTGGCGCAGTAAAAAGTAACGCCTGATCCTCTTCCTCTCACTTCTGTCAATAGTGGGAAGAGGATCAGGCGTGACTTTCGTATATGTATAACTCTATATGTTATATGTATAGGTCGTATAACTACTCGTGTAACTGTTTTTAAATAGGGAAAACGCTTATGTGTTTGGTCACTTATAAATTCATTGCTGTCAGATACCACTGAATATACTGGGCTAAGCTAGGTACTATCAGAGTGTCACCGCGCGCCAGAGCGATTAAGTGCACGCACTGAGATGAGAGAGGTATGTATCAACTGTCACATGCCTGTCCTGTCTTGTGTTGCACATGGGTGTTTTGTTATTTTGGGCCATGTGCTCATGTCATTGTCTGATCCCTCCCCCTTGTTATCTGATTATTGTCTGAGTTCTTCCACCTGTTCCCTCTTGATTAGTTCCCTTTATAAGTCCCCTCTTGTTTGCAGTCTGTGTCGGTTCGTTGTCTAATGTTTCCTGTTCCCTGTTCCCTGTGATTCCCCAGTAAGTTCTTGTTCAGTTTTTGATTTTGTATTTTCTGGTTATGTTTTTCCCCCTCGTGGGTTTTGTTTTGTATTTGTTTTTCTTTTATAAATAAATATAATTTCTCTGCACTTGAGTCCTCGCACCTTTTTGTATTTATCCCGTCATGACATCAACTTGCCTTAGATAAGGGAATAACATAGTTTAATATGAAAAAACGGTAGAGTATCCCTTTAAGGTGGCTGCTCAACCTTGTTTTAACACGAACTCCTAAACACAAATATTTATTAACAATCTAATTAAAACCAATTACAGATTAAAAAGAAAAATGATAGAAAATGTACTCACCCTGATTTAATATTGGTGCACACACGTAATCACAGGCACACAGAAGTCATACGATGGATGCTTTAGCGAGTCAATCAACAACAGCTGGTACTCTGACACGGCTATAAGGAGGTGCCCCTCCGATGGAAGCCCCAAAGGCACGCCACACTAAAGCACATTGTACATCACTCAAACAAACAAACTTCCCGAAAGGTTACAACGGTACCACATTAAAACTTACCTAAATGTGGATGTCACCTCAAAAACACGCACAGCCTTGATGGCCAAGTGTCACACTAAACAAATAAAGAAATAATGCAATGTCACTTAATACTAAAATCAAAACAAACAGCTGCACAGCTGAAACACATACCTCTGCGAGATCTTGGAATGAAGAAAAGGGACAGGCTTTCGACAATGACGCATCCCAGATTTGGACTGATTCCATGAAGCACTCATGCAGGGGCGTTCCTGCAGCGCTTTGACGCAGCGTCTTGTTCCCTCTTCAGGGAACTAGGGTTGCATACGTAACTGAGATGTTTTGTGTGTTTTCATGATTCCTGGTAATCTCATATAAAATAATTCCATACAATTCCGCTATTTAGCTCATTTTGTGACATTGCTCATGAGAGCAGGAGGTGTTTAGTGTTTGTGGTGAATAGAGTGTTTTCATTTCCCACCAAAACTACAGAAATGAGCTGAAGGTTCAGAGTCTCAGGAAACCCACAGTGAGAGACATGAGACTCAGATCGGAGACTCAGTTTTTCCCATTATTTAGTTTAATTCGATCAGTCAATAGTCTATCCAACGTATTTACTAATGTGTGAATGTTAATATGTGTGTGTGTGTGTGTGTGTGTGTGTGTGTTTGATTTTCAGATTTCTCCATGTTCATCATTATTTGTGTGTGTGTGCTTCTGCTGCTGATTGGTGGATTCACTCTGTCTGTGTGTAAATTAAGACAAAAGAGACGAGGTGACGCACACACACACTTAAGTTCAGTCTACTGCACAATTACCCACAATCCCCTCTGATGAGCTCCTGTACGCGTCTGTCAGTTTCCAGAAGCATGAAGAGTCTCTCAGTGAAGCTTCAGTCACTGTCAGTAAGAACGAGATTCACTCTGATTATACCCTGGTCATTTACCACACAAGACTCAACTAACTGACATATAACAGAAATCACAGATGAGCACACATTAAGCCAGTATTTAAACAAATAGACTATGATATATATATATATATATATATATATATATATATATATATATATATATATATATATATATTATATTAACGCTTATGCTCACAGTTTATTGATGAAAATGTAATTAATCCATAATTTAGTGTTAAAGAGATGTTTTATTGACAGGGTCGATCAGTACAGTTGTGTCAGAGGTGTATTGGTGTGTGTAAAGAGTTTGTCATCTCAGTTTATCTGAGGGTGTGAATAAAACAGGAAATATCACACCTACGTGACACTTCTAGAAAATACTGTCAAGTTTCCACTCCAAATGCAGAGACACGTTTGTTAATAAAGGCTTTTTAACAGCAGCTCTTAAAGCAGTTTGGTTTACTGTTTCTCTTTCTCATCTCTCTGAATATTAATTGTGTTTGATCTGCTTTAGATTTGTACATGCAAGAGACTTTCTGCTAATGTTGTTTTGTTTTAGTTCATTCTTGCTCTGTTGGGACTGACATATTTTTTCTGATGTAAGTTTTACTGTAGAAACATATTTTATTAATTGAAAAATAAACATTGGGAAACAATACATACAATATATATATATATATATATATATATATATATATATATATATATATATATATATATATATATATATATATATATATATATATATATATATATATGCAATTGTGTTATTGTTTCTTGTTAAAGTTGTAGAATCAGAGAGATTATTATTTATTTATTTTATATTATATTTGAAATGTCAAATATTGTCATGGGATGGCATTGACTGAATCTAGTTTTCCTACTGATGACTGATACAGTATACAGTATAATGATTATTAGTATCATAAAAGACAGCGAGAAAAGTTTAAACTCTGCAAAGGAGAGAGTCTGAGTCTGAATTCTGACTAATAATTTTATGTATTTTACTTTGTATCACATTCAGGACTGTTTGAAATATGCATATAAACTACTAACAATCAGGTTATTTAAAGTCTTATCAATAGTTCATATTTTTCATTTTCATCTTTTGAAATGATTTCTTGTTATTGTGATATTCAATAAATGGAAATTATTTTTAATTTATGCAAAAGTTTTGGTCAGAAAGTTTCTCATGAACACTGGAGGTGTTTTTGTGTTTGTGTGATGAACAGACAGTTTTTTTCCGTCCAGCTCAAAGCCACAGAAAACAGGTGAAGGTTGAGGGTCTCAGTTCAGTTTAATTAAACACACTTACTCAGGAAACCCACAGAGAGACACATGAGACTGAACAGAGAGACAGAAGATGAACAGAAGACAATAAAGACTAACAGCTGATCATTCAGTAATCCATGTCTAACATTTACTTAAAGTGTTGAACTTTTATAAAATCAAATGAGAAATAGATACAAAATCACTTCTAGTTACTGTTACCTCCTGCTGCTTGACTGCGTGTTAGAAGAGTAGTGTTGTTTGAGTCTGACCCAGAGCTGACAGCCATGCTTTCCCGGGCCGCTGTGAGCATCGGCTCAAGTTGAACCCTCCACTGTGCCCCGAACGCTCAAGGGTCGACGACCATTCTCACGTCCAACTCGTACAAATTCGGCCTAGCTTTAGAGTGGTTCGCCTCATACTTAAAGGAGAGGACCTTCTCTGAAAATATCGAGTCATTCACTTCACCCTCTGCGCAGATCTATTGTGGTGTTCCACAGGGATCCATTCTTGCTTCATTCTTGATCCAAGTTGAACCCTCCACATTGCCCCGAACGCTCAAGGGTGGGTGGACAAATTCATATGAGTGAGTAAAAGGTGGCTAATTCGTACAAATTTGTACGGTTTGTCTAAACCCCAGTGATGGGAAGGTTTAGGGGCGGGGTCAGGGTCATTCCTACGAATCCATATGAATTGGGCAATTCTTCAGATAAGTATGATTTAGCAAAAATCGTACCAATTCGTATGAGTGAGGTCATATGAATTTGTGTGAATTAGCCACCTCGTAATTTTTTTTTTGAGGAACCGGGTTGTGTCGGTTCCTCATGGTGGGGCTGAACAGCAAAGTCCCACTCCGGTTCCTTTCTTTCCAGAAGTGCATGAGGGGGTCACGAAGTCGTGGAAGGCACTTTTTTCTGCCTGAAACCGCGCCGCTGCCTCCTACGCTCTCACTACCCTCGATGGTGGGGCGGCCTTAGGGTACATGGAGATCCCCCAGGTGGAGAGTGAAGTTGCGATGCAATTATGCCTGCAAAGTGTTGCTGCCTGGCATGGTTGCCCATGTCTCCTATCCAAGGTCTGTAAGTTCCCGGCCATGTTAAGGCTTACATCGTCGCTGGACAAGGGCTTCTCCACCTTGCACGCTATGACCCTCCTGCAGGTATATCAGGCCAAAGCACTCAAAGAGCTGCACAAGGGTAGATCTGACCCTCTATTTGACACTATTGATCATAATATTCTTCTGAAAATACTTGAGTGTGTTGTTGGAGTCGAGGGCCTAGCTTTACAGTGGTTCACCTCATACTTAAAGGGGAGGATCTTCTCTGAAAATATCGGGTCATTCACTTCACCCTCTGCGCAGATCCATTGTGGATCAATATTCCAGAATAAATTATGCTCATAAGTTATTCTGACGACCTCCAACTATATCTTCCAATCAAACCAGGAAATTACTGTTCATTAGATAATCTCTTCACATGCCTCGATGAAGTCAAGACCTGGATGACAAATAACTCACTCCACCTGAATGAAAATAAAACCGAAGTGCTTCTACTGGGTCCTGCTGCTACCAACAACTCCATTAAAACACAGTCAGGTTCGTGCAAAAAATCTTGGAGTCTATTTTGATCCTCTTCTCCAATTTGACAAGCATGTAAATGCAGTTGTAAAGAGTAGCTTTTTTCAACTCCGATCCATAGCAAAAGTGAAAAACTTTCTTTCTAGCAAAGACCTTGTAATTGTGATTCTTTATTGGGCCATACACAGACTCTTGGTCACAAAGGTCTTGTGATCTGTTACTTTTATCTGTCCCTCGTTCTCGTTTTAAATCAAAAGGTGATCGAGCTTTCTCTGTAGTCACAGTATTTTCTAGAAGTGTCACTTAGGTGTTGTTTTTCCTGTTTTATTCACACCCTCAGATAAACTGAGATGACAAAACTCTTTACACACACCAATAAACCTCTGACACAACTGCTATTTTACACATGTGAAAGAAGAAACATGAGCAATAGAAACTTTAAAGTGCTAACAAGTCCAATCAACCACAGTAGGGCTGTCAAAATGGCTGAAAAGCTCAATTCTATTTTCTTTCTTAAATATTGGCAAAATTATAGCAAGTATATCGGGAGTTTTTTTTTAAATAACACTTGTCTGATGGCTAATGCTACTGCTAACCTGGACATTGAGGTCACTTTCCGTGATTTGGGAAAAGCAAGTAAAAGTCCTGGCAGAAAGTGATGCATAAGGATGTAGTGTAACGACACCCAGTTCCAGGAATGTACTAATAATGTTAAAATGACAGTCTTTCTCATCTCTCTGAAAAATGATTCTTATCATTGACCAGCTTTAGATTTGTACAGTAGTTACATAAAGATCATGAGAAAGATCATTTTAATAACTTATTTTTTTAACACTTCTCAGAAAATGCCTTATGCATTAACTTGCTGATCAATACTTTTGCTGATTTAGTTTTCAGTTCATTCTTTTTCTGTTTTTAGTAAAAAAAAAAAAAAAAATCTGATGTTACAACTGCTTATACCTTTACTGTAGAATCATAAAAAAAATTGTTTTTAAAAATGCTATAATTTCTTGTTTATTGTCCAAATATAGTAAATTGATTCTTTTTACACTATATTTGAAATGTAAAACATTGTCACAGCATTAAATCGATTAAAACAGCATTAACATATAGGGTGACTTAATCTAGTTTTCATTCTGATGAAATCAATGTTTCCAGATTCTAGAGAAACATTCAGAAATCATCTGATTATTATCATAAAAGACAGTGAGAAAAGTTTATACTCTGCAAAGGAGAAAGTCTGAGTCTGAAATCTGAATAATTCATTATGCATTTTACTTTCTCACTCTCTGGACTGATTGAAATATTTACATATAAACTGATCAATATTCATTTTAAATGCATTGTCATTATTGTGATGTGCAAAGACTTGAAAATGATTTTTAATCTGAGCTTAAGTTTTGTCAGAAAGTTTCTCATGAACACTGGAGGTGTTTTTGTGCGTGTGTGTGTGTGTGTGTGTGTGTGTGTGTGTGTGTGTGTGTGTGTGTGTGTGTGTGTGTGTGTGTGTGTGTGTGTGTGTGATGAACAGACAGTTTTTTCCGTCCAGCTCAAAGCCACAGAAAACATGTGAAGGTTGAGGGTCTCAGTTCAGTTTAATCAAACACACTTACTCAGGAAACCCACAGAGAGACACATGAGACTGAACAGAGAGACAGAAGATGAACAGAAGACAATAAAGACTAACAGCTGATCATTCAGTAATTCACCTTCAACATTTAATGAAAGTGATGAATTGAGGAAAAGACTGAAAAATGTTTATGATGAACAAATGATTTATGTGTAATTTGACAATTTTTCTATTTTAAAAACAGATCAAACTAAATGAAAACAATGAGTCCACAAGTCAATGATACAGTGTGTCTGTGTTTTAAATGTAATAACTTTGTATTGTTTAAGTTAGGAATATTATGTTAATAAAACAAGCAGCATCTCCAGGTTTACTGTAAGCCTATGTTTGTTAAAGACACTTGCTTGTGTCTCAGTCCTTTGTGTGTTTGCAGGGTGGTTTGATACTTTGGTCAGTGTGATAAAGATCATCATCATGAGATGTTGTTCGTCAGCTTGTGGTTTTCTTTTGCTCTATTTACTGATGCTGTGAATTTGTGTAATATATGAAAAACTAAATATTGTTATATCTCAGCTCTTCCAGGTTATCTGAAATAATGGAGGAAGCAGAGGCTCAAAACTATTTCTCACACTATTTGGCGTTAAGCTGCGAGTGCTCTTGAACGCCAGCAGAGGGCGCTCTTACCACTGACACTACACACATCATTTCCCACAATGCTTTGTCTGTCATCTGTGTAATCATGTGCAGCTGTTTCCCATCAGCTCTTTATCCATGTGTTTCTTCCTATATAACCCTGTTCTGTTGTTTGTCTCATCGTGAAGTCTTGTATCGTGGTTCACTGCATTACTGAGCGTTTCCCCTGTTTTCTATTTTCCTGGTTTTTGAGTTCTGCCCGTGTCCTGGTTTTCTCGTTCATGTCTTGCTCTCTGGATTTGTTTGTTTGGACTGATTTCTGTTCTCTGACCTTCTGCCTGCTTAGTGGACCACGACTTTGGATTGTGTTATAAACTGCACTTGGATCTTCTCTCGTTGTCACTCAGTGCTTGCCACCACTTCCACGACACCGACTCATAACACTATTTTAGCTAATAAGTTGCATATTTGTCAAATGGTAAAGTCAAACTTCTCAACCTCACTTGTTTTACGTCGGTGTTCGCCTCTATTCCGTGATTAAAAAACAGCTTCATTATCGTACGCGGTGGATGAAGTGATGAGAAGCATTTACATGTGCGTCTGACTCTGTTACTGACTCTGACTCTGAGAATCTCCTCCACAGTTGCACATCGAACCTTCAGTTCTTATTTATATTGCAAATATTCAAATATAACACCAACATACACGCCTGAGCCAATCAGGTTTAAGCTCAGTTTTGACTCCTCCCCTTTATCCGTATATGGCGCTGAGCGCTGAGTGTCCGTTTGAATGAAAACAGAGTTTGCGGTTGAATCGTCGTGTGAACAGGCAGTTCAGAGAGAAGGAAGAAATTCTGTGAGTAATCAGTTATATTTAGATATGTTCTTCACACAGATCTGTTTTATGTCTTCAGAAGACTTGCAATTGCACACAACGAAGCGTATGGATGACGGTCGAGCCGAGGCTCACGAATCACTGAAATATCTTTACAAACTCAAACAACATCTAACTAAGATAAATTATAGACATGCCTAAGTCTGCAGTATATACATTATTATTAAACACCGACCTCTAAAACATGCTGAGATATCAAAATTGACTATATTGTGCTTGTGCAAAACTCTCCCACAATGCAATGGAGTGGTTGCCAGTTCTTCATGGTAAAATTGGGTAAACGTACAATCGGTTTATATCAAATGTAGTTTTACTAATCAAGCTGCAGCCTTTCAGAATATAAAACATATCAAATTCATTGAGGGATAGTGTGATTTAAGGAGACAATAAAGGCATTGAACTTTTTTAAAGTCTATGAAAAGATGCTGTGAAAACCTCTGGAGAATCTCTCTAGTGTTTGTGATGTTCACCATTGCATTATTATAGATGTACAGCACCTTCAGTAAACACACACACAGCTCTCTTATTGAACCCTCTGGCTCCATCTAGTGGCAGATAGAAGTTCATGTTCTATTGATATTACAGTACTATGCATAAGTTTAGACACCCATGCTAAAGTTGACTAAAAAGAGGAATAAAAAAATCATCTTTTGGAAATTTAACTTAATGCCTTAATTAAAAAAAATAGGAAAAATCCAACCTTTAAGGACACCAATTTTCTTTGTGAATGAATAATGTATCGTAAATAAATAAATGTTCTTCCTTAAAATACAGAGTGCATAAGTCTGGACACCCCTATGTTAAATTCCCATAGAGGCAGGCAGATTTTTATTTTTAAAGGCCAGTTACTTCATGGATCCAGGATACTATGCATCCTGATAAAGTTCCCTTGGCCTTTGGAATTAAAATAGCCCCACATCATCACATAGCCTTCACCATACCTAGAGATTGGCATGGTTTTATTTCAGTTAGCCTAATAGCTGGTTTGATTTGCATTGAGAGATGATCTTATGGAAAGTACTCCATGCCAATCTCTAGGTATGGTGAAGGCTATGTGATAAAAAGTTAAAGTATGAAAATACAATTATTAAACACATTATAGATATGCTTCTAAATCAATAATACAGCATTTAAAGCTGTATTTATGAACTGCTTATTAATGTATGCTTTATGAATTATGATTTAACTGTTTATTAATGCTTAACTAATGATTAATAGGCTGCAGTTATTATAAAGGGTTACCATATATATTATATTATATTTTTCATAATATAACTTCAAATATGCATTTTTTTATTTATATCTGCAACTCAATATTATAATTATAATGTAATTATTATATTATTATTAAGATATTAATAATGTGACTGATAGTATTGTCTGCCTATTAATTAAAACATAATTTCTACTCTAATAAAATCAATAGACATGTCCTTATTTTTTTGTTTCCTTTGTTTCTAGGATATTGATGTACAGAGATAGTCAGTGTTTGAAATATTGCTCAATTTAAATGCAACCAAACATATGTCGCTCGTTACCATCCAACAGTGGACCTTTCTTGAAGATAAAATTCAAAACTTTTGAGTTGACTTGCTGCATCTGGTCATTTTGAAGAAACAGAAATGAAATACACAATTTTCACACAATATATATATATATATGTTACTGATTGACAGCTGCTGTCCGTGGTGCTGAATCCAGAACTGCCTGTTAAAGTGACATAAGCATCAATCAGACTCAGACTTCAGCTGATGATCCTCTGAATGAGATGTTCAGATCTGAAGAATTCTTAGAGCAAAACAAGTTACACAACTTATGGAAGTTCATATGACAACAGTTGTATTTAGAAAAATGTAAGCGTATGATATTATTTTTATAGGCATAATGTATTTATCCTGCAGGTCATGTCTGTTTCTTACAGCTGATAGAGATGTCAAAACCTCAAAGTATAAATGTCAAAACAAAAGAATCAGATGCATTTTCGATTTCCCAGAGACACAGGAAGATAACGCTATGTAATAAAGACATTAATTCACTCAAGATGTTCTCTGAGTTGATCAGCCTTTGTATCTCAACATTTCCTGATGTGTGAATTATGTTTTGTGGTATATTTTGAACTATATGTTGTTTCTATAATTTAACAAACACACAAAAACACACATGCACTGATGCACACACGCACAAACACACAGTTCTGTTTATTGCTATTAGTTTTATTTACATATTTTTAAAAATAATGTATTATTCTAAAGTTAATCATTTTTTTAACTTTTTACATTTGGTTTATTTAATAAAATATTTTGTGAATACAACCTCTCTAAAGTTGTTTTTTTTTTTTTAGTGTTTTAGTGTATATCAAGAACATTTTGATAGAAGCAGTTGGTCACAGTCAAAAACAATGATGGATCTCTATGTCCCTCTGCTGGATATATATGGGCACAACACTATTTCTATACCTAAATCATACAGGCCTTTTTCTGACCAGCAGAAATCAGTCTCTAACACCTAGATCAATATCCAGAAGCCACTCATTTAATTTAGATCATCATTAAAGTGATTTTTGTCATAAAAATATAATATTTTATATGCAAGCTAATGGTGGACTTGAGGAATTCTGTGGTAAATTGGTTAAAAAAAAAAAAAAAAAACTTCATGTCTTCCAAGACATAGATGAGAGAAAAAAAAAAAAAAAAAAAAAAAAAAAAATATATATTTTTTTTTTCTTACAAATGTTTGCGGTCGTACTGACCCTTGTAAGTTTACATAGACACCTATAGACACCTTACATAAATATACTGTCGCCCTCTAGAGGAAGATTTGAATAATGCAGATTAATTATGTTCAGTGTCATTCGTCCTTCTATAGAGAAGATGAAGCCTGTGTGAGCTCTCAGTATCAGACACTGTAACCTCCACTAGGTGGCGCTCTTTCAGTGTGATTAATGTAATATTCAGTCAGTGCTGATGGTGGGAGGAGCCAGTAAAGCTGATCATTACTGATAAAGAGCTGAAGAAAGAGGAAGGAACTAAAGCAGACAGATGTAGAGACAGAGAGATTCACACAGAGAACATTCAGCATAAAGAAGACTGAACTCAACTCACAATGAAGATCCTCCTCATCTTCTTCACTTTCTCCCTGATCTCAGGTCAGAGCTTTTCTCTTTCATCACTGCAGTAATGATGCTGTTTTCTGTTCATGAGGTTTCTGATCACAGTATCAATCTGATTGACAGGTGCAGTGAGATGCGTCAGTGTCACTGGATATTCTGGAGGAAGTCTACTTGTTGATTCTGGGAAAACATGGTTCAGTTACTCTGCTAAATATATGGCCAAATTACCTGAGTTTACAACAATAATAAATGATATGAAACATGATAAATGGATTAATGAAGGACGATTCACACTGTTTAAAAACAATGAGGGAAAACTCATGATCTACATCAGAGAACTGAACCAACATGATGCTGGAAGATACGCAATTGAAGTCGTTCACAAGTGGCGTATATATATGACTTTGAATGTGGAAGAAGGTCAGTCATTTTAAGAAGACTTTGTGTTGTAAAACTATTTCAAAGTTTTTATATTCATAAAATAGATTTATTATGTGAATCACAGATTCCTGTTGTAAAGAGTCAAAGAGAGTGATGGTGAATATTGGAGAAACTGCAACCTTCAGCTGTGAATATTCACAGAACCAAATTAATGATCCCAAGATCATATTCAAAGAAGGAAAAGACTCTATTGAGACGATTTACAACACCTCGAAGAAGACCAAAAGATTCAATGTTTCTGATGACAAACATAAAAACCTCTTCAGTGTGAGAATTACTGCTGTGACTCCAGATGATGGAGGAGTTTATTTATGTGGAGTTTGGATCAACAGACACTTGTACAGTTACTCCATTATTAATACTGTTCATCTTCATATTAGTAGTAAGTAAAACAAACTCTCAGTCAAATCTTTCATGAAAGTTTCTAAAATCAGTGTGCGTTGTACATAAATACAGAAATATTGTATAAGCACCAACATATAACTGTTCTTTGTTTGCAGTGGCTCCAGTAGTGAGACGTGAAGGAGAATCTGCTGAGATCTTCTGTCCTTATGATTCAATCTATAAATCAAAGTCAAAGTCTCTCTGTAAGGGGAAGTGCTCCACTAGAGATAGAAATACTCTCAATGAGACTGTGAGAGAAGAGAAAGAGACCAAGACTGACAGATTGACTCTGAATGATGACGTCACTGCAAGTGTCTTCACTGGGACCATCACTGGACTGACAGCAGAGGATGCTGGGAAATACTGGTGTGCAGTGACATTAGAGAGAGACGTGAATTATCTTTACACTCATCTGATCGTCATCATGAACGAGGGTGAGGAAGGTTTATACATCTGAATGTGTGAAACTATGGCTGTGAATTGATGTTCTTATATTTCTATATTTCCAGAGCTGGACTTGACTAAGTATGAAGGAGACGACGTGTCAATCCAGTGCAAACATCATGATGAACATCAGAAATGCTTCTGCAGAGCACATGAACCCTCCATGTGTGTGAAGGATGGAGTTTCATTGGAGACGATCAGAGATGATCGATTCTCTTTCAGTGATGAAGCTTCTACTGGAGTCTTTACTGTAAACATCACTGATCTGAGAGAAGAGGATTCTGGGATATACTGGTGTGGATCTCACATCACCACTAAAGTGCATTTAAACGTCAACAATGATAAGAATAAAGGTAAGAGCGTTTACTTTATTTGCATTGTCAAATATGGACTCTATGGATTTTCTGCATTTGCTCAGTTTGTGTGTTTTCGTGATTCCTGGTAATCTCATATAAAATTATTCCATACAATTCCTCTATTTAGCTCATTTTGTGACATTGCTCATGAGTGCAGGAGGTGTTTAGTGTTTGTGGTGAATAGAGTGTTTTCATTTCACATCAAAACCACAGAAATGAGCTGAAGGTTCAGAGTCTCAGTTTAGTTTAGCTCTGAAGAATTAACAGTCTTATTCAGGAAACCCACAGTGAGAGACATGAGACTCAGAGACAAGGCAAGGCAAGTTTATTTATATTGCACATTTTCATACACTATGGCAAAGTGTTTACAGAAAGGAATTAAAATAATCACAAAATAAAAGCAAGGAGAATTAAAACAGTTATAAAAGAATTAACAGAGATATATGATAGTTATAAAATGAATTAGAAGAGTAAAAAGATGATACATAGATAAACTTAAGATACCCCTCCCCCCCCCCCCCCCCCCCCCCCCCAAATACAGTAAAATGCACATTTTAAAGTGGCCTTTTATTGTGGCCAGCCTAAGGCACACCTGTGCAATAATCATGCTGTCTAATCAGCATCTTGATATGCCACACCTGTGAGGTGGATGGATTATCTCGGCAAAGGAGAAGTGTTCACTAACACAGATTTGGACAGATTTGTGAACAATATTTGAGAGAAAAAGGCCTTTTGAGTACATAGAAAAAGTCTTAGATCTTCAGCTCATGAAAAATGGGGGCAAAAACAATAGTGTTGCGTTTATAATTTTGTTCAGTGTATTTTTGACTGCATTTTAACGATTTCTTATTCAGATTATAATCAACATTGCGTAGGTGGATGTGTTCTGGGAATTTGGCTGTTAAAAGTATAACATTTAAAGCCACTTAAATGGCTTATACAAATGGCTTAAACAAATAACCACTTTTGGTCAAGAAAAATATTAGTAAATTATACCATCTTACGATGCTGAAGAGTATATCACCTGATCATCTTTGATTGATTTTTTTTCCCAATTAAACATCAATTTCAACATTTAAACCTCTGTTAATTCTCTATAAGAACTTCTGTAATCATCTGACAGAAATCAAGCATCGCGTTAGTTCAGGCACGCCACGTCAGCCAAGCTCGCATCAGCTGATAGCTGTTCATGACGTGTTCCAGTCTAGTGTCAACATCTATCACAGGGGCACTTGCCACTTTGACTTGCTGCTCTCCCCGCTCTGTCCAGGCATGGACAGGCACAGGAGTTTTGCCCAGAATAGAACCATTAACTGTTACGCCAACACTAACTGTATGCTATAATTGTAATAAATTTATATACTTGGCGAAGTGGTCCTGACTGAAATAAAGTCAATCTGGTTAGTAATAAGTGAAGCTGGTAATGCTTTTTGTGGAGTTGTTTTATCCTCTACTGAGATCTTGAGAGTTTTAACATATTTTATCTCCAGTTGATTTCATCTAAGGCTGTGGCTTCTGGAAGCTGGTTCCAGTTTCGGCTGGCATAATAGCTAAAAGCGAACTCGCCATGCTTAGAGTGAACCCTTGGTGTTTCTAGCTGATGTGATCCTAATGATCTGAGTGATCTGTTAGGTTTATATTTACTGAGCATATCTGCAATGTATTGAGGTCCTAGGCCATTGAATGATTAATACACTAATTATATTAATTATAGTTTAAATCAATCAATCCTAATCAATCAATCCTAAATGTAACTGGGAGCCAGTGTAAAGACCTGAGGACTGGTGTGATGTGTTAATATGTTCTGGTTCTGCTCAGCATTCTGTATGAGCTGCAACTGTCTTATGGTCTTTTTGGGAAGGCCAGTGAGGAGTCCATTACAGTAATCCACCCTGCTGGTGATGAAAGCATGAACAAGTTTCTCTAAGTCTTGTCTGGAAACAAAGCATCTAATTCTTGCAATATTTCTCAGATGATAGTATGCTGATTTAGTTATTGCTTTGACACGACTACTGAAACTAAGGTCTGACTCTAGTGTCACACCAAGATTCCTGACTTGATTTTTAGTTGTTTGACCCCTATAGAGTGAAGGTATGCATTCACCTTGAGAACTTCATCTTTGTTTCCAAATGCAATGACTTCAGTTTTGTCTTTGTTTAACTGAAGAAAGTTTTGGCACATCCAACTGTTGACTTCATCGATGCATTGGCACAGGGAGTCAATGGGGCTGTAGTCATTAGGCGATAGGGCTAAGTAGAGCTGTGTGTCGTCTGCATAGCTGTGGTAAGCAATTTGGTTCTTTCTCATTGTTTGGCTCATTGGGAGCATATACAGGTTGAACAGGAGTGGCGCAAGAGTTGAGCCTTGAGGGACTCCGCATGTCATGGATGTCCACTCAGACTTATGGTCTCTTATACTCACATAATAACCTCTCCCATCTAAGTATGACCTGAACCATTTTAGGACTATCCCAGAAAGCCCCACCCAGTTTTCCAGCCTGTCAAGAAGTATGTTATGATCGACAGTGTCAAATGCAGCACTGAGGTCGAGTAGTACCAGCACTGATAATTTGCCTGTATCAGTATTTCAGCGAATATCGTTTATTATCTTTATGAGCGCTGTCTCTGTGCTGTGGTGCGGTCGGAAACCAGATTGAAAATTGTCAAAGTATCCATTTGAGATTAGGAAGTTGTTCAGCTGATTGAAGACAACTTTTTCAATGACCTTGCCTATGAAAGGAAGATTTCAGATTGGTCTGTAATTGACCCTTCGCTAAGCCCCGCCCTTCTTAGTTACTGTTGCTACGCCTGTCAAGCTTTTGCGCCTGGCACGTCTATTACAGTATGTATGCACTGGTTTCAGACATTCCCAAGGAGATAATTAGTCATTTTTAGTGGACAGGTGAAAATTTGAGAGAGCAAGACTGCAGTATGCATTCGAGGGCTATATCCACGACATAATATGCAAACGATTAGAGAATAATTTCATCAAAATTGAAGCTAAAGTCTATAACGTTAGGTCTCAGCGCAAGCAGCAGCCGCCTCATACGCTGACCATTCAAATGGGAAACACACAAATTGAGGAACAGCTTTGTGCATGCACAGCAAGTGAAATGTGAAAATATTCTAATATTTATAAATCAAACAGCTTATCCATATGTATCGTGGAATAAACACAAGACATTAGCCTGACCACTTTGCAATGATAACATTCTCCCGCTTATATTTTTAGTGCACCAGGCTAACGTTACTGCTCACACGTCGTGGGTCACATAGTGACTACTGTTATGAACTGATTAAGTTTGCATACCAAACTTTTCCTTGGAGATCTCCGGCAAGCCCCCTGATGTTTCCTCCTTTTACTAACTACCTTTTACTTTTACTAGAACTAACACCGGGAGAGTCGCGATCGGATTGGGGTAACGTTACTAGTCTGGCCGTCGATTAACAAAATGCTGAAATATATTTTTAAGTACCGTTAAATTATGTCAGTGAGCCTCCGTCTTGCCTTTAATCACACTGCTTGATCCACGAGCTGGACAATAACTTTATTCTAGAGCTGCTATAAAGCCAAAACACTTTACTTTTCATTTCACATCAAAACCACAGAAATGAGCTGAAGGTTCAGAGTCTCAGTTTAGTTTAGCTCTGAAGAATTAACAGTCTTATTCAGGAAACCCACAGTGAGAGACATGAGACTCAGAGACAAGGCAAAGCAAGTTTATTTATATTGCACATTTCATACACTATGGCAATTTAAAGTGTTTACAGAAAGGAATTAAAATAATCACAAAATAAAAGCAAGGAAAATTAAAACAGTTATAAAAGAAATGAACAGAGATATATGATAGTTATAAAATGAATTAGAAGAGTAAAAAGATGATACATAGATAAACTTCAGATACCACGTCAGTCACACCAGATACTGACTGGTTTCCCCCTCCCCCCTCGGCTGGCATAGTAGCTAAAAGCGAACTCGCCATGCTTAGAGTTAATTTGCCTGTATCAGTATTTAAGCGAATATCGTTTATTATCTTTATGAGCGCTGTCTCTGTGCTGTGGTGCGGTCGGAAACCAGACTGAAAATTGTCAAAGTATCCATTTGAGATTAGGAAGTTGTTCAGCTGATTGAAGACAACTTTTTCAATGATCTTGCCTATGAAAGGAAGATTTCAGATTGGTCTGTAATTGCTCAATATGTTGTTATCCAGATTGCTCTTTTTCAGGAGGGGCTTGACTGCAGTTTAATACACTTTTGAAAAAGAAGGTGGGGATTGTGTCAAGAGTGCAGGTTGATGTTTTACATCAGACAGATAAAGTAGAAAATATAGTATGTGTAAGACTGCAGAAGAGGGATTAAAATGTGCAAATTTTTCACATAATTTAGTTTCATTCGATCAATCAATAGTCTATCAAACGTATTTCCTAATGTGTGAATGTTAATTAACTCTAATATGTGTTTGTGTTTTATTTTCAGGTTTCTCCATGATCATCATTATTTGTGTGTGTGTGAGTCTGCTGCTAATTGGTGGATTCACTCTGACTATGTATAAATTAAGACACAAGAGACGAGGTGACGCTCACACACACACTTCAGTTCAGTCTACTGCACAGTTACCGACAATCCTCTCTGATGAGCTCCTGTACGCGTCTGTCAGTTTCCAGAAGCATGAAGAGTCTCTCAGTGAAGCTTCAGTCACTGTCAGTAAGAACGAGCTTTACTCTGATTACGCCACGGTCAGTCACCGCATGAGTCTCAACTAACTCACTTATAACAGTTCACAGATCAGCACACATTACACCAGTATTTAAACAAATAGACTATGATATATATATTTTTATATTTACGCTTATACTCATAGTTTAAATGAAAATGTACTTAATCCATAATTTAGTGTTAAAGAGATGTTTAATTGACAGGGTCGTTCAGTTCAGTCTCTTGAATCATGAGACACTTTATAAATTCTGCTCATGTTTCTTCTTTCACATGTTTAAAATAGCAGTTGTGTCAGAGGTTTATTGGTGTGTGTAAAGAGTTTGTAATCTCAGTTTATCTGAGGGTGTGAATAAAACAGGAAATAAAACCCACGAGTGACACTTCTAGAAAATACTGTCAAGTTTCCAGTCCAAATGCAGAGACACGTTTAGTTAATAAAGGCTTTTTAACAGCAGCTCTTAAAGCAGTTTGGTTTACTGTTTCTCTTTCTCATCTCTCTGAATATTGATTGTGTTTGATCTGCTTTAGATTTGTACATGCAAGAGACTTTTGCAATTTTTTTCTTTTCTTTTTTTAGTTCATTCTTGCTCTGTTGGGACTGACGTCATTTTTCTGATGTATTGTTTTACTGTATTGTTTTACTGTACTGTTTTATTAATTGAAAAATAAACATTGGGAAACAATATATATATATATATATATATAATTATGTTATTATTTCTTGTTTATTACCCAAATAATAGTTATTTAAAGTTGTAGAATCAGAGAGATTATTATTTACTCTTTTTTATATTATATTTAAAATGTCAAACATTGTCATGCATTGACTGAATCTAGTTTTCCTACTGCGAGAAAAGTTTAAACTCTGCAAAGGAGAGAGTCTGAGTCTGAATTCTGACTAATAATTGTATGTATTTTACTTTGTATCACATTCAGGACTGATCGAAATATGCATATAAACTACTAACAATCAGGTTATTTAAAGTCTTATCAATAGTTCATATTTTTCATTTAAATCTTTTGAAATGATTTGTTGTTATTGTGATATTTAATAAATGGAAATTACTTTTAATCTGAGCAAAAGTTTTGGTCAGAAAGTTTCTCATGAACACTGGAGGTGTTTGTGTGTTTGTGTGATGAACAGACAGTTTTTTCCGTCCAGCTCAAAGCCACAGAAAACAGGTGAAGGTTGAGGGTCTCAGTTCAGTTTAATTAAACACACTTACTCAGGAAACCCACAGAGAGACACATGAGACTGAACAGAGAGACAGAAGATGAACAGAAGACAATAAAGACTAACAGCTGATCATTCAGTAATTCACCTCTAACATTTACTTAAAGTGTTGAACTTTTATAAAATCAAATGAGAAATAGATACAAAAACACTGTCAAGTGTTTTCTAACTGTGAGGTGCCCACACTTTAAAAGGACCAGACTTCGGATTTCACTCAGAAAAATATTTATTTTGACCAGTTGAACAGGTACCAATGTAACAGGTTCGAATTCATACGAATTGGGCAACTCGTAAAATATGTACAATTTAGGAAATTTTTTACAAATTTGTACGAGTGAGGTCGTATGAATTAGAATTAGCCACTTCGTAAAATTCAGATCCTCAGGGTGGGGCTGAAGTCGTGGAAGGCACTTTTTTCTGCCTGAAACCGCGCCGCTGCCTCCTACGCTCTCACTACCCTCGATGGTGGGGCGGCCTTAGGGTACATGGAGATCCCCCAGGTGGAGAGTGAAGTCGTGATGCATTTATGCCCGCAAAGTGTTGCTGCCTGGCGTGGTTGCCCATGTCTCCCATCCAAGGTGTGTAAGTTCCCGGCCATGTTAAGGCTTACATCGTCGCTGGACAAGGGCTTCTCCACCTTGCACGCTATGGCCCTCCTGCAGGTATATCAGGCCAAAGCACTCAAAGAGCTGCACGAGGGTAGTTCTGACCCTCTATTTGACACTATTGATCATAATATTCTTCTGAAAATACTTGAGTGTGTTGTTGGAGTCGAGGGCCTAGCTTTAGAGTGGTTCACCTCATACTTAAAGGGGAGGACCTTCTCTGTAAATATCGGGTCATTCACTTCACCCTCTGCGCAGATCCATTGTGGTGTTCCACAGGGATCCATTCTTGGCCCTCTTTTGTTTTCCCTCTGAATGCTATCTTTAGGCTCAATATTCCAGAAATATAACAAACTATCACTGTTACACTGAAGACCTCCAACTATATCTTCCAATCAAACCATGAAATGATTTTTCATTAGATAATCTCTTCACATGCCTCGATGAAGTCCAGACCTGAATGACAAATAACTCACTGCAACTGAATGAAAATGTAACGACAATCACTTCTGGGGAATAATTAAATCAAATTAGGGGAATATTCATGAGTTTATGAATATGATTTGCTTATCGATTAAATTACCCGAAAAGGGAATATTTGATCAATTTGTCAGGGTAACTTTTACCAGAATTAATTTCAGTTATCTAAACATACTGTTTGTCCCACAAACTTTATGTAAGATTTCCTTATCAAATATCAATAAAAGTACCCTTCTTACAAACTCCAAGAAAGATTAATTTTCTGGCCATGAACATTAATTTTCCTGTGTTCATAAAATTAAACTACTCAACGTAGTAAATAATAAAAGCTTTGTAGCTGAATCGTACTTCTCATTGACTTTGTAATATGAGCATTTAGACAGAAGCAATCAAGAATATAATGGTTTTAATAAAATGAAACTACGAATACAGAATTCTACATTTACACATGGACTACATGTATATACAGAGTACAGCCAGTAAGACCGTATTGTATGAGCGCATCACTAATACAACTGATCACTTAAAGGGAAAGTCACAGGAACACCAAAGACAGAATAACAGAAGCTGATAATATTGACCATAAAATGATAGAGTGTCTGTTGTGAAGTGGCACAATTATGATTTTGTTCAGTATATTAGGGTAAAATGATCAATTATCATTTAAAGCTGAGAAATGCACATGTATCCACCAATGAACATCACTTTAGGTGATTTACTCCTCTGACTTAATTTTAGCATTTATATTTATATTTTTTTACAGAGTGACAATTCACCAGCTTTTAACCTTTATTTAATTCCACTGTTACATCATTTGTTTTAACTATACATAAATAAATCTATTTAGTGACTCATCACTGATGATCCCTGTCAATCATCAGTGGCTCCGCCCACAGAGCTCAGGATTGGTTCATTTGTGCTCCGCCTCTCACTGCAGAATCTTCCTGTTGATCTGAACAAACAATAAGATGAAGAAAGACTGACTGAAGTTCATCAACAACATTATAAACCCTTTCACAAGATACATAAAACAATCACACTATACTGAAGAGAGTATTATTGATTATATTGAGAAGAGCTGCAGTTTCTGACACTTACTGATGGATTCTCATGTTTAGAAAAGCTCTGAGGATCAAGAGTCTTCAGGAGTCTTCAGGAGGTCTGCGATCAACGGTCTGTGTGAAAGAGAGCGAGAGATCAGTCATGTGATCATCAGTGATGGAGTATCTGACTTTGACGTCTCACTTACTGTGAGTGTGTCGTACAGGTCAGAGGTCGTGGACTTGAGCTCAAGAGCTGTATATGTGTCTTCATTGGGATCAGAGATCTACAGGAGAGACAGAAGGTCTTACATCACAAAATATCACAATGACAATAATAAATATACATTTTTAAAAACATAATCAATGATAAACTTTGGAATATACACAATTTTATGGAAACACTATCAAAAAAGTTCCCTGACAATGTTCAAAGTAAAGGGCTTTTTCATATGTTCGTAATTTTAACAGTAAAAAAACTGTAAAAAAGCAACGGAAAAAACATGTTAATTGCAGAGATACCCTTACTATATACAGTGAAAAACTGCAATAGCTCTCACAGGACATTTCATGTAATTTTACAGTAAAATACTGTTAATTGTACGGATTTTGGAAGTACACTGTAAGAAAAAAAAAACCTTACCGTTGCATTTACCGTACCTTACCGTAAAAAATACAGTAGCAATTGTTATGTTTTACATCACTGAACAAAAATTTACGGTAAAAAAACAGGCAACTGTGGTTGCTAGTACTTTACCGTAAAAAATACGGCAGTAATATTTTAGGTTTTATGGCATTGAACCATGGTTAAAAAATAAATAAATAAATAAAAACCTGCCAACTGTGGTTGCCTGTAATTTAAAAATATTGTATTACAAACCAGTTTGTCATAAAAGTTATTATTGAGAATTAGCAGAGGTTTTGAAGTTGACGTTTTATTGAAAATAATATAGTTTGAAGTCACCATTATGGAGATCAGTGTTTGCTTTAGTTGGGCTCTTGACCCTTGACTTTCTAACGTCAGATTTACTCTGACTGCTTTAACTGTGTTTATAAAACACATTCGTTATGACATGAAAATCTGAGAGAAAATGTGATCAGGTGTTGATGGCTATTTATTGATGGTGACATAATCGTCATGTAGTGGCCTGACCTCATAAAGAGTCTTATCTTTCATTATGTTTATTACTAATATATTTTTCATTTTTGAGTGTAATAGTTCTGTGTCACTACCACATGCGAGCCAGTAGTGACAAAGAAGTAATCTTAAGAACTTTAAAAACACATGGTGTAATAAAAAGGTTTTGAACTACTGCATGATGTAGACCAACACAGACATCAAGAATCAGCTTATGAATCTCAACAACGGTGACAATCAACACAATAATCAAATAAAACTCTGAACATCACAAAACAAGCTACGAAAAAGCTGCAACAAAAACAACATCAAAAATAAAAGCAGATATAATAATAAAAGAAAATACTAAGGCAATTCAGCATAATTTATTCATGCTGCAATGCATGCTGGGAGATATTGATGAGTTTTGATTGAATGCCCCCATCATGCACTGCACTTTTATCATCACCGCTGTTGAGATTCTGAGTGTGTCTGAAAGATACAGCAGTTCAAAATTAAAATTTAAAATTCTTCAGATTATCACGACACTGATGGATCACATGCTGTAGAATCATAGAGCTACTACAGTCAATAATATAAAATTATTAATATGAAAAACTTCTCCATTCACCTGAAGTGATAAAGTGCTCAGAAGTGTGAGCGTTTGCTGCGGTAACGAAAAATGGCGAGATGAGATGATTACCGAATAAATATTTTACTCCATGTTTCATGTAAGTAAAAGCTATATAAAATTAACTAAATAAAATAACATGAATTTCTTCAAAGTTTGGTCTTGATGTGGATTTTATAGTTTCTGCAGTTTTTCTCACTTTGCTTTCTCTTAATTTGAGCATATAGCTGAAACTAATTTACGCCACGACACAGAGATTAGACCATGTTTTTTGACCAGATAAAATATAAATCAATGAGAAATGATTGCACGTGAATTAAGTAATCTCCGATTGGTCATGCATCTTGTACAAAACCCTTAATGGCTTGAGTCATCATAAATCTAACAGTAAATTATAATTAAAAACTTAAGCAGATTGGTTAAATTCACTAAAAAAACTTCAACCAAGGCCATTCACAACTGCCCACTAAAATCACTAAAATCTTTTATATTATAGTACAAACTGGTTACTGCTGGATTGGGAAGGTTTGAATCCTGTCACTTTGTACATTTACAGTCTGAAACACAGATAACGGCTGATCGATTCATTCTCTGCGTTTGTGAAGTCATGTTTAGATGATTTACCTGTTTCACTGTGCGATCTTTAGATTTAACACTCCTTCGTTTCTTTCTGTTATAATGAAAGACATTAGCAGCATATGCATTTATTTTAAAGATTACTAATAATCAAACACAAATTAGCCATTTCCTACATTAGACCAAAAGTGAATTTATACAATTATTGCAGTTTTTTATTGAGCTCACATTATAAACAGGATGAAGATGATGATGAAGATGATGAATAATCCTCCAGATGCCGCTGTGATCACAATCACATTCCCACCAGCAACACGATGAACTGAAAGAGGAAGATCATCATGATTAACTCTCCAAACTGATGAATGATGTGAAGATACAGGAGTGTGTTAATAAAAGCTTCACCTGTGACAGTGACAGCGTCTGATCTCTGAGATCCATGTTGATTGTGAGCCTGACAGTAGAAGCGTCCACTCTGTAGTGCACTGAAACTCTGTCCAGATCCAACAGCTGAGGTTTCATTCTCCTTAAACCAGCTGAAGTTCAGAGCAGGAGGGTTTGAGTCACTGATGCAGTTCAGAGTCACTGAATCTCCCTCCACTATTACACCAGATCCACTCATCAACACTGAGACATTCCTGGGTGGATCTAAAACAGACAAAAATTAAAGTTCAATGAATATGATGATGGCTGAGGTGTCTGAGCACCAGGTCCCTGTGTTCGCACAACTGATCTCGCGAGTGGGCCAAGAAGAGGGCGGCCTCCGCGACCCTCGTAAATATGCGGGGCGACAGGGAGGACTTTGTGCTGGTACGCCCGTCCCTCGAACTCAAAGCGTAGGAACGGTCTGTGTTGATGGAGAATTGAGACATTAAAGTACACGTCCCTCAGGTCGATCGCTGCGAACCAATCTTAGGGGCGAACACATTTGAAAAGGTGTTTCAGTGTTAGCATTTTGAACGGAAGCTTGTGAAGGCCCGATTCAAAACACGCACATCCAAGATTTGATGTAACCCACCACTCTTCTTGGGAACAATGAAGTAGGAGCTGTTAAACCCTGACCTCACAATCTCGCAATCTCCGCATGCAGAACAAGGGGCCTCTACGTTCGCCGCTGTACTGAATCTCATAGCCAAATCTGAACGTCCCAATAAGCCAGCGTGACGGGCGCTAGCCAGGCTCCCAGCGACCGAACCAGCAGGACCAATGGGACCACAGACGTACCCGTGGAGGACAGAGACCCGTCCCGGAGTGGGGTCTGAGTGTGCAGTGCAACACTTACCTGGATCCATAGTTTGGCAGGGGGTGCGTGAGAAGGCATACAGCTTGAGACTGAGACACTGCTTATGATTTATGGGGATTGAAAAAGGTGCACAGCAAAATCCCCAGTGTTAAATTAACACTGCTCAGTGTACATATGTGTCCACACTACAGGGTGTTAAAATTAACACTGAAGCAGTGTTGAAGTTAATGAGATAATTAAGTGATTAATTAAGTGATGATTGGCTATTAGTGGTGACACCTGATGTTAATAAGCAGAATCACTGAAGGAAAGAGAAACAACAATAACAGAAAAAAAGAGAAACACAAGAACTACTGACTTTGAGTCATTACACATTGTTGCATTTATTATTACCAGTTTGACTTTATTTCTGTCATACATCGACAAAAGTGGTCAGTGTTTGCTTTAGTTGGGCTCTTGACCCTTTTCATTTTTAAGGTTAGTTTTTCTCTGGCTGTTCCATCATTGTGTTTATAAAGCACATTTGTTACTGCAAGAGAAAACATGACCTGCTCACAATATGTTTTGATGATAATGACATTATCATCGTGTAGTGACCTGATTCACTGATGTCATTCAGAGTCTAAATCTTTGACTATATGCTTGATGTCTCGTTTTAGTATTGGTGATTGTAGCTCTGAGATTCTACAGTTTGAGATCCAACAGCAATATGAACAATTTTGATATTTCTTTGTGCAAAGAAGTTATTGTATTTAAACACACAGACATCAAGAATCAGCATATGAGTCTCAAAAATGGTGACAATAAACAAACTAGTGACGAACAGATCAACTCTGAACATCACAAAACAAGCTACTAAAGTCAGAACAAAACAATAGCAAAATAAAAGCAAACAATGAAAATTACAGGACAATTCAGCTGCATAATTTATTCAAACTGCAATGCATGATGGGAGCCATTGATGCGTTCTGATTGGTGGCTCCCATCATGCACTGCAACATGAAGCATTTGTTTGATTGTCACCATTGCTGAGATTCATATGTAGATTCTTGATGTCTGTGTGTGATTTTAACACCTTCAGATAATTAAAACATTGCTGCAAGTGGCTACTGTAGTGAAAAATTAATGAAGCATTTGATTAATCAATTTATAATGTTGGGTGCCATCATTGAATCAGATCACTAGAAATTTCATCATTGAAACATAACCAGGGCTGCATTTCCAAAAGCATCTTAAGCCTAACTTGATTTCAGACCAACTGCAACAAATGGCCTATACCAGTGGTTCCCAAACCTGTCCTGAAGGACCCCCAACACTGCACGTTTTCTTTAGCCCTATTCGGACGGGACTAGTTTCACAGGGGGACGTTAGAGAAATATCTGTTTCACAGACGTACTTTGAGATTTTAATCCTGTCCGAATCTGCCATGTCTGTCTTTTTCTCACACGACCTCCGTAAAAATTCCAGAGCAAATTACCTACTGTTTTTCGTCAAACTCGGCGGTCCTCAGAGAAATCTAATCCCGTCCGAATGCGAATGTCTGTGATTACCGGACATTTTTTTTCCAAAACGCTTTTTCTTATGTGTTTTGGTCAACGTGAACTGCCATACAATCTCTCGCTATCGCGCCGGTATTCAAGTTTCTGCTTTTTGCGCACCGATAATGGATGTAAATGTGTTTGGTAGCCTACACTGCGAAGAAAAAATAAAATAAAAAATGAAATCAACAAGAAGAGCCAAATCATGTAAACTGTTAAGACTGGCAACTGTAATATCAGTGAAGGTAAGGTAAGATACTTTCATTTCTGCACTTAATTACATAACGTGTAAATTATATAAGTTAAAACTTTTTATTCCGGTGGGTTTATTATAAGAACCCAGTTCTATAAAATCATGATGATAAATCTATGTTTAGTTTTTTTTTTTATACTACAATTTTTATAAAAGGTTTACAAAACACTAAATACGTTAGGACGTTTTACTTTATATTTCAAAGTGCTTAATTTTAAAAGTACTTAATTTCAAATGACCATACGCAATCCACGCATTCTGAACACGTGATCTTCTGCAATGCCCACATGTAAAACAGACACTCCTACCTCGGTAATAAACACGGAGATGTTAGTCCCGTCCGAATCCGTACATGAAATCACAGACGTAGGTTGATAAGAATTGTAACTCAAACGTCGTTTGGAAAACTAGTCCCGTCCGAATAGGGCTTTTGTCTCCCTAATCAAACACACCTGATTCAACTCATCAGCTCATTATCACATGGGTTAATGAGCTGATGAGTTGAATCAGGTGTGCTTGATTAGGGAGACAAAGAAAACGTGTAGTGTTGGGGGTCCTTCAGGACAGGTTTGGGAACCACTGGCCTATACGATCAAATTAGACTTGCGATGTTTTTCGGGAAACACAGCCCAGGTCATAGTTTATCTTGCAATAACAAATGTGGTTTATAAACACAGAGATGTATAAACCAGAGAAATACTAATGTTAAAAAGTAAAGTGTCAAGAGCCCAACTAAAGCAAACACTGACCACCATAATGGTGACATGAAATGAAACATTCCATAAAACATTACCATCTAAACTTCTGTTAAATCTCAAGAACTTTTATCGATCTATGACAGAAATAAACTCTTCTTTGCTTCAGTGTTAATTTTAACACTCTGTAGTGTGGACACATATAAACACTGAGGAGTGTTAATTTAACACTGGGGATTTTGCTGTGTGGTTGTGTACACACACTGCCGACACATTTATGTTCAAACACTGTGTAAAAGTGAACTTTGCATAATAGGTGCCCTTTAAAAACCTTGTTAAAAATCCAAAATACTTCAGAGCACAGACTTAAGTTTGGAATCTTTTTAAAGGGAACGCTTCACAGATTATTGTAGAAATATATATTTTTTTAAGTTGTATATTTTATATAAAATATATATTTTACAAAAAAATTTCAACTAAAACTTTAAGAAAATTAAAGCTAAATATCTGAACAAATTATGTGACAAAATGTAGGTTGATATATAAAAAAAATAAATAATAATAATTCAGTATGATCTTTTTGAGTGCAGTACCAAACTTTTCCACTAGATGACATCCAGACTCCTCTGGTGATCCTGTATAAGGACTCTTCGATTTCCATATATGGATTGAGTGATTTAACTACAGTCTGAACGCTTTCAAATGCTATATAGTTGGTCAAGATTACTTTAGGTTTTGACTAAGATATTATTGTTATTAATGTATAATGGCAAGTGTCCCACGGGTGTCGGGGAGGGGCAGTCTTAAAAATAGTGGTTAAAACATTTTTATAAATCATAAATTCAGAAATGTATTATTTGTAATGTGTGAAAAGTATTGATATTAAAAGTTCATTATTTGTACCTGATTGTAATTATTATCATTTTTTTTTTTCATAGTGTGATTTTTGGGGAATTGAATACAATTAGGATCAGTTTGACCTGGACCACACAGACTGTAACCAGAAATCTAAAGTGCATGAGGGTTAAAGAGAGAAAGTCAATCTGCACTCACACATGACATTGAGCTGAACCTCAGGAGAGATGTGAGTGTGTCCGTCTACAGCACAGCTATATCTGCCTGAATCCTCTCTTCTGACTGACTGCAGCAGGAGTTCATTGTTTCTGTCTCTTCTCTCAGTTAATGGCTGTGAGTTTCTGTACCAGATGAATGTTGCTCTGTCAGTCAGAGCGCAGCTGCTTTTACATCTCAGAGTGACTGAATCTCCCTCTGTCACTCTCTCAGGAGACTCCACCTGAAGATCTGAACACAACACACACATTATATCTAGTGCTGCTGTCATACACTGATTATTATTCAACATAATGCACAGAAGAAGAGATAAACCTCATCAAACTCACCTGTGACAGTGAGATTTACTCCTGGAGCACCAATCCATTTTTTTTTATCAGTGATGAATCTGAAACAGTACATGTGTTCATCCTTCAGTGTCACATGACTCAGTCTGACGGTGCAGTTCTGCTGTTTATCTCCCAGATACTGAAGCCTCTGACTGTATTCAGGGTCCTTAGACAGATCTGGAGGCTCAACACCCTTTTTAGGGTTTTTGGTCCAGAACACTTTCTTGATCTGATGTCCAGTAGGGTATGTATAAGTGCATCTCATTATCACTGTTGAGTCCTTTAGTGCACAGATGTGTGAAGGACTGTAACTCACACTCATATCATCACTAGAAACCCCTGAAACACAGAATTCCTCAAACTGTAAATGTTGTTTTATCTGTTATATTGGGCCATGAAAACATGACAATACTTTATTACTATTAGAAAACAGCGACTCATTACAGGAAATATAAGATAAATGTAAATAAATAATCTCAGTGTGAATTACTTTAAGACAGAGGAGTGAAGAGAGAAGCAAGAAATCAGCCAAAAACAACAAGCTGCACAATTACAGTTTTTCTGAATTGCTAAAACACATTTCTTGAAACCATCACTCACTTTCTCAAAACCTTAAACACAAAAGCAAATGTTCAAAACTCATTCAGAGAATCTCTGACTCTTCTGGCAAAATCAAACAATGCTTTCAGATCTTACACACATCAGTCAATATTAGAAACACTGCAGATCATTCGTTAGACACTACATGAAGAATGGAGAACACAGAATCCACAGCATGCAGTTACAGGAGAAATATTTATTTATATATGGTAAGAAAGTAAACAAATTTTGCAATTTCATAAATAAAGTAGTACTGACACCTGACAGTGGAGAGTGAATAAATACTGTATGCACTGCAAGTACTGTATAGTATTGCACTGAATATTGTATAGTATGGAATGTCTGTATATTCAGCATTTGCATACTGTGAAATACAGTGACCAACTGCAGAAGCCCAAAAGGTTACAGTAAAAAACTGTAAATGAAAAGCATGTCACTGTAAAGTACAGTCAGAAGAGTTGAGCAACTGCAGAATCAAGGTCAGTGAGAGAGATTTATTCTGCTTCAGCTTCACGTCTTCATGTCGGTCCGGCCGGAGAATATCATCTCTGCAGGAGAAGAGAAAAACCCTGAAGCAGATCCAGCCTTGACAACATTCTCCACACCTTCCTCTTCCTCTTCCTCCTCGTTCATCACCTCTTTCACACACTCTTCCTCCTCTTATACACACACTCTTCCTCCTCTTACACGTGTACTCTTCCTCCTCTTATACTCACACTCTTCCTCCTCTTATACTCACACTCTCACACTCTTCCTCCTCTTATACTCACACTCTTCCTCCTCTTATACTCACTCTTCCTCCTCTTATACTCACACTCTTCCTCCTCTTATACTCACACTCTTCCTCCTCTAACTCACACTCTTCCTCCTCTTATACTCATACTCTTCCTCCTCTTATACTCACACTCTTCCTCCTCTTATACACACACTCTTCCTCCTCTAACTCACACTCTTCCTCCTCTTATACTCACACTCTTCCTCCTCTTATACTCACACTCTTCCTCCTCTTATACTCACACTCTTCCTCCTTTTACACTCACTCTTCCTCCTCTTATACTCACACTCTTCCTCCTCTTATACTCACACTCTTCCTCCTCTAACTCACACTCTTCCTCCTCTTATACTCACACTCTTTCTCCTCTAACTCACACTCTTCCTCCTCTAACTCACACTCTTCCTCCTCTAACTCACACTCTTCCTCCTCTAACTCACACTCTTTCTCCTCTAACTCACACTCTTCCTCCTCTAACTCACACTCTTCCTTCTCTAACCTTTATGCAACATTTTGAGTCAATTTAGGCACTGTTTTGGTCTCATCATTAGAAATAAGTGTGAATAATTGTGAGTCGTTGTGTGTAAACGATGACAACTGTGTTGTACTTGTGTTTGACTTTAGCCTGCCTGTGTTTAGTGTTTTGAAACATAAGTGCATCACAGTGAGAAATGTGTTTTAATGAGTGAGATTGTGTTTTGAGTTTTGCAAGAAGAGTGCATGAGATTTACAAACAGTGTTTTAACCTGAACTTGTTTAATGTTTTACAGAAAGAGTGATTTATTTGAGAAATTGGTTTAGGCTATTGAGAATTTGGTTCAGAGAAGTGGGTTTAGTGTTTTAGCAATTCAGAAAAACTGTAAATCCTGGAATATGACTAAATAAATATTTAACATATACACATTCACTTCCGAGAACAAGAGCAAAATATATTCACGATCTAGTGCTAGAGCAGGGCTGTGAACTGTCACACTTTCAGCCTGAGACTCTAATCGACACGTTTCACACACTCTCACGCCACACACACATTTTCTCACGCAGAGAAAAATCGCACTGACACTGACCAGAGGTGTATAGTCCAGGGGTCAGAAAGTAGAAGTCCTGCCATATGTTTATTCCACCCATGAACTCAGAAGCTGATTTCACTAATTAGTTCTCCTGCTGAATTATGTATTGTTGGTTACCATTTATTAAGTAGGCTATAGATGTTTATGTTAACATCACTTAAACCTGCGTGTACTGGCGAGTGACACTAGGGGGCAGTGGTGAGCCGCAGGGCGTTTCAATTTTTGACATGAAGGAGTCACACTGCCAGCTACTATGTGTGAAAGAAATAAAAATGATCTGTGTCACCAGAAAACACAGTGTGTGCAACACCTCATACATAATATCGATCAATCAGTGTTTTTCAGCTGCAGAAAGAAGTCAATAAAACAGCTGGAGAACAAGAATATCACATAACATTATAACGCTGGAGAAGCATAACATTACATTTACCCCAGGAAAGCCATTTAATGACCATAGCACGTTAATTGGCTAGAAAAATTAGCTATAGAGACCATTTGCTAAATATGTGCACTATATTAGCCTACATATTACATTTTTACCTATATCACTACAATATTGTTGTTATTATAATACAAACATATTATATTTAATTAGAGTTGTTATTTTTAATATTTAATACTAATAGTTGACAGGGCTCTGTATGATTACAGCAATGTGTGAGATTAGTTTTTTCTTGAGAAAAATGTACATGTATCTACTGTACCTAATATCATCCAAATTAATTGATATTGAATCAAGATCGGAATCAAATCACAAGAATTTAATTCTTGATAGAGATTGAAATCATGAAATTTGTGTCAAGCAATAATAATAATTAAATAAGACAGTAGCCTACCAGTCATTGTACCATGTAAACATTTTAAGATATTGTCACTAAACTTCTAAAATTCTGTTATTTTAAATAATACAATTCTGATGTTTTGCCAATCACAATAAACTTATTGTGATGCAAGTTTTTTTTTTCTTTTTTACACCCCATCAATCCCCCTTCCATAATTCCCCCTTTAAACTGAACTCAAAAGTTGTCCTACAGTGATCTTTTGATGAGCTTTGATGGAGGGTGTTGCAGAAAAGCAGAAGTAAATGTACAGAGACAGAGGAGTGAAGAGAGAACCACGAACAACATGATGCACTCTCAAATAATGAAATATATGACAAATAAGACAAAGAAAATAATCAAAGTTGATTTATTAAATACCCAATGACATCAAAATATTAGTTTTGTGGCTTTAGTTCTTATCAGCTCAGAGCTCATTTATGCTAGTGAACTCCTTTGACATGATAAATATTTACCATGTACACATTCACTTCTGAGAACATGAGCCAAACATATTCATGATCTGCTGATACAGTGATTTTTGTCCAATCAAAAGCTCTGAACTTTGAGAAAGTCCCTCTCCCTAAACCATGTGACACTGACTAGCAAGTAGCAAAAGACTATCGGACATTTCTAAAAGGAGCGTTTGACATGTTCAACACAAACTTCCTGTTTCAGAGAGAAATATGTGAGAACAGGACAGAAGAAAGTGCAGATCAGCCGCTCATGAGGCCTTAAATAAAACATCAGAGTGTTTCTAATGTGAATGTAAGAGAGACTCACCGTGAATCATGAGCAGAAAGAAGATCAGAGGAAGAGGAGGAGCCATTCTGACCCACATCAGCATAACATATATCTATAATACAGATACAAATACATATGCAATACACATCGTTTTACAGCTTTACAGAAAATACACGAGTCCACATTACAATTTAGAGTGATCTGTTATCAGAGGAAACTGTCTAAGATATGCATTTCAGAAATGTACATATACAAAGTCACAGTTAGCTAAAAATGTATTAATTTAAACAATGTAATGATTTAAGGCAGAAACAATGAGCTCATTGAAGTAATGAATACTTGCGTTAATATATTCATCACTTAAACAAGTATATGTAAATCACCCTATTCTTAACATTTCTCATGTAAAGACACGCATGTTATATGAGCAATAATCATTTAAGTAAGAGTGTGTTTGTCTTACCGTGTTGAAGCTCATCAGATCAACAGCAACCAAATGACTGACTGTTTTAACACACACACTTTAGCTTTACAGTGGAGGACTCTGTGTGGTTAACACGGTTTATTAATAACCAGCGACGGAAATATCACAGTCCCTCCTTCAACAAGAGAACAACATTACTGAACTAAACCTACTGAAAGAAAAATGATGATCTTTATCTGTAAGTTGAAGATGAATAATTGTGAAGATGAATGAAGATGAATGATAGTGATTTACAGGTGAGGCTCATCAAGGTGGATGTCAGACGCAGGAGATGGTGACCTCTGGTGGCAGTTTGAGGGACTGAACTCAGGGCATATTCCCACTGTCATCATCTGAGATCAGGGCATATTCCCACTGTCATCATCTGGGATCAGGGCATATTTCCACTGTCATCATCTGGGATCAGGGCATATTTCCACTGTCATCATCTGGGATCAGGGCATATTTCCACTGTCATTATCTGGGATCAGGGCATATTCCCACTGTCATCATCTGGGATCAGTGCATATTTCCACTGTCATCATCTGGGATCAGGGCATATTCCCACTGTCATCATCTGGGATCAGTGCATATTCCCACTGTCATCATCTGGGATCAGGGCATATTTCCACTGTCATCATCTGAGATCAGGGCATATTTCCACTGTCATCATCTGGGATCAGTGCATATTTCCACTGTCATCATCTGAGATCAGGGCATATTCCCACTGTCATCATCTGAGATCAGGGCATATTTCCACTGTCATCATCTGAGATCAGGGCATATTTCCACTGTCATCATCTGGGATCAGTGCATATTTCCACTGTCATCATCTGAGATCAGGGCATATTTCCACTGTCATCATCTGGGATCAGGGCATATTTCCACTGTCATCATCTGGGATCAGGGCATATTCCCACTGTCATCATCTGGGATCAGGGCATATTTCCACTGTCATCATCTGGGATCAGGGCATATTCCCACTGTCATCATCTGGGATCAGGGCATATTTCCACTGTCATCATCTGGGATCAGGGCATATTCCCACTGTCATCATCTGGGATCAGGGCATATTCCCACTGTCATCATCTGGGATCAGGGCATATTTCCACTGTCATCATCTGGGATCAGGGCATATTCCCACTGTCATCATCTGGGATCAGGGCATATTCCCACTGACATCATCTGAGATCAGGGCATATTTCCACTGTCATCATCTGGGATCAGGGCATATTTCCACTGTCATCATCTGAGATCAGTGCATATTTCCACTGTCATCATCTGAGATCAGGGCATATTCCCACTGACATCATCTGAGATCAGGGCATATTTCCACTGTCATCATCTGGGATCAGGGCATATTTCCACTGTCATCATCTGAGATCAGGGCATATTTCCACTGTCATCATCTGAGATCAGGGCATATTCCCACTGTCATCATCTGGGATCAGGGCATATTTCCACTGTCATCATCTGGGATCAGTGCATATGCCCACTGTCATCATCTGGGATCAGGGCATATTTCCACTGTCATCATCTGGGATCAGGGCATATTTCCACTGTCATCATCTGAGATCAGGGCATATTCCCACTGTCATCATCTGGGATCAGGGCATATTTCCACTGTCATCATCTGGGATCAGGGCATATTCCCACTGACATCATCTGAGATCAGGGCATATTTCCACTGTCATCATCTGGGATCAGGGCATATTCCCACTGTCATCATCTGGGATCAGTGCATATTCCCACTGTCATCATCTGGGATCAGGGCATATTTCCACTGTCATCATCTGGGATCAGGGCATATTTCCACTGTCATCATCTGGGATCAGGGCATATTTCCACTGTCATCATCTGGGATCAGGGCATATTTCCACTGTCATCATCTGGGATCAGGGCATATTCCCACTGTCATCATCTGGGATAAGGGCATATTTCCACTGTCATCATCTGAGATCAGGGCATATTTCCACTGTCATCATCTGAGATCAGGGCATATTTCCACTGTCATCATCTGGGATCAGGGCATATTTCCACTGTCATCATCTGGGATCAGGGCATATTTCCACTGTCATCATCTGGGATCAGGGCATATTTCCACTGTCATCATCTGGGATCAGGGCATATTTCCACTGTCCACCAACAGGTTTGCAGGGCTGACTCAGGCGACGGCTGCCAGTCACTGAGATGTTCTCAGAAAGAGGAGGAATAAAAGAAATTAACTCACATACTCAAAAGACAGCAGCCCTCCAGGACATATTTTAGTGTTTCTATTATATACTGTTCATAGTTTTTTAAACAATATCTAATATCATAATCTAATATCCATGTGTAAAAAGTCAGTTTTTCATAAAAAGTACAATATTTGCCTCTGAGATGAAGTGAAGTTGAATAACAGTCTAAAGTACTTCAAAATGATACTTTAATCCAGAGTAAATGTATGTTGTTACATTCCACCACTGGTTATTTAGAAAATGAAACTAACAAATATGTATTGTCACATTAACAAATTGTTGCTAGCTGTGTCCCAGGAGTTATTCAATGGGACTGTCTGGTTTTGTCGCCTAGCAACTGGTGACAGCCGTTGTGACGAGCGGCAGTAACATTTGTACTGTAGGCTAGGCTACTTTATATATAAAACTTTATATATATATATATATATATATATATATATATATAACTGCCTAAAAACAAAACGGGGTTGAAAACCTATCTAAACATGTTCACCATGGTCAATTTATGTACATAATAAAGTCTAGAGTATTTACAAGCCTATGTAAAATCACATACTAGTAACATAAAAGTCAACATTTGAACTTTTATTGTATTTTTTAAAATTATTATTATTATAATTTTTAGCATTAGACACATTAGATTACTCGATTCAATTGAAATACAATACTTACATTTAAAAGTGTAATCTGGCCATTTCGTCTCCGGTGCGCAATGAATTCTGGGATAGGCAAGGCTGCGAAGGATCCTTATGATGGATCCTGCATTCACAGGAAAAGAAGGATGCATTTGCAGACCGCATTTTGAAGGAGCCTTCGAAGTACCTCGTCGCGCGTGATGACGCAGTCGGCTATACTTTCCCTTTAAACGAGTCTCGGTGTGTCCTCCGAAGGCCGCGTCGGCCTTCAAAGGATGCAGCCCCTGAATTGGGACACAGATATACACTCAATGGCTAGAGAATACCCACAATGCACTGTGAGAGTCGTTTGCCAAATGAAATTCCTGCATCTGAACAGAAGATGGTGCCGCAACTTAATCATCCATCCATCCATTTTCCAAACTGCTGGTCCAATGTCGCTACAGCATAATATAAAACAGGTATAAATTCCTTTTTTATTGATTATTAAATTGTTAAATTAAGGTTTATACATGCTAGTTTCCATGTTAAATTACATGCTAGTTTCTATGACAGAGTTCAAGGTGAATCTTTTCATCACTACTGGAGCAAACATGTTGAAGATTAGCCGATGGGGTGTCGATTCATTAAATGATAAGCTATTTCCTCACTAAAGCGGTTTATTCACTGTTATGAAGCCTCTCCTCCATTGACAACCATTAATAAAATGGCCTCTGGTCTCCTTCCCAGCATAGCACAGCGTTATAGCGTTACACTTTTTTCGGCTAAGGTTGCAGGCTTGCCAAAACCACTAACCCTAACTTCACAATAAGCTCCAGCATAACGAATACCCAACCCCAGCACTAAACCTGACCTGAATGCTGCTGTAATCTCCACGCTAACGGCCAGATGATGATTATAAAACCATCATCACCTGATCTAATTTCACTTTAGCTTTCTTTGCTGCTGCAAATGTGTTTGACAAACACACTGTCACAGCAGCCAAAAACGACAAAAGATATAAAAAGAGTTAAGAGCCCAACTAATGGAAACACTAATCACGGTTATGGTGACTTCAAATGAAACAGAGTTAAACCTCTGTTAATTCTCAATAAAACTTCTGTAGACGTCTGACAGAAATAAAGTCAGTCTGGTTAGTAATAAGTGAAGCTGGTAATGCTGTTTGTGGAGTTGTTTAATCCTCCTCTGCTGAGATCTTCACAGATTTAATGTCTCTTGTCTTCAGTTGATTTCATCTGAGATTGTGGCTGAAATTACTCCATATTTAATATACACAGATTGTTTGGCTTCGATAATGTCCAGTTCTGGTTTATTTCTTTGCTCTTGGCTGACATGTGGCATTGCTATGCAGAGGTGTAAAGACCAGGTTCAGAAAGTAAAAGTCCTCCTCAGTATTTTATTCCAATCACCTGGATTTGCTAATTCAGCAGGAGAGAGAACTAATTAGTGAAATCAGCTTCTGAGTTCATGGGTGGAATAAACACATGGCAGGACTTTTACTTTCTGACCCCTGGACTATACAACTCTGGATTTAAGGAGACAATAAAAGCATTGAACTTTTTTAAAGTCTATGAAAAGATGCTGTGAAAACCTCTGGAGAATCTCTCTAGTGTTTGTGATGTTCACCAATGCATTATTATAGATGTACAGCGCTTTATTTTTATTTTATTTTACCTTTATTTAACCAGGTTAATCGGTTGAGAACAGGTTCTCATTTGCAACCGCGACCTGGCCAAGATAAGGCGCAGGGTACAAGGCGACATGAAATTACACATGACATACCAACATTCAAATACAAAGTCGTAAATATAGAAGACATTCAGATTCAGTTAAAAAGTACTGGACATTGTATAAAAATAAAAATTGAAAAACTTGATAGTTTAAAAATGTAAAATGGCAGTGCAAGAGAAAATGGCAGTAGGATAATAGTATAGTCCAACATGGGTAAATTGATAATGTGCAAATAGATGCAATGACAGCCATTCAGTTGAATATGTGCAAAAATACATAAGGCTTTGTTCGCAAAGAGCATCAACATGTACAGTGGTCCGTCAGTAAATTTGAGAGTAAAACTTTAAAAGTAGTGATCGAAACAGTGGATTCTAATTTGAGAGACTTTTGTAAAGTTTTCCAATCATTTGCAGCAGAAAATTTAAAAGAAGAGCGGCCAAAAGAGGTGCAGGCTTTTGTAGGGTCTAGAGAGATATATTTACTCGAACGCAGGTTAAATACAGGCACTGATATGGTTATTAAAGTACTTAGGTAAGATGGTGTTTTGCCTAGTATGGACTTGTAAATTAACTGATACCAGTAATTTAGGCGCCGGTTGTGTAACGAAGGCCATCCAACTAGTGAGTAAAGAGTGCAGTGGTGGGTGTTGTATGGGGCTTTAGTAATAAAGCGGATAGCACTGTGGTAAACAACGTCCAATTTCTTGAGTAAAGAATTAGAAGCAGTTCTGTAGACAACATCACTAAAGTCAAGCATTGGGATGATGGTCATTTTCACAAGGGCCTGTTTTGCAGGAAGAGTAAATGAAGCTTTATTTCGAAATAGAAACCCGATCCTGGACTTGATCTTTGACTGGAGATGGTTTATGTGGGTTTGAAAGGAAAGCGAGGGGTCTAGCCAGACCTCTAGGTATTTGTATTTCTCCACATATTCCAGCTTAGACCCATTCAGGGTGGTGATGTTTATTGGACACGAAGATACAGAATGTGTCCGATTAAAAATCATGCATTTTGTTTTTACTAGAGTTTAGAGACAATTGAAGATCACAGAAGGCTAATTGAATGTCTTCAAAACTCTTTTGGAGTTTTTCTAAAACGTTTTCCAATGTTGAGCCTGAAGTGTACAGAATGGTGTCGTCTGCGTAGAGATGAATAAGAGAGTTGCCCGCAGCACGAGCGACATCATTAATATAAACAGAGAATAACATCGGGCCAAGAATCGAGCCTTGGGGCACCCCCATAGATACAGCCAGAGGCTCAAGCACCTTCAGTAAACACACACACAGCTCTCTAATTGAACCCTCTGGCTCCATCTAGTGGCAGATAGAAGTTCATGTTCTATTGATATTATAATTTTAATGACTAAACATGACATTTCTTGGTTTTATGTAATTGTGATGTATGGTAGTTGACACAGAACATAATTTTATTTGTGTTCTGAAATCATGAAATGTAAATGGCACAGATTTACTCGCCTCCTGCATGTTCAAAAAGAAAGAATGTATCATTGGAGGAATGAAACTTTGACCTAATTTAATAAGTACATAGAGCCTTTGTCCGTGCAGATTGCAGTTTTTGATGACTAAATCAGAGATGAAAGGAAGGAATCAGAAAAACTCAAGTTCACCTGTCATCAGTGATGCTGATGTTCCTCTGACAGCTGCTGTCCGAGGTGCTGAATCCACATCAAACCTTCATATTATTATTGTCTTTATGCATAAAGTATCCAAACAAATCCAGATGTGCAAAAAGATGTTAATGTTGCTTACAAGTGATAAAAATGTTAAGTACTAATGTTTATTTATTTTTTTTTTTTTTTGTATTTCAACATTTTTTTATACTACAGGTTATAGGAAGTGAACTTACATTAAAATTATACATTCGCCCTCTAGGGGAAGATTTGATGAAGTAATGGTAGTAGATGAAAACAAGTCTCATCATTTCAATGTTTGTCCAGTTTGTGTATTTAAAAGGGTTAGTTCACCCAAAAAGGAAAATTCTGTCATTAATTACTCACCCTCATGTCGTTCCACACCGGTGAGACTTTCGTTCATTTTCGGAACACAAATGAAAATATGTTTACAAAAACCTGACCTATTTATATCTCTCCATTGACATATGCCACTAACACTTAGTTAATAAAGAGATCGTAAAACTAATCCATATGAATTGAGCGGCTGGTCACATTTAAAAAAAAATGATGGATCTCTGCTGGATATATATGGGCACAACACTATTTCTATAACTTAATCATACAGGCCTTTTTCTAACCAGCAGAAATCAGCCTCTAACACCTAGATCAATATCCAGAAGCCACTCATATTTAATTTAGATCATCATTAAAGTGATTTTTTCATAAAAATATAATATTTTATATGCAAGCTAATGGTGTACTTGAGGAATTCTGTGGTAAATTGGTAAAAAAAAAAAAATGTCTTCCAAAACATAGATGAGAAAAAAAAGAAGAAAAAAAGAAAAGAAATATATTTTTTCTTACAATCGCTCTATAAATGTCTGCGGTCGTACTGACCCTTAAGTTTACATAGACACCTATAGACGCCTTACATAAATATACTGTCGCCCTCTAGAGGAAGATTTGAATAATGCAGATTAATGATCATTACTGATAAAGAGCTGAAGAAAGAGGAAGGAACTAAAGCAGACAGATGTAGAGACAGAGAGATTCACACAGAGAACATTCAGCATAAAGAAGACTGAACTCAACTCACAATGAAGATCCTCCTCATCTTCTTCACTTTCTCCCTGATCTCAGGTCAGAGCTTTTCTCTTTCATCACTGCAGTAATGATGCTGTTTTCTGTTCATGAGGTTTCTGATCACAGTATCAATCTGATTGACAGGTGCAGTGAGATGCGTCAGTGTCACTGGATATTCTGGAGGAAGTCTTCTTGTTGATTCTGGGAAAACATGGTTCAGTTACTCTGCTAAATATATGGGCAAATTACCTGAGTTTACAACAATAATAAATGATACAAAACATGATAAATGGATTAATGAAGGACGATTCACACTGTTTAAAAACAATGAGGGAAAACTCATGATCTACATCAGAGAACTGAACCAACATGATGCTGGAAGATACGCAATTGAAGTCGTTCACAAGTGGCGTATATATATGACTTTGAATGTGGAAAAAGGTCAGTCATTTTAAGAAGACTTTGTGTTGTAAAACTATTTCAAAGTTTTTATATTCATAAAATAGATTTATTATGTGAATCACAGATTCCTGCTGTAAAGTGTCAAAGAGAGTGATGGTGAATATTGGAGAAATTGCAACCTTCAGCTGTGAATATTCACAGAACCAAATTAATGATCCGAAGATCATATTCAAAGAAGGAAAAGACTCTATTGAGACGATTTACAGCACCTCGAAGAAGACCGAAAGATTCAGTGTTTCTGATGACAGACATAATAAACTCATGACTGTGAGAATTACTGCTGTGACTCCAGATGATGGAGGAGTTTATTTATGTGGAGTTTGGATCAACAGACACTCGTACAGTTACTCCATTATTAATACTGTTAATCTACATATTAGTAGTAAGTAAAACAAACTTTCAATCAAATCTTACATAAAAGTTTCTAAAATCAGTGTGTGTTGTACATAAATACAGAAATATTGTATAAGCACCAACATATAACTGTTCTTTGTTTGCAGTGGCTCCAGTAGTGAGACGTGAAGGAGAATCTGCTGAGATCTTCTGCCCTTATGATTCAATCTATAAATCAAAGTCAAAGTCTCTCTGTAAGGGGAAGTGCTCCACTAGAGATAGAAATACTCTCAATGAGACTGTGAGAGAAGAGAAAGAGACCAAGACTGACAGATTGACTCTGAATGATGACGTCACTGCAAGTGTCTTCACTGGGACCATCACTGGACTGACAGCAGAGGATGCTGGGAAATACTGGTGTGCAGTGACATTAGAGAGAGACGTGAATTATCTTTACACTCATCTGATCGTCATCATGAACGAGGGTGAGGAAGGTTTATACATCTGAATATGTGAAACTATGGCTGTGAATTGATGTTCTCATATTTCTAATATTTCCAGAGCTGAACTTGACTAAGTATGAAGGAGACGACGTGTCAATCCAGTGCAAACATCATGATGAACATCAGAAATGCTTCTGCAAAGCACATGAACCCTCCATGTGTGTGAAGGATGGAGTTTCATTGGAGACGATCAGAGATGATCGATTCTCTTTCAGTGATGAAGCTTCTACTGGAGTCTTTACTGTAAACATCACTGATCTGAGAGAAGAGGATTCTGGGATATACTGGTGTGGATCTCACATCATCACTAAAGTGCATTTAAATGTCAACAATGATAAGAATAAAGGTAAGAGCGTTTACTTTATTTGCATTGTCAAATATGAACTCTATTGTCTGCATTTTTGTTTGTTTTCTTGATTCCTGGTAATCTCATATACAATAATTCCATACAATTCGTCTATTTAGCTCATTTTGTGACATTGCTCATGAGTGCAGGAGGTGTTTAGTGTTTGTGGTGAATAGAGAGTTTTCATTTCACATCAAAACCACAGAAATGAGCTGAAGGTTCAGAGTCTCAGTTTAGTTTAGCTCTGAAGAATTAACAGTCTTATTCAGGAAACCCACAGTGAGAGACATGAGACTCGGAGACAAGGCAAGGCAAGTTTATTTATATTGCACATTTCATACACTATGGCAATGCAAAGTGTTTACAGAAAGGAATTAAAATAATCACAAAATAAAAGCAAGGAAAATTAAAACAGTTATAAAAGAAATGAACAGAGATATATGATAGTTATAAAATGAATTAGAAGAGTAAAAAGATGATACATAGATAAACTTCAGATACCACGTCAGTCACACCAGATACTGACTGGTTTCCCCCCCCCCCCCCCCCCCCCACCTCGGCTGGCATAGTAGCTAATAGCGAACTCGCCATGCTTAGAGTGAACCCTTGGTGTTTCTAGCTGATGTGATCCTAATGATCTGAGTGATCTGTTAGGTTTATATTTAGTGAGCATATCTGCAATGTATTGAGATCCTAGGCCATTGAATGATTAATACACTAATTATATTAATTATAGTTTAAAATCAATCCTAAATGTAACTGGGAGCCAGTGTAAAGACCTGAGGACTGGTGTGATGTGTTCATATGTTCTGGTTTTGCTCAGCGTTCTGTATGAGCTGCAACTGTCTTATGGTCTTTTTGGGAAGGCCAGTGAGGAGTCCATTACAGTAATCCACCCTGCTGGTAATGAAAGCATGAACAAGTTTCTCTAAGTCTTGTCTGGAAACAAAGCATCTAATTCTTGCAATATTTTTAGATGATAGTATGCTGATTTAGTTATTGCTTTAACATGACTACTGAAACTAAGGTCTGACTCTAGTGTCACACCAAGATTCCTGACTTGATGTTTAGTTGTTTGACCCCTAGAGTGAAGGTATGCGTTCACCTTGAGAACTTCATCTTTGTTTCCAAACGCAATGACTTCAGTTTTGTCTTTGTTTAACTGAAGAAAGTTTTGACACATCCAACTGTTGACTTCATCAATGCATTGGCACAGGGAGTCAATGGGGCTGTAATCGTTAGGCGATAGGGCTGAGTAGAGCTGTGTGTCGTCTGCATAGCTGTGGTAAGCAATTTGGTTCTTTCTCATTATTTGGCTCATTGGGAGCATATACAGGTTGAACAGGAGTGGCGCAAGAATTGAGCCTTGAGGGACTCCGCATGTCATGGATGTCCACTCAGACTTATGATCTCCTATACTCACATAATAACCTCTCCCATCTAAGTATGACCTGAACCATTTCAGGACTATCCCAGAAAGCCCCACCCAGTTTTCCAGCCTGTCAAGAAGTATGTTATGATCGACAGTGTCAAATGCAGCACTGAGGTCGAGTAGTACCAGCACTGATAATTTGCCTGTATCAGTATTTCAGCGAATATCGTTTATTATCTTTATGAGCACTGTCTCTGTGCTGTGGTGTGGTCGGAAACCAGATTGAAAATTGTCAAAGTATCCATTCGAGATTAGGAAGTTGTTCAGCTGATTGAAGACAACTTTTTCAATGATCTTGCCTATGAAAGGAAGATTTGAGATCGGTCTATAGTTGCTCAATATGTTGTTATCCAGATTGCTCTTTTTCAGGAGGGGCTTGACTGCAGTTTTCAGGGAGTTTGGAAAACTCCCAGAGAGAAGTGAGGCATTTACCACTTCTAGGAGATCTGCTTCTAAGCAGTTTAATACAATTTTGAAAAAGGAGGTGGGGATTGTGTCAAGAGTGTAGGTTGATGTTTTACATCAGACAGATAAAGTAGAAAATGTAGTATATGTAAGACTGCAGAAGAGGGATTAAAATGTGCAAATTTTTCACATAATTTAGTTTCATTCGATCAATCAATAGTCTATCAAACGTATTTCCTAATGTGTGAATGTTAATTAACACTAATATGTGTTTGTGTTTTATTTTCAGGTTTCTCCATGATCATCATTATTTGTGTGTGTGTGAGTCTGCTGCTGATTGGTGGATTCACTCTGACTATGTATAAATTAAGAAACAAGAGACGAGGTGACGCTCACACACACACTTCAGTTCAGTCTACTGCACAGTTACCCACAATCCTCTCTGATGAGCTTCTGTACACGTCTGTCAGTTTCCAGAAGCATGAAGAGTCTCTCAGTGAAGCTTCAGTCACTGTCAGTAAGAACGAGCTTTACTCTGATTATACCACGGTCATTTACTACAGACTCAACTAACTCACTTATAACAGATCACAGATCAGCACATATTACACCAGTATTTAAAGGAACACTCCACCGTTTTTTGAAATAGGGCTTATTCACCTTCTTTCCTACATTTAGATAGGTGGGCAAATGCATTTTTGTCTCAGTGCATGCATTGTTTTAGTTTGACAGGGTCGGCGCTAGCTTAGCTTAGCATAATGAATGGAATCCTTTGTTGCCAGCTAGCATGTCCTGAATAAAAGTGATATAAAAAATAAAAAAAACCACCTAATTACTTCTTGTGGTCTGCGTATTCACAACAAGTACAAATAGTGATGCAGATTAACACTAGGTGATTTCCTAAGCAGATATTGACTTGGGACTATATTAGGGGGAAGCACAGGCGAAGCACTGCTACTTGGGCGCAGAGATATCACGTCCAAGTAGCAGTGCTTCACCTGTGCTTCCCCCTAATATAGTCCTTAATATATAAGTCAATATCTGCCTAGGAAATCGCCTAGTGTTAATCTGCATCGCTATTTGTACTTGTTGTGAAAACGCAGACCACAAGAAGTAATTAGGTGGGTTTTTTTATTTTTTATATCACTTTTATTCAGGACATGCTAGCTGGCAACAAAGGATTCCATTCATTATGCTAAGCTAAGCTAAGCTAGCGCCGACCCTGTCAAACTAAAACAATGCATGCACTGAGACAAAAATGCATTTGCCCACCTATCTAAATGTGGGAAAGAAGGTGAATAAGCCCTATTTCAAACAACGGTGGAGTGTTCCTTTAAACAAATAGACTATGATATATATATATATATATATATTTATATTTACGCTTATACTCATAGTTTAAATGAAAATGTACTTAATCCATAATTTAGTGTTAAAGAGATGTTTAACTGACAGGGTCGTTCAGTTCAGTCTCTTGAATCATGAGACACTTTATAAATTCTGCTCATGTTTCTTCTTTCACATGTTTAAAATAGCAGTTGTGTCAGAGGTTTATTGGTGTGTGTAAAGAGTTTGTCATCTCAGTTTATCTGAGGGTGTGAATAAAACAGGAAATAAAACCCACGAGTGACACTTCTAGAAAATACTGTCAAGTTTCCACTCAAATGCAGAGACACGTTTGTTAATAAAGGCTTTTTAACAGCAGCTCTTAAAGCTGTTTGGTTTACTGTTTCTCTTTCTCATCTCTCTGAATAATGTTTGTGTTTGATCTGCTTTAGATTTGTACATGCAAGAGACTTTTGCACATTTTTTCTTTTCTTTTTTTAGTTCATTCTTGCTCTGTTGGAACTGACGTCATTTTTCTGATGTATAGTTTTACTGTAGAAACATATTTTATTAATTGAAAAATAAACATTGGGAAACTATATATATATATATATATATATATATATATATATATATATATATATATATATATATATAGTTTCCCAATGTTTATTTTTCAATTAATAAAATATGTTTCTACAGTAAAACTATACATCAGAAAATATATATATATATATAATTTTGTTATTATTTCTTGTTTATTACCCAAATAATAGTTATTTAAAGTTGTAGAATCAGAGAGATTATTATTTACTCTTTTTTTATATTATATTTAAAATGTCAAACATTGTCATGCATTGACTGAATCTAGTTTTCCTACTGCGAGAAAAGTTTAAACTCTGCAAAGGAGAGAGTCTGAGTCTGAATTCTGACTAATAATTGTATGTATTTTACTTTGTATTACATTCAGGACTGATCGAAACATGCATATAAACTACTAACAATCAGGTTATTTAAAGTCTTATCAATAGTTCATATTTTTCATTTAAATCTTTTGAAATGATTTGTTGTTATTGTGATATTTAATAAATGGAAATTATTTTTAATCTGAGCAAAAGTTTTGATCAGAAAGTTTCTCATGAACACTGGAGGTGTTTGTGTGTTTGTGTGATGAACAGACAGTTTTTTCCGTCCAGCTCAAAGCCACAGAAAACATGTGAAGGTTGAGGGTCTCAGTTCAGTTTAATTAAACACACTTACTCAGGAAACCCACAGAGAGACACATGAGACTGAACAGAGAGACAGAAGATGAACAGAAGACAATAAAGACTAACAGCTGATCATTCAGTAATTCACCTTCAACATTTACTTAAAGTGTTGAACTTTTATAAAATCAAATGAGAAATAGATACAAAAACACTGTCAAGTGTTTTCTAACTGTGAGGTGCCCACACTTTAAAAGGACCAGACTTCGGATTTCACTCAGAAAATTATTTATTTTGACCAGTTGAACAGGTACCAATGTAACAGGTTCGAATTCATACGAATTGGGCAACTCGTAAAATATGTACAATTTAGGAAATTATTTACAAATTCGTACAAGTGAGGTCGTATGAATTTAAATTAGCCACTTCGTAAAATTCGGTTCCTCAGGGTGGGGCTGAAGTCGTGGAAGGCACTTTTTCTGCCTGAAACCGCTCCACTGCCTCCTACGCTCTCACTACCCTCGATGGTGCATGGGGCGGCCTTATAGCATTATCAAAGTTTTTTAGTTTAAGGGTAAAAGAGGTTTAAATGACAGGAGGCGCTGTCGGGACGATTTAATCACAGCTCATCCTGCCAGTTAAACCTGGACATAGCCTATTCTGTTCATAGATTCATATACTGTTCCTAGACTTGTGTTTCTTTTAATGCAAATTCATTTTCAATTACGCAACACATGTTATCTCTTTAATAATCATCAGTTGTCCAATCTTCAATACATTTCATTTATCGTCTTCTGACCTCGTTTTCTTCATAATAACAGGCTATTCAATTAGCAAACACTCAATATGACTCAAGGAAGAAATGTAAGAAAATGAATTGTAAATGGATTTGTCTGTCTTCGTCAAAATAGCCTTTTAGAAAGATTACAAAATGTGCATAGGCTTATCGCCTATTGTTTATTGGGAGACATAACAAAAATGGTTAATATGAACCAATACATTAAAATAAATTACAAAATATGTTTGTAACAATATGTACATAAGTTACTTGTCAGGTATTGTTCACAATGTTACAAGTTCTCCCCGTCTAGGGTTGGGAGAGCGTAACAGGATTAAATTAAATCAAAACTTAAACGTGGAGGGTTCCCTTCAGTCCCCTGCCCCAGAAATGTGAGCCAAAACTTGATACAAGAGTAAAAAGATTTATTGTGTATATGTTTCAATCTTCAGGAGAAGGTCGCCAAAACAAACTTACTTTACTTCTTTCTCAGGACTGATTGAAATATTTATATATAAACTGATCAATATTCATTTTAAATGCATTGTCATTATTGTGATGTGCAAAGACTTGAAAATTATTTTTAATCTGAGCTTAAATTTTGGTCAGAAAGTTTCTCATGAACGCTGGAGGTGTTTTTGTGTTTGTGTGATGAACAGACAGTTTTTTTCCGTCCAGCTCAAAGCCACAGAAAACATGTGAATGTTACACTCTTGAGTGTGGACTCATATACACTCCCAGGAGTGTTAATTTAACACTGGAGTTTTTGCTGTGTGGGCAAACACATTTTTGTCTCAGTGCATGCATTGTCTTATGCTGGGTACACACTAAAACATATTTATAATCTTATAAGATTTAAAAAATGTGAGAGACCACAAACATGAGGACAAAAAATCCTAGTTTTGCTCCTATAGTGTGCGGTGTGCCATGATGTGACAAAGACAGAACACCACAAAAGTCATCTCTGCGCCCAAGTACGTGCTTCGCCTGTGCTTCACCACAATATAGTCCCAAGTCAAAATCTGCCTAGTCTTAATCTGCATTGCTATTTACTCATTGTGAATACGCAGGCCACAAGAAGTAATTAGTTTTTATTATTTATTTTTTTTATTTTTTTTTTTATCACTTTTACTCACATGCTGTCCAGCAACAAAGGATTCCATTCATTGGATTCCATTCATTATGCTAAGCTAAGCTAGCGGCGGCGCTGCCAGACTGAGACAATGCATGCATTTGCCCACCAGTCTAAATGTAGAGACGGTGAATAGCTCATGTTTCAAAGAATGGTGGCGTGTTCCTTTAAATATGAGTGGCTGGAAAATTTGAACATTCACTAGCCATTCAGCTGGTGGATGAAAAGGTTCATTTTGAACCCTGGACCCTGGACATATGTGTAGTGTTTTGTGGGGGAAATAGCTAAAGTAATACTAAATGTTCTATCATGTTTTTGTTTTTTTCTGAAATAAAATGTGGGCACTGCAGCCAAGAGTGGATGTGAACTTGTGACAGGAAAAATATCACCCCTAACCTGAATCACTCTAAAACCTTGATGTTAAGCCCATCTGAAAGTATTTAATTACATGCTACGTCATGATGCTTCCAATTGAAATACATTAATTTGGAAACGTGCTGAGAGACACAAATTTGGAAATATGCTGAGAGACATGAAAAAAATGAGAAAATTGTGTCCGTGTACACGAATCAATAGATTGAATGTCTTCTTTTCTCTTCAGTTGATTTCATCTAAGTCTGTGTCTGAAGTCAGTTGTAGTTCTTGTGTTTCTGCTCGTCTCTTTTTCTGTTCTCTTCTTTCCTTCAGTGATTCTGCTTGTTAACAGGCTTATTAAGGCAGAGATGACTCCATATTTAATATACACAGATTTTGTGGCTCAGATAAGGTCCAGTTGTGGTTTATTTCTTTGCTCTTGGCTGACATGTGGCATTGCTATGGCCTGCTTGTGGCCCAGATCTGGCAAACAGGAGCGGTCCGCCCAAGTGCCGTCATTCCACGCTGCATGTGGACCAGATCATCTTTCCACGTGTGCCAGATGTGGGCCGGATCTGGGCCGACACAATGTTGCTATGTGGGTTAAGGATGATCTCATCATCGGACGAGACGCAGTGAAACAGTGAGTCTGGGTCTTCATTCACTGAAGTTCTGGTGTGTTTCATTTGTAAGTTTCATTCTGCACATCATGTTTTTCTCTTTTTATTCTCAGATCGCAGATTCTTGAGCAGATTCAAGAGTAGATCCACTTTATTCCTCTACTCACCTTCCCACAATCCCCTCTGATGGCCTTAATGTGCGATTTATAGACTAACAGTTTGTTTGACAAGGCCTTGATTTTAACCATTATTATTAGTATTATCGTTTTTTTTTATTATTATTAAAAGTGTTTCAAAATAAAAGAAAAAGGCTTTAAATATATTTTTGTCATGAGCTGTTTTATGAACTCTATGGTGTGTGTGTTTGCGTGATGAACAGGCCATTTTCCGTCCATCTTAAAGCCACAGAGAACAGGGGCTCGTTCTTCGTACGTCGCTAACTCAGTTAGCTGGATTTGATTGTTGACGATTTGGCATGATCTTGGATTGTTTGGTTCTTCGACGCTCATCCTGGACTTGCTGTCATAGCAACAGGTGCGCAAGCTTTACCCTCAGACGGTCCTCGGTCATTTCTGACCGATACATTTTCTGTTTTGAATTTCTAAAAATCACAGCTTCATCGGAATGTTATGAAACTTGGTGACTTTTATGGCATTAGGTATGTGAATACAAAAAAAAATTGAGGTCATGATCCGAGCATGCTAAGTGGTCGTAAAAAAAATAGTGACGATTTTGGTCTTCGGTCAATAATGACCGACCCATAGGAAATGAATGGGAAATTGACAAAAAAAAAAAAATTCTCAGAATTTTTGTGTGTACAATCTACAAATCGGCCTCAATCCTAAAAAAAAGTACACCGCTGTAAAGGGGTGACACTCTACAACATCAAGAGTACAAAAAAGACACACCCACCCACACACACATACACACACACTTTTATACACATAAACACCAATAAATTTTGATTACAAAAAATCTGTTTTTAATTTTTAAAAATCACAGCTTCATTGGAATGTTCTGAAACTTGGTGACTTGTATGGCATTAGGTATGTGCACGCACAAAAAAATTGAGGTCATGATTCGAGCATGCTAAGTGGTCGTAAAAAAAATAGTCACACTTGTGGTCTTCGGTCAAAAATGACCCCCATAGAAAATGAATGGGAAATTGAAAAAAAAAAAAATAATAAAATAAAAAAACTTAATATTATTTTACAAAAAGTGTTATAATTGAATGAATTGCATTTTTTGTTACAAATTCTGTACAAAAAAAATAAACAGCTGGGGAATTCACATGCCTCTCCATAGAGAACTGTAGATGCCATCTAGTGGTTACACCATGCTTCTACGCTTTCTCTCCATACTCTCACCAGATGGTGCTAATCTGCTTCAAACATTTTTTTTTGAAGGCCTAGACTCTATATTAAACTAAAATACTGTATAATTTTTTTTAAAAAAAATACATATATTTATATCAATTTTTTAATTATTTTCAATGGCAAAAATAGACCATAAATATTGCATAAATATTAATAAATTCAATAAAATGATCTCAAAATACTAAATTAAAAAGAATAAATATTATAGAACAAAAATAAATTGCATTGGTTTTACTGGGATGGAGGAAGTTTCATTTTAGGCCTCCGGTCACTTCTGACCGGGAAGGCCCAGGATGTGACTCCGAAACGAAGACCGTCTGAGGGATAAACCTGCTCGGGAGCAGGCTTATTTCATGTAAACAGGATTAGATCGCGGCGGCTTCATAAGCGGAGCTGATACGGGAAGTCCAGCGCAGCGCGATAGTGCACTTTCTGAGATATATATTTTTTCTCGTGACTCGTGAGATTGTCGTTTACATTATTAATTTGTTGGAAACGCACATTTATTTTCGACTTGTCGGAGTCGGGCTTTAACTACAGCATAAACTGTAGGCCTACCCTAAGATTATTTGCGAGTGGCTCTTTCCTTTACACTATTGGAGATGCGGAGAACTTGATGGAAAGTGCTGTCTGTCGTGTCATTCAGAGTTAACCTGGCGCTTTTAGGTTTAAAAAAAACAGTTTTAGGTTTTTTTGTGGCATTTCCAAGCCACTGAAGACCCAATGTTGTAAAGCAGTTTTTTTTATGCTATAATATTTTTTTTCTATGAGGATCATGGCAATCATGACCATGCTGATTACAGTAGCCTATATGCCACTCAGGCTTAAAGGGATATACTCCACTTTAAAAATCTGTCATCATATACTCACCCTCATGTTGTTTCAAACCTGTATGAATGTATTGGTTTCAAACCTGTATGAAACCAGACAGTTTCTGGTTTCATTGACTTCCATAGTAGGAAAAAAAATATACTATGGAAGTCAATGAGACCAGAAACTGTCTGGTTTCTGATATTCTTCTAAATATCTTCCTTTGTTCAGCAGAAGAAAGAAATTCATAAAGGATTGAAACAACATGAGGGTATATGATGACAGAATTTTCATTTTAAAGTGGAGGCTTCCATCAAGGCCTCAATGAAGGGGATTATTAGAACAGAAAGGGGGTTCACAATGTAAATGTGCAGCCCAGTTACTATTGTGATTCTTAATATTCCAGATTATATCAAATAAAAAAAGGCATTTGACTAAAATCTTTCATATCACAATTGTGAAAGAAAAATGGCCAGGATCTGTGCATGACTTAAGAATTTTCAGAGATTCACATTTATGCACATTATTTGAAAGTGGTAAGGAAAGTTCCACAATTAAATATCAAGCTCACTGTATTACATACACTTATGCTGATCCTAACAGAACTGCATTTTTTCATAGGTGATTATGACATGTTCCTGCCTGCAGACAGGTGTTTTATGACCCCATTCCCTGACCCAAACCAGTTACAATGCAGCTCTAGCCAGGACAAGGGCACACAATGAAATGAACTTTGGCTAAAGGGAAGATTTCAGTGTCTGAAGAAGTCTGAGGGTTGCACACCTGACAGGGCCTGTGACATTGTTGCATGTGCCATATTACACAACATTGCCAAAAAAAACCCACTTTTCATTAAATGTTTAATATAAGACAAATATGCTTAGTTCCTTGAGTTTTATTTCAATTGTTCTTTGTAAAGAAAAGTGGCCAGTGGTCAAGTGCCTGCAACAAGAGATATTAGACACATGCCTCATGCAACAAATAAAAAGGAAAAGTTGGCTATACACTGCCCACCTGTAGGCCTATGTCTCTCTGTCTGTGCAGACTCTTCTGTAGGCCTTTCTGTAGATGTGGAATCCTGTAACTCATATTGCAGCCATAAAGCATACAAGTATAAATTAAGTAAAGTTATTTATGCACTTGCAGGTAGGCTAGTTCCTCCATATGACAGTTATCTGAGAGGGTTTATTCACTGTCCAGTGCAATGGAAACAAATGGACATTACAAAGTCTTATACTTTCTTTCCTTTGGAAAAGTTAGAAAATGTCCACTTACTGCACATATTTCAGCCACCACTTTCTTGGGAACAGATACAAGTGTTGGTGTATTTTGTAAAAGTGCACAAAAGAGGAAAACACAATGTCATTACAATGAACTACACTCGGGAAAAATGTGATCAATAACTCATGACAAAATATTTTTACATAAACATTAGTTTATCAGTTTTCACTTTCACAAGTCAAAGCAATTCATCATTACTCAAGATTTAACAGTTGAAATGACTATACAGCCTTAATTTAATGCAGCAAAAATTATTTTACAGTGTAGGCTACTAAAATCTTTTCTTTTTTTTCTCAGCCTTTTTCTTGGTTGCTTTTATAAACAGACAACCATTTATTTAACAGTGCCTTTTATAAAAGAGACTATAATATAACTAAAAATTACCATTATGTAGAATATTTTTGTACTTCACTTTTATTTGTTCCCATGTTCTAGTGTGGTGACTCTGACATTACAATGAACAAAGTAATTATGCAATTATTAAAATACAAAAATAAAGGCTAATAAGTGATAAAAACATCTAACATGGCCACTTCTAACGGATTTAAATTGTCTGCTACTTTTTGCCAGCCCTCTCTCCTGGCTTTTGCAGACTTTGAGGTGTTCCCTGACGTTTTGATTAAACATTAAAATTCCGAATAAACTTCGACTATTAGTTCTTGCTCTGCTGAGGAGAAAAACGTCTCGGGTTACTGGATGTAACCCTGGTTCCCCGAGAGAGGGGAACGAGACGCTGCGTCATATCAACGCTACGGGGAATGCCTTCGGCATGCGCTATCTGAAGCCACTATTCAACTATCCCAATCTGGATTGGTGCGCGTCATCGTGCGTCATGACGTTGCATGTGACGTGGACCCGGACGCTATATAAGGGTCACAGGAACAAGGAAATGACAGCTTCGACAAGGTTCAAAGCAGCTGTTCTCAGGGCGCCCCGAATGTGGGGAGAGGGGACGCAGCGTCTCGTTCCCCTCTCTCGGGGAACCAGGGTTACATCCAGTAACCCGAGACGTTCCCCATCGTTACGGGGAACTCCCGCTGCGTCATATCAACGCTACGGGGAACGAGTACCAGCTAGCCCCCACAGAGAACAGGCGCCCCGGTGTGAAACATCTGGCACACTCAGAGGCGCTACACCAGGAGTTGACAGATCCCACTAGACTAAGAATCATAATCCTTATTTGGTGTGGTAAGGGAAAGATGCCTCAGCAGCTTCAAAATTGAATTTTAACCTGTAAAATATAAGCAGGCCCTTTTCAACTCCTAACCCGTCTAGAGGGAGACTCCTTTCTTTGGAAGCCCAAAACCAGGCTCTCTTGCACCGTCCATGCAACAGAGGATAAATACCTGAAGAATTAAAAGCCTCCGGTCCCCTAGAGGCCGGGGATGCGTGAAAAGCTTATAATCCTAAAACACCCTGCAGAGCCGACAGGAGCCAGGGGTCATCTGTCAGCCTGCAAAGACAGGATTCATCCAAGAAGCTACAGGATCAAATGGAGGTTACGGGACGGTCCCACGTGCCCACCCTCAGAGCATACGGAGGCAGTATGCGCCATAGAGGCTCCGAACATGGATGAGAGGTCCCGGAAGGGTGTAGAAATTCCCGTACTGAAGCCAATGGGCAGTAAGCCTGGGTTCACCCCCCCTTAAACTATCCTGCATAGCCAGGAGTTCCGGAAGAATTTGGAGAGATCTAAAGAGATCTAAACCCCCTCAAGGGCCAGACCCAAAGATTCCAATCTTCAGGACGCGGGTAGAATAAAGAGCCCGCCGCCTGAGTCAACAGATCTCCCCTAATTGGTAACTGCCATGGGGAGCCTGCCAGGAGACTAACTAGGTCGGAAAACCAAATCCGTGTCGGCCAGAATGGAGCCACAAGAATAATATCCACTCCATACCTCCTAACTCTTTCCAGAACTCCAGGGAGCAAAGACACCGGGGGAAAGGCGTACAGACGTCGCCTCGGCCACGTCTGTACCATAGCATCCAGGCCCAAAGGCGCAGGGTGCGAAAGAGAGAACCAGAGCGGGCAATGAGAATTCTCATGAGAAGCGAATAAATCCACCTCCGCCTGGCCAAATCTCTCCCAAATGAGCTCCACCACCTCAGGGTGAAGCCTCCATTCCCCGGGCCTCGGCCCCTGCCTCGACAGGGTGTCCGCTCCCACATTCTCAACCCCAGGTATATACATGGATCTCACAGAGAGAAATTTGTCCTTAGACCACAGTAATATATGCTGGGCTAACTTACACAGAGGTCGAGACCTCAAGCCCCCCTGATGGTTGATATAAGAGACCACAGATACATTATCAGACCTAACCAGGACATGATGGCCTCTGAGATCTGGGAGAAAATGCCTAAAGGCGAAAAACACTGCCATCATCTCGAGGAAATTAATATGTCGAGAAAGATGGCGGTCTTCCCAGACCCCCCGGGTGAAACGGCCCTCCATAACCGCACCCCAGCCAGTGCGGGAAGCATCCGTGGTCAGAATTTTTCTGTGACCCGAAGTCCCCAACACCTGGCCTTGAGACAGGAACCGAACATCTTTCCAGCTGACTAGAGCACGAAGGCATCTGGACGTAACTCTAATCGTACGGAAGGGGTTCCCTTTTGGGGAAAACCCCCTGGTCCTGAGCCACCACTGTAGGGCCCTCATGTGGAGCAAGCCGAAGGGAATTACCACTGAAGCAGCTGCCATAAGGCCCAAAACTCTTTGAAATCGTTTTACAGTGATGGCCTGACCTAGCCTAATCGTCTTGACCTCAGTTAAGATACTGTCGATACGAGTTTGAGTCAGATGGACTCGCATGGCCTGCGAATCCCACTCTGTCCCCAGAAATGTTGTTCTTTGCTGGGGACACAAGGAACTCTTCTTAACATTGAGTCTTAACCCCAAGCACTGAAGATGACGCAAAACAACATCTCGATGTTGGATTGCCAGGCTTTCTGATTCTGCCAGAATTAGCCAATCATCTATGTAATTAAGAATGCGAATCCCCTGAAGTCTCAATGGAGCAAGGGCTGCATCCATGCATTTCGTGAACGTGCGAGGAGATAAGGCTAGGCCGAAAGGAAGAACCCTATATTGATAAGCTTTTCCCCCAAAAGCAAATCTAAGGAACTTCCTATGATAAGGAATGATGGAAATATGAAAATAAGCATCCTTAAGATCTATCGTCACAAACCAGTCCTCGGATCTAATTTGTTGAACGATATTAGGTATAGTAAGCATCTTGAACTTAAATCTCCTCAGAGATCTGTTCAAAACCCTAAGATATATTATAGGACGAAGTCCACCATCCTTTTTAGGAACGATGAAGTACCGGCTATAGAAACCGAATTCCCTCTCCCGAACGGGGACAACCTCTATCGCCTCCTTTGCTAAAAGGGAATTAACTTCATCTTCCATCACCTGGCTTTGGTCAGCAGGAACCAAGGTGTGCAACACCCCTTGAAAATGAGGTGGTTGAATTTTAAATTGGATCCTATAACCCTTCTTAACTATATCCAGAACCCATTTCGATATATTCGGAAGGCCTTTCCAGGCGTCTAAATAATCTGAAAGTGGGATGAGTCTTTCTGGGCTAGTCTCAGGTGGTAAAGCAGATTTCATAGAGACCTGAAGCAGTTTACTGGCAGGACGTAACTGAATCTTTTTCTTCTCTTTTTCAGCAGACCTCAAGAGGGTCGAATGAGACAGGGTCTTTGATAATGCCGTACATTCGTTAGAAATGGGTGTAACCAGAGTCTGGTTACATCGATTTCCTGAGGGCTCCGTGGAGCGAAGTTTTAAAAATGTCACACGGAGGGGGACACCCTCTGAGGCCTGCGGATCCCGTCATGGCCTCTTGGCCGAAGCCTTCCTGCCCTGAATGACGGTCCTCAGATCCGCCTTCTGAGCCGGGGCTTTCGACCGAGCGAGTTGCCTCCGGAGCCAGGCCTTTTGCGGGGGTATCCGGGAGGCAACACTCTCTTTTTGCTGTTGTAAATGCGAGGAGCTGGAGGCGGCGCCCTCACGAGACTGCCCCCTGGCGGCAGGCTCGCGAGGTTTGGGATGACGGCGGGGAATTAGCTGTTTAAATGCAGCTGACTGCCTCCTCGTCTCCTGGAACCTCTCTACGACGTTATTAACGCCGTCGCCGAAGAGGCCACGAGGAGAGAGGGGGGCATCGAGCAGACAAGCCCTGTCCTTGTCGCCGATACCCGCCAGCGTCAGCCACAGGTGCCTCTCCGTAGCCACCAGTGCTGCCATAGAGCGGCCGATAGCACGAGCCGTCTCCTTGGTGGCACGGAGAGACACGTCTACCGTACGACGAAGTTCTCGAACATCGTCGTAGGAGACTTCCCCGCTCTCATCCACTTCCTTAAGCAGGTCAGCCTGGTATGCCTGAAGCAGCCCCATAGTGTGCAGGCAGCTACCAGCCTGACCCGCCGCCATATATGCCTTCCCCACCAAAGCTGATGTTGTACAGCAGGGCTTGGTGGGGAGCGCCGGAGCCTGCAGAGATGACGCCGCATCGGGAGAGAGATGAGAGGCGAAAGTCTCCTCCACCCGCGGCATCATCCCATAACCCATCTCCCTCGCTCCCATTACATCGGAATAAATGTGTGTATTGGGACCGGAAACACGGGAGGAGAAGGGTTTATTCCATGTCCTCGACACCTCGGTGTGGAGGTCATGGAAAAATGGCAGACTACGGCGTGGAGGTTGTGACCGGGTTTGCAGGAAACGTTCATCCAGCTTACTCTTAACAGCCGTTTCCTGCACCTGCGGTGGCCACTCAATATTTAATTTTGCCACCGCTCTGGTCACAACATCCAGCAGCTCCTCAAAAGCAGGGGAATGGGATGGCGGTGTCACACATTCCTCTGCCTCGATGCCCACAATATCTAACTCCTCGGAGCTAGATAAGTGAAGCATCGGGCCCGTTTCAGGGACGGGAGAAGCCGCAGCGCGGGCTCCCGAACCCTGAGCGGGACAAACGGATTCAGCATTGGAATGTTGAGAAAGGACCTCGGTCGTCTCAACATCCATTGCTAAATCCTTCTGTGATCCCCATGAATGCAGTCGCCGCGCTGCCTCAACAGACGCGGGTCCTGATCCACGGGGAGCACGTGGTTCGCCTGACTCTTTATCGAATAGAGCCAGGCGGGAACGGAGCTTTCTTAGGGGCAACTTTTCACAATGCTCGCAGGCAGCACCCTCGAGTGCTGCCTGAGCATGCTCCATTCCCAAACAAACCACACAAAGAGCGTGAGTATCTCCTTCACATAAATAACGTGGGCAAGGAGGTACACATTTCTGAAAGCTCTTTTCCGCCATAATAACACTCTTTTTCAAGACAAACAACACCAAATAGAACGAACAGTGACACAGAACGCTGCTGAAGAACAGAAGCTGTCATTTCCTTGTTCCTGTGACCCTTATATAGCGTCCGGGTCCACGTCACATGCAACGTCATGACGCACGATGACGCGCACCAATCCAGATTGGGATAGTTGAATAGTGGCTTCAGATAGCGCATGCCGAAGGCATTCCCCGTAGCGTTGATATGACGCAGCGGGAGTTCCCCGTAACGATGGGGAACTGAGTGCGCTCTTTGGCCACGCTGAGCAGCCGATAGCAGCGTTGCTGATCAATGTTTCTACTATCGATACATATCCCCTTTTCAACCAAGGCATGAACGCGCAATTATCTCAGATAACTCAATCCAGCAATACTAATCATAAACAACAGGTGAGTTCGAAGAACCCAATTAGCCGGATCATGATTAGCACGAAGATACCCTGATTATCTTGGATGTGTCATTTGATCTCGGATGTAATAAGCAACGTACGAAGAACGAGCCCCTGGTGAAGGTTCAACTAGCTCTAATTTTAGTTCTTTTCTATGAACAAACTGACATATTCAGGAAACCCACAGAGAGACACATGAGACTGAACAGAGAGAGACAGAAGATGAACAGAAGACAATAAAGAGCTGACAGTAATTCACGGTCCGTGTACTTTTTGATCATTTCATTTACAGTTTGGAATGGAATAACGAGAAATGAAAACAAGCTCGTTTATTCGTTTTTTAGTTTAGTTTTAAAAACAAAAAAATAGATTTTGGCTCGATTTAAAAATTTTCGTTAGTGGTTTACAAATCGGTTTATGGGTTTGATATTTCATTTGCACAAATGGGCGGCGCTGAAACGCCCCTTTCATCTGATTGGTCAAAACGCTCCGCCTTCAGTATGAGCTTTTCTTTCTGTCAGGCAGAATAAGAGTCAGTACGAGTGCGGCACTGACAAATGCACTTTAATAAAATAATGTCTGAAACCACCTCTCACTGTTAACTACGCACAATAAGTAGAAATATGCTGCTGGTCACGTAATTCATGCTGACGCGACTTGCAAGCGACCCCATTAATGTGAGCCACAGTATATGACAGATTATTTTAGCATGATGTATTTCCCATTGATAAATACAGTGCAAATATTTCCGTCTCTTTGGTTAAAAGGGAAGTGGAAATAAAAATCAATAATAGGCTGAACTGTACCATGATAATATGTCCGTAACATTTTCCACTCTAGTCTTTTATTTACATCAAAAGGCAGGTAGGCGTGTGTGACGTATAAATAATTTTGAAAATTGAATAGAAATAAAGATTATATTTATGAATGTATGCATGTGTTGCCTTCTCAGTTCACATGAAAAGAAATAGACAGAAAAGACAGAAGCTAGAAGTGAACGTACATTAATACTGACAAAATTAGCTGGCTTAAAAATGCGTATTGATCAGTGCAGAGTTATTCCAGATGCCTCCCGGTGCTATTCATATTGGAATAGTTTAATCACAGATTATGAACAGATGTTTTACACAACAAGGATATATTCCCATTGAGTTGTTGGGTTTTCATGTTTTATGGGGGCTTAAGACATAATCTTTATACTGTACAAACTGTGTTATCCCCTTAGCTAACTTTTTTTTAACTTTTCAGCGCCACCCATTTGTGCAAATGAAATATCAAACCCATAAACCGATTTGTAAAACACAAACGAAAAATGAAAAATCGAGCCAAAACCTATATATATATTTTTTTTAAAATAAACAAGCTTGTTTTACATTCCAAACAGGAAATGAAATGATCAAAAAGTACACGGACCATTCACCTTCAACAATTACTGTGTTTAATGAGGAAAAAGCTGAAAAACGTTTATGGTTCACAAATGATCCATGTGTGGTTTAAAAATTGTACTTTTAAAAACCTGATCAAATTAAATAAATACAATGAGCCACAAATCAATGACAGAATATCTGTAAACATCCTATAATTGTTGAAAGAGTGGAAACCACGTTCACGGTGAATCATAATTTTAAATCATAAAAATACTTTATGCATTTATATATTGAGTTCAACACATTACTCTTAAACTTTAAAATGACTATTATCTAATAGATTAAAGTAGATTCTACATGATCTAGAGGGAGTGTGAGTTGGTTTGCTGTGCTGAAATGTGTTTGTAAGGTTTTGCAGGATATATGTGGTCAGTGAGCTGAAGAGAAACGGTTTCTCTTGTGGTTTTCAGCTTGTGGTTTTCTTTGGCTCTTACTCTTTATATTCTTTTACTCGAACCGAGATGCGCTTCAGGCTCTTGTGTATGTCATAAAAACAGGAAATGGTTTCTGTAGAAACGATGGACACACACTTTCCACTCCTTAAAGAGATGCTGTGAATTTGTGTAATATTATCAAAAATATTTTTATTCAGGTTGTTTGAAATATAGATATCACAATTTGACAGTATCAAAGGGAAGCACAAGGGTGGAGAGTGACGTCACACAACCAAAAAAAATGTTCAATATCTCAAACGTTCGTTTTTGCGGCACAAATCAGCACTAACGAATGGCATAGTTTTGGAGATTATTTCGTTTTATGGGGTGCCAACTTCACGGAGGTAATGTAATTGGCTGTTGAATGTCTTGGTTTTATTGAAATGAGTGTTGTGTAGTGTTATGATAGCTGACAGGATGGGTCGGCTCTAATTAATATGATTTTAATTCATTATAAATGACACTGATTTATGTGCCTCCTGTGTGTTTAACACGAAAGAGTGAATCTGGAGGAATGAGGGTTTTCAAATAATGGGCGACTTTATAATTACATGGACTCATCGCTCATGCTGATGTTTTTATGATTAAAATAAGAGATGAAGGAAAGGAAGCAGATAAACTGAAGTCTCAGCATTCCCTCTTTGTCCAGTGTGTGTAGTTAATCTGTCATCAGTGATGCTGAAGTTTGATTGACAGCTGCTGTCCGTGGTGCTGAATCCAGAACTGCCTGTTAAAGTGACAGAAGCATCAATCAGACTCAGACTTCAGCTGATGATCCTCTGATGATCTGAGGAGTCAATTATGTATCTGATGTATCAGTTATGGTGGTTGTATGTATATCTTACATTTTTAACATTTTCACGTGACTTTATGTTCACCTTTTACTTTGAATTGTTTTATTTTAATTGTTTGCATTGAATCTGCTTGTAGGTTGACTGAGAGTCCATGTACAACCCGAATTCCAGAAAAGTTGGGACGTTTTTTTTAAATTTGAAGAAAATGGAAACTAAAAGACTTTGAAATCACATGAGCCAATATTTTATTCACAACAGAACATAGATAACATGACAATGTTTAAATGGAGCAATTTTACACTTTTATCCACTAAATGAGCTCATTTCAAGTTTGATGCCACTTCAGATTCAGTGAAAAGAGTGTCACTCTTTCATGGTTTGTGGTTTCCAGCAGGTTTGATCTGATGTGTTTCATATGTGGAGATCAGATTCACTGAAGGAGACGCTAAAAGAGTCATTCAAACAAAGATACGCTGGAAAACTCAACAGTTTTATGAATGTGAATTCATTTAAATCATATTTGATGATATTATATTTAACTTAAAGACATAAATTATGTGTGTTGAGTCTTACATTTTTGTCCACGTTAATGATGTTTGGATGATTATTAAAAGTCCAATCTTAAAGTGTAATTGTTATTCTCACTGGTAATATACAGTATAATAATTAATCAATTGATCAATCAGAAACATGCATTTATAGGAGACCGTGTGAACCGCTGGTGTTTGTGTGTGTCCATCAGTGTCTTACTTTCACTTCCCGCTTTATTAACTTCTCTCTCCCCTCTCTCTCTCTCTCTCTCTCTCTCTCTCTCTCTCTCTCTGTCGGAGTGCATGCTGGGAGTGAGTGGAAGGAGCGTTTGTGAGCGTGAGTTGTGCCCGCTGTGGCTTGAAAGTGCTTTTTCTATTTTCTAACTTTATTTCTATCTTTCTTGTGTATCAATTAATTGTTGGTAAGAGTAGAGCCTCCTATTTCTTGTGCTTCTGTTTTTCGTGGGTCGCCAGTGACCAGTGTTTTGAACTGGGAGGCATGGCGGCTCCAGGTTTCAAAATGTTTGATACACTCACTCGTCGTCACGCAATTAAAGTGTTATCGTCTTTAAGCGTAGACGAGTGTAGTATTGCGGTAGGCAACATTGTTGGACACGATAATGTGGTTGCAGCTTCAAGAATGAACAATGCCATTGTTTTATTTCTGAGCTCTGTAGCTAAGGCAAATGAGGTAGTAGAGAAGGGTTTGTCTGTAAACGGCTTGTTTACTCCCGTCCTTCCTCTCGCTACACCTGCTAGAAAGGTGACAATATCAAACGTACCACCTTTTATTACTGACGAAATGTTGAAAAGAGAATTGGGTCGATATGGGAAGCTGATATCACCAATTAAAAAAATGCTGATTGGGACCAAATCTGAGCTCGTAAAACATGTTGTGTCATTCAGGCGTTACGTTTACGTGATCTTAAATAATCACAATACGGATTTAAATCTTTCGCTAAATTTTAAAGTTGAGGATTTTGATTATACCGTGTTTGTGTCAACTGACTCAATGCGTTGTTTTGGTTGTGGAAAAACAGGACACACTGTTCGAACTTGTCCCATAAAGGGAACAAGTAAACCTAATGAGAGTAGGCTTACAAATTGCGATAGTCGCGCCGATAAGCCTAATGCGGAAGTGCAAACCACCACCGCTGCGGGAGAAGGTCCGGCTGGACCGACTCCGTCAGCGGAGGTAAGAGCGAAACATGATGGTGCACAGGCCCAGAGCGAAATGCCAACTGTTTCTAGTGATATCTTTACTGAATCTTTTGAAAGTTTAAGCAGTGAAGCTTTTTTTCAAAATCGCACCGAAGACTCTAGAACAGAAACACAAGCCTCCACTGCTGTAGGAGCAGGTTCAGTTGGACCGGCTCCGTCAGCAGTGGAAGGAGAGCAAAATCATGATGAAGCAGAAGGTCAGGGTAACATTGACAAAGAACCCCATGAAAGCAAAATAACAACTTGTTTTGAAAGTGAGGAGGTCAATATGCAAGTAGATCATGGCGCGAGCCTTGTTGAGTTTAAGAAACCCATTAAAAGAAAAATGAGCCTTGAGATAAAGTCTGCAAAAAAATCAGGAAATGTGCCTGTAGCGACTGGTATGGATGAGCCTGCTTATGAGAGTGACTGCTCAGATTCGGGTGCTTCCATTTGCTCACAAGGAAGTGCGCCGCTTCTTGTGCCGATTCAGTGGTCTATAGGTTACGGTGTGAGTGAAATTAAATTATTTCTCAAGATCACCAAAAACATGAAGAATGTTCAAGTTGTCGATTATTTTCCCGATCTTGAGAATTTTACTAAAGTCATGAGGTGCTTTATGAGTGAACGTAAATTTACTCAAAAAGAAGTGTACCGACTTAAAAAGTTCCTGACAAAGGTCAATCCTACACTGACGAATAATGATGATATGGCCTAGACAAATGCGTTTTATTGAGCGCTTTTCCTTTTTTGTAACATGCCTTTTCTTTTCTTTTCTCATGAATACATTTAATATAGCTACTCTTAATTTAAATGGAGCAAGGGGGAGTCAAAAGAGGGCAGGACTTTTTGAATTGGTAAAACAGAGAAAGATAGATGTCTTGCTTGCACAAGAAACACATAGTGACGCAATTAATGCAACTGAGTGGGAGAAAGAGTGGAATGGGCTTGCTATATTAAGTCATAATACCACCCTTAGTGGTGGTGTGGCCATTTTGTTCTCCCATAGTTTTATCCCACATTCCTATACAGTGGAAGAGGTTTTGAAAGGTAGAATTTTAAAAGTGAGAGCACATTTTGAGAATTCTGTTTTTATTTTCATCTGTGTATATGCTCCAACATCAACATTAGATAGAATGTGTTTTTTGGATGCACTTGGTACAATTTTGGAGAAGTGCTGCAGTGAAGAATATTTGTTTTTGGGTGGTGATTTTAATTGTACAGAGAAAGACATAGATCGGAATCATCTTGAACCTCACATGCCTTCACGCAGAAAATTGGTACAACTTATTGAAGCACAGGATTTATGTGATGTGTGGAGAAATTTGCATAGAAATGTGTCACAGTATACATGGACTCACATATATGCTAACTCTGTATCTCTTGCGAGGTTGGATCGACTGTATGCTTTTAAACACCACTTAAGCATTTTTAGAAATTGTTGTATTGTTCCAGTTAGTTTTTCAGACCATAGTTTAGTATCATGTTCCATCTTTATTAATTCTATTAGGTCTAAAAGTGCTTACTGGCACTTTAACACTTCTTTGCTGAGTGATAATCATTTTAAAAATGTGTTCAGGTTTTTTTGGGTTTCTTTCAGAGCTGAGAAGAATACTTTTGAATCATTACAGAGTTGGTGGGAGTATGGCAAGATACAGATAAAACAACTATGTCAGCAATACACTTACAATGTCACTAAAGATACAGTCCAAGATATGAAAATTTTGGAAAATGACATTTTACATTTTCAGAATTTGGCACAGTCTTCTAATAACCAAGACCTATTGGATAAACTTTTTAAACAGAAAACTAAATTGTCTGACCTGCTAGGGTTAAAAACACAAGGGGCTTTGGTCCGATCACGTTACCAAAGTGTGAATGAGATGGATGCGCCCTCTAAGTATTTTTTTAATCTTGAGAAAAAGAATGGACAAAAACGTATGATTCATAATTTAAAATCTGAAACTGGTGTTTTACTGTCAGATCCCATTGACATTCGCAAGAGGGCTTTCAGTTTTTATGCTACACTCTATACTAGTGAGTATAGAGAGGACATGGTTGCTGAACAGAGTTTTTTTGAGGGGCTTCCTCAGGTATCAGATCTTTCTAATGAGATGCTCTGTGGGGTGATAACCCTGGAAGAAGTGCAAGAGGCGCTCCAAAGCATGGAGACTGGGAAAGCGCCTGGATTGGACGGACTCCCAATGGACTTTTATAAGTCATTTTGGACTGATTTGAAGGAGGATTTGCTTGAGGTGCTTAATGACAGTTTAGCCGGAGGGCTGATGCCAGTGAGCTGCCGTAGAGCTGTCCTTACCCTTCTGCCCAAAAAGGGAGATCTAAGTGACATAAGATCATGGCGTCCAGTGTCGTTACTTGCCTCAGAGTACAAGCTGCTCTCTAAAGTACTGGCCACCCGGTTGGGTAAGGTCATGGAAGAAGTTATCCATCCTGACCAGTCCTATTGTGTTCCTGGCAGGTCAATTTTCGATAATATATCGTTGATTAGAGATATTTTAGATGCATCCAAGGTCTTTGGTCTAAATACAGCTTTTATCTCTATTGACCAAGAGAAAGCGTTTGATAGAGTGGAGCATTCCTATCTTTGGAAGACTCTGAATGCATTTGGTTTTAGCTTAAATTTCATAGATAAAATAAAAGTACTGTATAAGGACATTGAAAGTATGCTCAAAATTAACGGTGGCTTATGCTCTCCCTTTAAGGTGCTAAGAGGGGTGAGACAAGGATGTTCTTTGTCAGGTATTCTTTATAGTTTTGCGATTGAGCCTTTATTGCAAAAATTTAGGAGTACTTTAAAAGGGATATCCATTCCAAATTGTTATGATACCTTTTGCCTTTCAGCTTATGCTGATGATGTGATTTTAATGATTAGTGGCCAGTGTGATGTGGATACTTTGGTTGAAGTGTCTAAGAGTTTTGAAACTGTCTCTTCAGCCAGAATTAACTGGTCAAAAAGTGATGCCTTTCATGTTGGGAAATGGAAGGAGGGTTTACCAATTTTGCCAGGTGGTTTAACATGGAAAAAAGATGGTCTTAAATATCTAGGTATTTTTCTTGGAGATGACTGTTATGTGCAAAAGAACTGGGAGGGGATTGTTGATAAAGTAAAAGGGCGTTTGGATAAATGGAGGTGGCTTAAACCCCAAATGTCATACAGAGGGCGCACACTAGTGATCAATAATTTGGTGGCCTCTTTTTTATGCACTGTAAATTGAAAAAAACATTAAGCTGTAAAATAACGGTAATATACTGGCAGCTGTGGTTGCCAGCAATGTACTGTTAATTCACAGCCCTCTACCGTTAATATACAGCTCTCTTTTTTACAGTATATTACCGTAAAAATACCAAAGAAGGTAACTCATTTGGGTAACCAATTGCTTCAAACAGTTCGAGTTTAAAATCTACCATTTATACTGATAGTACTGTGAAGTTACTTCTTTTGAGTCCACTGAAAATTAATATCTCTTAATATTAAACTGTAAACACCTAATGTGTAATAGTGAATTTATAAAAAAAGTGACTAACTAAAATCTTTGCAGTTCGCATTTAGCGAACATTAGCATACATGTATGTGCTAAAGTACTTAGCAAGGAGATTGTCACTGCATCAAGAATACACAGTTACTGCTTTTAAATAAAGCAACCGGCAGCGTAACATCAGTGCTTCTGTGCTCATCTTTGACTGAAGCACAGGCTCTACTCTCCAGCACAATGGTGACACACAAAACTAATTAATTAAACTAACAGATCTCTCCTGTATCATCTTGAGCAAAACACATAAAACACTTAAATTTAATATTTACTCTCCTTATCAGTTATTGATTTTGCATACATTTTTTCTATAAACATTTACTAATATTTCAGTGAAATTAACCTCGTTTGTTTAGTAAATCTGACTGTTGCATTTTACAGTATATTACTGTTTTTACTTGATTTTACGGTAATCTACTGGCAGCTGTGTTGCCAGAAAATTGCTGTTTTTCTACAGTTTTATGCCGTAAATTAATTTACAGTTGATTACTGTTAAATTACGCTTCACTCTGTGTTCTTTTTATTTGACACATTTAACCCTTTCAACCCCACTTCAGTTTTAAATGAACACTTGTGTGTCCACACTACAGAGTGTTGGAGTAACACTGAAGCAGTGTTGAAGTTAATGATATAATTCAGTGATTAATTAACTGATGATTGAGCATTAGTGATGAACACCTGATGTTAACAAGCAGAATCACCGAAGGACAGAGAAACAACAAGAAGATAAAAAAGCGAAACACAAGAACTAAAACTGACTTCAGCCACAGAAGACATTAAATCTCTGAAGATCTCAGCAGAGGAGGATTAAACAACTCTAAAACAATAACATTACTATCTTAATTTATTACTAACCGGATTGACTTTATTTCTTTTTTCATATACGTCTACAGAAATTCCTATTGAGAATTAACAGAGGTTTATATGTTGTTTTGTTTCATTTGATGTTACCATTAAGGAGATCAGTGTTTGCTTTAGTTGGGCTCTTGACCCTTGACTTTAACATTAGTTTCGCTTTGGCTGTAACTGTGTTATTAAGACACATTTGTTACAAAACCAACAAAAAATAGATCAGGTGTTGCTGGTTATGTTTTGAATGTTTCATCACATAATGTTTGGATCACCAATCTCATCCAGAGTCAAATCATTTATCTAAAATGTGTTTTTTATTACAGATTAATTTTATATTTCTGCACTGTGAAGTTACAGCAAAAGATCAAGCATCCTGCACAATCAGTTATGAAGTATTTTTAAACTCATCATTCACTAAAATTTGAATTTTGAACTGCGGTTTCAGTTAGACACACACAGATATCAAGAATAAGCCAATGAATCTCAACAATGGTGACAATCAACAAAAAAGATATCAAATCTGAACATTACAAAACACACTATTTAAAGTCAACACAAAACAAACATCAAAAATAAAAGTAAACATTAAAGAAAATAACCAGAAAATTCAGCTGCATAATTTTTTCATGCCGCAATGCATGCTGGGAGTCATCCACAATTTTTTTGTACTATGCTGGTACCCAGCATGCATTACAGCATGACACTTTTTTTGATTGTCACCATTGTTGAGATTCATGTGCCGATTCTTGTTGTCTGTGTGTGTCTGTCTGATATCGAAGTTCAAAAAATTCTAAAAAAAATAACTTTTTAAAATCCTAAATATTTTCTGGTTGTCAAAATTCCGACAGATCTCGATATGTAAAATCACAGTGATACGATAATTATTAGGGCTGGGCGATTTAAATCGCAATATTGTTATGCGCATCTCGTCAGTAAAGCCGGTTCCTTGATTAGTAGTAAATCACCATCACCTGCTTGTGATTGGTGGCAGCCACTGCAACATGCTTTATTATTGTCACCATTGTTGAGATTCACAGGCTGATTATTGATGTCTGTGTTTTAAATGAATTTATCTGAATGTCTTTTGATCAGAACAATGTTTATTAGATATTTTGAATTATAAGTAAAGTACTGGTAATCATAGGCTGAAGAATCACAAAGCTGCTGCTAAAAAGTTAAACCAAACTATCTCAATAAGTTTCCTTTTTAAGATCACAGCATGATTATGTCAAAACATAATCAACACTATCAGATCACATTTTACTTTGTTCATTTAACTGTTACAAATCAATAACAGCAGACAAACAACAGTAAATATTAAAGAAAACATATAATGGTCTAGAGCCCAACTAAAGCAAACACCCATCACCTTAATGGTAACTTACAATTTGTGATTTTCTCCTTCAGTGATTCTGCTTGTTAACATCAGGTGTCTTCAATAATGCTCAAGCGTCACTAAATTAATCACTTAATTATCTCCTCAGCCCTAAATATTCACTCAGTCAAGCGGACTATATTAGTGATCTAATGTAGGGAATAGTGAATGAGGGTATAGGGTGTGATTTGGAACACAGCCTCTGAGTGTCGACTTTGAGCGCGGTTAATTCACAGTAAATTCCTGTAGGCTAGTTTCTCGAAAACGACATATATCACCCAGAATGCATTTTTTCAACGGAATATTGCTGTTTTATTGGAAAACAGCATTTTACTGTCAAAATGTGGCCGTTTTTTTACAGCAATTTTTTACAGTGTGGCATAGATTAGCATGTGTTGACCCTCCTTTACATTTGCTTGCAAAAGTTCAATCTTTGTTATTGGATTTTTTTTGGGATAAAATGCATTGGGTTCCACAAGGTGTTCTTTATCTGCCAAGAGAAGAAGGAGGACAAGGCCTGGTTCATGTACAAAGTAGAACGGCAGCTTTTCGCATGCAATTTCTTCAAAAATTACTGACTGACCAAAAAGACTTGAGATGGAAACCTGTGGCTATTGCGATTTTAAGAACTGTTGGAGAATTGGATATGGACAAAACTCTGTTTCTCATGGATCCCAAGAGATTGAATACCTCACAGCTGCCAATTTTCTATACAAATCTGTTCAAAGTGTGGGGTTTATTTAAGGTGCAGAAAGTTGTGAGAACAACTTCTGTGTTTTGGCTTTTAAAAGAGCCTCTGGTTTATGGGACACGGGTAGACCTAACATGTAACAGTAATGCAATGTCTGAAGTTTTTTTTAAGTCACGCCTGTTCACTTTTGGGCAATTACTAGATGTAGCTGGCGTTGATTTTCAAAACTGTGAAAATGTAGCAAGTGTTTTAAATATTAGGTCAAAACGTGTTGTCTCTCAGTTGTTGCAGAGATGTTGTAATTCACTTACAGTAGAGGAGAAGATGTTGTTAAAGGGATACTTTGAGAGGAGAATTAGGGCAAATGAAAGTGACCCTTTTCCTAATCTTATGTTAACTCCAGAGTTTGGTGATAATACTGGTCATTTCTTAGATGGCATTGAACCTCTGGTTTTGTATGGGAATTGTGGTAGAGTGTTTTACAATGTTTGTGTTAAAATTTTTCATCAGAGAGGTTTAAAACAGAAGGTTGACACTCCTTGGCGCACTGTACTTGGGTTGGGTAATGAGGTAAAACCAGAGTGGAGAGCACTGTATAAGCCACCGTTAGCCAAAAGAATTGGGGACCTGCAATGGCGAATTATACATGGAATTATAGCTGTGAATGCGTTTATTTTTGTTTTAAATCGAGAAACGAGTCAAAATTGTCCATTTTGTTTTGAAAGAGAAACTGTGTTTCATGCTTTTATGTATTGTCCAAGACTGGTGGAATTATTTAATGCATTGGAGAGACTGTTTCTTTGTTTCAATGAGACATTTTCAGATAAGATTTTTATTTTTGGCTTTCGTTATGTCAAAAAACGCAGAACTGTTTGCCATTTGCTGAACTTCATTCTAGGTCAAGCTAAAATGGCCATTTATTTGAGCAGAAAGAACAAAGTTGAAAATGGGCAAAACCAGGATGTTGTAATGGTTTTTGCAGCTCTGATTAAATCTAGACTGCAAATAGACTTTCACTTTTACAAAGCAACTGAAAATGTAATAATGTTTGAAAGTATTTGGTGTGTAAACGGAGTCTTATGCTCAGTTGTAAATGATGAACTTAATTTTTCACACTTGTAGTGTGTTTTTTTTTAATCTAGTGTGATTTATTCACACTCATGACACAATGTTTTTTTATCTTTGAACTTTTGTAATAAATAGTTTTTGAAAATTCAAAAAAAAAAAAAATTCTCTCTCTCTCTCTCTCTCTCTCTCTCTCTCTCTCTCTCTCTCTCTCTCTCTCTCTCTCTCTCTCTCTCTCTCTCTCTCTCTCTCTCTCTCTCTCTCTCTCTTCTCTCTCTCTCTCTCTTCTCTCTCTTCTCTCTCTCTCTCTCTCAGGGGAAGTGGGCGTCTCTGTCACATTCAGCTCTTCATGTTAAACATGTAACCAGGAAAGAAACACTCAAAACTCTTCTGAACACACATCGAGAGCTTCAGAAGAACTGAATCTACTAACAACAGAGAAGATCATTTAATAAGAGAGAAGAATGAAGATCATCTGGACTTTCATTCTGCTGATGATTCCTGGTAAGAATCTGAACTAATAATCACATCACAGAAGAACACAGATTAATTAATGAATAAAAGTCTTAATCTTCAACTAATAAGGTGACATTTCCTTTAAAACACTTTAAAATGAATCTTACTTCAGTGTGTATTTAATGCTGGTTTGTTGTAGGTGTCGTGAGGTGTCAATCTCCATGAGTGAGACACTCACTAAATCACTAAAGATAGCACAGATTTGGTCTTTTCAGTCTTTTAAATCAGTTCATGCTGTTTTATTGACTGTTGAAGACATTTCATTTCTGTGTATATTAAAGGGGTGGTATAATGCGCTTTTCGAAAGATGTAAAATAAATCTCTGATCTCCCCAGAGTGTGTATGTGAAGTTTTAGCTCAAAATATCCCACAGATATTTTTATATAGCATGTTAAAATTGTCACTTTTTAGGGTGAGCAAAAACGCACCGTTTTGTGTCTGTTCCTTTAAATGCAAATGAGCTGCTGCTCCCGGCACAGGGGGCGGAGCTACAAAAGCTCGTGTCCTTTTACTTCACACTCACATGCACTGGAAATTTCAAAAACTTTTAGCCTTTTATGTTCAAACCGGAGTCAGACAATGATGGAGAGACTCAAGAAGAAGTGACAACATGTAGAAGCAACAGGACATTTCTGAATGGTTAGTTGATGAATTTATGCAGCTGATGTGTAGTTATCTTCTAGTCATTGATTAGCATATTCTGTCCTGATAATCTTTTAATCATTTTCCAGGGCGGGGTTTATGTAAATGTTGTGTTGTGTTGTGTAGTTCCTACCAGCCGTTTGTTGTAGTCCTTAAAAAGTGATTTCTTTAAAATAAAATATCTCCCTTTGCTTTGAACTTTGAGCATCGTAATTTTGCAGTTGTTGTTTATCATTATACACTAACTAAAGTTAGAAAAGTGAAATCATATTCAATCACCCCTTTAAAGTGTTTTAATGCTGGTTTGTTGTAGGTGTCGTGAGCTCCATGAGTGTGACAGGATATTCAGGAGGAGGAGTCACGATCAAATGCAGATATGATGAAATGATATGATGAGAGAATGCAAAGTATTTTTGTAAAGGACAGTGGTCAGAGTGCACAGACCAAATCAAGACTGATATTAAAGATAAATGGGTTCAGTCTGGAAGATTCTCTCTGTATGACGACACAAGATCATCAGTCTTCACTGTGACCATCAGAGATCTGAGAGAAGGGGATTCTGGGACGTACCAGTGTGGAGTTGATAAATATGGAAAAGATTCCTCCACTGAAGTGAATCTGGAGGTTTTAACAGGTGAGTAACTGAGACCCTCAAACTCATGATGATCTCCACAACATCACGATACTCAACACTGACTAATTACTGCCGTAATAAAACATGTGAAACTCATCAACAACCTTGTTGTCTCCCGATGTAAGATTTAATTTAATTGCATTGATAAATGTTGCAGCAAAGTGAGCAACAATGTGTTAATATTGAGAACAAAATGATAAATTATCTGGGTTTGTGTTCAACAGATCAACAAATCAGGACAGTGAGAGGATATTCAGGAGGAAACGTCATTATAAACTACAAATATGAGATTCAAGAAGAGAATCCTGTGATAGACGTCTGTAAAACTGCAGATCAGTGTTTTACTGTAATAAACACTAACAGAAGAGCAGAATGGAAACATGACAGACGATTCTCCGTTTATAATGACAGATCTGCAGGACTCTTACTTCTGTTTATCAGAGATCTGAATGAGAACGACTCTGGAGAATATAAGATTATAGTCAAAGTTTCTGAAGATTACAGTTTCTTCTCTGAGTTTAATCTGGACATTAAGAAGGGTGAGCTGCTTTCAGTCATTTATGCATTATTTGACAGAATCCATGAATATATCTGGTGATTGTAACATTGCTGCACTTTATCTGGATCTTAAACAGAGGATTGTTGTGTGAAGAGCATCAGTCTATCAGCTTCTGCAGGAGGATCTGTGAACATCAACTGCAAATACCCACAATCCCACATTCGTGATGTGAAGTTTCTGTGCTGGAGATCTGGAGCTGATCTCTGTGCTAAAGAGACGTCTGTGAAGGAGAGCAGAAGATGGAGGGATGAGGGAAAGATCCGGCTGTATGATGACAGAGGACAGCAGCTCCTGACGGGAAGCATCAGTCATGTGACTGAAGAAGATTCAGAATACTGGTGTGGAGTTCAGTCTGATCAAGGACACAAGATCTTCATCACACGAGTCCTGATCAATGTTACAGGTACAGATGATTTTCTCAGTGATGTGTGTCTTGCATCATGTTGCTTGAATGTGGAAATAGAATGAAGAACCAGGTTTATTCTGTTCTTGTAGAGTTAATGTAGAAGTAACATGATGTCTGATAAAACAAAGTCACAAACCACAGTTACAAAAGATATTATACTGTGCTGCAGTCAGTATTACTTCAGTAATATAAATTACAATCCAGCTATTTATATATTATTATATTATTACTTCAGTCTCTGCAGTTAAAAGTGTTTAGATCTACACTGTTAACCCTTGCTGTAAAATTCTGACAATATCATACCATTTTCCATTAAAACAGTAATATACCGTAGAAAACAAAACTAGCCTACAGGAATATACTGTGAATTAACAGTGCTCAAAATCGACACTCAGAGGCTGTTTTCCAAATCACACCCTATACCCTCATTCACTATTCCCTACATTAGTTCACTAATATAGTCCACTTGAATGAAAAGAAGTGAGTGAATTGAGACACTGATGAACACCTGATAAGCAGAATCACTGAAGGACAGAGAAACAAGAACAGAAAAAAGAGAAACACACAAGAACTACAACTGACTTCCAGCAACACTGAGTGTGAAACCAGTTTACAAACCAGTTTACGATTATTTCTTTCATACATGTACAAAAGTTCTTGTTGAGAATTAACAGAGATTTAGTTATTAATAAAATTTGTTGTCACCATGATGGAGATCAGTATTTGCTTTAGTTGGTCTCTTGTCCCTGGACTTCTTACCTTTCATCTCTCTCTGACTGCTGTAACAGTGAGTTTATAAAACACATTTGTTATGGCAAGAAAAAGTCAAGAGGAAGATGATCAGGTGTTTTTATTTTTTTGTGATGATGTCACAATCATCCTGGACATGTCTGATTTTCAGATTTTTCCTGTATATAGTCATTGAAATTATAGTTATCTCATATTTAGCATATATCTGTGAATCTACTAAATGAAATCAATATTTCTGTAATCAGGTCTTCTGAAGAATATTGTAATCATATAGTGCATTCAATTTTATTTTACTCCTGCTTGACTCAGACACACACAGATATCAACAATCAGCACATGAATCTCAACAATGGTGAAAAGTTTCATGCCGCAATGCATGCTGGGTTCCAGGATAATATAAAACTCCCAGCATGCACTGCTGCATGAATAATAATAATAATAAAAAAGAAATATTGCCACCATTGTTGAGATTAATGTGCTAAATTGTGATATCTCTGTGTTTCTAAAACACAGTGTAGCTCTGTTTCTCTGGTTATGCAGCATGTGTTAAAAAAAAAAGAGTCATTGTATCTTACTGCTGCGTTTTCACAGTGGTGGTAATGTAACACTTTTGATTGAGGATTAAACTCTGAATAAGTAAGAATGAATTCCTTAGTGAATGAACAGGCAATATGATGATTTTGTCATCATAATCATTATAACTGCAGTCATTCATAAACTGTGTGCGCACAAGTGTGACTTGCAAAAACACAGCTCAAGCAGCAAAAGAAAAACTAATGTTTTAGCATCAGCATCCCAACTAAAGCAAGCACTGATCTCTATAACGGTAACTTCAAACCAAACATTTTCAATTAAACATCTCAATAACAACTTCTGTATGACAGAATAAAGTCATACTGGTTAATAATAAGTGTAATAATGTGTAATGGCTGGAAGTCAGTCGTAGTTATTGTGTTTCTCTATTTTCTGTTCTTGTGTTTCTCTTTTCTTCAGTGATTCTGCTTACAATCACTTACATATTCCCTTAATTATCTCACTGCATCGTTACTTTTTACTCGTAGTGTGGATTTCCCTGAGGGGTTGAAAGGGTTAACTGTGTAAGATAAAAAAGACACACCCACAAAATGTTTTTTAACAGTAATAAACTGTAAGTTATAAAACAGGTTTATACTGGCAACACTGTTGCCAGTAGTTTACTGTAAAATTAATTTTTTGGGTCACCATTGTGCAGAAGAGTAGAGCCTGTGCTTCAGTCCAGCAGAAGATCTACAAACATTGATGATTTGCTGCATGTTGCTTTATTTAACAGACAATGACTGTGTAGTTGCTGATCCAGTGGAGATCTTTTTATGTACAATAGTTTTTTTAGTGGTCTCAAATAAAAGAAGTTCACAGTAATACTTTACTCACATTATTAATGCATTATACATTTTAGTTAATACATTTAAATGACAGTTGGTTAATTTAAGGCAGTCGGTTTCTGCAAGTGTAATTAGTTAACTATAATTTAGTGCATTTTTACAGAAACAAACTAGATTACAGTAAAGAACTGTACAATTAACAGTATTTTACTGGCAACAGTGTTGCCAGTATTTTACTGTAAAAAAACCCGGTAAGGTCTAACAGTGTATGGTGCTGTTCTGCAAATGCACTGGTCACGTTTTTGTGATAGTTTTATTCGTCATGTCACTCTTTATATGTATAATGTAATTGGTTCATTTGAAACATCAGTTGATGTTCAGATGTTTTTGTCCTGTTCTGGTACATTCATATTCTTATTTCCTACCGTTTGGGGAAACCCTGTTATAGATTGTGTTGTAGATATAGATCAGGGGTGCTCAATCCCGTTCCTGGAGATCTGCAGAGTTCAGATCCAACCCTGATCAAACACACGTGTCTGCAATGATTGTGCTTCAGCCCAGTTACTATTGGGATTCTTAATATTCCAGATTAATAATATTATATCAAATAAAAAAAAGGCAGTTGACTAAAATCTTTCATATCACAAATATGAAAGCAAAATGGCCAGGATCTGTGCATGACTTAAGAATTTTCAAAGATTCACATTTATGCACATTATTTGAAAGTGGTAAGAAAAGTTCCACAATTAAATATCAAGCTCACTGTATTACATACACTTATGCTGATCCTAACAGAACTGCATTTTTTCATAGGTGATTATGACATGTTCCTGCCTGCAGACAGGTGTTTTATGACCCCATTCCCTGACCCAAACCAGTTACAATGCAGCTCTAGCCAGGACAAGGGCACACAATGAAATGAACTTTGGCTAACTAAAGAGAAGATTTCAGTGTCTGAAAAGTCTGAGGAGTTGCACACCTGACAGGGCCTGTGACATTGTTGCATGTGCCATATTACACAACATTGCCAAAAAAAAAAAAAAAAAAAAAACACTTTTCATTAAATGTTTAATAAAAGACAAATATGCTTAGTTCCTTGAGTTTTATTTCAATTGTTCTTTGTAAAGAAAAGCCAGTGGTCAAGTGCCTGCAACAAGAGATATTAGACACATGCCTCATGCAACAAATAAAAAGGAAAAGTTGTCTATACACTGCCCACCTGTAGGCCTATGTCTCTCTGTCTGTGCAGACTCTTCTGTAGGCCTTTCTGTAGATGTGGAATCCTGCAACTTATATTGCAGCCATAAAGCATACAAGTATAAATTAAGTAAAGTTATTTATGCACTTGCAGGTAGGCTAGTTCCTCCATATGACAGTTATCTGAGAGGGTTTATTCACTGTCCAGTGCAATGGAAACAAATGGACATTACAAAGTCTTATACTTTCTTTCCTTTGGAAAGTTAGAAAATGTCCACTTACTGCACATATTTCAGCCACCACTTTCTTGGGAACAGATACAAGTGTTGGTGTATTATGTAAAGGTGCACAAAAGAGGAAAACACAATGTCATTACAATGAACTACACTCAGGGAAACATGTGATCAATAACTCATGGCAAAATATTTTTACATTAACATAAGTTCATCAGTTTTCACTTTCACAAGTCAAAGCAATTCATCATTACTCAAGATTTAACAGTTGAAATGACTATACAGCCTTAATTTAATGCAGCAAAAATGATTTTACAGTGTAGGCTACTAAGATCTTTTCTTTTTTTTCTCAGCCTTTTTCTTGGTTGCTTTTATAAACAGACAACCATTTATTTAACAGTGTCTTTAATAGAAGAGACTATAATATAACTAAAAATTACCATTATATAGAATATTTTTGTACTTCACTTTTATTTGTTCCCATGTTCTAGTGTGGTGACTCTGACATTACAATGAACAAAGTAATTATGCAATTATTAAAATACAAAAATAAAGGCTAATAAGTGATAAAAACATCTAACATGGCCACTTCTAACGGATTTAAATTGTCTGCTACTTTTTGCCAGCCCTCTCTCCTGGCTTTTGCAGACTTTGAGGTGTTCCCTGGCGTTTTGATTAAACATTAAAATTCCGAATAAACTTCGACTATTAGTTCTTGCTCTGCTGAGGAGAAAAACTGAGCGCGCTCTTTGGCCACGCTGAGCAGCCAATAGCAGCGTTGCTGATCAATGTTTCTACTATCGATACATATCCCCTTTTAACCAGCGCATGAACGCGCAATTATCTCAGATAACTCAATCCAGCGATACTAATCATAAACAACAGGTGAGTTCGAAGAACCCAATTAGCCGGATCATGATTAGCACGAAGATACCCTGATTATCTTGGATGTGTCATTTGATCTCGGATGTAATAAGCAACGGACGAAGAACGAATAAGTACTAGTATCTAAAGAATAAGTGCTAGTATCTAAAAAATAAGCACTAGTAGCTAATGAATAAGTACTAGTACTTAATGGAATAGATACTAGTATCTAAAAAATAAGTAGGCTACTAGTAGCATGAAAATAGAGACTAGTCGGTTTAAATGATTAAATGTTAAAATGGCTTGCCATACAACGTACGAAGAACGAGCCCCTGGTCTGCAGATTAATTTCGCCGTTGATAGTGTTGCCACATGAATTTTAGATAAGCTGGTTGTTTCGGTTTTTCACCCACCAAAATAGCAGGCATAATATCCAAAATCAGTTAACTAAATTTGTTTTGCTGACACTCACAATAAAAACACAAATTAAGACAAATTTTCTTACATTCACTATGATATTCATTAGAATCTGCATGAAAACAAGACATGAAAACTTCAGCCAGATGGCGCTCTTTCTCAGTGTTTAATTTAGTACTGAGTCAAAGGAGGTCAATATGATGTCATACTTTAAAAACCCTTACTAACAGCCCTCTTGCACACAGAGAACATTCAGCATAAAAAAGACAAACATCCTGTGACTGAACAGAAAATTACAGTTACTTGTACAGTTACTCCATTATTAATACCGTTTATAATGCACATAATGGACAGCTAAAGTGGGCGTGTCTAGAGCGACTGGCCACTCAAGAAGTCATATGATGATCAAGTGTGAACATCCTCAGCACAAAACCAAGCCAAAATACATCTGTAATTCAGTTTCATGGAACTTATTGCTTTTATAAATATCTGCTCACTACAGAAGTCTCATCTGTTCAAATAAACTGATTTATGATTTGTTGATGTATGTAATGTTTCATTGAAGGTCACTTATCCACCATCATAAGACATTTGTGAAGTGTAATTTGATGTTGATGATGACAGAAGATCATCAGGACAGACTGTGAATGTGTTTGTGTATCGTGATGAATCTCTGAAGAGTCTCTGTCCGTGGTGCTGAACACCTGAACGACTCTCTTCCACCAGCAGGAGATCAGACTCACATTTTATTCTTGAAAATATGATCAGCTGTTTCTCTCTGGCTGTTGACAGTGTTTTATGATTTATGGAGTGATACAAAAGAGAAATCCAAAAAAACTTTAATATGTCAACAAAATTAAACAAGAGTTCTAATGTTCAGATTTCTGTTTTAGAAATGGTCCTATAAAATACTACATTTGCATATTTAAACATACCATTTCAGAAAACTTGTAATACAAAATAATCATATTGTACTGTTATTAATCATGTCCTTTGTTCTCTGTTTGTCCTTGGACTTTGATATACTTCCTGTTTCCTGTTCTATCTGCCATCTTTGTAGTCCTCTTGTAGTTTCTCATGTTGGTTTCAGGTGTGTCGTCAGCTTGATTTCTTGTTAAGCTTGTTAGTCCCTGTGTATATAAATGTTTGGAGTTGGAGGGCTATAGAAGTCTTCCCACTGTCTACCTCTCAGTCTCCAGGCTCTCTTCTTTTTGTGGAGCGTCTAGAATCCTGTCCTTAAGAGGGGCCCTTTCATGTGTTCTCTGCACTTTATTAATCTCTCTCTCTCTCTCTCTCTCTCTCTCTCTCTCTCTCTCTCTCTCTCTCTCTCTCTCTCTCTCTCTCTCTCTCTCAGAGGAAGTGGGCGTCTCTGTCACATTCAGCTCTTCATGTTAAACATGTAACCAGGAAAGAAACACTCAAAACTCTTCTGAACACACATCGAGAGCTTCAGAAGAACTGAATCTACTAACAACAGAGAAGATCATTTAATAAGAGAGAAGAATGAAGATCATCTGGACTTTCACTCTGCTGATGATTCCTGGTAAGAATCTGAACTCAGAGTAAATCATGAAAAACAGCACAGAATTGATGAGGACAGTCTTTAAGTTCAGTTCATGTTGTTTTATTGACTGTTGAGGAAAGTTAATTTCTGTGTAAATTAAAGTGTTTTAATGCTGGTTTGTTGTAGGTGTCGTGAGCTCCATGAGTGTGACAGGATATTCAGGAGGAGTCGTCAACATCACATGCAGATATAATAAAGGATCTACAGCAAATGCAAAGTATTTTTGTAAAGGAAAGAAGCCAGATAACCCAAAGTCTAAGTGGTGCTCTGATCTCATCAGGACTAATGAAACAGATAAATGGGTTAAATCTGAAAGATTCTCTCTGTATGACGACACAAGTGCATCAGTCTTCACTGTGACCATCAGAGATCTGAGAGAAGAGGATTCTGGGACGTACCAGTGTGCAGTTGATAAAACTACAAAAAAAGATTCCTACACTGAAGTGAAGCTGGAGATTTTAACAGGTGAGTAACTGAGACCCTCAAACCCATGATGATCTCCACAACATCACACACAGTGACAGTAATAATAATGAACACCTCTAGATGCTAATAGACCAGATGAAATTAAAAAAACAAACTCTTCAAAATAAAGGTTCTGCAAGTTTTTTCCCCAGGATTCCATGGATGTTGAAGGTTCTTCATGAAACCATAAATTACAATTAAGAACCTTTATTTTTGAGAGTGCAGAGCAAACATGAGATCTTTAACATTATAAAGTCAATTGAATGTCAATTAAAATTTTCCATGGACTCTTAGTTTGTATTATATTCAATTTGTTCCTTATTTCATTCCCTGTGCTTATGTTCTGTTTCGCTTGGTTTAACAATGTCAGCACAACAGTTTATTCTGACTGTACTGCAAATCTGTAAATCAAAAGCTTATTATAATATTTAAATGAACACAATCACAATTTATTATATTCATAATGTCATTTATTGCCAGCAGTTTATACACCCACTGTAAAAAAAAATAATGCTGTTACAAAATTTACAATTGACAATTGACAGTAATAATAATGAACACCTCTAGATGCTAATAGACCAGATAAAATGAAAAAACAAACTCTTCAAAATAAAGGTTCCGCAAGTTTTTCCCCCCAGGATTCCATGGATGTTGAAGGTTCTTCATGAAACCATAAATTACAATTAAGAACCTTTATTTTTTAAAATCTTAGTTTGTATTATATTCAATTTGTTCCTTATTTCATTTCCTGTGCTTATGTTCTGTTTCCCTTGGTTTCCATGGTTTTTGATTAGTTTCAGTTTTAGGTCATTATGTGTGTGTGATATATAGTTTGTTGTTTGTTCCTTATAGCTTGTTTGATGAATCATTGTGTTAATAAAAACCTCAACTTCATTCTCTACTGGACCGAACTGTGAGATTTATTAATCATTGTTTTGCTGATAACAGAAATCATGTTTTCATAGTTTTTTCAGTAGTAAATAATGTCAGCGTAACAGTTTATTCTGACTGTACTGCAAATCTGTAAATCAAATGCTTATTATAATATTTAAATGAACACAATCACAATTTATTATATTCATAATGTAATTTATTGCCAGCAGTTTATTCACCCACTGTAAAAAAAAATGCTGTTACAAAATTTACAATTGACAATTGGCAATGTTGGTTGTCAGCAAGCCTGTAAATCATCAACTACAATAATACTGTAAAAACAGCAAATCAAGAGCAGCTGTGAAACAGTTCTTTACTGTAATCTACTTTACAGTGTTACTGTAATAATATCATGCACTGAATTAAAAACTGTTGTGTGTGAAACATATCTGATGGTTGAATAATGTGTGAAAGACATCAGCGTCTGTGAGAAAGGGGAAGTGAAGGATCTGTGAGTGAAGAAAGAAAGAAAACACTGTTTGTGACACTGAGTTTTCTGTGTTTTAGAGACAAACCGTCACAGAACAACATCATCATCATCATCATCATCGTTTAATTCTCCAGCGATCACATCCACGTCTCCTGTAACAGGTACAAACACACTCTGAAACACACTCATCTGTGTCTGTGGTTGAGATGGTGACTCTCTGGTGTTTTCAGGCTCTCCTCTGATGGTCAGTGTGTGTGTGTGTGTGGTTCTGATCATCACTGGACTCGTGTTAGTGACCGTGACTCTCTTCAGGAGGCGTCGCTCTCACAGTAAAACTCATTCTTCTATCTTTACTCTCTTTAAAATGACTTTTTGATCAAAGTGATACATTTACATTTGTATAGACCTTTTTATTTCCGCTTTTGTTCATACAATAACTCCAGCTTGTTTGTTCATTTGTCTTGTCTTTGACAGATCCGTCATCCAAAAGATCTCAAGTCACACCAGGAAACAATGAAGAGGTTTGTAGAATTACTGTGATTGGAAAAAAAGGTTTGTTTTAATCAATAATGATAATGAATTACATTAACTGAGGATCTCCAGAGCTGTATTACATACAGTATTCTAATTATTATTAAATACATAAATGATTTGTCTCCCTTCAGGTTTCTCATGCTGGTTGTGATCACAAAGAGATTAAAGACGCCCAGAGAGAATTACCCACAAGCCCCTCTGATTCCTCTGCTACAGCTGAGAAAGGCACTGGTGACTCTCAGCGCTGCATCACATCTGCTGAGGATCTGAATTACGCAGTGGTGAATTTCCACAAGGAATCTGACTGTCCTGATAGTGTCAGTTTCAGGAATAATCAGGATTACAGTGAATACGCTGCTGTCAATCATCTCACGACAGCAGATAAACTGATGCATTTACAGTAAATATACAGACTGATTCGAAAGGGTCTAATCCCTTATCTTATTTTCAATAAGACATCAACATCTAAACCTCTGTTAATTCTCAATAACAACTTCTGTAGATGTCTGACAGAAATAAAGTCAGTCTGGATAGTTATAAGTGAAGCTAACATTGCTGAATGTAATCTATAAATGACAGATATCCCCTTTTGGTCAGGAATAAGATTAGTGAATTATTCTACTTTATGATGCTGGAAAATATATCACCTGATCATCTTTGTTTTTTGGCTTCCTTTGCAACAAATTATGTGTTTTGGTAAACTCTGTTACAGAAACCACTAACTCACATAAAAAGCCAAGAGTGAAACTGCCCAACTAAAGCAAACACAGATCACCATAATGGTGACCACATATTTTTGTATAAATATAAAACATCATCATCTAAACCTCTGTTAATTCTCAAAAATAACTTTTGTAGACGTCTGACAGAAATAAACTCAATCTGGTTAGTAATAAGTGAAGCTGGTAATGCTGTTTGTGGAGTTGTTTAATCCTCCTCTGCTGAGATCTTCACAGATTTAATGTCTTCTTTTCTCTTCAGTTGATTTCATCTAAGACTGTGTCTGAAGTCAGTTGTAGTTCTTGTGTTTCTCTTTCCTTCAGTGATTCTGCTTGTTAACAGCAGGTGTTCATCACTAATGCTCAATCATCACTTAATTAATCACGTAATTATCTCATTAACTTTAACACTGATTCAGAGTTACTTTAACACTCTTTAGAGTGGGACATTATGTGCTCTGAGCAGTGTTGATTTTTCTGTGTAGCCAAGTCAGAAGTGTGACAAATTAAAACTTTAAACTATGATAAGCTAGAAAATGAAATAATATAATTGGCTGATTTTAAGTTTGCCAAACTATTCTTAGCATTAATATGAAGATTTTATTTTAGCATTAAGCATGAAAATTAACAAAAAATTTCAAATTCATTTTGTGTATTAAAGATGTGACATCATCTTGACTTGCAACAGTGGATTTTATTTTCTTATAAGCATCATCTAATGATGCACTGACATTAATATTTGACATTAACAGTGACACTCAACAAATAAAAACATAAAGCAACATTACAATGCAGGAAGTGTTTAGTGTTTGTGATGAACAGGCTGTTCTCACACCAGCTCAAAACCACAAACAAATGAGCTGAAGGTTCAGAGTCTCAGTAAGAAACACAAAACTCAACAGAGACAAATGAAGAAGAACATGTTTTATGTGTAAGTCTGCAGAAGAGACTAAAATACACTCTTGTTACTGCAGAATAATCCAGGTTCATAAAACATAATAATAAATGAAATGTGAAGCATGAACAATTACAATACTAAACTAGTTCCTTTATGACAAACATTGCAAACAGAGTTCTATAAATATTTAATTAATATAAAATGTTTTTACTCACACTTTAAAACAATGTTTAATAACCCATAAGTGTGAAAACATACATTTATGCCGGATAGAAAAGGGCTGAAAATGAACATTATAAATTTTAATATTTCATTCATGTGTATCTCTTAATTTTTTTCTCTAATAAGCACTGTGTGTGTGTGTTTTATTTTCAGGTTTCTCCATGATCATCATTATTTGTGTGTGTGTGATTCTGCTGCTGATTGGTGGATTCACTCTGACTGTGTGTAAATTAAGACACAAGAGACGAGGTTTGATCATTTATTATCTGTTAAAACAAATTAATAATTAAAGTTATTTGAGTTTCTCTGTTCTGCTTCAATGAGCAACAGTAAAATCTCAATGAGTTTCTGTCTCAGATGCTGCTGTTCGTCTCCAGTTTGATCTAGTTGGTCTATGTTTTACTAAATTATTCATTTTGTTTTGGGTAATTAGGAAGAACCTCGACATCAGAAAAGAGAAAGAGGGAGAGAAATACATTGGTGAGTCACAGTGTGTGTGTGTGTGTGTGTGTGTGTGTGTGTGTGTGTGTACATATGTTGTGCTTATGTGATGTTTTCTTTTTTTATTGTACATTTTCTCTCTATTTTTCATGCTCAGATTAACAGTCATGATGAACTACCCACAATCCCCTCTGATGAGCTCCTGTACACGTCTGTCAGTTTCCAGAAGCATGAAGAGTCTCTCAGTGAAGCTTCAGTCACTGTCAGTAAGAACGAGCTTCACTCTGATTATGCCACGGTCATTTACTACAGACTCAACTAACTCACTTATAACAGATCACAGATCAGCACACATTACACCAGTATTGCTTATATTTACAATTCATTGATACAATTCTCTTTATAATCCATAAATTAGTGTTAAAGTCGTGTTTTATTGATCAGGGTCGTTGAGTTCATGACACACTTTAAAGTTTCTGTTGCTCATGTTTCTTCTTTCACGTGTGTAAAATAACAGTTGTGTCAGAGGTTTATTGGTGTGTGTAAAGAGTTTGTCATCTCAGTTTATCTGAGGGTGTGAATAAAACAGGAAATACAACACCTAAGAGACACTTCTAGAAAATACTGTGAAGTTTCCACTCCAAATGCAGAGACACGTACATTTAAATGCAGCTTTTGACACATAAAACCTCTATAATAGCAGCTCTTAAACAGACACAAGTTTAAAACCCCTTTATGATGAGACGCATGAAACATGAGAATATGTTCAAAGCTGTTAAAGACTCTTTCTCATCTCTCTGAATATTGATTATTTTCTTTGATCTGCTTTAGGTTTGTACACGAGATACTAGTTACAGGGAGATCATGAGAAAGATTATTTTTAAAAGGGTTAGTTCACCCAAAAATAAAAATTATTCCATAATTTACTCACCCTCAAATCATCCTAGGTGTATATGACTTACTTCTTTCAACCAAACACAATCGATTATTAAAGAATATTCTGGCTTTTCCAAGCTTTATAATGAGAGTGAATAGAGTTTTTGAAGCCCCAAAAAACTGCATCCACACAGCAAAATCCCCAGAGTTAAATCAACACTGCTCAGAGCACATATGATCCCACTCTGTGAAGATCAAACAACTCCACAAACAACATTACCAGCTTCACTTATTACTAACCAGACTGACTTTATTTCTGTCACACGTCTACATAAGTTCTTATTGAGAATTAACAGTTTAGATGTTGATGTTTTAAAAGCTCCATCAAAAACATCACCATTATCCTGTTTTTCTCACACCTGCAGGAGGCTGAAGGGTTTCAGTGTTTGACCCGCAGAACATAAATAGAAAAAAAGAAAACCACACGCTGAAGAACATCTCATGCTGATGATCTTTATCACACTGACCTCAGTATCAAACCACCCTGCAAACACAAAGACACAATTATTTTATTTAAATATTCTTTCAAACATCTTAAGATGAATGTACAGACTAGTCATTTCACTGTTTATCGTCTACGTGCTACTTAAGAGTCGCTGTCCATTCGCTGAAATATAACCTTATATGGAATCGTATTCTGAATGTTTAACCTAATAATTGTCATATGTTGTGGATTAGCAATCAAGACAAGTCATTATAAAGCACCTACAGACGGAGGCACTGACAAAATGGCTGAAAAAAAAAAGAAAAAAGAAAAGATACCTTTCAAAAAGATGAAATCAATGTCCTTTTCGAGGAGATAGAGCGAAACAAAGATGTAATTTTTAACAGATTTAAAGGATTTTTTTAATTTATTTTTTTTTGTTCATTCATTTAAAGCCCCACTAGGTAAGAATTCCGTTTTGGTCAAACAACGACCCCTAGAGTCGCTGTGGACTACTTGTATTTAACGTTACTGTCGTAAATACCACTCACGCAGAGCAGTCTCTTCACTCACGGCCTGATCCCCTCCCCCCTGTATACCGGTCCCTGTTCAGTCGGATGGAAGCTGTAACGAGTGGAAATAAGGTGTGGCCCCTTTAAGAGCTGCGCGCGCCCTGTTTAACTGTCGGCAGTCTGTATTGTATGTGCGCCTCGAACGTATGTAAGCGGGTTGTTTCTGTTTGATGCTCATTCTTGTCCTATTTTTGTCTATCAAGTAATGCTGTGGACGGTAGAACGTGTGACAGACAGTTACACGAGTTCGATTGGGGAATAAACACAACGCGTTACAAATCGTCGGACATCGAACAAGCACAGCTAGTCTCTGAAGATGTCTAAGTTACTAATCCATCAACAAGAACGCCAGGTGCTTTTTAGCTCACACCAACGAGTGAAAGCTTGTCCGAGTGATATACAATATAAGCAATATAACGTTACTTACAAGTCCAACAGCATGTGAGGACGTGTTGGGGGAAGTGAGGTAGCCTATGCCATAAAGCAGTCGAATTTTGTAGTTATTTTTGTGCTTGGGTTACTACCCGAACCCCGAAGTTTAAAAGTACGATTAAAAACGATACAGACCCCGTCAGGCTATGGCAGACGTGTCATTCAACCTATTGTAAGTCGATGTACCATCACAAGAGTCTTGGAAATATATTATGAAGGTTGAAAAGTTGCCTAGTGCTGCTTTAATTTTGATTAAAATTATTAGATTAAATTATTTCTATTTTTTTGTTTTGTTTTCTGACCTTTTTAATTATTTAATTTATACATTAATTTAACCAACAACAAAAAAAGAGTAATAAAGTGTACAATAAAGTACAATCAAAACCTTATATTATAATCACATTGCATTTGAATAAAGTTAAAGGTGTAATCTGCCGGTTGTCCTGCAGGTGTCCTCATAAATCTGTCTTCTTACGATGCACTTGGGGATGTACACAGCAAAATCCCCAGTGTTAAATTAACACTCCTCAGTGTACATATGTGTCCACACTACAGGGTGTTAAAAGTTAATGAGATAATTAAGTAATTAATTAAGTGATGATTGGCCATTAGTGGTGACACCTGATGATAACAAGCAGGCTCACTGAAGGAAAGAGAAACAAGAACAGAAAAAAGAGAAACACAAGAACTACTGACTTTGAACCATTATTGCACTTATTATTTTACCAGTTTGACTTTATTTCTGTCATACATCTACACACGGTCTTATTTAGATTCAACAGACGTTTAGATGGTAATGTTTTATGGAATGTTTCGTTTCATGTCACCATTATGGTGGTCAGTGTTTGCTTTAGTTGGGCTCTTGACCATTTATTATTTAATATTAGTATTTCTCTGGCTGCTCCAACTCTGTGTTTATAGAGCACATTTGTTGCTGCAAGAGAAACTATGACTTTGGCTGTGTTTCCTGAAAGCATCGCAAGCCTAATTTGATCATATAGACCATTTGCTGCAGTTGGTCTGCGATCAAGTTAGGCTTAAGATGCTTTTGGAAATGCAGCCCTGGTTATGTTTTGATGATGAAATTACTAGTGACCTGATTCAATGATATCACCCATCATTATAAACTGATTATCCAAATGTTTTAATTTTTCACTACAGTAGTTACTTCCAGCAATGTTTTAATGATCTGAAAGTTTTAAAATCACACACAGACATCAAGAATCTACATATGAATCTCAACAATGGTGACAATCAAACAAATGCTTAATGTTGCAATGCATGATGGGAGCCACCAATCAGAATGCATCAATGGCTCACATCATGCATTGCAGCATGAATAAATTATGCAGCTGAATTGTCCTGTAATTTTCATTGTTTTTTCTGTCTGCTTTTATTTTGCTATTGTTTTGTTCTGACTTTAGTAGCTTGTTTTGTGATGTTCAGAGTTGATCTGTTCGTCACTAGTTTGTTTATTGTCACCATTGTTGAGATTCATATGCTGATTCTTGATGTCTGTGTGTTTTAACACAATAACTTCTTTGCACAAAGTATTTTAAAAATGTTTCATATTGCTGTTGGATCTCAAACTGTAGAATCTCAGAGCTACAATCACCAATACTAAAACGAGACATCAAGCATATAGTCAAACATTTAGGCTCTGAATGACATCAGTGAATCAGGACACTACATGATAATGTTTTTATCATCAAAACATATTGTGAGCAGGTCATGTTTTCTCTTGTAATAATAAATGTGCTTTATAAACACAATGTTAGAACAGTCAGAGAAAAACTAATATTAAAAAAAGAAAAGGGTCAAGAGCCCAACTAAAGCAAACACTGACCACCATAATGGTAACTTGAAAAGAAAAATTCCATAAAATATTACCGTCTAAACTTCTGTTGAATCTCAAGAACTTTTGTCGATGTATGACAGAAATAAAGTCAAACTGGTAATAATAAGTGCAACAATGTGTAATGACTCGAAGTCAGTAGATCTTGTGTTTCTCTTTTTTCTGTTATTGTTTTTTCTCTTTCCGTCAATGATTCTGCTTATTAACATCAGGTGTCACCACTAATGGCCAATCATCACTTAATTAATCACTTAATTATCTCATTAACTTCAACACTGCTTCAGTGTTAACTTAATTATCTCATTAACTTCAACACTGCTTCAGTGTTAATTTTAACACCCTGTAGTGTGGACACATATGTACACTGAGGAGTGTTAATTTAACACTGGGGATTTTGCTGTGTACGATTACTCCAGAGCACTCGTAGATCTACGAAGATTTTCAAGTGCTACTTAAAGGAGACATATCATGCTTTTAAATCGTTCCTTTTTACATATAAATCATACATTTGTAGTCTATATAAAGCGGAACTGCAATGCTTGGGTCTGAATTCCTCATTATTATAGCTCCACAGGCCCCTTTTCTACCCCTTTTCTGATGTGCGTCTGAGAGCAACTTGTTTTGGTGCGGTCTCTTTAAATACAATTGAGACACTTCATACCCCGCCCCCTCTCCAGTTTGCAGAGGTTCAACTCCACCCTGTTCGGCCATTTTTGTAGTTTGTTAGCAGAGATATGATTATCTAGCGGGACAGAATCTTTTTATTCACACGTTATTAACAAAATGTCAACAACGGAAGACTTGTCCAGCCAGCCTTACATGTTCGACCCAGAGTCGGAGCCGGAGCGAGATGAAAATGAAGACGACAAACCTGCAGAACAACGTCTTCATATGGATGTATCGCAATGGTGTGTTAATGAATTTACACATGAAACTTTGGTCTTCCGACCTTTTACCACTGTGTCGATTTATTTTGATTAATATGTGCGACTGCGAGGGAGAGAGAGCAAGACAGCGCCTAGTTTGGAGACGGTGAAGTCTTGTTTACACTTTCGCCTGGCTCCGAAGAGAGAGAGAGCGCGCGCGCGACCGGGTCTCTTTCTCTCTGCTCGTTCTTTCAGTTAAACATGCGCCCTGTCACAAGCGCGGCAGTTCATCTACATTAGATGGTGTAATGAAGCGTGTGGGTTACTACATCCAACAACCGAACATTTTAACTTACCCTCTCGTAACTTCTGCATCCTTGAGCTTGGACTACAAAATTGCAGCGAGAAATAAAAATGGCGGATTGCTCGAAGTGTTGGGCCGGAAGTCAATGTCCTTATTTGGCAGTTCCGCTGCAAATACTGTGACGTAATAGTTCAAAAAACATCATAGATAACAGAAAAATCGGAACAGGTTGAAAAATATGACCAAAACAGAATATAAAGATATCAACGAAGCACCTGAAGAGAATAATTTCAACTTTTCTGCACTTCTAAACACTCCAAATATACAACTAAATGCATTTAAGGGCTAAAAAAGTGGATTTAGCATGATATGTCCCCTTTAAGCTACGTTGCTTTTGGGAAACAGACCATAATATTAAGATCAGTCGTACGATCGTTTTTACGATCAACTTAGGCTTACGATGCTTTTGGGAAATGCAGCCCAGGTTTGCACACACTGCAGCAGGGATTTTGTCCCACTCCTCCATACTGTAAACTCCACCCACAGGCCCAAAGACAGTGTCTGGTGTATTGGTCGAAGGAAATTCAACGTGTATGTCTTTTCGGGTGCTTCTGGAAAAATCACTTTAATTTATTAACAGCTGATCAAAAGATGAATTGTGATTTAATTAAAATCTTTGATTATTCTTGACATTCCATACTTTCAGTTATTAATTCATTATGGACCCAATGCCGCATAGAGATCACGTCAGCCGGATCGTGTTTCTCATGGACACAAACTTGCTAATTCTGATTTTAGTCAGAGGATGTAGGGTTTGCTAATACCTCTAAAGTCGGTTGCCTACTGCTCACTCGAACAAAAAAAGTGTAGTTTATTTTAGCCATTTCCATACAACTTGCTAAATCAGTGATAGACAGAAATCAAAAGGTCTTCAGATGACGTGCCTACTGCTCCGTTCATACATGTGCCTTTAGTTTGACCTACCTTAACTAAGATTTGCGGTAGCACCAGCCTCCTTAATTTACTAAAATAATGATTTCAGAATACTTCAGAATAAATCAAGATGTAACATTTATTTTGCCAGGCAGGGTTAAGCATCAATTAAAAGGATTAAACAGAATGCACTATACATAACTGATCAGCATAAAATACAAACATAATTCAAAATGCAATATCAAAAATAGTTTAAAAGAGTCAGCATACCTGGCAATAGAGACACACAGCAACAGTGTGGGAAGTTCTGTTTACAGATGCTTCCTTGAGTGGTTTGCCAATTCCCTTTAAATACCCAAGTGGAACAAAAGAACAATAAACATCTACAGTAGCACCCAAATATTTATTCAGCTTTTGCTGGACCCTTTCTCGTGCCTCAAGTGGTCACGCCTGAGTTTGGGGGATAAACACAAATGATAACCATTTGTGTCTATGATCTTTATTGGGGCATCTCCCACATCAGAAGAGCAGGCATTGTTTTCTTTTTTCTGACTGCTCTGCTGCTGCGGGAATGAAACTTCCTTACCATTCGCACCAACAGTATTTATTTTGACCTCTCATAAAACAGCTGGAGACAGTAGGTTTGTGAGATTTGCATGACCGAATGAGACGTGTAGGGGAGAAGATAGTGTGTAGAGTCAGGAACTCGGCATGGGGGGAAGAGATGAGATTGGGGCAGTTGTGTTGTGCTCTCTGTCCCATAGATCTCTTCTTCAGATTAGTGAGTTTTATTATTTTATTGCAGGTTCGAGTTCTTGAATTCAGTCTTAGTAAAAATACATTCTTACAATACAGACCTTCTCCTTCAGGTTTTGGGGCTGTCGCTGGGCAAAACGGACTTTCAGCTCCCTCCAAAGATTTTCTATTGGGTTCAGGTCTGGAGACTGACTAGGCCACTCTAGGACCTTGAGATGCTTCTTATGGAGCCACTCCTTAGTTGCCCTGGCTGTGTGTTTTCGGGTCGTTGTCATGCTGGAAGACCCAGCCTCGACCCATCTTCAATACTCTTACTGAGGGAAGGAGGTTGTTGGCCAAGATCTCGCGATACATGGCCCCATCCATCCTCCCCTCAATACGGTGCAGTCGTCAGAAAAGCATCCCCAAAGAATGATGTTTCCACCTCCATGCTTCACGGTTGGGATGGTGTTCTTGGGGTTGTACTCATCCTTCTTCTTCCTCCAAACACGGCGAGTGGAGTTTAGACCAAAAAGCTCTATTTCTGTCTCATCAGACCACATGACCTTCTCCCATTCCTCCTCTTGATCATCCAGATGGTCATTGGCAAACTTCAGATGGGCCTGGACATGCGCTGGCTTGAGCAGGGGGACCTTGCGTGCGCTGCAGGATTTTAATCCATGACGGCGTAGTGCGTTACTAATGGTTTTCTTTGAGACTGTGGTCCCAGCTCTCTTCAGGTCATTGACCAGGTCCTGCCGTGTAGTTCTGGGCTGATCCCTCACCTTCCTCATGATCATTGATGCCCCACGAGGTGAGATCTTGCATGGTGCCCTAGACTGAGGGAGATTGACCATCATCTTGAACTTCTTCCATTTTCTAATAATTGCGCCAACAGTTGTTGCCTTCTCACCAAGCTGCTTGCCTATTGTCCTGTAGCCCATCCCAGCCTTGTGCAGGTCTACAATTTTATCCCTGATGTCCTTACACAGCTCTCTGGTCTTGGCCATTGTGGAGAGGTTGGAGTCTGTTTGATTATTGAGTGTGTGGACAGGTGTCTTTTATACAGGTAACGAGTGGAGAACAGGAGGGCTTCTTAAAGAAAAACTAACAGGTCTGTGAGAGCCGGAATTCTTACTGGTTGGTAGGTGATCAAATACTTATGTCATGCAATAAAATGCAAATTAATTATTTAAAAATCCTACAATGTGATTTTCTGGATTTTTGTTTTAGATTCCGTCTCTCACAGTTGAAGAGTACCTATGATAAAAATTACAGACCTCTACATGCTTTTATAAGTAGGAAAACCTGCAAAATCGGCAGTGTATCAAATACTTGTTCTCCCCACTGTAGATGTAACAGAATTACTGAATGTGAAATGTAAGTTTCTGATGTTGTTTTATGATATTATGTATGAGACAGAAATCGGATGATAAACAGTGAAATGACGAGTCTGTACATTCATGTAAAAAATGTTTGAAAGAATATTTTAAATAATCAAACTTTTTTTTTTCTAAGATAAAAGGACTTGTAAATGTATTTGTGTTTGCAGGGTTGTTTGATACTGAGGTCAGTGTGATAAAGATCATCAGCATGAGATGTTCTTCAGCTTGTGGTTTTCTTTTGCTCTATTTATATTCTGCGGGTCAAACCCTGAAACCCTTCAGCCTCCTGCAGGTGTGAGAAAAACAGGATATAGTTTTACCAATGGTCACAGACTTTCCACTCCATAAAACAGATTCTGTAAATATGTGTAATAGCCTATATTAAACATTAAAATATTGTTCATAATATATCTCAGTTCTTTCTTCAAAAGGATTTAGTCTGGTCATCTGGGAAATGAAGCTTTTTGCTAACAAGTCCAATCAACCGCAGTAGGGCTGTCAAAATGGCTGAAAAGCTCAATTCAAATTTCTTTCTTAACTTGCTGATCAATACTTTTGCTGATTTAGTTTTCAGTTCATTCTTTTTCTGTTTTTAGTAAAACAAAATCTGATGTTACAACTGCTTATATCTTAGAATCATAAAAAATAAATAAAAAAATGCTGTAATTTCTTGTTTATTGTCCAAATATAGTAAATTGATTATTTTTACACTATATTTGAAATGTAAAACATTGTCACAGCATTAAATCGATTAAAACAGCATTAACATATAGGGTGACTTAATCTAGTTTTCATTCTGATGAAATCAATGTTTCCAGATTCTAGAGAAACATTCAGAAATCATCTGATTATTATCATAAAAGACAGTGAGAAGAAAGTTTATACTCTGCAAAGGAGAAAGTCTGAGTCTAAAATCTGAATAATTCATTATGCATTTTATTTTCTCACTCTCAGGACTGATTGGAATATTTACATATAAACTGATCAATATTAATTTTAAATGCATTGTAATTATTGTGATGTGCAAATGATTTTTAATCTGAGCTTAAGTTTTGGTCAGAAAGTTTCTCATGAACACTGGAGGTGTTTTTGTGTTTGTGTGATGAACAGGCAGTTTTTTCCGTCCAGCTCAAAGCCACAGAAAACAGGTGAAGGTTGAGGGTCTCAGTTCAGTTTAATTAAACACACTTACTCAGGAAACCCACAGAGAGACACATGAGACTGAACAGAGAGACAGAAGATGAACAGAAGACAATAAAGACTAACAGCTGATCATTCAGTAATTCACCTTCAACATTTAATGAAAGTGATGAATTGAGGAAAAGACTGAAAAATGTTTATGATCAACAAATGATTTATGTGTGATTTAACAATTTTTCTATTTTAAAAACAGATCAAACTAAATGAAAACAATGAGTCCACAAGTCAATGATACAGTGTGTCTGTGTTTTAAATGTAATAACTTTGTATTGTTTAAGTTAGGAATATTATGTTAATAAAACAAGCAGCATCTCCAGGTTTACTGTATTATAGTATGTTTACAAGGTTAAAGACACTTGTTTGTGTCTCAGTCCTTTTTGTGTTTGCAGGGTGGTTTGATACTGTGGTCAGTGTGATAAAATAGCAGGCATAATATCCAAAATCAGTTAACTCAAAGTTTTTGCTGACACAATAAAAACACAAACTAACACAAATTTTCTTACATTCACAATAGTCAATATGATGTCATACTTTAAAAACCCTTACTAACAGCCCTCTTGCACATAGAGAACATTCAGCATAAAAAAGACAAACATCCTGTGACTGAACAGAAACTCATAATTGTGAAAATTAAAGTTACTTGTACAGTTACTCCATTATTAATACCGTTTATAATGCACATAATGGACAGCTAAAGTGGGCGTGTCTAGAGCAACTGGCCACTCAAGAAGTCATATGATGATCAAGTGTGAACATCCTCAACACAAAACCAAGCCAAAATACATCTATAAAGAATCAGCTTCATGGAACTTATTGCTTTTATAAATATCTGCTCACTACAGAAGTCTCATCTGTTCAAATAAACTGATTTATGATTTGTTGATGTATGTAATGTTTCATTGAAGGTCCAGCATCATAAGACATTTCTGAAGTGTAATTTGATGTTACAATTATTATAGATGTACAGCACCTTCAGTAAACACACAAACAGCTCTCTTATTGAACCCTCTGGCTCCATCTAGTGGCAGATAGAAGTTCATGTTCTATTGATATTATAATTCCAATGACTAAACATGGCATTTCTTGGTTTTATGTAGTTGTGTTGTATGGTAGTTGACACAGAACATAATTTTCTTTGTGTTCTGAAATCATGAAATGTAAATGGCACAGATTTACTCGCCTCCTGCATGTTCAAAAAGAAAGAGTGAATCATTGGAGGAATGAAACTTTGACCTAATTTAATAAGTACATAGAGCCTTTGTCCATGCAGATTGCAGTTTTTGATGACTAAATCAGAGATGAAAGGAAGGAATCAGAAAAACTCAAGTTCACCTGTCATCAGTGATGCTGATGTTCCTCTGACAGCTGCTGTCCGAGGTGCTGAATCCACATCAAACCTTCATATTATTATTGTCTTTATGCATAAAGTATCCAAACAAATCCAGATGTGGTCTGTTTCCTCCTAAAAATATGTTAATGTTTCTTACAAGTGATAAAAATGTTAAGAACCCAAAGTACCAGATGGATTTTTTTATACAGGCTCTAGGGAGTGAACTTACATGAAAATTATACTTTCGCCCTCTAGGGGAAGATTTGATGAATCAATGGAAGTAGATGAAAACAAGTCTCAGCATTTCACTGTTTGTCCAGTTTGTGTATTTAAAAGGGTTAGTTCAGCCAAAAAGGAAAATCCTGTCATTAATTACTCACCCTCATGTCGTTTCACACCGGTAAGACTTTTCGTTCATTTTCGGAACACAAATGAAAATATTTGTACTAAAATCTGAACGATTTCTGTCTCTCCATTGACATATGCCACTAACACTTTAATGCTTCAAAAAGTTAATAAAGAGATTGTAAAACTAATCCATATGAATTGAGCGGTTTAGTAAAAGTTTTATAAGAGACTCGATCACTTTATACAATAAACAGATTTAATTTAGGCTTTTATTCACATATAAACATTTATAAACTCACACATCAGTTGTGGTAAATGGAAGCTCAAGCAAGTTTGCTTGACATGCGAGAGCCAATGAGGTTCATTATCGTGTGTTACTGATTGACAGCTGCTGTCCGTGGTGCTGAATCCAGAACTGCCTGTTAAAGTGACAGAAGCATCAAACAGACTCAGACTTCAGCTGATGATCCTCTGAATGAGATGTTCAGATCTGAAGACATCTGAAGACTTCTTAGAGCAAAACAAGTTACACAACTTATGGAAGTTCATATGACAACAGTTGTATTTAGAAAAATGTAAACGTATGATATTATTTTTATAGGCATAATGTATTTATCCTGCAGGTCATGTCTGTTTCTTACAGCTGATAGAGATGTCAAAACCTCAAAGTATAAATGTCAAAACAAAAGTATCAGATGCATTTTCGATTTCCCAGAGAGACAGGAAGATAACGCTATGTAATAAAGACATGAATTCACTCAAGATGTTCTCTGAGTTGATCAGCCTTTGTATCTCAACATTTCCTGATGTGTGAATTATGTTTTGTGGTATATTTTGAACTATATGTTGTTTCTATAATTTAACATACACACACAAAACACACATGCACTGATGCACACACACACACACACACACACAAACACACAGTTCTGCTTATTGCTATTGGTTTTATTTACATATTTTTAAAAATAATTTATTATTCTAAAGTTAATCACTTTTTACATTTAGTTGATTTAATAAAATATTTTGTGAATACAACCTCTCTAAAGTTTTTTTTTTTTCTTAGTGTTTTAGTGTATATCGAACACGTTTTGATAGAAACAGTTCGTCACATCCAGAAAATAAAATAAAAGATAATGGATCTCTATCGCCCTCTGCTGGATATATATGGTATATAACACTATTTCTATAACTAAATCATACAGGCCTTTTCTAACCAGCAGAAATCAGCCTCTAACACCCAGAAGCCACTCATATTTAATTTAGATCATAATTAAAGTGATTTTTAAAAATATCATACAAATATAATATTTTATATGCAAGCTAATGGTGTACTTGAGGAATTCTGTGGTAAATTGGTAAAAAAAAAAAAAAAGAAGAAGAAGAAAAGAAAAGAAATGTCATTTTTCTTACAATCACTCAATAAATGTTTGTGGTCGCACTGACCCTTGTAAGTTTACATAGACACCTATAGACACCTTACCTATAGACATAAATATACTGTCGCCCTCTAGAGGAAGATTTGAATAATGCAGATTAATTATGTTCAGTGTCATTCGTCCTTCTATAGAGAAGATGAAGCCTGTATGAGCTCTCAGTATCAGACACTGTAACCTCCACTAGGTGGCGCTCTTTCAGTGTGATTAATGTAATATTCAGTCAGTGCTGATGGTGGGAGGAGCCAGTAAAGCTGATCATTACTGATAAAGAGCTGAAGAAAGAGGAAGGAACTAAAGCAGACAGATGTAGAGACAGAGAGATTCACACAGAGAACATTCAGCATAAAGAAGACTGAACTCAACTCACAATGAAGATCCTCCTCATCTTCTTCACTTTCTCCCTGATCTCAGGTCAGAGCTTTTCTCTTTCATCACTGCAGTAATGATGCTGTTTTCTTGATGTTAGAGGAACATGTTTTAAAAGGTATAATGTTCCTCAAACGTTCTTTCGACTTTATAGGAACGTTGATTTCTTACATTCCAGGAACATAAAAATGTCCAGTTTCCTGAATGTTACTAGAATGTTATTTAAAGGTTAGTGTGATATTCCTGAAACATTATTTCAAGCATCTTTCGAAAGAGTAATAAGAACACAAACTACAACTTTCTTCAGACACAGCCTTAGATGAACTGAAGATAAAAGAAATTAACTCTCTGAAGATCTGATGAAACAACTCCACAAACAGCATTACCAGCTTCACTTATTACTAACCAGACTGACTTTATTTCTGTCAGACGTCTACAGAAGATCTTATTGAGAATTAACAGAGGTTTAGATGTTGATGTCTTATTGAAAATGTTTTATTTGACGTCACCATCATGGAGATCAGTGTTTGCTTTAGTTGGGCTCTTGACCCTTGACTTTCTTTAAGTTGGTGTTTTATCAGCAATTGCAGGTGTTTAGGGAGAACATTTCTGCATTGATCAACATGTCTGTTTTAATAACCGACAAATTACTGCTTCTTCTGTAATTGATGATTTAATGAATTAAAACACTATTGAAAAATATGAAACTCAACAAATGAAAAATATGATTTGCTTTAGTGTCACTCGATATTCTGGAGGAAGTCTTGTTGATTCTGGAAGGTCTTTTTCCAATAACAATCAATATCTGCAAAAACAAATCATCCATGGAGAAGGATGGAATACAATAATAGAGAATAACAAACATGACCATCCATTGATTAATAAAGGAAGATGCTAATTTATACATTTTGAAATTGTATTTCTGGAAGTATATGTAGAAACTAATATTAATCTAGTTGTATAAATGCTGTAAAAATAGCATTGTTCACTGTGAGATAATTTAATGCATTAACTGCGTTAAGAAATGAGAACTAAACCAGTTAACTTAGCTGACAAAAATCCTCTTTTGGCTGATGTTTTGTGCTTTATTGAACTCTCCGCTCTGGAGGAAATATTAGCACTCCGCTCACATGCTCTGGTGTGAGACGATGTGTTCTTCTTCTGTGGTCTGAGAGTTGATTGACAGCTTTTAGGTGTGTTATTTGCAGTGCTACCCTCTTATTACATGAACGCGTCACCACCGCATCAGCACAGAAAACATGGGGGTTTTCTTGTAGACAATAATTGCACAATCATTCGAAATTAAATCAACTAATCGAATCATCGAAAATCGTAACTCATCCCTAATAGAATGTGTGACGACTATAGAGAGCTAAGGCAGGGCTGCGCTCAACTCCACATTTAGACATACACTTGCACACTTCCATAAGCTCTTCCCCTTGGGAGGATCCCCACCGCCATTTTGAAGTGTGTTTGCAGCCCAGATCACGGACATTTGAGTTGATTTAGAAATAGTTTTTTTAAGAGGATGTGGTCATCCCAGTTAACCGCATGTTCAGCCCAGCACCCTCCTCAAAACTACTAAACAAAATATCTCAAAAGCACATTATTAAAGAAATGCTCTATTGTGTGTAAATGACAGACCCATGCTGTAACATGGCAAAGAGAGTGGAGGTGAAGAAGGGAAAAACTGCCCTCCTCAGATGTGAATATTCACAGAATCATATTCATGATGCCAAGAGGATCTTTAAAGAAGGAAAATACTCTATTGATGAGATTATAAACAGCACATGGAAAAAGAACAAGAGGTTCAGTATGACTGATAGTAAAGATCAACAATTCATGACTGTGATAATTTCTGCTGTGACTCCAGATGATGGAGGAGTTTATTTATGTGGAGTTTCAGTCTACAGACACTCATACAGTTACTCCATTATTAACACTGTTCATCTACATGTTGTTAGTAAGTAAAACAACTGTTAATCAGCTACATGTTTTAAGTTTCTACAATCTGTGTTTGCGGCAGAATTTATTAGAAGTGATATTTGTGATTGACAGCTAAAGTGGGCGTGTCTAGAGCGACTGGCCACTCAAGAGGTCGTATGATGATCAAGTGTGAACATCCTCAACACAAAACCAAGCCAAAATACATCTGTAAAGAATCAGATGGATGTTCAGAGAGGAAGAATCCAGGAGTTCAGGATGAATGGATGGAGAATGGAGATGTTTCTTTATATGACGACACCAGAGCAGGAGTCTTGATGGTGTTTTTTAGAGAGCTGAAAGCTGCAGATGCAGGAACATACAGATGTGGAGTGAATGTGTCTCACTATACTGAGAGCTTCACTGAACTTCAGCTGGACGTCAGAGACGGTGAGGAACTGGATATACTTTATCTTGCATGTTCAAAGTATTGGTTCAGATTTTATGCAATTTCTTTTGGATTGCAGATGCAACGTTTGTGACCGAATCTGCTCATCTTGGTGAAGAAGTCAACATCACCTGTCAGATCCCAGAGGAACATAAACTTAATTTCTGCAAAGATGATGATAATCACATCTGTCAAAACATCAGCACATCTGCAGTGACAGAAATGAGTCCTTCATCTGAGAGAAATGAAGAGAGAGTTTTTACAGTGAGCATCAGTAATGTGAGCGTGAGAGATGCTGGAGTTTACTGGTGTGGAGCAGAAACCAGAGACACACATTTGACTTTCATCTCCCTGACCACCAAAATTCAGCTCAACCTCTTCAGTGAGTGAATTCAGATGATTTCATTGTAGTAAATACAGTATCTTCAGAATCATGTGTGTTAAATGTCTGTGTTTGTTTGCAGTGGCTCCAGTAGTGAGACGTGAAGGAGAATCTGCTGAGATCTTCTGCCCTTATGATTCAATCTATAAATCAAAGTCAAAGTCTCTCTGTAAGGGGAAGTGCTCCACTAGAGATAGAAATACTCTCAATGAGACTGTGAGAGAAGAGAAAGAGACCAAGACTGACAGATTGACTCTGAATGATGACGTCACTGCAAGTGTCTTCACTGGGACCATCACTGGACTGACAGCAGAGGATGCTGGGAAATACTGGTGTGCAGTGACATTAGAGAGAGACGTGAATTATCTTTACACTCATCTGATCGTCATCATGAACGAGGGTGAGGAAGGTTTATACATCTGAATATGTGAAACTATGGCTGTGAATTGATGTTCTCATATTTCTAATATTTCCAGAGCTGAACTTGACTAAGTATGAAGGAGACGACGTGTCAATCCAGTGCAAACATCATGATGAACATCAGAAATGCTTCTGCAAAGCACATGAGCCCTCCATGTGTGTGAAGGATGGAGTTTCATTGGAGACGATCAGAGATGATCGATTCTCTTTCAGTGATGAAGCTTCTACTGGAGTCTTTACTGTAAACATCACTGATCTGAGAGAAGAGGATTCTGGGATATACTGGTGTGGATCTCACATCATCACTAAAGTGCATTTAAACGTCAACAATGATAAGAATAAAGGTAAGAGTGTTTATTTTATTTGCATTGTCAAATATGAACACTATTGTCTGCATTTGCTCAGTTTGTGTGTTTTTGTGATTCCTGGTAATCTCATATAAAATGATTCTATGCAGTTCCTCTATTTAGCTCATTTTGTGACATTGCTCATGAGAGCAGGAGGTGTTTAGTGTTTCTGGTGAATAGAGTGTTTTCATTTCACGCCAAAGCCACAGAAATGAGCTGAAGGTTCAGAGTCTCAGTTTAGTTTAGCTCTGAATCATTAACGGTCTTTATTCAGGAAACCCACAGTGAGAGACATGAGACTCAGAGACAAGGCAAGGCAAGTTTATTTATATTGCACATTTCATACACTATGGCAATTCAAAGTGTTTACAGAAAGGAATTAAAATAATATAAAAGCAAGGAAAATTAAAACAGTTATAAAAGAAATTAAAAGAGATACACACATCATCACTAAAGTCACTCTTACTGTTAAAAAGGGTAAGGTTAACGTTTATTATTTCTCCATTGTCTTTGGGCCAGATTTAAATGTTAATATATTAACACTGGCTGAATCTACAGATATGGCAATGGGGGCCACTAAGAAAACACACTAAGAAAAAGCATTGTCATATGTAAATATCCAATAGCCAAGACTATTTGGATTAAATTCAGTATCCACTGATAGGCAGCTGCTTTCAAACGGTCCTGTGCTTATTTATGTTCACACTCTTTAGTCTGAAGACTGTGAAAGCATTGTAGACAATCGCACTGCAACTGAAGTGATTGACAGCTTCAGTTATTATAAAGGGAGTGCTCTTTTATACTTTATAGTTCACATAAAACACTGATGCCTACAGTAGCCATCAAAATAGAGTAAATCACCTTTTAAAAGTAACTTGTCGCTTTAAATAACAATTGTATCGATTGCATTATTATGCTGCTAGGTGGCTACAAATGAATGTACTTTTCATTGAATCATTCATTAAAGAGATTTGCTCAAATTCTGATTCATTGAGTAATGAATGAGCGAATGAATTTATGAGCGAGTCATTGAATCATTCTTTTAAAACTGATTTTTTAATTGATTAAACATTTTTAAGCATTTTTTTGGTTAGGGCTTTCTGGTTAGAAGTGTTGAGAGAATTGTGAAGTGAGACAGTGAGTTTACACACACACTCAGATGTGAGTGTGGGACACCAGGTTCTTGAATGCGGGCTGGTGTATTACTGAAAGCCATCAGAGGCAGACGGTTGGTGATAACTCCACTCCATTAAAGGGTTGGAGGGACACTGGAAGTCATCAGAGGCAGAAGGTGTTGGAATAACTCCTCCATATATAAGGGTAGGAGGTCATTAGGAACCCGGTTCAGAGGCTGGAGTCAGAGCCAAGGCAGATCCTCACTGAGATGTGAGTGGCTGAAGAGAAGCAGCGGAGGCGGGCCTGTGGAACTGGCTGATTTGGGAAGTGGAGGTGGAACAGGATGTGGGAGAGGGAGGTGGGAGAGGGAGAGGGAGAGGGAGGTGGGAGAGGGAGAGGGAGAGGGAGAGGGAGAGGGAGAGGGAGAGGGAGAGGGAGAGGGAGAGGGAGGTGGGAGAGGGAGAGGGAGAGGGAGAGGGAGAGGGAGAGGGAGAGGGAGGAGGGAGGAGGGAGGAGGAAGGAGGGGCAGGCACTCAGGAAACATAGGAAACTCTAGGCTGGGCAGGATCAGCGGGGACAGGAGAGACAGGAGATTATCTCTTCAAAAAGTTCCAAACAGTTTCCAGAGTCCAGGCCATAGTCATCCACAGTGGCAGGGTTGCTGGTTCACACACCTGGTCAGACTCTCCGTGTGACTCCTGCTCTGGGGCAATGTTTGGCACAGTTTCTCTATGGCTTGTTCATCGCTGCAGGCCGATCTCCACAGTTTGCGTTGGGCTCTAGCGTAACCTCTGTGCAGCTTGCAGGGATGGGCTCGCTAGACTCTGGATTTGGACTTGGAGGGGGGCTGGTGATGTCCTCTTCGGTGGGGCAGATGGTGTACGTGGACCCACAGTTCACCAGCACCCACTCCACAATCTGTGAAATTCTCCTGAGGGCCCACACTGGGAAGGTCGTTTGCATGTTGAGGCTTGTGTGGAAAAGACTCTCAACGGAAAGTTGGTGAGGCACGTCAGGTCTATGAATCCACAGGTGTGGCTCTCGAGAGATTGCTGCCCCTGTTCCGTATTTATGTCAAATTTTTCTTTTAAGGAATTAAAATTAGGGCTGCTGTCAGATAACGGGTCAGTGTTCTGTTAAGTACTGAAGGTTTACCAAACAGGACCCGTGCAGGACTCTGAACCACACCAATGTATTCTGGTGTATAAAATATGATTGCTAGCAGTGGACCGCCTTTCAGCAGTGGTGCATCAATGTGATGAGACAAAAAAAAACGTATATAAAATGATTCACTTTATAACTCACTTAGAGCAGTTACTGAATGAACATCTGAACACTTTCTAACCTGCCAGATATCAGTATACTAACTTGTTCTCACTGAGTAAAATGATAAACGTACTACTACACACCAATAGCCTAAATACTGATGTTTTATATAGGCATATTTAAACAGGACTAGTTTATCCTGAGCTTAAGCAAATTCATTGTTCGCATACATACGCTGTGAACCATTACCATGAATTAAAGGGGATTAAAGAGTATTATCTTACAATAAATTTCTGTAACCAGCAGAGGTGGAAAGTCCAGGGGTCAGAAAGTAAAAGTCCTGCCATATGTTTATTCCACCCATGAACTCACACAGCAAAAACTCCAGTGTTAAATGAACTCTTCTGGGAGTTTATTTGGCTCCAGACTCAAGAGTGTTAAAGTTAATGAGATAATTTAGTGATTGATTGAGTGATGATTGACCATTATTGAAGACAACTGATGTTAACAAGCAGAATCACCAAAGGAGAAAAAGCATAATTTAAGTCACCATTATGGAGATCAGTGTTGGCTTTAGTTGGGCAGTTGACCTTTAAATGTTTAACTTTAGATTTAGTTTGGCTGCTGTATCTGAGTTTTTTAAGTTGCCATTATGGTGATCAGTGTTGGTTTTAGTTGGGCTCTTGACCATTAAACTAATAATGTTAGATTTTGTTTGGCTGCTGTATCTGAGTTATAACTCTCAGATGAACAAAGAGAAACGTTGATCAGGTGGTGATGGTTATGTTTTGACATAATCATCATTTGACCTGAATCACGGAACTCATTTAGAGAGTTAGGTTTACCTTCTTAATTACAGCAGTCTGTGATTTTACAGTGTACTATTTTCAGCATTTTAAATATAATCCAAAAGATTTCTTAAAAGTTGTTCTGATCAAAATACTTTGAAAATGTATTTTATTTGGACACACAGACATCAAGAATCAGCCTGTGATTCTCAACAATGGTGACAATAACAAAGCATGTTGCAGTGCATTCTGGGTGCCACCAATCAAAACTCATTCATGGCTCCCATCATGCACTGCAGTATGAATAAATTATGATCAGAGTTGTCTTAGTAATTTCCTTTCCCTAATTTAATATTCTTTTTGTCACCATTGTTGAGATTCATACACTGATTCTTGATGTCTGTGTGCACCTTAAATAATATATATATTACAAATACAAATAATATATATATATATATATATATATATATATATATATATATATATATATATATATATATATATATATATATATATATATATATATATATATATATATATATATATATCTCAGAACAACTTTAAAGAAATCATTTGGATTATATTGAAAAAATCTGGATCTTATTCTGTAGATTCACTGTGATGCTGTAATGACCAATATACATTTTAGTCAGAGATTAGGCTCTTGTGTCAAATGATGATTATGTTAAAATATAACCAACACCATCTGTTCACCTTTTCTCTTTGTTCATCTGGCTGTTATAACTCAGATACAGCAGCCAAACAAAATCTAATGTTAAACATTTAAAGGTCAACTGCCCAACTAAAGCAAACACAGATCACCATAATGGTGACCAAATATTTTTGTATAAATATAAAACATCATCATCTAAACCTCTGTTAATTCTCAAAAATAACTTAAGTAGACGTCTGACAGAAATAAACTCAATCTGGTTAGTAATAAGTGAAGCTGGTAATGCTGTTTGTGGAGTTGTTTAATCCTCCTCTGTTGAGATCTTCACAGATTTAATGTCTTCTTTTCTCTTCAGTTGATTTCATCTAAGACTGTGGCTGAAGTCAGTTGTAGTTCTTGTGTTTCTCTGTTCTTCAGTGATTCTGCTTGTTAACAGCAGGTGTTCATCACTAATGCTCAATCATCACTTAGTTAATCACTTAATTATCTCAATAACTTAACTCTGATTAAGAGTTACTTTAACACTCTTTAGAGTGGGACCTTATGTGCTCTGAGCAGTGTTGATTTTTCTGTGTAGCCAAGTCAGAAGTGTGACAAATGAAAACTTAAAACTATGATAAGCTAGAAAATGAAATAATATAATTGGCTGATTTTAAGTTTGTCAAACTATTCTTAGCATGAATATGAAGATTTTATTTTAGCATTAAGCATGAAAATTAACAAAAACTAATTTCAAATTCATAAGTCTTTGTGTATTAAAGATGTGACATCATCTTGACTTGCAACACTAGGTTTTATTTTCTCATAAGCATCATCTAATTGTAGCGTAGCGCTCGGGAGCGGCAGCTCTAGTTTATATGATATTGGGCGGAACGACAATTTATACCCACGCTCAATTCAGTTTATTATTTCCGACTACGCCACTTGGGGAATTTCGCCCCAAGCATTTAATATAACTTCTAAGCTTAGGCACACACAGATCCTAACCACAGTTGGAGTCAGAGACATAGGTGATTGAAAACATACATATTTTATTAATTGTTAAAAGACAATTATTTTCTTTATAAAAGGTGTTGTCCAGCAATCACTCTCTTCAATTTACTAAGTTCTAGAGTTGGCTGCAGAGGAACCTGGGCGTACCCAAGGGGCAGTCTCAAGATATCACCTCTACGAAGAGTACTCTCTTCAATGCACACACACCAGCACAGCACACACTCCACAACTCATGTCAGAGAAGACCACGACTATAGTGAGGACCCTGCCACCTAATTGGTCACTCGTCTGCCCCCCGGGTGCCCAGGTCCTGCCAACAAACAAAAGAAAAAGACATTAAAGAGCAGTGTTATGCGAAACAAAATAACAACAAAATAATGGAAATTGTCATACAATCCCAGGACGTCACCAATCAAAACCAAAAATAACAAAAAAAACCCCACATAAATTCAGCAATATAATTCAATCACAATAAATGTGAAAAAATATATAAATTCACTAATACGATAACTAGATTCAAAACAAAACACAAATTCAAAAGTACTCAGTCTTGGAAAGTAGTTAAAGAAATGAACAAAAAAAAAAAAACGAAACAACAAAAACCTCAAAACATATCACGGAACAGAGTCACCGTTCGCTGGAAACAGTTCACTTGAAATGGCTCACTTGAACGGCTCACTTAGAACGGTTCACTCAAGATGGTTCGATCGAGATGATTCACTCGAGACGACTCGATCGTGACAGAACAGCACACACCAAAAACAGAACCAAAACAGAACAGCAGCTGATGAGGCCCAGCGCGAACAAAGCCTTATGACGAAGCACAGGGCCGATAATGCTCATTCAGAGAGTCGGCATCGTCCTTATCGCATGCATAAAAGCAAAACAGAAGGTGTTACACTGAGAGTTCTTCTCCCTTAGCTTACGCTCGAATAGTATACTCACAACAAAGCATGCCGTCCCAGAATCACTATCCCCAAGCTATGCGGGAGATGGAGCCGAAGGTCTCCGACAAGCTCGTTGGCATGAAGCGCCGATAGATCGTACACTAAGCATACAGATCAGTCAGATTACTCGCCTAGTCAAGGCAAACCAAAAACTTCAACAACAAACCACTGTCGCATCAAATACTTCTCTTACCTGTCTCAAATGTCCACATTCAACTCTCCAAACACTAAACGATGACGTAGGAGGTAGGAGGGGTAATAACCCTTCCTGCTACATAATGATACATTGACATTAATATTTGACATTAACAGTGACACTCAACAAATAAAAACATAAAGCAACATTACAATGCAGGAAGTGTTTAGTGTTTGTGATGAACAGGCTGTTCTTACACCAGCTCAAAACCACAAACAAATGAGCTGAAGGTTCAGAGTCTCAGTAAGAAACACAAAACTCAACAGAGACAAATGAAGAAGAACATGTTTTATGTGTAAAGGCCCTTTCACACTGGACGCGATTTTTACGCACGAATAATTCGCCCGATGGTTTTATTTTTTGATCAGCTGTTTGTGTAATGAGTGCTTTCACACCGAACGCGAATGTGCTGCGGCGAAAAAACGACTTTTTTTTTTTTCGTTTCGATGTCGATTTTTTTTTCCTTTTGCGGCGACAGAAAAGACTTCAGCCAATCATATACTACAAGGACAATGATTGTGTGGCATAGCATTGCCAACCAACTCGGTTATCACGACTGTGAGTATGTTGTGTGATAGTTTTAGTTGTTGTATAGTCCTGTGCTGTGTAGGCTAGCAGGCTAAACTACATTTGGGGTAGAAAGCTAATCGTCAAAGATAGAGATAGAGACCGTGTTTACGCGGCTCATGTGATGGGTTTTGACGCGAACTATTCGCACACGAACTATTCGCTTTTTCGTTACGCATCCGGTGTGAAAGGGCCTTAAGTCTGCAGAAGAGACTAAAATACACTCTTGTTACTGCAGAATAATCCAGGTTCATAAAAAATAATAATAAATGAAATGTGAAGCATGAACATTCACAATACTAAACTAGTTCCTTTATGACAAACATTGCAAACAGAGTTCTATAAATATTTAATTAATATAAAATGTTTTTACTCACACTTTAAACCCATAACCCATAAGTGTGAAAACTTTAATAAACTTTTTAAAATTTTAATATTTCATTCATGTGTATCTCTTAATTTGTTTTCTCTAATAAGCACTGTGTTTGTGTGTTTGTGTGTGTTTGTGTGTTTTATTTTCAGGTCTCTCTATGATCATCATTATTTGTGTGTGTGTGAGTCTGCTGCTGATTGGTGGATTCACTCTGACTGTGTGTAAATTAAGACACAAGAGACGAGGTTTGATCATTTATTATCTGTTAAAACAAATTAATAATTAAAGTTATTTGAGTTTCTCTGTTCTGCTTCAATGAGCAACAGTAAAATCTCAATGAGTTTCTGTCTCAGATGCTGCTGTTCGTCTCCAGTTTGATCTAGTTGCTCTATGTTTTACTAATTGATTCATTTTGTTTTGGGTAATTAGGAAGAACCTCAACATCAGAAAAGAGAAAGAGGGAGAAAAACACATTGGTGAGTCACAGTGTGTGTGTGTGTGTGTTTGTACATATGTTGTGCTTATGTGATGTTTTCTCCTTTTATTTTACATTTTCTCTCTATTTTTCATGTTCAGTCATCATGTTCAGACAGCAGACGTGATTCTCTCACAGATCCTGGATCAGCTCAGATTAACAGTCGTGTTAATAAATTACATTTTGATGCTTGAAAGTCTCTCGGTTTTTGACAAATGCATATATAATTGTAATTTTAAAAAATAGGCCTAATTATTGATTTTCAAATATTGCCCGTCAATAGGCCTACAGAACGAAATATTCTGTAGCCTATTTTGCCGTCAATACTGCCGACGTTGTCTTTGCTGTATCAGGCTATATTATGTTTAACATCCAAATGTAGATGGTCTGTCGGCACACAGAGCCACGCAGTCGCAGACAGCACGTGAAGTTCGTGAACACTGAATTCCCTTTTCTTTCTTATCTATTTGTGTTTGAACAGACATGTGCACGAAAACATAAGCCAGTGTCCGTCTCAACGAGTTTCCCCGTAAACGCAGTCAAAATAAAACGGATGCGTGTCATTACCGGTATTAGATACGTGCATTCGTCTTAAAGGGACAGCACCCAATATACCTGCAGCTGTTTGTGTCACCAAAGTTAATCAAACAACAAAAGAGAAAGAGAAAAATCACGTTTTGTCAAAAGATAAACTGTATTAATACTTAATACAGTTAATTTACCTGAAAAACATAAAGCACTGCTTTATTTCTCGTGTATTTGTGTTTTATTGTATTTATATTTGTATTTTGTTTATTAGTTTCTATGCAAATGCACTAGGCCTAACCTACACAATTACCCCAATCATCCTAGAATTATTAATTCTTTACAAAAAGAGCTATTCAAATCATCAGGTGAAATTGTTTTCAGGAAGTAGCAGTAAAGCAAGAAGAAGAAGTGCAAGATAGTTCTCTTACGAGAGTTCTCTCGTACTGCGTTTGAAAAACGCTGCGGGAAAAGGTCTCTTTTCACGAAATACTGAAGCAAAATTATCCTTAATTTTCATAAATGTAAAACGCATTGCAGCAGTGCACAGCTATGGCGAGACGGCTCGCTCGCTCATAGGCTGTTCTGCGGCAACTGCATTAGCCTATCGAGCGAGGGCTGATGCAACATCAGGCCAATGAGAGCGCTTCGCGCGCTCCTCGCCACATCCCGCCGAAACGGGTGTGGCAGTCCCCTATAAAAGGAGCTCGAGTAGGCTGATTCAACTGATTTTCATCTCTTCAGCGAAGCGCACGCATCGCTGGATCACGAGGAAGCACGCGTCGTCTGAGAACAAGCTTTTCAGCGGGACGAGCCCTTGAAGCCGCAGGCCTGCGCCGCCTTCTACCGCCGTACCTGCTGCGCTTTCCGACGCCATATCCTTTCATTACTATTGTTCTTTTGTATGTGTGTGTGTGTGTGTTCGCTCTGCAACACTCACCCCCTAAAAGAGCTGCGTCTTTTTCAAGACGCCTTCTCATGCAGCGCTCGCGCTCGCTGACGGCGAATCGCCCTCACTCCGAGCCGATTGCCTACGGTGACTCTGATGACTCGCCTGGCATCCTCCCGAGGCTGCCCTTCCTGGAAGCGGATGGCGGGATTAGTTTTTCTTTACGTTACAAGAAAAGCTACCCTGCCTCTGCACGCGTCACTTACCGGCGAAGGAGAAAAGAGTGTTTTTAGTCCCGCCGTTGGCCGGTCTAACCTCTTTTCTCTCACATTTCTCAGCTCCCTGTGGGTGGCTGGAAATATTATTGCAGCAGAGTGAGTCTGTGTTACACACTTGCCTGCCAGCAAACGCCGAAGAATACATGTTGACGCCGCCTAAAAAGCCTATATCCCACTGTGGCTCAGTGGTGAAATTATAGGTTTTCCGCACGGACGACCGCGGTTCGAATCCCGGTCTCGCGGCATTTATATTTATGCCGCCAATGCTTCCCTCTGTCAGGTCCCCTGAAGGCGACTGCAGAGATGCATTTTGCAGTCAGCAAGCGCGTAGTACCCGCTTGCCTGCAACCAAACACCGTTTCTACGGTTCCCGTGCGTCACTGGCGAAATGAGAATGGAGTGCTTTCAGCCCCGCTGAAACTGGGCGATGTCCACTCTTCTCTCATTCTAGCATATTTCAGGTGTCTGAAAATGTTAGTATTGCTTGTTGTGCTTACTCGCATGCCTGCAAGCAAACGCCAGTGTGGATTATACTCGCGCTGTCTTTGTCTATGTATCCCCACTGTGGTCCAGTGGTAGATTCTTAGACTTAGACGCGGGGGACCCGAGTTCGAATCCCAGGTCTGCCGGCAGAAACATTTATGCCGCCGAATGCAAATCACTCTGTCTGTTCCCCGAGAGGCAACTGCAGACGTGTTTTTTTTGCAGCCCATGAGCACGTGTTACGTGGCCGGACTTCTACCGAAGTCCCGCACGGGGCCCGTGCTCAAATATTCGACCCGGGTTGATCACGCGCGCAACATAGTGAACGTGCCCACTGCCTAGTGCCCACAGACACTATGTTCTGCACGCCTTGTGGTTTCTGTAAGACGAAACCTGTGTGTATCAATTCTGCTCAGGCAGACAGTGCACTCGCTGCAGTAACTGTGCCCGCTCTCCCGCGCCCACACTTACTCGCGGCCATTTTATGTCCTACGGGACTCGCCCAGCCCTCCTCTGCTCGGTTAAACACCGCAGCGGGGTCGAGCGCAGGCGTTCTGTCCGCTGTGATCAGCGCGCTTCCCCCGCGACAGAACGCGCTTCAAAGTCCCGGCCACGGCCGATGATGCTATAAATGTAGTGTCGATGCCCACTCCTCTGTGCCCATCCCTACATACAAGCACAGCCCTGCACACAGGGCCCGCGCACATAAAATCGACTCAGGTCGATCGCGCTCCAAACATAGTAAAAGTGCCCACTTCCCAGTGCCCACGAACACTATGTCTGGCCATTTTATGTCCTACGAGACTCGCCCAGCCCTCCTCTGCTCGGTTAAACACCGCAGCGGGGTCGAGCGCAGGCGTTCTGTCCGCTGTGATCAGCGCGCTTCCGAAAAAAAAAAAAAAAAAAATTCAAAAGTCCCGGCCACGGCCGATGGTGCTATAAATGTAGTGTTGATGCCCACTCCTTTGTGCCCATCCCTACACAAAAGCACAGCCCTGCACACAGGGCCCGCGCTCATAAGATCGACTCAGATCGGTCACGCTCCAGACATAGTCAAAGTGCCCACTTCCCAGTGCCCACAAACACTATGTCTGGCAGATCACAGTCTCCCCGTAAAAGCGGGATCTGTGCGCGCCCGCGCTGCTCACACAGACAGCGCGACCAAAGCAGTGAACGTGCCCGGTCCCCGCCCACGTCCACCTGCAGGCTACATGAGTCCCATGCGACCTTCTCAGACCTCCCTCGCTCAGTTAAGCACTGTAACGCGGTCGAGGATGAGCGCTATGCCCGCTGTATTAAGCGCGCTCCCCGCCTCATATGTCACAGGCGTAACGCCTATGTTATCGCACCCCGAAGCACCACTGCCGCACTGCGGACAGAGCGAGCTTCGCATTCAGCCCCTAGCCGGCCATGCAGATGCGTGGGCCGCGCTTCCAGGGGTTTCAGACTGGGTGCTAGACATTATAAAGAGAGGCTTCTCGCTACAGTTTTTCCGACGCCCTCCCCGCTTCACTGCGCGCGTCGAAACCACGGTGAATTCAGAAGCAGCACACCTGCTTCGTGCCGAAATATCAAAACTGTTGAGCAAAGGGGCGATACAGCTTGTACCCCCAGCTCAAAGCGAAAAGGGGCTATACAGCAGATACTTTCTAGTCCCGAAAAAGGACGGAGGTATCAGACCCATTCCGGATCTAAGACGACTAACAGAGCTTTAGTGAAACGCAGTTTCAAAATGCTCACGACCAGAAAAATCCTCGCACATATTCGCCGAGAAGACTGGTTTATGTCGATAGATCTGAAGGACGCGTATTTCCAGATACAGATAGCGTCACGTCACAGGCGATTCTTGAGATTCGTCTTCGAGGGTCGGGCATACCAGTACACAGTCCTGCCTTTTGGCTTGTCCCTGGCACCTCGTACGTTTACGAAATGCATGGACGCAGCGCTCGCCCCCCTCAGACTCAGAGGCATGCGAGTGCTGACCTATTTGGACGACTGGCTGATCATAGCTCAATCGCGATCACAGCTCGTGGAGCACAGAACCATGTTACTCGATCACCTCGAGAATCTTGGTATTATGATCAATTGGACAAGGAGCTCCCTGAACCCCAGTCAAACTATCTCGTTTCTGGGTGTCGTTCTGGACTCGCAGTCCATGACGGCGCGGCTGTCAACACAGCGCGCGCTGCACATTCAGCACACAGCGAGAGCCTTTCGCTGCGGTGCGACTACCACGCTCAAAAAGTTTCAGAGGTTGCTGGGTCTTATGGCCTCAGCAGCATCGGTTCTCCAGTTGGGCCTGCTTCGCATGCGCCCTCTGCAGTTCTGGCTAAAAGCGCGAGTGCCTCGCAGAGCGTGGGCACTTGGCCGATTACGCCTCAGAGTCGATCAGGACTGCGTGGCAGCCCTGAGACCTTGGGCGGCGAGCGATTGGTACCGTTCGGGCGTAAGCCTGGGGACTCCCTCGAGGGTGAAAGTGGTGTCTACGGACGCATCCACCTCGGGATGGGGAGCGCTGCTCGAGGGCAGACCGTTCTTTGGCCAGTGGTCAGAACGAGAGAAGCTCCATCACATCAACTGCTTAGAAATGCTAGCAGTTCACAACGCGCTGACGCGCTTTTGTCCCCAAATCAAGGACCAGCACGTCGTAGTCCGCTCGGACAACACGGCCGTGGTGTCCTACATAAATCGCCAGGGCGGTCTCAGATCCAATATTCTGTACAGGCTGGCCAAGCGCCTCCTGACATGGGCTCAGCGCAACTTGCGCTCGCTGAGAGCAGTGCATGTGCCTGGGGTCCACGACCTGGGTCCAGACAGACTGTCCAGGAACAACGTTCCCACGGGCGAATGGTCTCTACACCCACAAGCAGTCCAGCTGCTGTGGCAGAGATTCGGCAGGGCGGAGGTGGACCTATTCGCGTCCCCAGAAAACGCTCATTGCCCGTGTTCTTTTCAAAGAACGACAGCGCGCTGTCTCACATGTGGCCGCACTGCCCGCTATACGCGTTTCCCCCAGTCTCCCTCCTGCCTCAGGTATTAGAGCGAGTCAGGGAAGTGAAATGCCCAGTACTGCTTGTAGCACCGTTCTGGGCCAGCCATGCCTGGTTTCCAGCCCTGATGCAGTTAGCAGACTCCGCCCCATGGCCGATACCTTTGAGGAGAGATCTCCTCTCGCAGGCCAAGGGCTCGATTTGGCACCCACATCCGGAGTTGTGGTCCCTTCATGCGTGGGCGCTCAACGGGTATCCGTTGACCTCACGGAGGGAGTGCTGAATACCATCACTCAGGCTAGAGCACCGTCGACCAGGCGGCTTTATGCCTCGAAGTGGTCGGTTTTCTCCAGTTGGTGTGCTGCTCGGGGCCTGTCACCCCTCGATTGTGAGGTGACGGAGGTTCTCTCCTTCCTACAAGAGCTGTTGGATAAGGGCAGGTCCCCCTCCACGCTCAAAGTCTATGTGGCGGCTATTGCAGCGTTCTCGACAGCAACGCTAAGCCAGTCACTAGGAAGGAACGATTTAGTCATCCGCTTCCTCAGAGGAGCTAGGAGGCTGAATCCCCCCAGACCTCCTTCAGTCCCGATGTGGGACCTTTCTACGGTCTTGGCGGCCATGAAAGGTGCCCCTTTTGAGCCTATTCAAACTGTCAGCCTCAAACATCTGTCGTTCAAAACAGTGTTTTTGCTGGCCCTAGCTTCAGTGAAGCGCATAGGCGATCTGCACGCGCTCTCTGTGAGCCCAGCGTGCTTAGAGTTTGGGCCTAATGACTCCAAGGTCATACTCAAACCTAGACACGGTTACGTGCCAAAATCCCTCAACACACCGTTTAGGGCTCAGGTTATCTCCCTGTCCGCCCTACCGAGTGAGGAAGGGGACTCGAGCTGTCTTTGCCCCGTTAGGGCTTTAAGAGCTTATGTGTCCCGCTCTGCTGTCTTCAGACAGACTGAGCAGCTCTTTGTCTCGTTCAGCGGTCGTTCCAAGGGAGCAGCTGTTTCGAAACAGAGTCTATCCAGATGGGTAGTTGACGCCATAGCGCTGGCTTACACCACCAAGGGCCTTCAGTGCCCCTTGGGCGTGAGAGCGCACTCCACGAGGGGCGTCGCCTCATCGTGGGCCTGGTCTAGCGGGATTTCCTTACAGGAAATATGTATGGCGGCAGGCTGGGCCTCACCGTCTACATTCATAAGGTTTTACAACCTAGAGGTTCCCGCCTTGCAGGCAAAGCTGCTTTCGGTATAGTCGAGTCAGCTGTCTAGCCCGGACACTGATTTCGCAGGCGCACAGCGCCCCGAAAAATTTCTGGGCAGAATTGTGTAAGACCCACATTTCCCACATTAGCCAGGCCTTCCCCTGCCTATGTGACATTATATCGCGTCTGAGGACGCAACCTTTAAGGGCGGATGTCCCCCCCCCTTTTTATCTCCAGACTCTCTGAGTCTACCTGGTGATTATGCACTGTATATCTGGACTGGCTTCCAGTGATCGGTGTCTTATCCCAGCACGCACGGCGTCTTACAAGTGGTTCCCGCAGCGTTTTTCAAACGCAGTACGAGAGAACTCTCGTAAGAGAACGTACTCGGTTACTAACGTAACCTCGGTTCTCTCTAGAAGAGGGAACGAGTACTGCGTTCCCTGCCGTGCGTACGGTTCGCTCTGGTTCGCTTCGGCGATGAAAACCAGTTGAATCAGCCTACTCGAGCTCCTTTTATAGGGGACTGCCACACCCGTTTCGGCGGGATGTGGCGAGGAGCGCGCGAAGCGCTCTCATTGGCCTGATGTTGCATCAGCCCTCGCTCGATAGGCTAATGCAGTTGCCGCAGAACAGCCTATGAGCGAGCGAGCCGTCTCGCCATAGCTGTGCACTGCTGCAATGCGTTTTACATTTATGAAAATTAAGGATAATTTTGCTTCAGTATTTCGTGAAAAGAGACCTTTTCCCGCAGCGTTTTTCAAACGCAGTACTCGTTCCCTCTTCTAGAGAGAACCGAGGTTACGTTAGTAACCGAGTACGTTTTTCTAAATTTCATTTGACTCTATGTGCCTATAGGGGTGGGTTGGGGATGGTGGCAATGTAGTATCTGGATATTTGCCGCGGGACGAGGGCTTCGATTACCTCTCTCTTTTTTGACCATACATGTGTTTGCACCCCTGACATATGATCCCACTCTGTGAAGATTAAACAACTCCACAAACAGCATTACCAGCTTCACTTATTACTAACCAGACTGACTTTATTTCTGTCTCACGTCTACAGAAGTTTTTATTGAGAATTAACAGTTTAGATGTTGATGTTTTAAAAGCACCATCAAAAACATCACCATTATCCTGTTTTTAAACAAATCAACACTGCTCAGAGCACATACACTCTCAGAAAAAAAGGTACAAAAGCTGTCGCTGTGGCGGTACCTTTTCAAAAGGTACACTTTTGTACCTAAAGAGTACATATTAGTCCCTCAAAGGTACATATTAGCAGAGGTGGGTAATCCAGGGGCCAAAGAGTAAAAGTCCTGCCATATGTTTATTCCACCCATAAACTCAGTCAGCTGATTTCACTAATTAGTTCTCTCTCCTGTCTGAAATAGCAAATCCAGGTGATTGGAATAAAATACTGAGGAGGACTTTTACTTTCTGAACCTGGTCTTTACACCTCTGCATAGCAATGACACATGTCAGCCAAGAGTAAAGAAATAAACCAGAACTGGACATTATCGTAGCTAAAAAAATCTGTGCATATTAAATATGGAGTAATTTCAGCCACAGCCTCAGATGAAATCAACTGAAGAGAAAAGAAGACATTAAATCTGTGAAGATCTCAGCAGAGGAGGATTAAACAACTCCACAAACAGCATTACCAGCTTCACTTATTACTAACCAGACTGACTTTATTACTGTCAGACGTCTACAGAAGTTTTATTGAGAATTAACAGAGGTTTAACTCTAATGTGTTTCATTTGAAATCACCATAACAGTGATTAGTGTTTCCATTAGTTGGGCTCTTAACTCGTATTATATCTTTTATCTTTTTTGGCTGCTTGTCAATCACATTTACAGCAGCAAAGAAAGCTAAATTGACTTGAGATCAGATGAAGATGGTTTCCTGTTGATGGTTTGATAATCATCATGAAACGACCTGATTCACTAAGGTTTTTATAATTTAACAATTGTGTTGTAACATTAAACATTTTTTTTTCTAAGATAAAAAGACTTGTAAATGTGTTTGCAGGGTTGTTTGATACTGAGGTCAGTGTGATAAAGATCATCAGCATGAGATGTTCTTCAGCTTGTGGTTTTCTTTTGCTCTATTTATGTTCTGCGGGTCGAACCCTGAAACCCTTCAGCCTCCTGCAGGTGTGAGAAAAACAGGATATAGTTTTACCAATGGTCACAAACTTTCCACTCCATAAAACAGATGCTGTAAATATGTGTAATAGCCTATATGAAAAATTAAAATCTTGTTCATAATATATCTCAGTTCTTTCTTCAAAAGGATTTAGTCTGGTCAAGTAAAGCTTTTTGCTAACAAGTCCAATCAACCGCAGTAGAGCTGTCAAAATGGCTGAAAAGCTCAATTCTAATTTCTTTCTTAACTTGCTGATCAATACTTTTGCTGATTTAGTTTTCAGTTCATTCTTTTCTGTTTTTAGTAAAAAAAAATCTGATGTTACAACTGCTTATACCTTTACTGTAGAATCATAAAAAAATAAATTAAAAAATGCTATAATTTCTTGTTTATTGTCCAAATATAGTAAATTGATTCTTTTTACACTATATTTGAAATTTAAAACATTGTCACAGCATTAAATCGATTAAAACAGCATTAACATATAGGGTGACTTAATCTAGTTTTCATTCTGATGAAATCAATGTTTCCAGATTCTAGAGAAACATTCAGAAATCATCTGATTATTATCATAAAAGACAGTGAGAAAAGTTTATACTCTGCAAAGGAGAAAGTCTGAGTCTGAAATTGTTTTATATTTTGAACTAAATGTTGTTTCTATAATTTAACAAACACACATGCACAGATGCACACACGCACAAACACACAGTTCTGCTTACAGCTATTGGTTTTATTTACATATTTTTTTAAAATAATTTATTATTCTAAAGTTAATCACTTTTTACATTTAGTTTATTTAATAAAATATTTTGTGAATACAACCTCTCTTAACGGTTTTTTTAGTGTTTTAGTGTATATCAAAAACGTTTTGATAGAAGCAGTTGGTCACATCCAGAAAAGAAAAGAAAAGATAATGGATCTCTATGGCCCTCTGCTGGATATATATTACAACACTATTCCTATAACTAAATTATACAGGCCTTTTTCTGACCAGCAGAAATCAGCCTCTAACACCTAGATCAATATCCAGAAGCCACTCATATTTAATTTAGATCATCATTAAAGTGATTATTTTTTTTTTTCATAAAAATATAATATTTTATATGCAAGCTAATGGTGTACTTGAGGAATTCTGTGGTAAATTGGTTTTTAAAAAAAAAGACTTCATGTCTTCCAAAACATAGATGAGAAAAAAAAAAAAAAAAGAAAAGAAATATCATTTTTCTTACAATCGCTCTATAAATGTTTGCAGTCGCACTGACCCTTAAGTTTACATAGACACCTTTAGACACCTTACATAAATATACTGTCGCCCTCTAGAGGAAGATTTGAATAATGCAGATTAATTATGTTCAGTGTCATTCGTCCTTCTATAGAGAAGATGAAGCCTGTGTGAGCTCTCAGTCTCAGACACTGTAACCTCCACTAGGTGTCGCTCTTTCAGTGTGAATAATGTAATATTCAGTCAGTGCTGATGGTGGGAGGAGCCAGTAAAGCTGATCATTACTGATAAAGAGCTGAAGAAAGAGGAAGGAACTAAAGCAGACAGATGTAGAGACAGAGAGATTCACACAGAGAACATTCAGCATAAAGAAGACTGAACTCAACTCACAATGAAGATCCTCCTCATCTTCTTCACTTTCTCCCTGATCTCAGGTCAGAGCTTTTCTCTTTCATCACTGCAGTAATGATGCTGTTTTCTGTTCATGAGGTTTCTGATCACAGTATCAATCTGATTGACAGGTGCAGTGAGATGCGTCAGTGTCACTGGATATTCTGGAGGAAGTCTTCTTGTTGATTCTGGGGAACTTTGGTTCAGTGCAAATACTAAAAGCTTTAACAAATTACCTGAGTGGAGAAGTATATTGAATGATATGAAACATGATAAATGGATCAATAATGGAAAATTCACATTGTTTAGAAATAATGAGGGAAACCTTATGATCTACATTAGAGATTTGAATGAACATGACGCTGGAGGATACTGGATTGGTGTTCTTTACAAGTGGGGTATAGATATGACTTTAAATGTGGAAGAAGGTCAGTCATTTAAGATCAAAGTCTTGGTGTAGTAAAATTCCTGATCTTTTTAAAGCCTGTATAAAAGTAAATATATATATATATATATATATATATATATATATATATATATATATATATATATATATATATATATATATATATTTTTGTAAACAACAGATTCATGTTGTAAAGTGTCAAAGAGAGTGATGGTGAATATTGGAGAAACTGCAACCTTCAGCTGTGAATATTCACAGAATCATATTAATGATCCCAAGATCATATTCAAAGAAGGAAAAGACTCTATTGAGACGATTTACAGCACCTCAAAGAAGACCGAAAGATTCAGTGTTTCTGATGACAGACATAAAAACCTCTTCAGTGTGAGAATTACTGCTGTGACTCCAGATGATGGAGGAGTTTATTTATGTGGAGTTTGGATCTACGGTCACTCGTACAGTTACTCCATTATTAATACTGTTCAGCTACATATTAGTAGTAAGTAAAACTTTCAATCAAATCTTACATCAAATTTTCTAAAATCAGTGTGTGTTGTACATAAATACATAAATATTGTATAAGCACCATAATTAATGTAAAATATTACTGTTCTTTGTTTTCAGTGGCTCCAGTAGTGAGACGTGAAGGAGAATCTGCTGAGATCTTCTGCCCTTATGATTCAATCTATAAATCAAAGTCAAAGTCTCTCTGTAAGGGGAAGTGCTCCACTAGAGATAGAAATACTCTCAATGAGACTGTGAGAGAAGAGAAAGAGACCAAGACTGACAGATTGACTCTGAATGATGACGTCACTGCAAGTGTCTTCACTGGGACCATCACTGGACTGACAGCAGAGGATGCTGGGAAATACTGGTGTGCAGTTACATTAGAGAGAGACGTGAATTATCTTTACACTCATCTGATCGTCATCATGAACGAGGGTGAGGAAGGTTTATACATCTGAATATGTGAAACTATGGCTGTGAATTGATGTTCTTATATTTCAAATATTTCCAGAGCTGGACTTGACTAAGTATGAAGGAGACGACGTGTCAATCCAGTGCAAACATCATGATGAACATCAGAAATGCTTCTGCAAAGCACATGAACCCTCCATGTGTGTGAAGGATGGAGTTTCATTGGAGACGATCAGAGATGATCGATTCTCTTTCAGTGATGAAGCTTCTACTGGAGTCTTTACTGTAAACATCACTGATCTGAGAGAAGAGGATTCTGGGATATACTGGTGTGGATCTCACATCATCACTAAAGTGCATTTAAACGTCAACAATGATAAGAATAAAGGTAAGAGTGTTTACTTTATTTCATTGTCAAATATGAACACTATTTTCTGCATTTGCTCAGTTCCCTTTCAAGGGAACTCAAGCTGTGTCGAAGCACTGCAGGAATGCCCCTGCATGAGTGCGTCATGAAGCACGTATGGAATCAGTCCAGTGGCGAAATAGGTGGGTGACGTCATCGACCAGGAAACTATAAAGCACCCCTGAATCACAACTGAGCTAGCTTCTGTGCCTTCAGCAAGTGCTCTGTGTGAATCATTGTCTGAAAGTGTTTTTGTCTGTCCTTAGTTGAATCTACGCAGGAGTTTTTCACAAACACACACACACACACAGTCTGGCCTTAAAATTTCTAATACAGAATTATTATTATTTTTTCTCGCTTGAGCGTAGCCACGCAAACCGGAATCATCCCAACAACACTTTATCTGTAGAGGTAAAGGGAGGGAGGGAGGGAGGCCTTCACAGGAGAGAGACTAGTTGACACTTCAGGACTGCGTTGTTGTCGCGTCCAGACAGATCTGGATACAGCCTGGATCCTGCAGACTGCGGGAAAACCTCGGGATAAACAGAGAGACTAATATTAGCGTAGACGCCATTCATCTTATGATGTAACGAGTACATCAGGATTCATGTGAATTTTGAGATCGTAATAGACGTGAAAGAATATAATGCGTTAAGAGCTTGCTCAAGTACTGCGGAGCTAAACCATTTAGTGCTTTGTAAGTAATCAGCAATATTTTAAAATGTATGCGATGTTTAATAGGGAGCCAGTGCAGTGTTGACAGAACCGGGCTAATATGGTCATACATCCTGGTTCTGGTAAGAACTCGAGCTGCTGCGTTTTGGACTAGCTGTAGTTTGTTTATTAAGCGTGCAGGGCAACCACCCAGTAGAGCATTACAATAATCTAGCCTTGAGGTCATGAACGCATGAACTAACTGTTCCGCATTTGTCAATGAGAGCATATGATGTAATTTAGATATATTTTTAAGATGGAAAAATGTGGTTTTACAGATACTAGACATGTGACTTTCAAATGAAAGATTGGTATTACAGCCGGTACTTCATTGTTCCAAAGAAGGATGGGGGGTTGCGTCCAATTTTAGATCTGCACCTGTTAAATTGCACAGTAGGGAAGCTCAAATTCAAGATGCTCACTCTCAAGCAGATCGTGTCACAAATCAGATCCGAGGACTGGTTTGTCACGATAGATCTAAAGGACGTCTACTTCCATGTTTCCATCCTTCCACAACACAGGAAGTTCCTGAGGTTCGCTTTCAGGGGCTGAAATTGAAAGTATGTCGTGTTCTTGCGTTCGGCCTAGCTCTATCTCCCTGCACATTCACGAAATGTATGGATGCAGCTCTGGCTCCGCTGCAACTCCAGGGCATCCGCATTTTGAATTATATCTACGATTGGTTGATTCTAGCTCAATCGGAGCATCAGGCGGTTCAGCATCGAGATGTCGTTCTCGCTCACATCAAGAAGTTGGGGTTGAGGCTGAATGCCAAGAAAGGTGTGCTATCTCCTCTACAGAGGACCACTTTTCTGGCCGTAGTTTGGAATTCGACGACGATGCAGGCACGCCTTTCTCCTGCTCATATCGCTTAGATTCTCTCAGCTGTGAGGCTTCTCCCTAGCTCTGTTCGAGCCCATTGAAGAAGTTTCTGAGAAATTCATTACTCTCAAGACTATCTTTCTTCTTTTTATTTCTTCTCTCAAGAGAATTGGAGACATTCAAGCACTCTCGGTTTCTCCCTCGTGCCTGGAATTCTCGCCTGGCATGGTAAAGGCTTTTCTCCATCCTAGACTGGGCTATGTTCCTGAGGTCCCGACTAATATTGTTAGACCAATAGTACTGCAGGCTTTCTGTCCTCCTCCTTTTCTAACGTCAGACCAAGAGAAACTAAATCTGCTCTGCCCAGTTAGGTCATTAGATGCTAACATCCACAGAGCTGCCCTGTGGAGGAAATCTGATCAGCTGTTTGTTTGTTTTGGGTCACCCAGAGGATGAGCAAGGATGGGTAGTTGAGGCTATCTCACTTGCTTATGAGTCGGCTGGTCAGCTTTCACCTTTGGATGTACGAGCTCACTCGACTAGGAGTATGGCTGCTTCTAAAGCTTTATTGTCTGGAGTTTCACTTCATGACGTTTGTGATGCGGCAGGCTGGTCCTCTCAGACATTCGTTAGATTCTACGATCTTGAACCTCATCTCCACTCCAGGGGCACAGGTGCTTTCGCCCGAATGTGTGCTTTGACTTCACACGGACAGGCATTTGCTCTTATGGTGACGTGGGTATTAGCGTTCCCGCAGTGCTTCGACGTAGCTCGACACTAAACACCTCCTGCACTCATGAGCAATGTCACAAAATAAGCTAAATAGAGGAATTGAATGGAATTATTTTATATGAGATTACCAGGAATCACGAAAACACACAAAACGTCTCGGTTATGTATGTGTAGCAAAACGTGGCTCATCTAATAGTGAATTACCGGGGAAATAATCCAATAAACGGGACACAAGTCCGTTTGCTCAGGAGAGGCAGGAGGCGTGAGTTCACATTTAAACAAGCCATTTTTATTAAACAATTAAACAAAAATAACTCACAATAAATTGTTTTGATCCGTAAACAAAAAAAACAGGACCATTTGGCGGTGATCAACCCATGCACTAAATCACAGTCATAAAACAGTGATGATCAAGTTCTGATTCCCCAAAGCGGCAGACGCGGCTCAAAGAGCGAGAGTTGCTGACAGCAAGTTGTTAAAGGGATACTCCACCATTTTTTCATATTAAACTATGTTATTCCCTTAACTAAGACGAGTTGATACATACCTCTCTCATCTCAGTGCGTGCACTTAATCGCTCTGGTGCGCGGTGACACTCTGATAGTACTTAGCTTAGCCCAGTATATTCAGTGGTATCTTAACAGCAATGAATTTAGAAGTGACCAAACACATAAGCGTTTTCCCTATTTAAAAACAGTTACACGAGTAGTTATACGACCAAGTATGGTGACACAAAATAAAACGTGTCGCTTTTCTAAGTGGGTTAAAAAGGATAACTATAATGTATGGCGTAATAGCACTTTTGGAAGTACTTCGACTGATCCTCTTCCTCTCACTTCTGTCAATAGTGGGAAGAGGATCAGGCGTGACTTTCGTATATGTATAACTCTATATGTTATACGTATAGGTCGTATAACTACTCGTGTAACTGTTTTTAAATAGGGAAAACGCTTATGTGTTTGGTCACTTATAAATTCATTGCTGTCAGATACCATTGAATATACTGGGCTAAGCTAGGTACTATCAGAGTGTCACCGCGCGCCAGAGCGATTAAGTGCACGCACTGAGATGAGAGAGGTATGTATCAACTGTCACATGCCTGTCCTGTCTTGTGTTGCACATGGGTGTTTTGTTATTTTGGGCCATGTGCTCATGTCATTGTCTGATCCCTCCCCCTTGTTATCTGATTATTGTTTGAGTTCTTGCACCTGTTCCCTCTTGATTAGTTCCCTTTATAAGTCCCCTCTTGTTTGCAGTCTGTGTCGGTTTGTTGTCTAATGTTTCCTGTTCCCTGTGATTCCCCAGTAAGTTCTTGTTCAGTTTTTGATTTTGTATTTTCTGGTTATGTTTTCCCCCCTTGTGGGTTTTGTTTTGTATTTGTTTTTCTTTTATAAATAAATATCATTTCTCTGCACTTGAGTCCTCGCACCTTTTTGTATTTATCCCGTCGTGACAGAACAAACCGACCAAATGAGGACTCAGCGGAGAAAGGGGGCACAACCAGTCTCCTGTCCGCACTGGGAGCGTATTCTCGATTTCAGGAGCTAGTCTCCCTTCGTCAGCAGGGGACGGGGTGAGAGAATTCAGTCACGTGTTCTGTAGCGCAGCTGAGGGGCTGAATCTTGGCGAGGAGGCTCGTAAGGACTTATTCAATCATGCGCTTGACGAACCGATGGACTGGCTGATCCGAACAGCATTTGATCGGGTCAGTTTTGAGGCGATGGTGGAGGGTCTTGTTCGTCATCGGGAGAGAATTGCCAGGCCGGTGGTCTCAGTGGCGGTGGTCCTAGTGCCGGTGGTCCCAGTGCCGGTGGTCCAGAGTCCGGTGGCTCCAAGACACAGGAGGAGGAGAAAGGCTCCCTCCGTAACTGTTCAGGTGGTCCCAGTTCCGGTGGTCCCAGTTCCGGTGGTTCCTGTTTCGGTGGTCCCGAGTGGCCCTGCTCTACTGGCCCTGCCCGAGCTGCTCGCACTGCCTGCACCCCCCCAGCGATCCGTCACGTCTGCCCAGCCAGAGACTGTTCACGTCACGTCTGCCCAGCCAGAGACTGTTCACGTCACGTCTGCCCAGCCAGAGACTGTTCACGTCACGTCTGCCGGTCCAGAGACTGTTCACGTCACGTCTGCCGGTCCAGAGACTGTTCACGTCACATCTGCCGGGCCTGTGTCTTCGGACAAGATGGCCGCCACAGAGACTGTTCACGTCACGTCTGCCGGTCCAGAGACTGTTCACGTCACGTCTGCCGGTCCAGAGACTGTTCACGTCACGTCTGCCGGTCCAGAGACTGTTCACGTCACGTCTGCCGAGCCTGTGTCTTCGGACAAGATGGCCGCGACAGAGACTGTTCACGTCACATCTGCCGGGCCTGTGTCTTCGGACAAGATGGCCGCCACAGAGACTGTTCACGCCACGTCTGCCGGGCCTGTGTCTTCGGACAGGATGACCGCCACAGAGACTGTTCACGTCACGTCTGCCAAGCCTGTGTCTTCGGACAAGATGGCCGCCACAGAGACTGTTCACGTCACGTCTGCCAAGCCTGTGTCTTCGGACAAGATGGCCGCCACAGAGACTGTTCACGTCACGTCTGCCGAGCATGTGTCTTTGGACAAGATGGCCGCCACAGAGCCGGTGGTGTCTGTTCCTGAGCCGGTGGTGTCTGTTCCAGTTCCTGAGCCGGGGTCTGTTCCAGTTCCTGAGCCGGGGTCTGTTCCAGTTCCTGAGCCGGTGTCTGTTCCAGTTCCTGAGCCGGGGTCTGTTCCAGTTCCTGAGCCGGGGTCTGTTCCAGTTCCTGAGCCGGGGTCTGTTCCAGTTCCTGAGCCGGTGTCTGTTCCAGTTCCTGAGCCGGGGTCTGTTCCAGTTCCTGAGCCGGTGTCTGTTCCAGTTCCTGAGCCGGTGTCTGTTCCAGTTCCTGAGCCGGTGTCTGTTCCAGTTCCTGAGCCGGTGTCTGTTCCAGTTCCTGAGGGGTCGTCTCCGCCGTGGCCTCCCGAACCCTGTGGGCCGCTCTGGCGTCCCAAATGTTTTGTTTCCCCTGTCCCGTCCTGTTCTGTCCCTCCCGTCCCGCCCTGGTCTTATGGAGCCGCTCCGTAGGGAGGGAGTAATGTCACATGCCTGTCCTGTCTTGTGTTGCACATGGGTGTTTTGTTACTTTGGGCCATGTGCTCATGTCATTGTCTGATCCCTCCCCCTTGTTATCTGATTATTGTTTGAGTTCTTCCACCTGTTCCCTCTTGATTAGTTCCCTTTATAAGTCCCCTCTTGTTTGCAGTCTGTGTCGGTTCGTTGTCTAATGTTTCCTGTTCCCTGTGATTCCCCAGTAAGTTCTTGTTCAGTTTTTGATTTTGTATTTTCTGGTTATGTTTTTCCCCCTCGTGGGTTTTGTTTTGTATTTGTTTTTCTTTTATAAATAAATATAATTTCTCTGCACTTGAGTCCTCGCACCTTTTTGTATTTATCCCGTCATGACATCAACTTGCCTTAGATAAGGGAATAACATAGTTTAATATGAAAAAACGGTAGAGTATCCCTTTAAGGTGGCTGCTCAACCTTGTTTTAACACGAACTCCTAAACACAAATATTTATTAACAATCTAATTAAAACCAATTACAGATTAAAAAGAAAAATGATAGAAAATGTACTCACCCTGATTTAATATTGGTGCACAGGCACAGGCACACAGAAGTCATACGATGGATGCTTTAGCGAGTCAATCAACAACAGCTGGTACTCTGACACGGCTATAAGGAGGTGCCCCTCCGATGGAAGCCCCAAAGGCACGCCACACTAAAGCACATTGTACATCACTCAAACAAACAAACTTCCCGAAAGGTTACAACGGTACCACATTAAAACTTACCTAAATGTGGATGTCACCTCAAAAACACGCACAGCCTTGATGGCCAAGTGTCACACTAAACAAATAAAGAAATAATGCAACGTCACTTAATACTAAAATCAAAACAAACAGCTGCACAGCTGAAACACATACCTCTGCGAGATCTTGGAATGAAGAAAAGGGACAGGCTTTCGACAATGACGCATCCCAGATTTGGACTGATTCCATGAAGCACTCATGCAGGGGCGTTCCTGCAGCGCTTTGACGCAGCGTCTTGTTCCCTCTTCAGGGAACTAGGGTTGCATACGTAACTGAGATGTTTTGTGTGTTTTCATGATTCCTGGTAATCTCATATAAAATAATTCCATACAATTCCGCTATTTAGCTCATTTTGTGACATTGCTCATGAGAGCAGGAGGTGTTTAGTGTTTGTGGTGAATAGAGTGTTTTCATTTCCCACCAAAACTACAGAAATGAGCTTAAGGTTCAGAGTCTCAGGAAACCCACAGTGAGAGACATGAGACTCAGATCGGAGACTCAGTTTTTCCCATTATTTAGTTTAATTCGATCAGTCAACAGTCTATCCAACGTATTTACTAATGTGTGAATGTTAATATGTGTGTGTGTGTGTGTGTGTGTGTGTTTGATTTTCAGATTTCTCCATGTTCATCATTATTTGTGTGTGTGTGCTTCTGCTGCTGATTGGTGGATTCACTCTGTCTGTGTGTAAATTAAGACAAAAGAGACGAGGTGACGCACACACACACTTAAGTTCAGTCTACTGCACAATTACCCACAATCCCCTCTGATGAGCTCCTGTACGCATCTGTCAGTTTCCAGAAGCATGAAGAGGTCATTTACCACACAAGACTCAACTAACTGACTTATAACAGAAATCACAGATGAGCACACATTAAGCCAGTATTTAAACAAATAGACTATGATATATATATATATATATATATATATATATATATATATATATATATATATATATATATATATATTATATTATATTTACGCTTATGCTCACAGTTTATTGATGACAATGTAATTAATCCATAATTTAATGTTAAAGAGATGTTTTATTGACAGGGTCTATCAGTACAGTTGTGTCTGAGGTGTATTGGTGTGTGTTAGCTCAGTTTATCTGAGGGTGTGAATAAAACAGGAAATATCACACCTACGTGACACTTCTAGAAAATACTGTCATGTTTCCACTCCAAATGCAGAGACACGTTTAGTTAATAAAGGCTTTTTAACAGCAGCTCTTAAAGCAGTTTGGTTTACTGTTTTCTCTTTCTCATCTCTCTGAATATTAATTGTGTTTGATCTGCTTTAGATTTGTACATGCAAAAGACTTTCTGCTAATGTTGTTTTGTTTTAGTTCATTCTTGCTCTGTTGGGACTGACATAATTTTTCTGATGTAAGTTTTACTGTAGAAACATATTTTATTAATTGAAAAATAAACATTGGGAAACAATACATACAATATATATATATATATATGCAATTGTGTTATTGTTTCTTGTTAAAGTTGTAGAATCAGAGAGATTATTATTTATTTATTTATTTTATATTATATTTGAAATGTCAAATATTGTCATGGGATGGCATTGACTGAATCTAGTTTTCCTACTGATGACTGATACAGTATAATGATTATTAGTATCATAAAAGACAGCGAGAAAAGTTTAAACTCTGCAAAGGAGTGAGTCTGAGTCTGAATTCTGACTAATAATTTTATGTATTTTACTTTGTATTACATTCAGGACTGTTTGAAATATGCATATAAACTACTAACAATCAGGTTATTTAAAGTCTTATCAATAGTTCATATTTTTCATTTTCATCTTTTGAAATGATTTCTTGTTATTGTGATATTCAATAAATGGAAATTATTTTTAATTTATGCAAAAGTTTTGATCAGAAAGTTTCTCATGAACACTGGAGGTGTTTTTGTGTTTGTGTGATGAACAGACAGTTTTTTCCGTCCAGCTCAAAGCCACAGAAAACATGTGAAGGTTGAGGGTCTCAGTTCAGTTTAATTAAACACACTTACTCAGGAAACCCACAGAGAGACACATGAGACTGAACAGAGAGACAGAAGATGAACAGAAGACAATAAAGACTAACAGCTGATCATTCAGTAATCCATGTCTAACATTTAGTGTTGAACTTTTATAAAATCAAATGAGAAATAGATACAAAATCACTTCTAGTTACTGTTACCTCCTGCAGCTTGACTGCGTGTTAGAAGAGTAGTGTTGTTTGAGTCTGACCCAGAGCTGACATCCATGCTTTCCCGGGCCGCTGTGAGCATCGGCTCAAGTTGAACCCTCCACTGTGCCCCGAACGCTCAAGGGTCGATGACCATTCTCAAGACCAACTCGTACAAATTCGGCCTAGCTTTAGAGTGGTTCGCCTCATACTTAAAGGGGAGGACCTTCTCTGAAAATATTGAGTCATTCACTTCACCCTCTGCGCAGATCTATTGTGGTGTTCCACAGGGATCCATTCTTGCTTCATTCTTGATCCAAGTTGAACCCTCCACATTGCCCCGAACGCTCAAGGGTGGGTGGACAAATTCATATGAGTGAGTAAAAGGTGGCTAATTCGTACAAATTTGTACGGTTTGTCTAAACCCCAGTGATGGGAAGGTTTAGGGGCGGGGTCAGGGTCATTCCTACGAATCCATATGAATTGGGCAATTCTTCAGATATGTATGATTTAGCAAAAATCGTACCAATTCGTATGAGTGAGGTCATATGAATTTGTACGAATTAGCCACCTCGTAATTTTTTTTTGAGGAACCGGGTTGTGTCGGTTCCTCAGGGTGGGGCTGAACAGCAAAGTCCCACTCCGGTTCCTTTCTTTCCAGAAGTGCATGAGGGGGTCACGAAGTCGTGGAAGGCACTTTTTTCTGCCTGAAACCGCGCCGCTGCCTCCTACGCTCTCACTACCCTCGATTGTGGGGCAGCCTTAGGGTACATGGAGATCCCCCAGGTCCACTGGGGGATCTCCATGTACCCTAAGGCTGCCCCAAATCTTTACTCCAGAGTGAAGTTGTGATGCAATTATGCCTGCAAAGTGTTGCTGCCTGGCATGGTTGCCCATGTCTCCTATCCAAGGTCTGTAAGTTCCCAGCCATGCCAAGGCTTACATCGTCGCTGGACAAGGGCTTCTCCGCCTTGCACGCTATGACCCTCCTGCAGGTATATCAGGCCAAAGCACTCAAAGAGCTGCACAAGGGTAGATCTGACCCTCTATTTGACACTATTGATCATAATATTCTTCTGAAAATACTTGAGTGTGTTGTTGGAGTCCAGGGCCTAGCTTTACAGTGGTTCGCCTCAAACTTAAAGGGGAGGACTTTCTCTGAAAATATCGGGTCATTCACTTCACCCTCTGCGCATATCCATTGTGGATCAATATTCCAGAATAAATTATGCTCATAAGTTACTCTGACGACCTCCAACTATATCTTCCAATCAAACCAGGAAATTACTGTTCATTAGATAATCTCTTCACATGCCTCGATGAAGTCAAGACCTGGATGACAAATAACTAACTCCACCTGAATGAAAATAAAACCGAAGTGCTTCTACTGGGTCCTGCTGCTACCAACAACTCCATTAAAACACAGTCAGGTTCGTGCAAAAAATCTTGGAGTCTATTTTGATCCTCTTCTCCAATTTGGCAAGCATGTAAATGCAGTTGTAAAGAGTAGCTTTTTTCAACTCTTATCCATAGCAAAAGTGAAAAACTTTCTTTCTAGCAAAGACCTTGTAATTGTGATTCTTTATTGGGCCATACACAGACTCTTGGTCACAAAGGTCTTGTGATCTGTTACTTTTATCTGTCCCTCGTTCTCGTTTTAAATCAAAAGGTGATCGAGCTTTCTCTGTAGTCACAGTATTTTCTAGAAGTGTCACTTAGGTGTTGTTTTTCCTGTTTTATTCACACCCTCAGATAAACTGAGATGACAAAACTCTTTACACACACCAGTAAACCTCTGACACAACTGCTATTTTACACATGTGAAAGAAGAAGCATGAGCAATAGAAACTTTAAAGTGCTAACAAGTCCAATCAACCACAGTAGGGCTGTCAAAATGGCTGAAAAGCTCAATTCTAATTTCTTTCTTAAATATTGGCAAAATTATAGCAAGTATATCGGGAGGTTTTTTTTAAATAACACTTGTCTGATGGCTAATGCTACTGCTAACCTGGACATTGAGGTCACTTTCCGTGATTTGGGAAAAGCATGTAAAAGTCCTGGCAGAAAGTGATGCATAAGGATGTAGTGTAACACCCAGTTCCAGGAATGTACTAATAATGTTAAAATGACAGTCTTTCTCATCTCTCTGAAAAATGATTCTTATCATTGACCAGCTTTAGATTTGTACAGTAGTTACATAAAGATCATGAGAAAGATCATTTTAATAACTTATTTTTTTAACACTTCTCAGAAAATGCCTTATGCATTAACTTGCTGATCAATACTTTTGCTGATTTAGTTTTCAGTTCATTCTTTTTCTGTTTTTAGTAAAAAAAAAAAAAAAATCTGATGTTACAACTGCTTATACCTTTACTGTAGAATCATAAAAAAAATTGTTTTTAAAAATGCTATAATTTCTTGTTTATTGTCCAAATATAGTAAATTGATTCTTTGTACACTATATTTGAAATGTAAAACATTGTCACAGCATTAAATCGATTAAAACAGCATTAACATATAGGGTGACTTAATCTAGTTTTCATTCTGATGAAATCAATGTTTCCAGATTCTAGAGAAATATTCAGAAATCATCTGATTATTATCATAAAAGACAGTGAGAAAAGTTTATACTCTGCAAAGGAGAAAGTCTGAGTCTGAAATCTGAATAATTCATTATGCATTTTACTTTCTCACTCTCAGGACTGATTGAAATATTTACATATAAACTGATCAATATTCAATGCAATTTTAAATGCATTGTCATTATTGTGATGTGCAAAGACTTGAAAATGATTTTTAATCTGAGCTTAAGTTTTGGTCAGAAAGTTTCTCATGAACACTGGAGGTGTTTTTGTGCGTGTGTGTGTGTGTGTGTATGTGTGTGTGTGTGTGTGTGTGTGTGTGTGTGTGTGTGTGTGTGTGTGTGTGTGTGTGTGATGAACAGACAGTTTTTTCCGTCCAGCTCAAAGCCACAGAAAACATGTGAAGGTTGAGGGTCTCAGTTCAGTTTAATTAAACACACTTACTCAGGAAACCCACAGAGAGACACATGAGACTGAACAGAGAGACAGAAGATGAACAGAAGACAAAGACTAACAGCTGATCATTCAGTAATTCACCTTCAACATTTAATGAAAGTGATGAATTGAGGAAAAGACTGAAAAATGTTTATGATCAACAAATGATTTATGTGTGATTTGACAATTTTTCTATTTTAAAAACAGATCAAACTAAATGAAAACAATGAGTCCACAAGTCAATGATACAGTGTGTCTGTGTTTTAAATGTAATAACTTTGTATTGTTTAAGTTAGGAATAGTATGTTAATAAAACAAGCAGCATCTCCAGGTTTCCTGTAAGCCTATGTTTGTGTCTCAGTCCTTTTTGTGTTTGCAGGGTGGTTTGATACTTTGGTCAGTGTGATAAAGATCATCATCATGAGATGTTGTTCGTCAGCTTGTGGTTTTCTTTTGCTCTATTTACTGATGCTGTGAATTTGTGTAATATATGAAAAACTAAATATTGTTATATCTCAGCTCTTCCAGGTTATCTGAAATAATAGAGGAAGCAGAGGCTCAAAACTATTTCTCACACTATTTGGCGTTAAGCTGCGAGTGCTCTTGAACGCCAGCAGAGGGCGCTCTTACCACTGACACTACACACATCATTTCCCACAATGCTTTGTCTGTCATCTGTGTAATCATGTGCAGCTGTTTCCCATCAGCTCTTTATCCATGTGTCTCTTCCTATATAACCCTGTTCTGTTGTTTGTCTCATCGTGAAGTCTTGTATCGTGGTTCACTGCATTACTGAGCGTTTCCCCTGTTTTCTATTTTCCTGGTTTTTGAGTTCTGCCGTGTCCTGGTTTTCTCGTTCATGTCTTGCTCTCTGGATTTGTTTGTTTGGACTGATTTCTGTTCTCTGACCTTCTGCCTGCTTAGTGGACCACGACTTTGGATTGTGTTATAAACTGCACTTGGATCTTCTCTCGTTGTCACTCAGTGCTTGCCACCACTTCCATGACACCGACTCATAACACTATTTTAGCTAATAAGTTGCATATTTGTCAAATGGTAAAAGTCAAACTTCTCAACCTCACTTGTTTTACGTCGGTGTTCGCCTCTATTCCGTGATTAAAAAACAGCTTCATTATCGTACGCGGTGGATGAAGTGATGAGTAGCATTTACATGTGCGTCTGACTCTGTTACTGACTCTGACTCTGAGAATCTCCTCCACAGTTGCACATCGAACCTTCAGTTCTTATTTATATTGGAAATATTCAAATATAACACCAACATACACGCCAGAGCCAATCAGGTTTAAGCTCAGTTTTGACTCCTCCCCTTTATCCTTATATGGCGCTGAGCGCTGAGTGTCCGTTTGAATGAAAACACAGTTTGCGGTTGAATCGTCATGTGAACAGGCAGTTCAGAGAGAAGGAAGATTTTCTGTGAGTAATCAGTTCAATTTAGAAATGTTCTTCACACAGATCTGCTTTATGTCTTCAGAAGACTTGCAATTGCACACAACGAAGCGTATGGATGACGGCCGCGCTGAGGCTCGCGAATCACTAAAATATCTTTACAAACTCAAACAACATCTAACTAAGATAAATTATAGACATGCCTAAGTCTGCAGTATATACATTATTATTAAACACCGACCTCTAAAACATGCTGAGATACCAAAATTGACTATATTGTGCTTGTGCAAAACTCTCCCACAATGCAATGGAGTGGTTGCCAGTTCTTCATGGTAAAATTGGGTAAACGTACAATCGCTTTATATCAATTGTAGTTTTACTAATCAAACTGGAGCCTTTCAGAATATAACACATATCAAATTCATTGAGGGATAGTGTGAATTAAGGAGACAATAAAGCATTGAACTTTTTTAAAGTCTATGAAAAGATGCTGTGAAAACCTCTGGAGAATCTCTCTAGTGTTTGTGATGTTCACCATTGCATTATTATAGATGTACAGCACCTTCAGTAAACACACACACAGCTCTCTTATTGAACCCTCTGGCTCCATCTAGTGGCAGATAGAAGTTCATGTTCTATTGATATTACAGTGCTATGCATAAGTTTAGACACCCATGCTAAAGTTGACTAAAAAGAGGAATAAAAAATCATCTTTTGGAAATTGAACTTAATGCCTTAATTAAAAAAATTAGGAACAATCCAACCTTTAAGGACACCAATTTTCTTTGTGAATGAATAATGTATCGTAAATAAATAAATGTTCTTCCTTAAAATACAGAGTGCATAAGTCTGGACACCCCTATGTTAAATTCCCATAGAGGCAGGCAGATTTTTATTTTTAAAGGCCAGTTACTTCATGGATCCAGGATACTATGCATCCTGATAAAGTTCCCTTGACCTTGGGAATTAAAATAGCCCCACATCATCACATAGCCTTCACCATACCTAGAGATTGGCATGGTTTTATTTCAGTTAGCCTAATAGCTGGTTTGATTTGCATTGAGAGATGATCTTATGGAAAGTACTCCATGCCAATCTCTAGGTATGGTGAAGGCTATGTGATAAAAAGTTGAAGTATGAAAATACAATTATTAAACACATTATAGATATGCTTCTAAATCAATAATACAGCATTTAAAGCTGTATTTATGAACTGCTTATTAATGTATGCTTTATGAATTATGATTTAACTGTTTATTAATGCTTAACTAATGATTAATAGGCTGCAGTTATTATAAAGGGTTACCATATATATTATATTATATTTTTCATAATATAACTTCAAATATGCATTTTTTTTATTTAAAAAAAACAAACATGTCGAGAGGGGATCTGCAACTCAATATTATAATTATAATGTAATTATTATATTATTATTAAGATATTAATAATGTGACTGATAGTATTGTCTGCCTATTAATTAAAACATAATTTCTACTCTAATAAAATCAATAGACATGTCCTTATTTTTTTGTTTCCTTTGTTTCTAGGATATTGATGTACAGAGATAGTCAGTGAAATATTGCTCAATTTAAATGCAACCAAACATATGTCGCTCGTTACCATCCAACAGTGGACCTTTCTTGAAGATAAAATTCAAAACTTTTGAGTGGACTTGCTGCATCTGGTCATTTTGAAGAAACAGAAATGAAATACACAATTTTCACACAATATATATATATATATATATATATATATATATGTTACTGATTGACAGCTGCTGTCCGTGGTGCTGAATCCAGAACTGCCTGTTAAAGTGACATAAGCATCAATCAGACTCAGACTTCAGCTGATGATCCTCTGAATGAGATGTTCAGATCTGAAGACTTCTTAGAGCAAAACAAGTTACACAACTTATGGAAGTTCATATGACAACAGTTGTATTTAGAAAAATGTAAACGTATGATATTATTTTTATAGGCATAATGTATTTATCCTGCAGGTCATGTCTGTTTCTTACAGCTGATAGAGATGTCAAAACCTCAAAGTATAAATGTCAAAACAAAAGAATCAGATGCATTTTCGATTTCCCAGAGACACAGGAAGATAACGCTATGTAATAAAGACATTAATTCACTCAAGATGTTCTCTGAGTTGATCAGCCTTTGTATCTCAACATTTCCTGATGTGTGAATTATGTTTTGTGGTATATTTTGAACTATATGTTGTTTCTTTAATTTAACAAACACACAGAAACACACATGCACTGATGCACACACGCACAAACACACAGTTCTGTTTATTGCTATTAGTTTTATTTACATATTTTTAAAAATAATGTATTATTCTAAAGTTAATCATTTTTTAACTTTTTACATTTGGTTTATTTAATAAAATATTTTGTGAATACAACCTCTCTAAAGTTGTTTTTTTTTTTTTAGTGTTTTAGTGTATATCAAGAACGTTTTGATAGAAGCAGTTGGTCACAGTCAAAAACAATGATGGATCTCTATGGCCCTCTGCTGGATATATATGGGCACAACACTATTTCTATAACTAAATCATACAGGCCTTTTTCTGACCAGCAGAAATCAGTCTCTAACACCTAGATCAATATCCAGAAGCCACTCATTTAATTTAGATCATCATTAAAGTGATTTTTGTCATTCAAATATAATATTTTATATGCAAGCTAATGGTGGACTTGAGGAATTCTGTGGTAAATTGGTAAAAAAAAAAAAAAAAAACTTCATGTCTTCCAAGACATAGATGAGAGAAAAAAAAATAAAAAATATATATATATATTTTTTTTTCTTACAAATGTTTGCGGTCGTACTGACCCTTGTAAGTTTACATAGACACCTATAGACACCTTACATAAATATACTGTCGCCCTCTAGAGGAAGATTTGAATAATGCAGATTAATTATGTTCAGTGTCATTCGTCCTTCTATAGAGAAGATGAAGCCTGTATGAGCTCTCAGTCTCAGACACTGTAACCTCCACTAGGTGGCGCTCTTTCAGTGTGATTAATGTAATATTCAGTCAGTGCTGATGGTGGGAGGAGCCAGTAAAGCTGATCATTACTGATAAAGAGCTGAAGAAAGAGGAAGGAACTAAAGCAGACAGATGTAGAGACAGAGAGATTCACACAGAGAACATTCAGCATAAAGAAGACTGAACTCAACTCACAATGAAGATCCTCCTCATCTTCTTCACTTTCTCCCTGATCTCAGGTCAGAGCTTTTCTCTTTCATCACTGCAGTAATGATGCTGTTTTCTGTTCATGAGGTTTCTGATCACAGTATCAATCTGATTGACAGGTGCAGTGAGATGCGTCAGTGTCACTGGATATTCTGGAGGAAGTCTTCTTGTTGATTCTGGGAAAACATGGCTCAGTAACTCTGCTAAATATATGGCCAAATTACCTGAGTTTACAACAATAATAAATGATAAGAAACATGATAAATGGATTAGTGAAGGACGATTCACACTGTTTAAAAACAATGAGGGAAAACTCATGATCTTCATCAGAGAACTGAACCAACATGATGCTGGAAGATACGCAATTGAAGTCGTTCACAAGTGGCGTATATATATGACTTTGAATGTGGAAGAAGGTCAGTCATTTTAAGAAGACTTTGTGTTGTAAAACTATTTCAAAGTTTTTATATTCATAAAATAGATTTATTATGTGAATCACAGATTCCTGTTGTAAAGTGTCAAAGAGAGTGATGGTGAATATTGGAGAAACTGCAACCTTCAGCTGTGAATATTCACAGAACCAAATTAATGATCCCAAGATCATATTCAAAGAAGTAAAAGACTCTATTGAGACGATCTACAACACCTCGAAGAAGACCAAAAGATTCAGTGTTTCTGATGACAAACATAAAAACCTCTTCAGTGTGAGAATTACTGCTGTGACTCCAGATGATGGAGGAGTTTATTTATGTGGAGTTTGGATCAAGATGCACTTGTACAGTTACTCCATTATTAATACTGTTCAGCTTCATATTAGTAGTAAGTAAAACAAACTCTCAGTCAAATCTTTCATAAAAGTTTCTAAAATCAGTGTGTGTTGTACATTGTAACTGTCAAAGGACATGTTTTTGTTGATATGTGTATTTATGTTTTTTGTTATAAATTAATGTCAATTTGAGTTCATTCAATTTGAAACAATTGCGTTATTCAGAAGCCCATATTTATAATGTATGCCCTTTGAGGTGTTTAAAATTAGGGGTTCTTTAAGATTTACGTAGAAAACGTGATGTGTCATGTGACCCAGTCATTTTTGGGTCAGAACGAATATGGAGGCAGAGAAACGACATGTAGTCTGAGAAGGAATTGCGTGATCTGCATGGTTTGAGAGGCGCACACGTTTTCACGGTGTCTACGGTGTTTACTGAAGAGAGAGAGATACAAAATAAACTACAAAGACATCTGTATGAAGCGTGGCCTTTATTTCATCAGACCAATGCAGCTATAGTGAAAACGTGACGCCATTACAGTCGACAGCTTAGAGAGTGGAACGGCATCGGCTGGATGAGAAGAGGAAACGAGATCGCGGGCGCATCGCGTATAGAAGAGACGTCGAATACGAAGAGAAAGCACGATCGCGGGACTATCGCGTGGAGAGAGAAGGCGTCAGAGACGAGGCTTGCCGCTGTGCACGCAGTTATCACCGTCAGGGAAGTACCGCGACCCGACCAGTAGAGGGAGACATTTAACCGCGTAGACTACAGCTTCGCGAGTATCCTTTCTGCAGGCTTCAGAGAACAGTGTTTGTTTACTTCATTACTGGTAAGCAGAAGAGTGCTGCTCTGCAATTAACAGCAGGTTAGACTGTGCTGCTTTTACATCTTTATGGACATCAAAAGAAGAAGAAAAAAGTAAAGAAAAACTATTTGTATTCATATTGTTTGATTTTACAGCCTAATGGTGTATGCCTTATAATTGACGTAGTGGTGAATAGTTACAAGGTTTTTTGATCTGAGAGTAGTAGTTAAGTAACACTAAAGTACTTTACTAAAAAACTTTTGCAATGTCGGTTCGTGGAGAAAAATCACAATATGATGAATCAAGTGAACAAACTGAGTCCCTTCAGGTAGAGTTGACTAGCTTAACTGAACAGTTAAAATTTCAAACTGATGATGCTGAAAGGGAAAGATTAGAGTCACTCGTAGCTGATATTCATGCTAAAATACTTCAAATAGCAAAACCTACTGCTTCCACTTCAAGAAGAGATGAACCCAGGAAATCTTCACGAGAGAGAAAATTAACTCCAAAAATGCAAGAGCTTAAGCAGCAAGAAGTTTCTCAGAAGGAGAGTAAATTCATCAAGTTGTATGAAAGCTGGAAAGATCAAGTAAGAACTTCCCGTACCAAACTTAAGGATGAGTGCTCTGACCAAGACTTGGGTGACATGATGGACAGTGTTGAAGGGCTGGAAACTCAAGTAAAAAATGTGTACGAACTTATACGATCTCAATCAGTACCTTCAACTGAGATTAGAAGAAAAATTGATTCCTGTACAGCAGTAACAACAGATTTGATGGGGCTGATGAAAGTACGTATGAGTGAAGTGGGGCAGGAGGAATTTGATGCTAGTGCTGAAGATGCAAGAATTCGTATGGTGCTTGACAAAGAGTATGCTAAGTCAATATTTTCAGCTACAAGCTCCAAGTCTACAATTCGTAGTCACCGTTCAAGCTGCTCATCAGAACAGCAAAGCATCTCCGCAAAAAGAGCAGAGTTTGCCGCACAGTTGGCTGCAAAGCAGGCAGAGATAAAGATGGAGGAGGCTATTGCTGCTCAAAGACAAGAACTTAAAAGATTGGAAAATGAGCGTGATCTTCAGGTAATAGCTGCAAAGCTCAAAGCATACTCTGAAGCTGACTCCGGTGAATCTAATAACGAAAGTAGAATAGCACGCAGTGAGGTAGCTAATTGTCCTCCAGTATCTTTTAAGGAAATTAAAGAGGAACAAATAACCCATTCTGATAGGGAAGCCTCAGTAGTACAAGCCATACATAACACAATGGTTCTCAGCAGACTTCCTGCACCTGAGCCCTCAGTTTTCTCAGGGGACCCACTTAAGTTCTTAGAGTGGAGAACAAGTTTCAAGGCATTGATAGAACAGCGATGCACAAATTCAGCTGATAAGTTGTTCTATCTACAAAAATATGTCAGTGGTGAGGCACGATCTGTATTGGAAGGAAGCTTCTACAGACAGGATGATAAAGCCTATGATCAAGCATGGGAAGCTTTGAATTCTCGGTACGGCCATTCATTTGTAATTCAGCGAGCTTTTAGAGAAAAACTGAATAACTGGCCAAAGATTGGTTCAAGAGAATCAGTTAAACTGAGAGAGTTAAGTGACTTTCTGACTGCCTGCAGCAGTGCCATGCCACACATCAAAGGGCTTCAGGTGTTAAATGACTGTGAAGAGAACCGAAAAATGCTACAAAAACTCCCTGATTGGGTGACGTCTCGTTGGAATCGCCATGTTACAATGCAGTTGAGACAAACAGAGGAATACCCTAATTTCAAGGAGTTTGCTGAATTTCTGGCACAAGAAGCAGAAATAGCCTGCAACCCTGTAACATCCTTTCACGCCTTGAAGCTCTCTGAAGAACGTCCATCTAGAGAAGTTAAGCGCTCAAAGGCTAATGCATTCATCACAAATGTGAAAGCATCAGACAAACCAAATACAGTGCTGAAAACATACAGTGTTGAGAGAAGCAACTCAGTGGTTCCAAACAGACCCAATAAAGTAAGCGCAGCGCCTTTATGTTCATACCTAGTCACATGCAGGTGTTGTGGGGAAAGTCACTCCATACACAAATGTCAAACGTTTGCCAGTAAGTCTGTGGAGGACAAGAGAAAGTTCATATTTGACAATAACCTGTGCTTTGGCTGTCTTAGGAAAGGGCACAATTCAAAGGATTGCAAGAGTAAAGCTACTTGTAGTATATGCAAGAAACATCATCCAACACCACTTCATGAAGACCGTCCGTCTTCTGCAGCACTTTCTCATGTTATGCAAACAGAAGAAAACACATCTTCCCTTTCCTGTTGTGTAGACCGTAGTAACGGTGGGAGCACATCAATGATAGTGCCTGTATGGATTTCTTCAATTGACAATCCTGAAAGAGAGACCTTAGTTTATGCCCTACAAGATACCCAGAGTAGCAACACCTTTGTAGACCAAGAAGTGTGTGAGAGGATGGGGGTAGTTTCAGAGCCTGTCAAGTTAAAGCTTACTACAATGATGGGAAAGGATTCTGTCGTTCAAAGTGAAAGAGTTAGTGGGCTCAGAGTTAGAGGGTTTTCCTCTCATGGCCTAATTAATTTGCCACCGTCTTATACCAGAGATTTTATCCCACTTGAACATTCCCACATTCCTACCTCTGAAACCGCAAGAAGGTGGATACATCTGAATAAAATAGCACAGGAAATACCAGAGCTGTTGGATTGTAAGGTTGGACTTCTGATTGGTTACGACTGCTCAAGAGCTTTAGCACCTCGACAAGTCATCACAGGAGGTGATAATGAGCCGTATGCCATCAGGACTGACCTGGGTTGGAGTATTGTTGGTAGTTCACCAGAGGTTGTAAAATCGAGAGAAGTCACTGGTCTGTGTCATCGTGTATCTGTTAAGGAACTTCCAATACTGACTCCTGTTGCTGTCATCAGAGCCCTTGAATCAGACTTTAAAGATACAAACCCAAAGGAAAAGAGCATATCGCAAGACGATATACAGTTCATGCAATTACTGAACGAAAAAATTCATCAGAATACAGAGGGACACCTGGAGATGCCACTTCCCTTCAAGACACGCCCACAATTACCAGAAAATAAGCGGCTGGCTCTCGTGCGGCTGAAACGTTTGAAAGGAAAATTTGAGAAAAACCCCAAATTCAAGAGTGACTATGTTAAATTTATGGAAAGTGTCTTCAATGATGGTGATGCGGAGAGAGCTGAACATCAACCCAAGGCAGGAAACGTCTGGTATATTCCTCACCAAGGGGTGTACCACCCTAGAAAGCCAGAGAAGATTAGAGTTGTGTTCGACTGCTCTGCCAAGTATGATGGCACCGCTTTAAATGATCACTTGCTATCTGGACCTGATCTCACTAATGGGCTTACAGGAGTACTCTGCAGGTTTCGCAAACATCCAGTCACAGTTATTTGTGATGTAGAAAGGATGTTTCACAGATTCCATGTGAGCCAGGAAGACAGAGATTACTTGCGGTTCCTGTGGTGGGAAAATGGCGATACAAATTTAGAGCCAAAGGAGTATCGCATGAAAGTCCATCTTTTCGGGGCAGCATCCTCACCTGGCTGCGCAAATTATGGAATGAAGTACCTTGCATGTCAAAATGAAAGAGAGTATAATGCAGCAGCCAGTTTCATCAAAAAGAATTTCTATGTTGATGATGGGCTCATTAGTGTAGAAAATGTGGACGCAGCTATCAAACTAATTCAGGAAGCCCGAAATGTGTGTGCAAAAGGAAAATTGCGTCTACACAAGTTCATGTCCAACAACAGAACGGTTTTGGAGTCAATTCCTGTCAGTGAAAGAGCCAGCGAAGTTCAGGATGTGGACCTTGGTTCTGGTGAACTCCCAGTTCAGACTGTGCTAGGAGTAAAGTGGAGAGTAAATAGTGATACCTTTTCCTTTAAAGTTGCCCTGGATGAAAAACCAGCAACACGGCGAGGAATCCTCTCCACTGTGGCTTCTGTGTTTGATCCACTAGGCTTCCTGGCTCCCTTCCTCCTATTAGGTAAAAAGGTACTACAGGAGATGTGCAAAAAGGGCATTGGATGGGATGAACCTCTGCCTGAAGAGTTAATGCCACAATGGACATGCTGGCTGAACGAGCTGAAGAACCTGCAAAATCTCCAGATTATGAGATGTTTTGCTCCTGAACACCTAGGGACTGTTCAGAGGATCGAACTCCATCACTTTTCAGATGCGAGTAGCCATGGCTATGGTCAGTGCTCATATATCCGAGTGTTGAGTGAGGACAAAGTGCACTGCTCCTTTGTTATTGGCAAGGCAAGGGTTGCACCCACAAAAGTCGTGACCATACCAAGGCTTGAGTTGACAGCTGCGGTGATCTCTTCAGCGGTCAGTAGCATGTTGAAGGAGGAGCTGGAGCTCCAAATTGATGAAGAATATTTCTGGACGGACTCAAATGTAGTCTTAGGCTACATTAACAATGAAGCACGTAGGTTTCACGTGTTTGTGGCGAATCGAGTTCAAAGAATTCGTGAAACAACTGACCCTGCAAAGTGGCATCATATAAACTCGGATCAAAATCCAGCGGATCATGCCTCCAGGGGCCTCAAGGTGTCAGATCTGATTCACTCAAATTGGCTAACGGGACCCAAGTTTCTTTGGGAAAAGGATATTTTCACACCTAAGACAACTCCAGAGCTGCTTGTTGGTGATCCTGAAATCAGAACGACACAAGTACTACAAACAAAGGTAGTAGTAGATGAGAATTTTTTGGAGAGGTTTAAGCGGTTTTCAAAATGGCACACAGCATTGAAAGTTGTTGCTCGTATCCAGCAATTGGCAAAATACAAAACCGTTCAGCCCATAAATGTTGAAGACATGAGAAAGGCCAGTATCGTGCTTGTAAGATTGGCACAAAAGGATGCCTTTAAAGATGAGATGCAAAAACTGAGTCATGGCAAATTGCCACATTGTCATCCATTGTTCCAACTTGACCCAGTACTGCATGATGGTGTTCTGAGGGTGGGAGGGCGATTGATGAAAGCTTCCTTACCTCTTGACTCGAAACACCCAGCAATCCTCCCGAGAGATAGTGTAGTCACACGTCTTATCTTGGACTACTGCCATGAAAAAACTCAGCACCAAGGCAGAGGACAGACCCTCAATGAATTGAGAGCGAACGGTTACTGGGTTGTTGGTGGCAGCAAAGTTGTGGCAAATCACATTAAGCAATGTGTTCCATGCAGGCGAAATCGCAGGTCAACAGAGATGCAAAAGATGGCGGATCTACCAGCTAGCCGTGTTGATCCCTCGCCACCATTCTCTTATTGTGGGATGGATTGTTTCGGACCATTTCTCATAAGGCAAGGTCGTAAAGAGCATAAGAGATATGGTCTCATAATCACCTGTTTCTCCTCAAGAGCAGTCCACATAGAGATGCTGGAAGATCTCACAACTGATGCTTTCATAAATGCCTTGCGGTGTTTTATAGCTATCCGTGGAGCTGTAAGAGAAATCAGATCGGATCAAGGGACAAATTTTGTTGGGGCGAAAAATGAGCTAACAAAAGCTTTGAAAGAATTGGACAAGGACAGATTGACTGCTTACCTATCCCAGAAGCAATGTGACTTCATAATGAACGTACCTGATGCCAGTCACATGGGAGGGGTTTGGGAAAGGCAGATCAGAACAGTTAGGAGTGTTCTAAGCTGGGTTCTTTCGCAGAGCTCGGGAAGATTGGATGATGCCTCCTTGAGAACTTTCTTCTATGAAGCCATGTCAATCATTAATAGCCGCCCACTCACCACAGATACAATCAATGATCCCAAGGGGCTAGAGCCACTTACCCCAAACCATTTACTCACCATGAAAACCTCTGTTCCTCTGCCTCCACCAGGGAAATTTGTGCAAGAAGACCTGTACGGAAGAAAAAGGTGGCGCAGAGTACAATATCTGACAGAGCAATTTTGGAGTAGATGGAGGAAGGAATTTCTGACAAACATCACTCTCAGACAACGGTGGCATACTCCGAGACGCAATGTGAAGATTGGGGATATCGTCATCGTCAAGGAGGAAGGGGTTCCGCGCAATGAATGGAAACTTGGAAGAGTGCTTGATGTTTGTGAAGATGAAGATGGCCTAGTGCGAAAAACCACAATACAAATAGGAAATAGAAAGTTAGGGAAAGAGGGTCAGCGACTTACTAATCCATCCATTCTTGAACGTCCTATTCACAAATTAGTGGTACTTGTAGAAAACAATTAAATCTTATGTAATGTAACTAATCTCTTTACTCCTACACAAATTGAGAGTTTGAAGTATTAAGAGTTTAAATATTAGACTTGATGCCAAGAGTCAGAGAACATTCTATTTAGTTCTGAAATTTGGTTTGTGAAATTACTAAATTTATTCAAACTTTTGCAAGTTTACAAGTTCATAATAAATTATAGTAATTTGGTGGGAGTGTAACTGTCAAAGGACATGTTTTTGTTGATATGTGTATTTATGTTTTTTGTTATAAATTAATGTCAATTTGAGTTCATTCAATTTGAAACAATTGCGTTATTCAGAAGCCCATATTTATAATGTATGCCCTTTGAGGTGTTTAAAATTAGGGGTTCTTTAAGATTTACGTAGAAAACGTGATGTGTCATGTGACCCAGTCATTTTTGGGTCAGAACGAATATGGAGGCAGAGAAACGACATGTAGTCTGAGAAGGAATTGCGTGATCTGCATGGTTTGAGAGGCGCACACGTTTTCACGGTGTCTACGGTGTTTACTGAAGAGAGAGAGATACAAAATAAACTACAAAGACATCTGTATGAAGCGTGGCCTTTATTTCATCAGACCAATGCAGCTATATACATAAATACAGAAATATTGTATAAGCACCATAATTAATGTAAAATATTACTGTTCTTTGTTTGCAGTGGCTCCAGTAGTGAGACGTGAAGGAGAATCTGCTGAGATCTTCTGCCCTTATGATTCAATCTATAAATCAAAGTCAAAGTCTCTCTGTAAGGGGAAGTGCTCCACTAGAGATAGAAATACTCTCAATGAGACTGTGAGAGAAGAGAAAGAGACCAAGACTGACAGATTGACTCTGAATGATGACGTCACTGCAAGTGTCTTCACTGGGACCATCACTGGACTGACAGCAGAGGATGCTGGGAAATACTGGTGTGCAGTGACATTAGAGAGAGACGTGAATTATCTTTACACTCATCTGATCGTCATCATGAACGAGGGTGAGGAAGGTTTATACATCTGAATATGTGAAACTATGGCTGTGAATTGATGGTCTTATATTATATCATATTTCCAGAGCTGAACTTGACTAAGTATGAAGGAGACGACGTGTCAATCCAGTGCAAACATCATGATGAACATCAGAAATGCTTCTGCAAAGCACATGAACCCTCCATGTGTGTGAAGGATGGAGTTTCATTGGAGACGATCAGAGATGATCGATTCTCTTTCAGTGATGAAGCTTCTACTGGAGTCTTTACTGTAAACATCACTGATCTGAGAGAAGAGGATTCTGGGATATACTGGTGTGGATCTCACATCACCACTAAAGTGCATTTAAATGTCAACAATGATAAGAATAAAGGTAAGAGCGTTTATTTTATTTGCATTGTCAAATATGAACACTATTTTCTGCATTTGCTCAGTTTGTGTGTTATCGTGATTACTGGTAATCTCATAAAATTATTCCATACAATTCCTCTATTTAGCTCATTTTGTGACATTGCTCATGAGTGCAGGAGGTGTTTAGTGTTTGTGGTGAATAGAGTGTTTTCATTTCACATCAAAACCACAGAAATGAGCTGAAGGTTCAGAGTCTCAGTTTAGTTTAGCTCTGAAGAATTAACAGTCTTATTCAGGAAACCCACAGTGAGAGACATGAGACTCAGAGACAAGGCAAGGCAAGTTTATTTATATTGCACATTTCATACACTATGGCAATGCAAAGTGCTTACAGAAAGGAATTAAAATAATCACAAAATAAAAGCAAGGAAAATTAAAACAGTTATAAAAGAAATGAACAGAGATATATGATAGTTATAAAATGAATTAGAAGAGTAAAAAGATGATACATAGATAAACTTCAGATATCACGTCAGTCACACCAGATACTGACTGGTTTCCCCCTCCCCCCTCGGCTGGCATAGTAGCTAAAAGCGAACTCGCCATGCTTAGAGTTAATTTGCCTGTATCAGTATTTAAGCGAATATCGTTTATTATCTTTATGAGCGCTGTCTCTGTGCTGTGGTGCGGTCGGAAACCAGACTGAAATTTGTCAAAGTATCCATTTGAGATTAGGAAGTTGTTCAGCTGATTGAAGACAACTTTTTCAATGATCTTGCCTATGAAAGGAAGATTTCAGATTGGTCTGTAATTGCTCAATATGTTGTTATCCAGATTGCTCTTTTTCAGGAGGGGCTTGACTGCAGTTTAATACACTTTTGAAAAAGGAGGTGGGGATTGTGTCAAGAGTGCAGGTTGATGTTTTACATCAGACAGATAAAGTAGAAAATATAGTATGTGTAAGACTGCAGAATAGGGATTAAAATGTGCACATTTTTCACATAATTTAGTTTCATTCGATCAATCAATAGTCTATCAAACGTATTTCCTAATGTGTGAATGTTAATTAACACTAATATGTGTTTGTGTTTTATTTTCAGGTTTCTCCATGATCATCATTATTTGTGTGTGTGTGAGTCTGCTGCTAATTGGTGGATTCACTCTGACTATGTATAAATTAAGACACAAGAGACGAGGTGACGCTCACACACACACTTCAGTTCAGTCTACTGCACAGTTACCCACAATCCTCTCTGATGAGCTCCTGTACGCATCTGTCAGTTTCCAGAAGCATGAAGAGTCTCTCAGTGAAGCTTCAGTCACTGTTAGTAAGAACGAGCTTTACTCTGATTACGCCACGGTCAATCACCGCATGAGTCTCAACTAACTCACTTATAACAGTTCACAGATCAGCACACATTACACCAGTATTTAAACAAATAGACTATGATATATATATTTTTATATTTACGCTTATACTCATAGTTTAAATGAAAATGTACTTAATCCATAATTTAGTGTTAAAGAGATGTTTAACTGACAGGGTCGTTCAGTTCAGTCTCTTGAATCGTGAGACACTTTATAAATTCTGCTCATGTTTCTTCTTTCACATGTTTAAAATAGCAGTTGTGTCAGAGGTTTATTGGTGTGTGTAAAGCAGGGGTGGGCAAACTTTTTGGCTCAAGGGCCACACTGGGTTTTAAAATTTGTCAGAGGGCCGGCCCAGTAGCAGATTATGAAACACGATCTCATTAAATTGCGTATCTATACCACGAATTTTATTTCTCGTGCCATTTATACGCCAAAAATATATTTTTTTGCGTGCATATGCTGCGCACTGTAAACCCTTTGGTTAGGATTAGGGGTGCGGAGTGCGTGCCTATTACACGCCATTAAAGGGATAGTTCGCCCAAAAATGAAAATTCGGTCATCATTTACTCACCCTCAAGTTGTTTCAAACCTGTATGAATTTCTTTTTTCTGCTGAACACAAAAGAAGATATTTGGAAAATTTCGTTAACCAAACAGTTGATGGACCCCATTGACTTCCATAGTATGAAAAAAAATACTATGGAAGTCAATGGGGTCCATCAACTGTTTGGTTTACCCCACATTTTTCAAAATATCTTCTTTTGTGTTCAGCAGAAAAAAGAAATTCATACAGGTTTGAAACAACTTGAGGGTGAGTAAATGATGACCGAATTTTCATTTTTGGGCGAACTATCCCTTTAAGTGCGTATCATATGCACGCGAAAACTGCGGTTCATAAGAACTACAAATACAATTCGTGGTATTCGCACTTTCATGAGATCGGGCGAGGCAAACACATTTACGTTGTGGCAACGTCTGCGCGAAATTCAACAACTGAGAGACGACATTCTGACAATACATTTTTTTTATGCTAGATATCCCCCATTTAGCATGTTATGTTTTGAGGTTAATTTTTAAAAAACGAAAATTTGGAAAAAAACGAAATAAACGAATATACAAATTTATTTTAATAAAATAAAACATAAAAAGCAAATGCAGATCAGAACATTTAATGAACAAAACCGGGTTCTGTACATGGCAGACGTCAGGGGAGCGTAGTCGAAAGCCGGGCGATAAAGGTTTTGTAAACGGAATCAGTCAGGAGGATACATCCACAAATCCAGAGTAGCAAAACTAAATAGCAGAAAAATCAAAGGAAAAACTAAACGTGTGCAAGCGGTTACCAAACATTTTTTTTTCTGTGAGTTTTCAAAAAAAGGAAAAAACATTAACGTGCACCAAGTCTATGCGCTTAAGTTGCTGTCTGTTTGGTTTCCATGGTGACGCGTCTAGCTTGTTATGTGACACACCGCAGCCACAACAGCGCTGAATGAATGATGATCTGCTTTTATGTCATTTTTCCTTTTTTACATTTGTTAGCTATGGCATGAAATATCTGATATTCCGATTGTCAAATATATGCAACGCAATTTATACATAACGCAAAGTATTGCAAGAAAAAGGCAAAATTAATGCGATCTTAAGACAATTTTTTAAATACTCGACGGGCCGGATTAAACAGCCTAACGGGCCGTATGTGGCCCGCGGGCCGTAGTTTGCCCACCCCTGGTGTAAAGAGTTTGTCATCTCAGTTTATCTGAGGGTGTGAATAAAACAGGAAATAAAACCCACAAGTGACACTTCTAGAAAATACTGTCAAGTTTCCAGTCCAAATGCAGAGACACGTTTGTTAATAAAGGCTTTTTAACAGCAGCTCTTAAAGCAGTTTGGTTTACTGTTTCTCTTTCTCATCTCTCTGAATATTGATTGTGTTTGATCTGCTTTAGATTTGTACATGCAAGAGACTTTTGCAAATTTTTTCTTTTCTTTTTTTAGTTCATTCTTGCTCTGTTGGGACTGACGTCATTTTTCTGATGTATAGTTTTACTGTATTGTTTTACTGTACTGTTTTATTAATTGAAAAATAAACATTGGGAAACAATATATATACAGTGCAATGCATAAGTGAATACACCCATGCTAAAGTTGACTAAAAAGAGGAATAAAAAATCATATTTTGGAAATTGAACTTAATGCCTTAATTTAAAAAATTAGGAAAAATCCAACCTTTAAGGACACCAATTTTCTTTGTGAATGAATAATGTATCGTAAATAAATAAATGTTCTTCCTTAAAATACATGGTGCATAAGTGAGTACTCCCCTATGTTAAATTCCCATAGAGGCAGGCAGATTTTTTTTTTTTAAGTATTTTTTTATTTATTTTTTTAGGATACTATGCATCCTGATTAAGTTCCCTTGGCCTTTGGAATTAAAATAGCCCCACATCATCACATAGCCTTCACCATACCTAGAGATTGGCATGGTTTTATTTCAGTTAGCCTAAAAGCTAGTTTGATTTGCATTGAGAGATGATCTTATGGAAAGTACCCCATGCCAATTCTTGGCCCTATTTTGTTTTCCTTCTTCATGCTACCTTTAGGCTCAATATTCCAGAAATATAACATAAACTATCACTGTTACACTGAAGACCTCCAACTATATCTTCCAATCAAACCATGAAATGACTTTTCATTAGATAATCTCTTCACATGCCTCGATGAAGTCCAGACCTGGATGACAAATAACTCACTGCAACTGAATGAAAATGTAACGACAATCACTTCTGGGGAATAATTAACTCAGGAATATTCATGAGTTTATGAATATGATTTGCTTATCGATTAAATAACCCGAAAAGGGAATATTTGATCAATTTGTCAGGGTAACTTTTACCAGAATTAATTTCAGTTATCTAAACATACTGTTTGTCCCACAAACTTTATGTAAGATTTCCTTATCAAATATCAATAAAAGTACCCTTCTTACAAACTCCAAGAAAGATTAATTTTCTGGCCATGAACATTAATTTTCCTGTGTTCATAAAATTAAACTACTCAACGTAGTAAATAATAAAAGCTTTGTAGCTGAATCGTACTTCTCATTGACTTTGTAATATGAGCATTTAGACAGAAGCAATCAAGAATATAATGGTTTTAATAAAATGAAACTACGAATACAGAATTCTACATTTACACATGGAATACATGTATATACAGAGTACAGCCAGTAAGACCGTATTGTATGAGCGCATCACTAATACAACTGATCACTTAAAGGGAAAGTCACAGGAACACAAAGACAGAATAACAGAAGCTGATAATATTGACCATAAAATGATAGAGTGTCTGTTGTGAAGTGGCACAATTATGATTTTGTTCAGTATATTAGGGTAAAATGATCAATTATCATTTAAAGCTGAGAAATGCACATGTATCCACCAATGAACATCACTTTAGGTGATTTACTCCTCTGACTTAATTTTAGCATTTATATTTATATTTTTTTACAGAGTGACAATTCACCAGCTTTTAACCTTTATTTAATTCCACTGTTACATCATTTGTTTTAACTATACATAAATAAATCTATTTAGTGACTCATCACTGATGATCCCTGTCAATCATCAGTGGCTCCGCCCACAGAGCTCAGGATTGGTTCATTTGTGCTCCGCCTCTCACTGCAGAATCTTCCTGTTGATCTGAACAAACAATACGATGAAGAAAGACTGACTTAAAGGCAGGGTAGGTAGAAATGGTCTAAAAATTTTATTTTTCAAATTTGTTTAAACTTTATGTACATATCAATACATAATTAAAATGTAAGTACTCTGAAAAAGAAAGTATCAAAATCGAGTGTCTGTAGACCTCTCACGACTGTTTTAAAGACATCTCATTATTTCCATTCACTCCAACCCCTCATTTCTGTGCTTCTTCCAAAGCCACGCCCCCAAAACACATGAACGCGCGACTCCGACCGCTGAGCTAGAGGACGCATTATTTACCTGAGACAAGCGGAGGGGAAGGGGCATTTTTTTGCCTGGTTTGCCTTCACTAACTGCATATGCCGGTACTGTAAATTTAGATTGCTCTTTCTCTGCCATTGTTTTGGTATTCCTAGGTTCAGTGCCTTCTTCTTCTTCGATAGATTTTATTGGCAGCTTGCAAACATAGTGCATTACCGCCATCTACTGGACGGAGGTGTGATCAGGTTCCGTGCCTCTCGCACTCCTCAAATCAAACGGTCGCGCGCAAGTGGGCAGGTGCTGTGTGGCAAAAGGGTGGTTGCCATGGTTGCGAGAGAGTGACAGTCGCCTAAGCCAATCCTTTGATTCGTCCCGAATCGAAATAATGAGCTGTGTTTAATACAGATTAAACGGTCTAGAGTCACTTGATTTTTATACTCTTTTTTTCAGAGTTCTTACATTTTAATTATGTATTGATATATATAGAAAGTTTTAACAAATTTGGATCTTTAATTTTTAATAAATCCTACCTACCCTGCCTTTAAGTTCATCAACAACATTATAAACCCTTTCACAAGATACATAAAACAATCACACTATACTGAAGAGAGTGTTATTGATTATATTGAGAAGAGCTGCAGTTTCTGACACTTACTGATGGATTCTCATGTTTAGAAAAGCTCTGAGGATCAAGAGTCTTCAGGAGGTCTGTGATCAACGGTCTGTGTGAAAGAGAGCGAGAGATCAGTCATGTGATCATCAGTGATGGAGTATCTGACTTTGACGTCTCACTTACTGTGAGTGTGTCGTACAGGTCAGAGGTCGTGGACTTGAGCTCAAGAGCTGTATACGTGTCTTCATTGGGATCAGAGATCTACAGGAGAGACAGAAGGTCTTACACCACAAAATATCACAATCACAATAATAAATATACATTTTTAAAAACATAATCAATGATAAACTTTGGAATATACACAATTTTATGGAAACACTATCAAAAAAGTTCCCTGACAATGTTCAAAGTAAAGGGCTTTTTCATATGTTCGTAATTTTAACAGTAAAAAAACTGTAAAAAAGCAACGGAAAAGACATGTTAATTGCAGAGATACCCTTACTATATACAGTGAAAAACTGCAATAGCTCTCACAGGACATTTCATGTAATTTTACAGTAAAATACTGTTAATTGTACGGATTTTGGAAGTACACTGTAAGAAAAAAAAAAAAACCTTACCGTTGCATTTACCGTACCTTACCGTAAAAAATACAGTAGCAATTGTTATGTTTTACATCATTGAACAAAAATTTACGGTAAAAAAACAGGCAGCTGTGGTTGCTAGTACTTTACCGTAAAAAATACGGCAGTAATATTTTAGGTTTTATGGCATTGAACCATGTTTTAAAAAAAATAAAAAAATAAATAAATAAAAAACTGCCAACTGTGGTTGCCTGTAATTTAAAAATATTGTATTACAAACCAGTTTGTCATAAAAGTTATTATTGAGAATTAGCAGAGGTTTTGAAGTTGATGTTTTATTGAAAATAATACAGTTTGAAGTCACCATTATGGAGATCAGTGTTTGCTTTAGTTGGGCTCTTGACCCTTGATTTTCTAACGTCAGATTTACTCTGACTGCTTTAACTGTGTTTATAAAACACATTCGTTATGACATGAAAATCTGAGAGAAAATGTGATCAGGTGTTGATGGCTATTTATTGATGGTGACATAATTGTCATGTAGTGGCTGATCTCATAAAGAGTCTTATCTTTCATTATGTTTATTACTAATATATTTTTCATTTTTGAGTGTAATAGTTCTGTGTCACTACCACATGCGAGCCAGCAGTGACAAAGAAGTAATCTTAAGAACTTTAAAAACACATGGTGTAAAAAAAAGGTTTTGAACTACTGTATGATGTAGACCAACACAGACATCAAGAATCAGCGTATGAATCTCAACAATGGTGACAATCAACACAATAATCAGATTAAACTCTGAACATCACAAAACAAGCTACGAAAAAGCTGCAACAAAAACAACATCAAAAATAAAAGCAGATATAATAATAAAAGAAAATACTAAGGCAATTCAGCATAATTTATTCATGCTGCAATGCATGCTGGGAGATATTGATGAGTTTTGATTAAATGCTCCCATCATGCACTGCACTTTTATCATCACTGTTGTTGAGATTCTGAGTGTGTCTGAAAGATACAGTAGTTCAAACCTTTATTTTGCACAATGTTTTACAATTCTTCAGATTATCACAACACTGATGGATCACATGCTGTAGAATCTTAGAGCTACTACAGTCAATAATGTAAAATTATTAATATGAAAAACTTCTCCATTCACCTGAAGTGATAAGGTGCTCAGAAGTGTGAGCGTTTGCTGCGGTAATGAAAAATGGCGAGATGAGATGATTACCGAATAAATATTTTACTCCATGTTTCATGTAAGTAAAAGCTATATAAAATTAACAAAATAAAATAACATGAATTTCTTCAAAGTTTGGTCTTAATGTGGATTTTATAGTTTCTGCAGTTTTTCTCACTTTGCTTTCTCTTAATTTGAGCATATAGCTGAAACTAATTTAAGCCACGACACAGAGATTAGACCATGTTTTTTGACCAGATAAAATATAAATCAATGAGAAATGATTGCACATGAATGAAGTAATCTCTGATTGGTCATGTATCTTGTACAAAACCCTTAATGGCTTGAGTCATCATAAATCTAACAGTAAATTATAATTAAAAACTTAAGCAGATTGGTTAAATTCACTAAAAAAACTTCAACCAAGGCCATTCACAACTGCCCACTAAAATCACTAAAATCTTTAATATTATAGTACAAACTGGTTACCGCTGGATTGGGAAGGTTTGAATCCTGTCACTTTGTACATTTACAGTCTGAAACACAGATAACGGCTGATCGATTCATTCTCTGCGTTTGTGAAGTCATGTTTAGATGATTTACCTGTTTCACTGTGCGATCTTCAGATTTAACACTCCTTCGTTTCTTTCTGTTATAATGAAAGACATTAGCAGCATATGGATTTATTTTAAAGATTACTAATAATCAAACACAAATTAGCCATTTCCTACATTAGACCAAAAGTGAATTTATACAATTATTGCAGTTTTTTATTGAGCTCACATTATAAACAGGATGAAGATGATGAAGATGATGAAGATGATGATGATGAATAATCCTCCAGATGCCGCTGTGATCACAATCACATTCCCACCAGCAACATGATGAACTGAAAGAGGAAGATCATCATGATTAACTCTCCAAACTGATGAATGATGTGAAGATACAGGAGTGTGTTAATAAAAGCTTCACCTGTGACAGTGACAGCGTCTGATCTCTGAGATCCATGTTGATTGTGAGCCTGACAGTAGAAGCGTCCACTCTGTAGTGCACTGAAACTCTGTCCAGATCCAACAGCTGAGGGTTCATTCTCCTTAAACCAGCTGAAGTTCAGAGCAGGAGGGTTTGAGTCACTGATGCAGTTCAGAGTCACTGAATCTCCCTCCACTATTACACCAGATCCATTTATCAACACTGAGACATTCCTGGGAGGATCTAATAACAGACAAAAATGAAAATTCACAATAACTATTACAAAATTATGTGTTTGGAAATTTTAAACAATGTGCAGATGATTATTAACTCACACATGACGTTTAAAGTCACAGCATCAGAGAATTTCTCTCCATGTTCATTGATGGACTTGCACTTGTATTCTCCACTGTCATCAGAGCTGATCTTTGAGATGCTGTAGATTCTTCCAGATCCTACAATCGTTCCTCCTTTAATCCAGCTGAAGTTCAGAGCAGGAGGGTTTGAGTCACTGATGCAGTTCAGAGTCACTGAATCTCCCTCCACTATTACACCAGATGGACTGATGGACACTGAGATGCTCCTGGGTGGGTCTAAAACAGACAAAAATTAAAGTTCAGTGAATATGATGATGGCTGAGGTGTCTGAGCACCAGGTCCCTGTGTTCGCACAACTGATCTCGCGAGTGGGCCAAGAAGAGGGCGGCCTCCGCGACCTTCGTAAATATGCGGGGCGACAGGGAGGACTTTGTACTGGTATGCCCGTCCCTCGAACTCAAAGCGTAGGAACAGTCTGTGTTGAGGGAGAATTGAGACATTAAAGTATGCGTCCTTCAGGTCGATCGCTGCGAACCAATCTTAGGGGCGAACACATTTGAAAAGGTGTTTCTGCATTAGCATTTTGAACGGAAGCTTGTGAAGGGCCGATTCAAAACACGCACAAGATTTGATGTAACCCACCACTCTTCTTGGGAACAGTGAAGTAGGAGCTGTTAAACCCTGACCTCACAATCTCGCAATCTCCGCATGCAGAACAAGGGGCCACTACGTTCGCCGCTGTACTGAATCGCATAGCCAAATCTGAACGTCCCAATAAGCCAGCGTGACGGGCGCTAGCCAGGCTCCCAGCGACCGAACCAGCAGGACAAATGGGACCACAGACGTACCCGTGGAGGACAGGGACCCGTCCCGGAGTGGGGTCTGAGTGTGCAGTGCAACACTTACCTGGCTCCACAGTTTGGCAGGGGGTGCGTGAGAAGGCATACAGCTTGATAACTGAGACACTGCTTATGATTTATGGGGATTGAAAAAGGTGGTTGTGTACACACACTGCCGACACATTTATGTTCAAACACTGTGTAAAAGTTAATTTTGCATAATAGGTGCCCTTTAAAAACCTTGTTAAAAATCCAAAATACTTCAGAGCACAGACTTAAGTTTGGAATCTTTTTAAAGGGAACACTTCACAGATTATTGTAGAAATATATATTTTTTTTAAGTTGTATATTTTATATAAAATATATATTTTACAAAAAAATTTCAACTAAAACTTTAAGAAAATTAAAGCTAAATATCTGAACAAATTATGTGATAAAATGTAGGTTGATATCAAAAAAAAAAATAAATAAAAAAAATTCAGTATGATTTTTTGAGCGCAGTACCAAACTTTTCCACTAGATGACATCCAGACTCCTCTGGTGACCATATAATAGGTGCCTTTAAAAACCTTGTAAAATTAAAGTTTACAAAAACGTCATAGAAGTTTATAAAAATGTAAAATATATATTTTTTAATTTTATATAAAATATATATTTTACAAAACATATTTAACTCTAAAACTTCAAGAAAATCAAAGCTAAATATCTGAACAAGTTCTGTGACAAATTTTTGGTTGATGTCTCAAAAATATTTTCATCAAGTTTTTTTTAGCGCAGTACCAAACTTTTCCACTAGATGACATCCAGACTCCTCTGGTGACCATATAAAGACTCTTCGATTTCCATATATGGATTGAGTGATTTAACTACAGTCTGAACGCTTTCAAATGCTATATAGTTGGTCAAGATTACTTTAGGTTTAGACTAAGATATTATTGTTATAAATGTATAATGGCAAATGTCCCACGGGTGTCGGGGAGGGGCAGTCTTAAAAATAGTGGTTAAAACATTTTTATAAATCATAAATTCTGAAATGTATTCTTTGTAATGTGTGAAAAGTATTGATATTAAAAGTTCATTATTTGTACCTGATTGTAATTATTATCTTTTTTTTTTTTTTTTCATAGTGTGATTTTTGGGGAATTGAATACAATTAGGGTCAGTTTGACCTGGACCACACAGACTGTAACCAGAAATCTAAAGTGCATGAGGGTTAAAGAGAGAAAGTCAATCTGTACTCACACATGACATTGAGCTGAACAGCAGGAGAGATGTGAGTGTGTCCGTCTACAGCACAGCTATATCTGCCTGAATCCTCTCTTCTGACTGACTGCAGCAGGAGTTCATTGTTTCTGTCTCTTCTCTCAGTTAATGGCTGTGAGTTTCTGTACCAGATGAATGTTGCTCTGTCAGTCAGAGCGCAGCTGCTTTTACATCTCAGAGTGACTGAATCTCCCTCTGTCACTCTCTCAGGAGACTCCACCTGAAGATCTGAACACAACACACACATTATATCTAGTGCTGCTGTCATACACTGATTATTATTCAACATAATGCACAGAAGAAGAGATAAACCTCATCAAAGTCACCTGTGACAGTAAGAGTCACTCCTGGATCACCAGTATATCTTCCATCAGGTTTATTAGTGATGAATCTGAAATAGTACATGTGTGAATCCTTCAGTGTCACATGACTCAGTCTGACGGTGCAGTTCTGCTGTTTATCTCCCAGATACTGAAGCCTCTGACTGTATTCAGGGTCCTTAGACAGATCTAGAGGCTCTTCGCCCTTTTTTACAAAGCGTTTGGTCCAGAACACTTTCTTGATCTGATGTCCAGTAGGGTATGTATAAGTGCAGCTCATTATCACTGTTGAGTCCTTTAGTGCACAGATGTGTGAAGGATTGTAACTCACACCCCAATCATCACTAGAAACCCCTGAAACACAGAATTCATCAAACTGTAAATGCTGTTTTATCTGTTATATTGGGCCATGAAAACATGACAATACTTTATTACTATTTGAAAACAGCGACTTCCTCTTCCTCCTCTTATACTCACACTCTTCCTCCTCTTATACTCACACTCTTCCTCCTCTTATACTCACACTCTTCCTCCTCTTATACTCACACTCTTCCTCCTCTTATACTCACACTCTTCCTCCTCTTATACTCACACTCTTCCTCCTCTAACTCACACTCTTCCTCCTCTTATACTCACACTCTTCCTCCTCTAACTCACTCTTCCTCCTCTTATACTCACACTCTTCCTCCTCTTATACTCACACTCTTCCTCCTTTTATACACACACTCTTCCTCCTCTTATACTCGCACTCTTCCTCCTCTTATACTCACACTCTTCCTCCTCTTATACTCACACTCTTCCTCCTCTTATACTCACACTCTTCCTCCTCTAACTCACACTCTTCCTCCTCTTATACTCACACTCTTCCTCCTCTAACTCACTCTTCCTCCTCTTATACTCACACTCTTCCTCCTCTTATACTCACACTCTTCCTCCTCTTATACACACACTCTTCCTCCTCTTATACTCACACTCTTCCTCCTCTTATACTCACACTCTTCCTCCTCTTATACACACACTCTTCCTCCTCTTATACTCACACTCTTCCTCCTCTTATACTCACACTCTTCCTCCTCTTATACTCACACTCTTCCTCCTCTTATACTCACACTCTTCCTCCTCTAACACGCACTCTTCCTCCTCTTATACTCATACTCTTCCTCTTCTTATGACAACATTATCCACACCTTCCTCTTCCTCTTCCTCCTCGTTCATCGCCTCTTTCACACACTCTTCCTCCTCTTATACTCACACTCTTCCTCCTCTAACTCGCACTCTTCCTCATCTTATACTCATACTCTTCCTCTTCTTATGACAACATTATCCACACCTTCCTCTTCCTCTTCCTCCTCGTTCATCGCCTCTTTCACACACTCTTCCTCCTCTTATACTCACACTCTTCCTCCTCTTATACTCACACTCTTCCTCCTCTTATACTCTCACTCTTCCTCCTCTTATGCTCATACTCTTCCTCCTCTTATACTCTCACTCTTCCTCCTCTTATACACACACTCTTCCTCCTCTTATACTCACACTCTTCCTCTTCTTATACTCACACTCTTCCTCCTCTAACTCACTCTTCCTCCTCTTATACACACACTCTTATAGGTTACTCCCTTGGATCACGGCTGAACGCGTCTTCTCCACACTCACGCGAGTCAGGTCTAGACCAAGAAAACTCTCTCCGACCCTCCCGGTTTTCGAGATATCCACCCAAAACCGCTTCCCCCCTCTTCGCGAAACTGAACGCGATGCTGTGATCATCGGCGATTCCATCGTTCGACACGTACACGCTACGTTAGGTAAAAGTAAGGTGCATAGTCACTGCTTTCCTGGTGCTCGTGTTTCTGAAATCGCTGCTCGCGTTCCCGAGATTCTGAACGGTGACAAGCGTGTCGGAACTGTGGTCCTGCACGCGGTAGGGGCCGACATCAGGCTGCGCCAGACGGAGGTTCTGAAGAAAGACTTCAGGAATCTGATCGATACGGTACGCAGCACATCGCCTGAAATAACGATCATCGTGTCAGAACCGCTTCCCAGGTAACGACTTGGACGTGAAAAGTTTAGTAGATTATTCGCGCTAAATGAATGGTTAATATCATGGTGCAATGAGCAGAAACTGCTCTTTGTAAATAATTGGAATCTGTTTTGGGAGCGTCCTAGGCTTTACCGTGCTGATGGCTTACACCCAAGCAGATTCGGATCGGATCTTCTGTCGGATAACATCTCCAAAATGTTAAATACCTTTTGACTAGTAACCAAAAGTCCAAATCATAGTCTCTGCTGCACCAATTTAACTGATATAAATACTAGTGTTGAACATTGCATAGAAACTGTGTCTATTCCTCGTTTAGTGAGATCAAATAATAAATCTACTGCAGGATCTAGGAAAAATCTAATTGTTATTAAACCAGAAAATGTTGCTATTAGTAGCTAGGTCTTCTAAACATTAGATCACTCACACCTAAGGCAGTTATTGTAAATGAAATAGTCACAGATAATAGCTTCGATGTACTTTGCCTTACTGAAATGCAATGGTCTCATTTCAAAAGCATTGGTCAATATGCTTGCGTCGACTTCACTGTAGCCTATATGTGCCCAGCTTCCTTTCCGTGAGTTCTGACCGAAAAATGGAAAATATCAAGCGCTTCCGTTTCAGAGTCCCTGTTTCATGTTTGTTAGCCCAGGACATTTTACAAATCCAGACCAAAACGATGTTCTACGGCCATGTCCGGAATAAAGAGTAGCCTATCCATGTCACACAGTAAGATTTAGGATTTTGACCATATACCTCGCAGTCACAGACCATATCAACGTCAGTGAGCTATACTTATTGTATTTCGCCACAGGGTGTCACTGTGGCCTCAACCCTTTGCCTTTGCTTACTCTGAGCTCGATTGCTATGTCTGAGGTAAACCACGCCCTCCTCATTACCCTACGCAGGAAGAAATGTAGGAAGAAATAAATGAAGAAATAAATAAATGTAGAAATAAATAAATGTAAAAATAAATAAATGTAGAAATAAATAAATGTAGAAATGAATAAATGTATAAATAAATAAAAGAATAAATAAACAAATATGGAAAAATATATACATAAATAAGGAAATAAATGTATAAATAATTATTTATTTTCGTTTTTTTGCTTTTCTGTGTATATTTATTTATATATTTATTTATTTATTTGTATTTTTTTACATTTATTTGTATATTTATTTATGTATTTATTTATTTTTAATATTGGCAGCTTTGGAATTCCATACTACTGTTAGTGTTTACTATTAGTGTAAATGATACACACCTTGTAACTGCGTCATTATTTTACATAGCTCGATGAACACCAACACACCGCATTTTTTACAGTCTATGGTGCACGCGCGCTCTTTTGCATCAGTAAAATGCGATCGTTTAATTTGAGTGACAAGTTGTAATCACGCATTGAATCGAAGCAAGATTTTATCAGCTGTTTCATATATATAATATATAACTCGCGCTGCATATAATTTTGCCTCAGATACAGGATTACATTTGCAACAAGCAGGTTGTTCATTACCACGGCAACCGCTCGCGTGTCATACTGAATGCAAGTTTCATGTTTAAAAAGTAACTATACATAAGAGACAGAAAGATGATAACCATACATTATTTAAGGTTATTTATATTCGTTACGATATTGACATATGAACTGTTGTTGTCAAGTAAGCTTCATGCTTTCCCCGTTGCGATCGTGCACTCATCTAAACTGTAGGCTATTACGGGTGCTGCACTGCTCTAGTTGACTGCTGCGCCTTTTTCTCGAAAATATCACGTTAACAACAACCCTTTAGAAAACGTAATTCCTTTGTGGATCCTCTTGATCTGCTTTCTCCATGTTTCTTTAACAAATCTCATTGTCTCATGCATGCGAGTTAACCACGCCCACTTATTTGCGGTATCACAGAATAAAAAAATCTGTTATGGTTGACCTTTTCTACCGTGTTAACGATATATACCGTCATACCGCCCAGCCCTAATCCAAATTAATTGATATTGAATCAAGATCGGAATCAAATCACTAGAATTGAATTTGTGATAGAGATTGAAAGAATTGAAATCATGAAATTTGTGTCAAGCAATAATAATAATTAAATAAAACAGTAGCCTACCAGTCATTGTACCATGTAAACATTTTAAGATGTTGTCACTAAACTTCTAAAATTCTTCTGTTATTTTAAATAATACAATTCTGATGTTTTGACAATCACAATAAACTTATTGTGATGCAAGTTTTTTCTTTTCTTTTTTACACCCCATCAATCTCCCTTCCATAATTCTCCCTTTAAACTGAACTCAGAAGTTGTCCTACAGTGATCTTTTGATGAGCTTTGATGGAGGGTGTTGCAGAAAAGCAGAAGTAAATGTACAGAGACAGAGGAGTGAAGAGAGAACCACGAACAACATGATGCACTCTCAAATAATGAAATATATGACAAATAAGACGAAGAAAATAATCAAAGTTGATTTATTAAAAACCCAATGACATCAAAATATTAGTTTTGTGGCTTTTAGTTCTTATCTATCAGCTCAGAGCTCATTTATGCTAGTGAATGATAAATATTTTACATGTACACATTCACTTCCGAGAACATGAGCCAAACATATTCATGATCTGCTGCTAAAGTGATTTTTGTCCAATCAAATGCTCTGAACATTGAGAAAGTCCCTCCCCCTAAACCATGTGACACTGACTAGCAAGTAGCAAAAGACTATTGGACATTTCTAAAAGGAGCGTTTGACAAGTTCAACAGAAACTTCCTGTTTCAGAGAGAAATATGTGAGAACAGGACAGAAGAAAGTGCAGATCAGCCGCTCATGAGGCCTTAAATAAAACATCAGAGTGTTTCTAATGTGAATGTAAGAGAGACTCACCGTGAATCATGAGCAGAAAGAAGATCAGAGGAAGAGGAGGAGCCATTCTGACCCACATCAGCATAACATATATCTATAATACATATATACATATAAATATACATATACAATACACATCTTTTCAAAGCAGCTTTACAGAAAATACACAAGTCCACATTACAATTTAGAGTGATCTGTTATCAGAGGAAACTGTCTAAGATATGCATTTCAGAAATGTACATATACAAAGTCACAGTTAGCTAAAAATGTATTAATTTAAACAATGTAATAATTTCAAGCAGAAACAATGTTATATGAGCAATAATCATCAGTTTCATTTAAGCAAGAGTGTGTTTGTCTTACCGTGTTGAAGCTCATCAGATCAACAGCAACCAAATGACAGACTGTTTTAACACAAGCACTTTAGCTTCACTTTAGTGAAGGACGTTGTGACTTTGTGTGGTTAACACGGTTTATTAATAACCATCGACGGAAATATCACAGTCCCTCCCTCAACAAGAGAACAACATTACTGAACTAAACCTACTTAAAGAAAAATGATGATCTTTATCTGTAAGTTGAAGATGTATAATTGTGAAGATGAATGAAGATGAATGATAGTGATTTACAGGTGAGGCTCATCAAGGTTGATGTCAGACACAGGAGATGGTGACCTCTGGTGGCAGTTTGAGGGACTGAACTCAGTGCATATTTCTACTGAAATATATACAGTAGATAGATAGATAGATATAGATATATAGATAGTTATAACTGCCTAAAAAAAACGGGGTTGAATCTAAACATGTTCACCATGGTCAATGGGCTTTATGCACAGCTGCACTACTTCCTGAACTTCAGCCAGCACCTTTGTTTCCTGTCTGCCATTATTGGACAAACTGATTAATTCAGGTGTGCCTGATAAAGTCTAGAGTATTTACTAGCCTATGTAAAATCACATACTAGTAACATATAAGTCAACATTTTCAGTAGTATATATTGTGTTAAAGTGGATGTTGTTGTGAGGACTTTTATTATGACGGGGGGACAGAGAGGAGAGCAGAAGAGAAATTTAATCAAACACACCTGAACCAGCCAATCAATGTCTTCAGGATTACTAGATAGCTGCAGACAGGAGTTTATCAGGGTTGGAGCTAAACTCTGCAGACACCCGATTCGATTGTGATCACACGATTGAATGGGCGTTATCAGCGGTTATCAGCTGGGTGCTGCAGAGCTGTGGCCCTCCAGGACTGAGTTTGAAGACCCCTGATCTAGGGTATTAATCAGTATTTATCCTCCTACATATTAAAGGATTTGAATGATTTGTTCAGGCGTATGAGATTTACTTAGTTTTACATACATGTCTGTTTACTGGAATGCGCTCTCCATGTTTTAAAGACAGAGAGACACCCAACATGTGTTAAAACATATATTTAATCTTCTAGCTGAAGACATCCGAGGTCACTGGGGTCTTCAATCAGTCGCCTACGTGATCACTTCTTAGTTAAAGCATTTACTTTACTTTTAATCTTCAGTCACTAGAGAATAATGATGAATATTGTCTGAACCTCTCACTGAGAGAAAGAACATCATCATCATCATCATCATCAAAGCTTTATTAAAGGTGCTCTAAGCGATGCCACGCGTTTTTTAGGCCAAAACATTTTTTCCACATACAGCAAACATCTCCTCACTATCCGCTAGCTGCCTGTCCCCTGAACACACTGTAAAAACACGCGGTCTCTGTAGACACCACAGGCTCCACAAACAGCAAGAAAAACAAACTGGACTCACCCGTACCATGAAACACAGCAAACAGTGCTCCAGCCAATCACCGACAAGAAGTATTTGAGGGTGGGGTTTGGGGGGTTAGTGCGCGTGCACATGAAGTGGGTGTGGATTATGTTTGAATTTTGAATTATGGCCGAAACACGACCAAAGAGACGACGTTCCGAATTGCAAAGAAGAGGGACGAGGATAAGGAACGCGTGAAATACCGAATTTACATCGGAAAAACCTTTGAAAGGTGGCAAGAACTCCGGCGGCAGAACGGCTTTCGATCCGACATTCAGTTGCTCTGTTTTTGCTGAACAGGATAAATCCATATTTCTTTCTAAACTGACGTTCATATTCGCCAAACCAACACAAGGATGTAATTAGCTAGAACTATGCAGTCAGCGTTAACTTTGGTGAATACAACATATAACTTATGTTTCTAGCAGCTAGCGATCAATCTCTAACTTATTGAAAACCTCAATATTTAATGGATCTTTTGACTCCGTACAGTTCATCCAGAAACCTGAGATCCTCTGACCTTGGCCATCTTACAGTCCCTAAAGTTAAACTTAAAAAACGTGGTGATCGTGCTTTTGCCGCTGCTGGGCCGAAGCTGTGGAACAGCCTTCCTCCTTCTATTAGGCATGCTCCATCTAAGAATGGCAGAAGTTAAACCAAATTCTGTCATTGATTTACAAATAAAAACCTTTCACAAGGCGTTCGCTGGAAGAAAAAAAACGATAAAGGATCTCCGACCGGACCAACCCGATTTACAGGCCAGTGACAGAGGACGAAGCTAACGCTACATCCGGAGCTTCACCCGCGCTTGTTATGAGAAACGGAGGTGGCTGGCTTTATTTGCTTACTTGTTAACTTATGCTGTTCAATTCATTGCATTTTAATGTTCATGTCATGTATTTGTACTCAATATATAATCTAACTGTACATATCTGTTCTGTTACAGTTAGTAACTGAAGTGTAGATCACATTTGTACAATTATATGAAAAAAAGATGATTGAAATAAATGATAAACTCTAAAATGTCAACTTTTATCCTTTTCAGGTTTGATTCTAATCATAATGTAACATTATTTGAAAAAACAAAATTTCAGTACAAAAAAAAACATTTTTATTGTTAGAATTGTGATTTCATAATATTTAGATATGAATCCAACTGGAAAATCTTGTGAAAAGATATCTTTCAGTTAGTCAAATAGCATATAGTGGAGCTCTATAGCCATCTAGTAGCTAAAATCATCATTTTTTACTTTTAAAACTACATTTTACCAAATATAGGTAAAAAGTTTACACTAAACCATGTAAAATTATCCATGTTATCCCCATGAATGAAAGTTAGAAATATGGGTCTTTTATAAAGTGAATTTTACATAAAATGCTGTTTTTTGTAAAAAAAAAAAAAAAAAAAAGCCTATTTAAATAAATATTTATTTATTTAAAGAAATTTAAAATGTATCAAATCTTCCAAAAACTGCACAAATGTTTAGTAAAAACATTAATAAACAGTGTAAAATTACATTTGTAAAAAAAAAAAAATATATATATACATCCTCTTTTTCCTGGACATGTCCGGCCGTCGAGATCGTCCAAAATGTCCGGGATTCAGCTTTTGCTTTCTGGGGTCGCCATTCATTGTTTACATGCACACCTTTTGTTTCAATCTAGCTGAATTCATTTCGATTGGTGAATCTGAATGTAGTTTACATGAACGCTAAACAAGTGATCGGTTGATGTGCGTTTTAACATTGCTAAGAAAATTCCCGCTCCTCCGTGAGAGATTCGAGACCCGGCACGTCTCACAGGTGTCGCTCATCAGTAATCACGCCACCGGCCTCGCATCGTTCTCCCGCACCCCTCAGCCTCGTCCTGCTCGCCACAGTAAACATGATTAATGATTAATGACGACTGTAGAGCGGAAAAGCCAAATCCCAGACATTTTGGGCGATCTCGAAATCCTGGGCAGACTCGTCACGGAGACTCACGATAAAACGGTGTATTTTCAGTTTTGAGTCAACTAGTAGCTGAGCTGTCCTCTGTTACCGGTAGGCGTGGCTTGGGAGTGGCCTCGTAGGGCAGCAAAGCAAGTGCATTCTGGGAGTTGTTGTCTTTCATCCACATGAGCCAAAAATACATTTTCTGGCTTTTCTTAGAAAGCTCCAAATTCAAAAATAATTTCACATTTCTACTACATAAATGACCCATTTTAAATACACATTCCTCTTTCCAGAGGTGAAGAATCCCTTTAAGGTTTGTACAAGCAAATATGGGACAATTACAAATAAAACTGAACATTTAACGGGAGAGTTACAGGAACACAAAAGACAGAATAACAAAAGCTGATTGATTATATTGAGCACTTTGAGAGCAAAAAAAATATACATTTTCCATAGTGAATGTGCAGAATTATGATTTTGTTCAGTATATCAGAAAAAAATGATCAATTATGATTTAAAAGCAGGAAGATGTTGTAGAATGAGAGAGCATAGATTGTTTGCCACAACTGAACATCACTTTAGGTGTTTTGACTTAATTTTAACATGTGTTTAGACAATATCAATTCACCAGCTTTTAACTATCATTTAATTCCACTGTTACATCATGTTTCTTAAACTATACAGAAATTAATCTCTTGTGACTCATCACTGATGATCCCTGTCAATCATCAGTGGCTCCGCCCACAGAGCTCAGGATTGGTTAATTTGTGCTCCGCCTCTCACTGCAGAATCTTCCTGTTGATCTGAACAAACAATAAGATGAAGAAAGACTGACTGAAGTTCTTCAACAACATAATAAAACCTTTCACAAGATACATAAAACAATCACACTATACTGAAGAGAGTGTTATTGATTATATTGAGAAGAGCTGCGGGTTCTGACACTTACTGATGGATTCTCATGTTTAGAAAAGCTCTGAGGATCAAGAGTCTTCAGGAGGTCTGCGATCAACGGTCTGTGTGAAAGAGAGCGAGAGATCGGTCATGTGATCATCAGTGATGGAGTATCTGACTTTGACGTCTCACTTACTGTGAGTGTGTCGTACAGGTCAGAGGTCGTGGACTTGAGCTCAAGAGCTGTATACGTGTCTTCATTGGGATCAGAGATCTACAGGAGAGACAGAAGGTGTTACACTACAAAATATCACAATCACAATAATAAATATACATTTTTAAAAACATAATCAATGATAAACTTTGGAATATACACAATTTTATGGAAACACTATCAAAAAAAGTTCCCTGACAATGTTCAAAGTAAAGGGCTTTTTTTTTTTTTTAAGATTTGTTTTTATTAACATAATTACTTACAAGATGTAAATAGAGTGTACAAAGGATCTACAGTTTGATACATTACTTACATTAAGTACAAAGAATGAATAAGTAAAGGGCTTTTTCATATGTTCATAATTTTAACAGTAAAATACTGTAAAAAAGCAACGGAAAAGACATGTTAATTGCAGAGATACCCTTACTATATACAGTGAAAAACTGCAATAGCTCTCATAGCTCTGCAATTTTTCAACGGATTTTGGAAGTACACTGTAAAAAAAAAACCTTACCGTTGCATTTACCGTACCTTACCGTAAAAAATACAGTAGCAATTGTTATGTTTGACATCATTGAACAAAAATTTACGGTAAAAATCAGGCAACTGTGGTTTACTAGTGCTTTACTGTAAAAAATACGGCAGTAATATTTTAGGTTTTATGGCATTGAACCATGGTTAAAAAAAAAAACTGCCAACTGTGGTTGCCTGTAATTTAAAAATATTGTATCACAAACCAATTTGTCATAAACGTTATTGTTGAGAATTAGCAGAGGTTTAGAAGTTGATGTTTTATTGAAAATAATAAAAACTGAAGTCACCATTATGGAGATCAGTGTTTGCTTTAGTTGGGCTCTTGATCCTTGACTTTCTAACGTCAGATTTTCTTTATGGCATGAAAATCTGAGAGAAAATGTGATCAGGTGTTGATGGCTATTTATTGATGGTGACTTTATCATCATGTAGTGGCCTGATCTCATAAAGAGTCTTATCTTTCATTATGTTTATTACTAATATATTTCTCATTTTTGAGTGTAATAGTTCTGTGTCACTACCACATGCGAGCCAGCAGTGACAAATAATTAATCTGAAGAACTTTAAAAACATATTGTGTATAAAAAAGGTTTTGAACTACTGTATGATGTAGACCAACACAGACATCAAGAATCAGCGTATGAATCTCAACAACGGTGACAATCAACACAATAATCAGATAAAACTCTGAACATCACAAAACATGCTACGAAAAAGCTGCAACAAAAACAACATCAAAAATAATAGCAGATATAATAATAAAAGAAAACACTAAGGCAATTCAGCATAATTTATACAATGCATGCTGGGAGATATTGATGAGTTTTGATTAAATGCTCCCATCATGCACTGCACTTTTATCATCACTGTTGTTGAGATTCTGAGTGTGTCTGAAAGATACAGTAGTTAAAACCTTTATTTTGCACAATGTTTTAAAATTCTTCAGATTTTCACCACACTGATGGATCACATGCTGTAGAATCATAGAGCAACTACAGTCAATAATGTAAAATTATTAATATGAAAAACTTCTCCATTCACCTGAAGTGATAAAGTGCTCAGAAGTGTGAGCATTTGCTGCGGTAACGAAAAATGGCGAGATGAGATGATTACCGAATAAATATTTTACTCCATGTTTCATGTAAGTAAAAGCTATATAAAATTAACAAAATAAAATAACATGAATTTCTTCAAAGTTTGGTCTTGATGTGGATTTTATAGTTTCTGCAGTTTTTCTCACTTTGCTTTCTCTTAATTTGAGCATATAGCTGAAACTAATTTAAGCCACAACACAGAGATTAGACCATGTTTTTTGACTAGATAAAATATAAATCAATGAGAAATGATTGCACATGAATGAAGTAATCTCCGATTGGTCATGTATCTTGTACAAAACCCTTAATGGCTTGAGTCATCATAAATTTAACAGTAAATTATAATTAAAAACTTAAGCAGATTGGTTAAATTCACTAAACAAACTTCACGGCCAAGGCCATTCACAACTGCCCACTAAAATCAGGTTTATTTCATAATTTTATTATATTATAGTACAAACTGGTTACCGCTGGACTGGGGAGGTTTGAATCCGGTCACTTTGTACAATTACAGTCTGAAACACAGATAACGGCTGATCGATTCATTCTCTGCTTTTGTGAAGTCATGTTTAGATGATTTACCTGTTTCACTGTGCGATCTTCAGATTTAACACTCCTTCGTTTCTTTCTGTTATAATGAAAGACATTAGCAGCATATGCATTTATTTTAAAGATTACTAATAATCAAACACAAATTAGCCATTTCCTACATTAGACCAAAAGTGAATTTATACAATTATTGCAGTTTTTTATTGAGCTCACATTATAAACAGGATGAAGATGATGATGAAGATGATGATGATGAAGAATAATCCTCCAGATGCCGCTGTGATCACAATCACATTCCCACCAGCAACATGATGAACTGAAAGAGGAAGATCATCATGATTAACTCTCCAAACTGATGAATGATGTGAAGATGCAGGAGTGTGTTAATAAAAGCTTCACCTGTGACAGTGACAGCGTCTGATCTCTGAGATCCATGTTGATTGTGAGCCTGACAGTAGAAGCGTCCACTCTGTAGTGCACTGAAACTCTGTCCAGATCCAACAGCTGAGGTTTCATTCTCCTTAAACCAGCTGAAGTTCAGAGCAGGAGGGTTTGAGTCACTGATGCAGTTCAGAGTCACTGAATCTCCCTCCACTATTACACCAGATCCACTCATCAACACTGAGATGCTTCTGGGTGGGTCTAAAACAGACAAAAATGAAAATTCACAATAACTATTACAAAATTATGTGTTTGGAAATTTTAAACAATGTGTAGGTGATCAATAACTCACACATGATGTTTAAAGTCACAGCATCAGAGTATTTATCTCCATGTTCATTGATGGACTTGCATTTGTATTCTCCACTGTCATCAGAGCTGATCTCTGAGATGTTGTAGATTCTTCCAGATCCTACAAACGTTCCTCCTTTAAACCAGCTGATTTCTGCAGGAGGGTTTGAGTCACTGATGCAGTTCAGAGTCACTGAATCTCCCTCCACTATTACACCAGATCCACTCATCAACACTGAGACGTTCTTTGGAGGGTCTAATAACAATCACCAAATTATTTAAGACCTCTGACACATTTTTAAAATGATTAATATGAACCAAATTACCCAAAACAGAGAATTAGCATCTTATGTTTTATAATAAACTCACACATGACGTTTAAAGTCACAGCATCAGAGTATTTCTCTCCATGTTCATTGATGGACTTGCACTTGTATTCTCCACTGTCATCAGAGCTGATCTTTGCGATGCTGTAGATTCTTCCAGATCCTACAATCGTTCTTCCTTTAATCCAGCTGATTTCTGCAGGAGGGTTTGAGTCACTGATGCAGTTCAGAGTCACTGAATCTCCCTCCACTATTACACCAGATGGACTGATGGACACTGAGACGCTCCTGGGAGGGTCTAAAACAGACAAAAATTAAAGTTCAGTGAATATGATGATGGCTGAGGTGTCTGAGCACCAGGTCCCTGTGTTCGCACAACTGATCTCGCGAGTGGGCCAAGAAGAGGGTGGCCTCCGCGACCTTTGTAAATATGCGGGGTGACAGGGAGGAGTTTGTACTGGTATGCCCGTCCCTCGAACTCAAAGCGTAGGAATGTCATTAAAGTACACATCCTTCAGGTCGATCTCTGCGAACCAGTCTTAGGGGCGAACACATTCTGCATTAGCATTTTGAACGGAAGCTTGTGAAGGGCCCGATTCAAAACACGCACATCCAAGATTTGATGTAACCCTCCACTCTTCTTGGGAACAGTGAAGTAGGAGCTGTTAAACCCTGACCTCACAATCTCGCAATCTCCGCATGCAGAACAAGGGGCCTCTACATTCCCCGCTGTACTGAATCGCATAGTCAAATCTGAACGTCCCAATAAGCCAGCGTGACGGGCGCTGGCCAGGCTCCCAGCGACCGAACCAGCAGGACCAATGGGACCACAGACGCACCCGTGGAGGACAGAGACCCGTCCCGGAGTGGGGTCTGAGTGTTCAGTGCAACACTTACCTGGCTCCACAGTTTGGCAGGGGTGCGTGAGAAGGCATACAGCTTGAGACTGAGACAATGCTTATGATTTATGGGGATTGAAAAAGGTGGTTGTGTACACACACTGCCGACACATTTATGTTCAAACTATGTAAAAGTTAATTTTGCATAATAGGTGCCCTTTAAAAACCTTGTTAAAAATCTTAAATACTTCAGAGCACAGTCTTAAGTTTGGTATCTTTTTAAAGGGAACACTTCACAGATTATTGTAGAAATATATATTTTTTTAAGTTTTATATTTTATGTAAAATATATATTTTACAAAAAATGTTCAGCTAAAACTTTAAGAAAATTAAAGCTAAATATCTAAACAAATTCTGTGACAAATTGTAGGTTGATATAAAAAAAAATAATAATAATAATTCAGTATGATTTTTTTGAGTGCAGTACCAAACTTTTCCACTAGATGACATCCAGACTCCTCTGGTGACCATATAACTCTTCGTTCCCTTTCAAGGGAACTCGCGTTGCGTCGAGATTGACGCTATGGGGAACGCTTTGCGTGATGACGTCTTGAAGCACATGTAAAATCAGTCTAATGGTGTGGCGGAACGTCAGAGGCGGGTGACGTCACGTACCAGGAAGCTATAAAGCCTGCCCGAAAACAGAAAATGAAAGCTTTCTGAGTCTTCAGTTGCGCTCTGTGTTGAATCTGTCCTCGTTATTTGGTGTTGTCTGTGTATATTATATATATATATTCAGTATGGCGGATAAGCAGCAGCAGTTTAGAATGTGTGTTCAACCCTGCCCGCGTTATTTAACGGGTGGGGACACTCACACTCTTTGTGTTGTCTGTTTGGGTGAAGAGCATGCCCAGTCAGCACTCGAGGGTGCTGGCTGTGAGCATTGCGACGCGCTTCCATTGCGTACGCTCAGATCCCGCCTGGCTTTATTTAACCAGGAATGCGTTCCCCAGGGCTCTGGTACTGCCGCTGCCGAGGCACGGCGTCGATCTCAGACCTGGGGTTCGCAAATGGATCTATCAGTGGATGTTGAGACGGGCTCTGCCTTATCTCAGCCTCATTCTGATAGATCCAGTGCCTCTCATCAGGGTGTGGAAGCACGCGTTGCGGTTTCTTCCCCCCCGATGGAGGCACCAATACTGCAATTGTCCAGCTCTGAGGAGTTGGACGTTGTTAGTATTGACGCTGAGTCTGAGGATTCGCCACCTCAGTCTCATGCGTTTGAGGAATTACTCGACGTAGTTACAAGAGCTGTCGAGAGATTATCTATTGAGTGGCCAGAAGATAGGCAGGGCGCTCGCTCGAAAAGTAAGCTCGACGAACGTTTCCTGCCATCTCGTGCACAGCCTCAGCGCAGAAGCCTTCCGTTTTTCCCCGATCTCCCCACTGAGGTGTCGAGATCGTGGGGGAAACCAGTTTCATACAGAGTATATACTTCACAAACATCCCACTACTCCACTATACACAATTATAAAGAGCATGGGTATGGAGAGATGGCGAAGGTGGAGGAGACGCTTGCGAGCTATCTCTCTCCAGCAACGGCATCTTCTCTGAAGGCTCCTGCATTACCATCCAAACCAGTAAAATTCACTTCTTCCCTGGTTCATAAGTCGTATGCAGCTGCTGGTCAAGCTGCAGCGTGTTTGCACACCATGTCATTAATGCAAGCATACCAGGCAGAATTATTGGGTGATTTAGAGGAGGGCGGGGGTATTGGTCCCGACACTGTATCCGAACTGCGTAGAGCCACAGATTTGTCTCTCAGGGCCACCAAGGAGACGGCTAAATCCATCGGCCGCTCTATGGCAGCCCTGGTGGCCACTGAGAGGCATCTGTGGCTCAATCTAAGTGATATAAAGGACAAAGAAAAACATGTTCTTTTGGATGCTCCGGTTTCCACTGCAGGTTTATTTGGAGATGCAGTTAATAGTGCTGTAGCGAAATCACAAGAAGCTTCAAAACAGGCAGCTGCACTTCAGAAACTTCTCCCCCGCCGTTCTTTCTATGAGGCTGCTGAGCGGGAGCAGCCTCACTCCTCTAAAAAGAGCGCTGAGCACCGTGCCACTCAGAAACAGAGCGGTTCCTCCCGTGCTCCCCCACAAAAATCTCGGGGACACGGGAAGCACGCTCAAACCCAGCAGCCTTCGAGGGGTAGAACGGATCTGCGGACCGCCAAGAAGGCTGCTGGGAAAAAGTCCTGATGTCCGAGGGCTCAGGACAAATGAGGGTAGTCCCCCCCGAAGCAGAGCGGTCAACACCTCTTTTTACCTCTTTTTACGGTGCCCGTCTCTCTTCGGTGCCCTCAGGGGACCGTTCTGCCAACCCTGCCGCCTCCGGTGTTTCAGGGCGCAGCGGTCTCCGGCGAGCACATATCTCAAGGACCACCCGGAAACGTAGTGGCCTCAGGATGCCCACTGCCTCTGAGGAGGGTGTTAGAGCAGTCCGTTCAGTCGTTCCCTGCCGGTGCGCCGTTACAGGGCGACGAACCGACTACTCAACAGCAACAAAATCCAGAAACCAGTCTCGAGAGGCTGGTACCTCTAGTAGAATCTTTGACAGCGTGGAAGCTACTGTCAAATGTTTCTCGTTGGGTCCTGCAGACCGTAGGAAAAGGGTATCAAATACAATTCAAGAAATGCCCACCTCGGTTTATGGGGGTCCTACCCACAGTGGTGGGCCCCGAGCAGGTTCTGGTTATGGAACAGGAAGTAAACACTCTGTTAGAGAAAGGGGCCATAGAATATGTACCTCCCTCCAACAGGTAAACCCTTTTACAGCCGGTACTTCATAGTTCCAAAGAAGGACGGGGGATTGCGTCCCATTTTAGATCTTCGAGTTCTGAACGAGTCAGTCATGCAACTCAAGTTCAAAATGTTAACATTGAGACAAATCGTGCCACAGATCAGGTCCGAGGACTGGTTTGTCACGATAGACCTCAAGGACGCATATTTCCATATTTCCATCCGTCCATGTCATTGGAAGTTCCTGAGGTTTGCTTTCGGGGGCAAAGCATACCAACATCGAGTTCTTCCATTCGGCCTGGCTTTATCACCCCGCACTTTCACCAAATGCGTGGATGCAGCTCTGGCGCCCCTGCGCCTCCAGGGTATTCGCATCATGAACTACATCGACGATTGGTTGATTTTAGCTCAGTCGCATCAGTTGGCGGTTCAACATCGAGATGTTGTTCTCGCCCATATGAAAGAGTTGGGGTTACGGCTGAACGCTGAGAAGAGTGTGCTTTCTCCGCTCCAGAGGACCACTTTCTTAGGCGTGGTTTGGGATTCAGTGTCGATGCAGGTGCGCCTGTCACCGCCACGTATAGAGTCCATCCTTGCAGCTGTGAAAAGTGTAAAGCTAGGCCAGCTACTCACTGTCAAACAGTTCCAGAGACTGTTGGGTCTCATGGCGGCAGCTTCCAACGTGATACCTTTTGGACTGCTGCACATGAGGCCCCTGCAGTGGTGGCTCAGGACCAGGGGGTTTTCCCCGAGGGGCAACCCATTTCGCACGATCAAGGTCACACGGCGATGCCTGCGTGCCTTGGTTATGTGGAAGAAACCTTGGTTCCTGTCCCAGGGCCCAGTGTTGGGAGCTCCTTGTCGTCGCAAACTGCTAACGACGGATGCTTCCCTCACGGGTTGGGGAGCGATCCTAGAGGGTCGCTCATCTCAAGGTCTGTGGGAAGACCATCATCGTTCTTGGCAAATCAATCGCCTAGAGATGTTAGCTGTCTTCCGGGCTCTGAGGAGCTTTATCACAGATCTCAGGGGACACCATGTGCTAGTACATACGGACAACACGTCGGTAGTCGCCTATATCAATCACCAAGGGGGTTTGCGCTCGCGCCCATTATGCAATCTGGCACGCCATATCCTCTTGTGGTCCCAGGGGAAGCTGCTGTCACTCAGGGCAGCTTACATCCCCGGGGTCCAGAATATAGGAGCAGACGCTCTGTCGAGACAGGGGCAGAGGCCCGGGGAATGGAGGCTCCACCCCGAGGTGGTGGAGCTGATATGGAGGGAGTTTGGCCAAGCTCAAGTGGATCTGTTTGCGTCTCGAGAGACGTCTCACTGTCCACTTTGGTTCTCCCTCACGCATCCAGCTCCTCTGGGACTGGATGCTATGGTGCAGACGTGGCCGAGGCTACGTCTGTACGCCTTTCCCCCAGTTGCTCTGCTCCCGGGAGTTCTGGAGAGAGTTCGCAGGGACCGGGTTTGCCTGCTTCTTATAGCCCCGCGCTGGCCGGGCAGAGTATGGTTTCCCGACCTTGTGTCTCTCCTCGACGGGCCTCCTCTGGAGCTACCCGTCAGGAGGGACCTTCTGTCCCAAGCGGAGGGCTCGATATTACACCCCCGACCAGAACTGTGGAACCTGTGGGCTTGGCCTCTGAGGGGGCCCAGCTCATAGAGTCAGGTCTCTCAATTGAGGTTGTTGAGACCATTCTACAGTCCAGAGCTCCCTCCACGAGGAAACTTTATGCCCTGAAGTGGAGAGTATTCACTTCTTGGTGTAGTGACCGTCGGTTGGACCCAGTTAACTGCCCAATTGGTACAGTGCTGGAGTTCCTGCAGGACCGGTTCACTGCAGGTCTGACCCCGTCCACTTTAAAGGTTTATGTGGCGGCCATAGGTGCTTACCACATTCCTTTGGGTGGAATGTCTGTGGGGAAAGACCCCTTGGTATCTCGTTTCCTTCGTGGCACCTGGAGGCTGAGGCCTGCAGTTCGCTCTAGGGTGCCACCTTGGGATTTGTCCATTGCGCTGCAAGGCCTTTCCCTGGCCCCCTTTGAGCCCATTGAGGAGGTTCCTGAGAAGTTCTTAACTCTGAAAGCTCTGTTCCTTCTTGCTATCTCTTCTCTCAAGAGAATAGGGGATCTTCAAGCATTTTCGGTTGCTCCGTCATGCTTAGAGTTTGCACCGGGTATGGTTAAAGATTTTCTACATCCGAGACCGGGCTATATCCCCAAGGTCCCCACTAATGTGGCTAGACCCATTGTACTGCAGGCCTTCTGTCCTCCTCCCTTTCGAAATGCGGACCAGGAGGCGAATAATTTGCTTTGCCCAGTTCGGGCGTTAGACGCTTATGTCCACAGAGCTGCCCTGTGGCGTAAAAGCGATCAATTGTTTGTGTGCTTTGGGTCCCCTAACAAGGGATCTCCAGTGTCTAAGCAAAGAATGAGCAAGTGGGTGGTTGAGGCTATTTCGCTTGCTTATGAGGCAGCCGGGCAGCCTTCTCCTATGGCTGTCCGGTCGCACTCTACAAGGAGTATGGCGGCCTCTAAGGTCTTTACAGGACGTTTGTGATGCGGCAGGTTGGTCCTCACCGCACACCTTCGTCAGGTTTTACTCTTTGGACTTAGACTCTACTCCAGGGTCTCAGGTTTTGTCTTTCTAATGCTGCTCACTCGATTTCACACAGGACAGACATTTGTAGCTATGGTGGCGTTGGTATAGACGTTCCCCATAGCGTCAATCTCGACGCAACGCGAGTTCCCTTGAAAGGGAATGCCTCGGTTACGACTGTAACCTCGGTTCCCTGAAGAGGGAACGAGCGTTGCGTCACCTTGCCATATCTCCTTCATGCCTGTCAGCGACTACTTCAGACTTTACGAAGCTTTCATTTTCTGTTTTCGGGCAGGCTTTATAGCTTCCTGGTACGTGACGTCACCCGCCTCTGACGTTCCGCCACACCATTGGACTGATTTTACATGTGCTTCAAGACGTCATCACGCAAAGCGTTCCCCATAGCGTCAATCTCGACGCAACGCTCGTTCCCTCTTCAGGGAACCGAGGTTACAGTCGTAACCGAGGCGATTTCCATATATGGATTAAATGATCTTAACTACAGTCTGAACGCTTTCAAATGCTATATAGTTGGTCAAGTTTACTTTAGGTTTAGACTAAGATATTATTGTTATAAATGTATAATGGCAAATGTCCCACGGGTGTTGGGGAGGGGCCGTCTTAAAAATATTGGTTAAAACATTTTTATAAATCATAAATTCAGAAATGTATTCTTTGTAATGTGTGAAAAGTATTGATATTAAAAGTTCATTATTTGTACCTGAATGTAATTATTATAATGTTTTTTCATAGTGTGATTTTTGGGGAATTGAATACAATTAGGATCAGTTTGACCTGGACCACACAAACTGTAACCAGAAATCTAAAGTGCATGAGGGTTAAAGAGAGAAAGTCAATCTGCACTCACACATGACATTGAGCTGAACCTCAGGAGAGATGTGAGTGTGTCCGTCTACAGCACATCTATATCTGCCTGAATCCTCTCTTCTGACTGACTGCAGCAGGAGTTCATTGTTTCTGTCCCTTCTCTCAGTTAATGGCTGTGAATTTCTGTACCAGATGAATGTTGCTCTGTCAGTCAGAGCGCAGCTGCTTTTACATCTCAGAGTGACTGAATCTCCCTCTGTCACTCTCTCAGGAGACTCCACCTGAAGATCTGAACACAACACACACATTATATCTAGTGCTGCTGTCATACACTGATTATTATTCAACATAATGCACAGAAGAAGAGATAAACCTCATCAAAGTCACCTGTGACAGTAAGATTCACTCCTGGATCACCAGTATATCTTCCATCAGGTTTATCAGTGATGAATCTGAAACAGTACATGTGTGAATCCTTCAGTGTCACATGACTCAGTCTGACGGTGCAGTTCTGCTGTTTATCTCCCAGATACTGAAGCCTCTGACTGTATTCAGGGTCATTAGACAGATCTATAAGCTCAACATGGTTTTTGAACCAGAACACTTTCTTGATCCAATATCTAGTAGGGTATGTATAAGTGCATCTCATTATCACTGTTGAGTCCTTTAGTGCACAGATGTGTGAAGGACTGTAACTCACACTCCAATCATCACTAGAAACCCCTGAAACACAGAATTCATCAAACTGTAAATGTAGTTTTATCTGTTATATTGGGCCATGAAAACATGACAATACTTTATTACTATTAGAAAACAGCGACTCATTACAGGAAATATAAGATAAATGTAAATAAATAATCTCAGTATGAATTACTTTAAGACAGAGGAGTGAAGAGAGAACCAAGAAATCAGCCAAAAACAACAAGCTGCACAATTACAGTTTTTCTGAAGTGCTAAAACACATTTCTTGAAACCATCACTCACTTTCTCAAAACCTTAAACACAAAAGCAAATGTTCAAAACTCATTCAGAGAATCTCTGACTCTTCTGGCAAAATCAAACAATGCTTTCAGATCTTACACACATCAGTCAATATTAGAAACACTGCAAATCATTCGTTAGACACTACAAGAAAAATGGAGAACACTGAATCCAGAGCATGCAGTTACAGGAGAAATATTTATTTATATATTGTAACAAAGTAAACACATTTTGCAATTATGTAAAAAAGTAGTACTGACACCTGACAGTGGTGAGGTGAATAAATACTGTATATACAGGGGCGGAGTGGCAATCAGGAGAGTCAGGACTTTTCCCGGTGGGCCGGTAGTGTTTTGAGGCCGCGAGGGTCTGATAATAGTTATACATTGCAAGTTCTTAGCAACACCATCGGGTCAAACTGTGCAGGCTCTCTGCTCAACCCGTACGGCGGGCCACAGCAGCCTCTTATTTCAATAGAAACACAGGCTAATCAGAAAGCACTAACGAAGGGCAGGTCCAACCATGTCTAGGATTTTCAAAAAAATAGGGGGATCAGTGAGCGGCCCCTCCCCAAATGACATAGCCTGTCGGCCTATGACGTAAATTAACACCTCTTTTTTTTTCCTCGTAACGTTTTGTAAGTCTAACGTTAACAGACAGTGTGTGAGTGAGTGGGCTGTTTACACCTGGCCACTTAATGCGTTTTCTGTAATCGGATAGCTATCCGATCATAAAAAAACAGGTGTAAATGCCCTCCGATACGCATTCGAGACGGATTTGAATCTGAATCCGATCGCATCTATTCATCTATTCAAGCCAACGCGCAAACTAAGTGAATCAAAGTGAAAGTAAAGCCTGGTTCACACGGCAGGATAATTAGGCCGATTTTAGCCCCGATTCACCCCTTCCGACAATCTTAAGGATGCTCCGATTATCGTAAAATATTCTGATCAGATATTCCTGCCGTGTGTGGTGTGTTAAAGCTGCTCTCGTCTGCTCGGAAGGACGTCGGGACCGCTCCGATCTCAAATCGGGGATATCCAAAATGTTGGATTTATTTCTCCTCGTGTGTGTGGTGTCCCCAGGGAACAAACGAGCACGCAGCCTGTGGACTGTGGCGTGTAGCCAATCAGAAAGCGAGGTGACGAGGTGGCGAGGAAGCACCGGGAAACAAAATCAAAACAGCCGGCGGCATGGCGCACCAGAAAGTCCGGAGGACGTCGGAGATCATCGCCTTTTCTTTTGATAACGTTTTTTTTTTCGGTTAAAGACAAACTACAAACTATCGCCACTGCATCCTCTTCGTCCGCCATGATTGTTTACTCTGAAGTCACGTTTGATCTCAAGGGATTTTGCGAGATTTCCCGTCTGACCTGGGAATGCTCGGGAGTCAAATCGGTTCGTGTGTGATGTGTTGATTTTGCCGTGTGGCTGCGCACCACACACTGTACGACCAAAACTGTTAGATCTATGATTTTTTATCGCTGTGTGTGGGGTCTCTCAGGTTTGGAAAATCGATTGACAATTTTAAAATCATCCCGTGTGAACCAGGCTTTAGTCACAGACGCTTAACACAATCATCTTCATTAAAAGTAAAGAACTGAAATGATCTTACCAGGACTGTTGCCGCTCTCTTATTGCAGTCTTTGAGTTTGAATTTTTAGCTGATGATCAATGAAATGCAGTTCATATCTGTTGCTTTCGGTGACGTGCACTCCATTAAATCGCGTGGGAATTGAAGATCGGATTTAAATCCGTTTTGCAAAAACATGTTTATGTGACCAGGTGTAAATGGAATCATTTTGATAAATCAGATAGCTCTCCGATCTGAGAAAACGCATGAAGTGGCCAGGTGTAAACAGCCTCAAATGATGGAAAGACAAAAAAGAAAAGGTGGCGCTGAGAAGGTCAGACTCAATAGGCGAAAAATTATGGAGGAGGAGGCAGCAAAATGCTCCAAAATAACCGACATGTTCTGGGCATCAACGAGAAAAGTGTCACAGCTTAGCACAGATGGGAAATAGCACGAGCTACCATCCATCCAAAAGCTTGTGAAATTTGAAAGTAGCTCGATGGTAAATATGAGACAAAAATGAATGGTTTACTATTGAGCGGCTCTCTTTTTCTGTTATTATTGTATGTTGTTGTTGTTGACTTCAAGATCTTTTAAATAATAATAATTACACTTGGCATTTCACGTTGTGCAGTCATTTTATTGTGATTTTAGATTTCAGCACTTGCTTAATTTCCCGATAGATTTTTTGGTCCCACTCCGCCCCTGCTGTATGCACTGCAAGTACTGTATAGTATTGTACTGAATATTGTATAGTATCGAATGCCTGTATATTCAGCATTTGCATACTGTGAAATACAGTGACCAACTGCAGAAGCCCAAAAGGTTACAGTAAAAAACTGTAAATGAAAAGCATGTTACTGTAAAGTACAGTCAGAAGAGTTGAGCAACTGCAGAATCAAGGTCAGTGAGAGAGATTTATTCTGCTTCAGCTTCACGTCTTCATGTCGGTCCGGCCGGAGAATATCATCTCTGCAGGAGAAGAGAAAATCCCTGAAGCAGATCCAGCCTTGACAACATTCTCCACACCTTCCTCTTCCTCTTCCTCCTCGTTCATCACCTCTTTTACACACTCTTCCTCCTCTAACTCACTCTCTTCCTCCTCTAACTCACACTCTTCCTCCTCTTATACTCACACTCTTCCTCCTCTAACTCACACTCTTCCTCCTCTTTCACACTCTTCCTCCTCTTATACTCACACTCTTCCTCCTCTTATACTCACACTCTTCCTCTTCTTATACACACACTCTTCCTCCTCTTATACTCACACTCCTCCTCCTCTAACTCACACTCTTCCTCCTTTTATACACACACTCTTCCTCCTCTTATACTCACACTCTTCCTCCTCTTATACACACACTCTTCCTCCTCTTATACTCACACTCTTCCTCCTCTAACTCACACTCTTCCTCCTCTAACTCACACTCTTCCTCCTCTTATACTCACACTCTTCCTCCTCTAACTCACACTCTTCCTCCTCTTTCACACTCTTCCTCCTCTTATACTCACACTCTTCCTCCTCTTATACTCACCCTCTTCCTCTTCTTATACACACACTCTTCCTCCTCTTATACTCACACTCTTCCTCCTCTAACTCACACTCTTCCTCCTTTTATACCCACACTCTTCCTCCTCTTATACTCACACTCTTCCTCCTCCTTTTATACTCACACTCTTCCTCCTCTTATACACACACTCTTCCTCCTCTTATACTCACACACTTCTTCCTCTAACTCACACTCTTCCTCCTCTTATACTCACACTCTTCCTCCTCTAACTCACACTCTTCCTCCTTTTATACACACACTCTTCCTCCTCTTATACTCACACTCTTCCTCCTCCTCTTATACTCACACTCTTCCTCCTCTTATACACACACTCTTCCTCCTCTTATACTCACACTCTTCCTCCTCTTATACTCACACTCTTCCTCCTCTAACACACTCTTCCTCCTCTTATACTCACACTCTTCCTCCTTTTATACTCATACTCTTCCTCCTCTTATACACACACTCTTCCTCTTCTTATACACACACTCTTCCTCCTCTTATACTCACACTCTTCCTCCTCTAACTCACACTCTTCCTCCTTTTATACACACACTCTTCCTCCTCTTATACTCACACTCTTCCTCCTCCTCTTATACTCACACTCTTCCTCCTCTTATACACACACTCTTCCTCCTCTTATACTCACACTCTTCTTCCTCTAACTCACACTCTTCCTCCTCTTATACTCACACTCTTCCTCCTCTAACACACTCTTCCTCCTCTTTTACTCACACTCTTCCTCCTTTTATACTCATACTCTTCCTCCTCTTATACACACACTCTTCCTCTTCTTATACACACACTCTTCCTCCTCTTATACTCACACTCTTCCTCCTCTAACTCACACTCTTCCTCCTTTTATACACACACTCTTCCTCCTCTTATACTCACACTCTTCCTCCTCCTCTTATACTCACACTCTTCCTCCTCTTATACTCACACTCTTCCTCCTCTTATACTCACACTCTTCTTCCTCTAACTCACACTCTTCCTCCTCTTATACTCACACTCTTCCTCCTCTAACTCACACTCTTCCTCATTTTATACACACACTCTTCCTCCTCTTATACTCACACTCTTCCTCCTCCTCTTATACTCACACTCTTCCTCCTCTTATACACACACTCTTCCTCCTCTTATACTCACACTCTTCCTCCTCTTATACACACACTCTTCCTCCTCTTATACTCACACTCTTCCTCCTCTTATACTCACACTCTTCCTCCTCTAACTCACACTCTTCCTCCTCTTAAACACACACTCTTCCTCTTCTTATACACACACTCTTCCTCCTCTTATACTCACACTCTTCCTCCTCTTATACTCACACTCCTCCTCCTCTTATACACACACTCTTCCTCTTCTTATACTCACACTCTTCCTCCTCTAACTCACACTCTTCCTCCTCTTATATATTTATAATCTTCCTCCTCTTATACTCACACTCTTCCTCCTCTTATACTCACACTCTTCCTCCTCTTATACACACACTCTTCCTTCTCTTATACTCACACTCTTCCTCCTCTTATACTCACACTCTTCCTCCTCTTATACACACACTCTTCCTCCTCTTATAATCACACTCTTCCTCCTCTTATACTCACACTCTTCTTCCTCTTATACACACACTCTTCCTCCTCTTATACTCACACTATTCCTCCTCTTATACACACTCTTCCTCCTCTTATACTCACACTCTTCCTCCTCTTATACTCACACTCTTCCTCCTCTAACTCACACTCTTCCTCCTCTTATATATTTATACTCTTCCTCCTCTTATAATCACATTCTTCCTCCTCTTATACTCACACTCTTCCTCCTCTTATACTCACACTCTTCCTCCTCTTATACTCACACTCTTCCTCCTCTTATACACACACTCTTCCTGCTCTTATACTCACACTCTTCCTCCTCTTATTCTCACATTCTTCCTCCTCTTATACTCACACTCTTCCTCCTCAAACTCAAACTCTTCCTCCTCTTATACTCATACTCTTCCTCCTCTTATACTCACACTCTTCCTCCTCTTATACACACACTCTTCCTCCTCTTATACACACACACTTCCTCCTCTAATACACACACTCTTCCTCCTCTTATACTCACACTCTTCCTCCTCTAACTCACACTCTTCCTCCTTTTATACACACACTCTTCCTCCTCTTATACTCACACTCTTCCTCCTCCTCTTATATTCACACTCTTCCTTCTCCGGTCGGCAGAAAATATTTATGCCGCCGAATGCAAATCACTCTGTTTGTTCCCCGAGAGGCAACTGCAGACGTGTTTTTTGCTGGCCACGAGCACGTGGTACACGCCTGCAAGCAAACGCCAGTGTTGATAATACTCGCGCTGATTTTGTCTATGTATCTTCACTGTGGTCCAGTGGTAGATTCTTAGACTTGCACGCGGGCGATCGGAGGTTCGAACCTCAGGCCGGCCGGCAGAAAATATTTATGCCGCCGAATGCAAATCACTCTGTTTGTTCCCCGAGAGGCAACTGCAGACGTGTTTTTTGCTGCCCACAAGCACGTGGTGCATGCCTGACAAGCAAACGCCAGTGTTGATAATACTCGCGCTGATTTTGTCTATGTATCTTCACTGTGGTCCAGTGGTAGATTCTTAGACTTGCACGCGGGCGATCGGAGGTTCGAACCTCAGGCCGGCCGGCAGAAAATATTTATGCCGCCGAATGCAAATCACTCTGTTTGTTCCCCGAGAGGCAACTGCAGACGTGTTTTTTGCTGTCCACGAGCACGGCCAATGATGCTATATGTGTAGAGAAGATGCCCACTGCTAGTGCCCATTCCTACACACTAGCACATTCCTTCACACAGGGCCCGCGCTCATATATTCAACTCGGGTCGATCACGCACGCAACATAGTGAACGTGCCCACTGCCTAGTGCCCACAAACACTATGTTCTGCATGCCTTGTGGTTTCTGTGAAGACGAAACCTGTGTGCATTCACTCTGCTCAGACAGACAGTGCACTCATTGCAGTAACTGTGCCCGCTCTCCCGCGCCCACACTTACTCACGGTATTTCTGGTGTCCCGGCCACGGCCGATGGTGCTATAAATGTAGTGTCGATGCCCACTTCTCAGTGCACATCCCTACACATAAGCACAGCCCTGCACTTAGGGCTCGCGCAAATAAAATCGACTCAGGTCGATTGCGCTCCCCACATAGTAAAAGTGCCCACTACTCAGTGCCCACGAACATTATGTCTATCAGATCACAGGCTCTCTGTAAAAACGAGACCTGTGAGCGCGCGCGCTGCTTACACAAGCAGCGCGCCCCAAGCAGTAAATGTGCCCGCTCACAGCCCACATCTACTCGCACACATGAGTCCCACGGGACTCGCGCAGCCCCCCCTCACTCAGCCAAACACTGTTGTAAGGTCGAGGGCGAGCGCTCCGCCCGCTGTATTAAGCGCGCCCCCCGCCTCAAATGCCGCAGGCATAATGCCTATGTTTGTGAGCCCCGTAGCACCTCTGTCGCACGGCGAACAGAGCGCGCTCTGTATCCGGCCCTTAGCCAACCATGCAGATGCATGGGCAGCGCTTCCAGGGGTTTCGGACTGGGTCTTTAGGCATTATAAAGAGAGGCTTCTCGCTACAGTTTTGTCGACGCCCTCCGCGCTTCACAGCGCGCGTCGAAACTTTGGTTCCGCTGAATGTAGCACACCTACTTCGCGCCGAAATATCAAAACTGATAAGCAAAGGGGCGATAGAGCTTGTTCCCCGAGTTCAAAGCGAACAGGGGATATACAGCAGATACTTTCTAGTCCCCAAAAAGGACGGCGGTATCAGACCCATTCTGGATCTAAGACGACTGAACAGAGTATTAGTGAAACGCCGTTTCAAAATGCTCACAACCAGCAAAATTCTCGCGCATGTTCGCCGAGAAGACTGGTTCATGTCGATAGATCTGAAGGACGCGTATTTTCAAATACAGATAGCGTCACATCACAGGCGATTCTTGAGATTCGCCTTCGAGGGTCAGACATACCAGTATACAGTCCTGCCTTTCGGCTTGTCCCTGGCACCTCGTACATTTACGAAATGCATGGACGCAGCACTCGCTCCTCTCAGACTCAGAGGCATGCGAGTGCTGAACTATTTGGACGACTGGTTGATCCTAGCCCAATCACGATCTCAGCTCATAGAGCACAGAGCCATTTTACTCGATCACCTCGAGAATCTTGGTATCACGGTCAATTGGGCGAAGAGTTCACTGAACCCCAGCCAAACGATTCCGTTTCTGGGTATAGTTCTGGACTCACAGTCTATGACAGCGCGGCTGTCGCCACAGCGCGTGCTGAACATTCAGCGCGCGGCGATGTCTTTCCGCCGCGGCGTTTTCACCCCGCTCAGAAAATTTCAAAGGATGCTGGGTCTCATGGCCTCAGCATCGTCAGTTCTCCGGCTGGGCTTGCTCCGCATGCGCCCGCTGCAGTTCTGGTTGAAAGCGCGGGTTCCGCGCAGAGCGTGGGTGTCCGGTCATTACGCCTCAAGGTCGATCAGGACTGTGTCACAGCCCTGGTGCCTTGGATGGCGAACGACTGGTACCAATCAGGTGTAAGCCTGGGGACTTCCTCGAGGGTGAGGATGGTGTCTACGGACGCATCCACCTCGGGATGGGGAGCGCTGCTCGAGGGCAGACCGTCCTTCGGCCTATGGTCGGAACGGGAAAAGCTCCAACACATAAACTGCCTAGAAATGCTGGCAGTGCACAACGCGCTGACGCGTTTTTGTCCCCACATCAAGGACCAACACATCATAGTCCGTTCGGACAACATGGCAGTGGTGTCCTACATAAATCGCCAGGGCGGTCTGAATTCCATACCCCTGTACAGGCTGGCGAAACGCCTCCTGCTATGGGCTCAGCACAACCTGCGCTCGCTGAGAGCAGTACATGTGCCCGGGCTGCTGAATGTGGGCCCGGACAGACTGTCCAGGAACAACGTTCCTACGGGCGAATGGTCTCTACACCCACAAACAGTCTGGCTGTTGTGGGAGAGATTCGGCATAGCGGAGGTGGACCTATTCGCGTCCCGCGAAAACGCTCACTGCCCCGCATTCTTTTCAAAGACCGACAGCGCGCTGTCCCAAAAGTGGCCGCGCTGCCCGCTATATGTTTTTCCCCCCGTCTCCCTCCTGCCTCAGGTGTTGGAACGGGTCAGGAAAACGAAATGCCCAGTGCTGCTTGTAGCACCGTTCTGGAAGAACCAGGCATGGTTCCCAGTTCTGATGCAGTTAGCAGACATCGCTCCATGGCCAGTGCCGTTGAGGAGAGATCTCCTCTCGCAGGCCAGGGGCTCGATCTGGCACCCACACCCGGAACTATGGTCCCTTCATGTGTGGGCGCTCAACGGATACCCGTTGGTCTCGCAGAGGGAGTCATGAATACCATCACGGAGGCTAGAGCGCCGTCGACCAGGCGACTCTATGCTTCAAAGTGGTCGGTTTTCTCCGGCTGGTGTGCAGCTCGGAGCCTTTCACCCCTCGAATGTGAGGTAACGGAGGTTCTCTCCTTCCTACAAGAGCTGTTGGATAAGGGCAGATCCCCTTCCACGCTCAAAGTGTATGTGGCGGCTATTTCAGCGTTCTCCGGTTCAACGCTGGGTCAGTCACTAGGAAGGAATGATTTAGTCATCCGCTTCCTCAGGGGAGCTAGGAGACTGAATCCACCCAGACCTCCGTCAGTCCCTATGTGGGACCTTTCTACGGTCCTGGCGGCCATGAAAGGTGCCCCTTTCGAGCCTATCCAGTCAATCAGCCTCAAACATTTGTCTTTCAAAACAGTGTTTTTGATGGCTCTCGCTTCAGTGAAGCGCATAGGCGATCTGCATGCGCTCTCCGTGAGCCCGACATGCTTGGAGTTTAATAGCGCTGGCTTATACTGCCAAGGGCATTCAATGCCCGTTGGGAGTCAGAGCGCACTCTACGAGAGGCGTTGCCTCCTCGTGGGCTTGGTCCAGCGGGATTTCCTTACAGGATATATGTACGGCGGCAGGCTGGGCCTCTCCGTCTACATTTATCAGGTTTTATAACCTAGAGGTTCCCGCCTTACAGGCTAAGCTTTTGTCGGTGTAATACTATACCGACTATACTGGGCTGAACTGTGTAAGACCCACGTTTTCCCACATTAGTGCAGGCTCCCTACCCTGGCTATGTGATGTCATATTCGCGTCTGTGGACATGTCTATATAAGGACGGAGGAGACCCCTCCTGTCCTGTAGACTCTCCCTGTGAGGTCATGTTAAGCCTGCGGACGCTACAGTATAGGGAATTAAGGCTTCCCCCCCTTATTCCCTGACTCTGTGTGAGTCTATCTGGTGATTATGCACTGTATGCCTGAAATAGCTTCCGGTGATCAGTGTTTTTATCCCAGCACGCACGGCGTTTTGCAAGGGGTTCCCGTAGCGTTTTGATAAAACGCAGTACGAGAGAACTCTCGTAAGAGAACGTACTCGGTTACTAACGTAACCTCGGTTCTCTCTAGAAGAGGGAACGAGTACTGCGTTCCCTTGCCGTGCGTTTGGTTCACTCTGGTTCGCTTCGGCGATCAAAATCAAGTGAGTCAGCCTTCTCGAGCTCGTTTTATAGAGGTAAGCCACGCCCGTCTCGGCGGGAAGTGGCGAGGAGGGCGCGAAGCGCCCTCATTGGTCTGATGTTGCATCAGCCTGCGCTCGATAGGCTTATGCAGTTGCCGCAGAGCAGCCAATGAGCAGACAAGCCGTCTTGCTTCAGCTGTCTGCTGCTGCCGCAACGCGTTTTACATATATGAAAAATTAAAGGATAATTTTTGCTTCAGTGTTTCGTGAAAAGAGACTTTTCCCGTAGCGTTTTGATAAAACGCAGTACTCGTTCCCTCTTCTAGAGAGAACCGAGGTTACGTTAGTAACCGAGTACGTTTTGCAAAAAGAGTGCATGAGATTTGCAAACAGTGTTTTAACCTGAACTTGTTTAATGTTTTACAGAAAGAGTGATTTATTCAACAAATTGGTTAAGGCTACTGAGAATTTGGTTCAGAGAAGTGGGTTTTGTGTTTTAGCAATTCAGAAAAACTGTAAATCCTGGAATATGACTAAATAAATATGTAACATATACACATTCACTTCCGAGAATAAGAGCAAAATATATCACAATCTAGTGCAAAAGCAGAGCTGTGAACTTTCACACTTTCAGCCTGAGATTCTAATCGACACGTTTCACACACTCTCACGCCACACACACATTTTCTCACGCAGAGAAAAATCGCACTGACACTGACCAGAGGTGTATAGTCCAGGGGTCAGAAAGTAGAAGTCCTGCTATATGTTTATTCCACCCATGAACTCAGCAGCTGATACTGGAACAAAATACTGAGGAGGACTTTTACTTTCTGAACCTGGACTTTCCACCTCTGACACCAAAAGACAAGACAGAGCTGGTTACTTTTGATATGAAACAAATTCTCAGCCCTCAGATTCTGTCAATTTTATTTCGAAATTAAAACAATAAATCTCGTTTTGCCGTTGTAAATGTGAAGTGGCAGATCGTTGTAGCGCCTCAGTTCAAGCGGCACGTGAACTGATCAACAAACGAATGAACAATAGGTAGGCTATGTTGAAAGATACAGTAAAGCTTACTGAAATGTATATGCCTCTGTAGTCGCAGATTAAAATACTTGTGTATTGTTATTCATATGTTTTATTATGTATTGTTGGTTACCATTTAGTATGTAGGCTATAGATGTTTATGTTAACATCACTTAAACCTGCGTGTACTGGCGAGTGACACTAGGGGGCAGTGGTGAGCCGCAGGGCGTTTCATTTTTTGACATGGAGTCACACTGCCAGCTACTTTGGCCCTGTCCCAAATGGCACACTCCGGACTTATGGACTTCCTCAGAGTCCACACTTTGGTGACGTCATGTAGTGCAGACCTATAATATAATATAATATAATATACCTATTTATTGTTGTCTTTGTTGAATTTTCAGATTGTACAGCGTGTGACAGAAATAAAAATGATATGTGCCACCAGAAAACACAGCCTCTTCTGTGTGTGCAACACCTCACACATAATATCGATCAATCAGTGTTTTTCAGCTGCAGAAAGAAGTCAATAAAACAGCTGGAGAACAAGTATATCACATTACATTATAACGCTGGAGAAGCATAACATTACATTTACCCCAGGAAAGCCATTTAATGACCATAGCACGTTAATTGGCTAGAAAAATTTGCTATAGAGACCATTTGTTAAATATGTGCACTATATTAGCCTACATATTTATTATCTTTTTACCTATATCACTACTGTAACATCAGTGGGTTGAAGAAGACGACGAAGGTCAAGCGAAGATACAAAATACTCAATATTTATTCCATAGGCAAAATCCAAACAAACTTGAAACAGTGTGCTAGTTCACAAACACAAACAATAACCGGCCGTGAACAGAGAAACAAGAGGAGCTTAAATACACAGATAAATAACAAGACAACAGGTGAAGGAGATGATGATGAGTGAACACAGGTGCTGAGGATGATGATGAAAATGTGCAGGTGAAGATGATGATGACAGAGGATTCTGGGAAGTGTATTGCAGACACAGACGAAGACAGACGGTGAATGTGACAAGTACAATATTATAATGTTGTTATTATAATAAAAACATTATTTTTAATTAGAGTTATTTTTAACCTTTAATAATAATAGCTGACAGGGCTCTGTATGATTACAGCAATGTGTGAGATTAGTTTTTTCTTGAGAAAAAATGTACATGTATCTACTGTACCTTATATTATCCAAATTAATTGATATTGAATCAAGATCGGAATCAAATCACAAGAATTGAATTCGTGATAGAGATTGAAATTTGTGTCAAGCAATAATAATAATTAAATAAAACAGTAGCCTACCAGTCATTGTACCATGTAAACATTTTAAGATGTTGTCACTAAGCTTCTAAAATTCTTCTGTTATTTTAAATAATACAATTCTGATGTTTTGCCAGTCACAATAAACTTATTGTGATGCAAGTTTTTTTGTTTGTTTTTTTTTTACACCCCATCAATCCCCCCTTCCATAATTCTCCCTTTAAACTAAACTCAGAAGTTGGCAGCCCTGTCCTACAGTGATCTTTTGATGAGCTTAAATGTACAGAGACAGAGGAGTGAAGAGAGAACCACGAACAACATGATGCACTCTCAAATAATGAAATATATGACGAAGAAAATGATCAAAGTTGATTTATTTATTAAAAAACCCAATGACATCAAAATATTAGTTTTGTGGCTTTTAGTTCTTATCTATCAGCTCAGAGCTGATTTATGCTAGTGAACTCATTAGACATGATAAATATTTAACATGTACACATTCACTTCTGAGGCTACGTTTACACATGGATGGCTATTTTCATAAACGGACATTTCACCCCTCTTCGTTTTTAACATTTTTTTTTGTAACATTGTGCACACAAACCTGTGTATATGCTGTCAAGATCATGCCAAACCTGTAGGTGGCAGTGTAACGAGAAGCTGAAGACCACCTTAGCCAAACAAAATGCCGAAAATAGTCACATTCTGTGACGTCGCTGCCTAAATCTCCGTTTTTCTCAGTTTACATGCAAACGTGCAAACGAAGATTTTCAAAATGTCCACTCTGGCCGGAGTTTTTAGAAATAATCGGTTTTATTGGCGAATCCTCCGTTTGCGTGTAAACGAAGGGAGCAAACGAAGGGAAATGTCTCAGTTTTTCAAAATAACCATGTACATGTAAACGGGGCCTGAGAACATGAGCCAAACATATTCATGATCTGCTGCTACAGTGACTTTTGTCCAATCAAATGCTCTAAACATTGAGAAAGTCCCTCCCCCTAAACTATGCGAAAGACTATTGGACATTTCTAAAAGGAGCGTTTGACATGTTCAACACAAACTTCCTATTTCAGAGAGAAATATGTGAGAACAGGACAGAAGAAAGTGCAGATCAGCCGCTCATGAGGCCTTAAATAAAACATCAGAGTGTTTCTAATGTGAATGTAAGAGAGACTCACCGTGAATCATGAGCAGAAAGAAGATCAGAGGAAGAGGAGGAGCCATTCTGACCCACATCAGCATAACATATATCTATAATACATATATACATATAAATATACATATACAATACACATCATTTCAAAGCAGCTTTACAGAAAATACACAAGTCCACATTACAATTTAGAGTGATCTGTTATCAGAGGAAACTGTCTAAGATATGCATTTCAGAAATGTACATATACAAAGTCACAGTTAGTTAAAAATTTATTAATTTAAACAATGTAATCATTTCAAGAAGAAACAATGAGCTCATTGAAGTAATTAATATTTGCGTTAATATATTCATCAATTAAACAAGTATATGTAAATCACCCTATTCTTAACATTTCTCATGTAAAGACACGTGTGTTATATGAGCAATAATCATTTAAGCAAGAGTGTGTTTGTCTTACCGTGTTGAAGCTCATCAGATCAACAGCAACCAAATGACTGACTGTTTTAACACAAGCACTTTAGCTTTACAGTGGAGGACTTTGTGTGGTTAACACGGTTTATTAATAACCAGCGACGGAAATACCACAGTCCCTCCCTCATCAAGAGAACAACATTACTGAACTAAACCTACTGAAAGAAAAATGATGATCTTTATCTGTAAGTTGAAGATGAATAATTGTGAAGATGAATGAAGATGAATGATAGTGATTTACAGGTGAGGCTCATCAAGGTTGATGTCAGACACAGGAGATGGTGACCTCTGGTGGCAGTTTGAGGGACTGATCTCAGTGCATATTTCCACTGTCATCATCTGGGATCAGGGCATATTCCCACTGTCATCATCTGGGATCTGTGCATATTTCCACTGTCGTCATCTGGGATCAGGGCATATTTCCACTGTCATCATCTGAGATCAGGGCATATTTCCACTGTCATCATCTGGGATCTGTGCATATTTCCACTGTCGTCATCTGAGATCAGGGCATATTTCCACTGTCATCATCTGGGATCTGTGCATATTTCCACTGTCATCATCTGGGATCAGGGCATATTTCCACTGTCATCATCTGGGATCAGTGCATATTTCCACCGTCATCATCTGGGATCAGGGCATATTCCCACTGTCATCATCTGGGATCAGGGCATATTTCCACTGTCATCATCTGGGATCAGGGCATATTCCCACTGTCATCATCTGGGATCAGGGCATATTCCCACTGTCATCATCTGGGATCAGGGCATATTTCCACTGTCATCATCTGGGATCAGGGCATATTCCCACTGTCATCATCTGGGATCAGGGCATATTTCCACTGTCATCATCTGGGATCAGTGCATATTTCCACTGTCATCATCTGGGATCAGTGCATATTTCCACTGTCATCATCTGGGATCAGTGCATATTTCCACTGTCATCATCTGGGATCAGGGCATATTCCCACTGTCATCATCTGGGATCAGTGCATATTTCCACTGTCATCATCTGGGATCAGTGCATATTTCCACTGTCATCATCTGGGATCAGTGCATATTTCCACTGTCATCATCTGGGATCAGGGCATATTCCCACTGTCATCATCTGGGATCAGTGCATATTTCCACTGTCATCATCTGGGATCAGGGCATATTTCCACTGTCATCATCTGGGATCAGGGCATATTCCCACTGTCGTCATCTGGGATCAGGGCATATTTCCACTGTCGTCATCTGGGATCAGGGCATATTTCCACTGTCATCATCTGGGATCAGGGCATATTCCCACTGTCATCATCTGGGATCAGGGCATATTTCCACTGTCGTCATCTGAGATCAGGGCATATTTCCACTGTCATCATCTGGGATCAGGGCATATTCCCACTGTCATCATCTGGGATCAGGGCATATTTCCACTGTCATCATCTGGGATCAGTGCATATTTCCACCGTCATCATCTGGGATCAGGGCATATTTCCACCGTCGTCATCTGGGATCAGGGCATATTTCCACTGTCATCATCTGGGATCAGTGCATATTTCCACTGTCATCATCTGGGATCAGTGCATATTTCCACCGTCATCATCTGGGATCAGGGCATATTCCCACTGTCATCATCTGGGATCAGGGCATATTTCCACTGTCATCATCTGAGATCAGGGCATATTTCCACTGTCATCATCTGGGATCAGGGCATATTTCCACTGTCATCATCTGGGATCAGGGCATATTTCCACTGTCATCATCTGGGATCAGGGCATATTTCCACTGTCATCATCTGGGATCAGGGCATATTCCCACTGTCTTCATCTGGGATCAGGGCATATTTCCACTGTCATCATCTGGGATCAGGGCATATTTCCACCGTCATCATCTGGGATCAGGGCATATTTCCACTGTCATCATCTGGGATCAGGGCATATTCCCACTGTCATCATCTGGGATCAGGGCATATTTCCACTGTCATCATCTGGGATCAGGGCATATTCCCACTGTCATCATCTGGGATCAGGGCATATTTCCACTGTCATCATCTGGGATCAGTGCATATTTCCACCGTCATCATCTGGGATCAGTGCATATTTCCACCGTCATCATCTGGGATCAGTGCATATTTCCACTGTCATCATCTGGGATCAGTGCATATTTCCACTGTCATCATCTGGGATCAGGGTATATTTTCACTTTCATCATCTGGGATCAGTGCATATTTCCACCGTCATCATCTGAGATCAGGGCATATTTCCACTGTCATCATCTGAGATCAGGGCATATTCCCACTGTCATCATCTGAGATCAGCGCATATTTCCACCGTCGTCATCTGGGATCAGGGCATATTTCCACCGTCGTCATCTGGGATCAGGGCATATTTCCACCGTCATCATCTGGGATCAGGGCATATTTCCACCGTCATCATCTGGGATCAGGGCATATTTCCACTGTCATCATCTGGGATCAGGGCATATTTCCACTGTCATCATCTGGGATCAGGGCATATTTCCACCGTCATCATCTGGGATCAGTGCATATTTCCACTGTCATCATCTGAGATCAGGGCATATTTCCACCGTCATCATCTGAGATCAGGGCATATTTCCACTGTCATCATCTGGGATCAGTGCATATTTCCACTGTCATCATCTGGGATCAGGGCATATTTCCACTGTCATCATCTGGGATCAGGGCATATTTCCACTGTCCACCAACAGGTTTGCAGGGCTGACTCAGGCGACGACTGCCAGTCACTGAGATGTTCTCAGAAAGAGGAGAAAAAAAAGAAATTAACTCACATACTCAAAAGACAGCAGCCCTCCAGGACATATTTTAGTGTTTTTTTATATTATATACTGTGCATAGTTTTTTAAACAATATCTAATATCATAATCTAATATCCATGTGTAAAAAGTCAGTTTTTTATAAAAAAGTACAATATTTGCCTCTGAGATGAAGTGAAGTTGAATAACAATCTAAAGTACTTCAAAATGATACTTTAATCCAGAGTAAATGTATTTTGTTACATTCCACCACTGGTTATTTAGAAAATGAAACTAACAAATATGTATTGTCACATTAACAAATTGTTGCTAGCTGTGTCCCAGGAGTTATTCAATGGGACTGTCTGGTTTTGTCGCCTAGCAACTGGTGACAGCCGTTGTGACGAGCGGCAGTAACATTTGTACTGTAGGCTAGGCTACTTTATATAAAACTTTATATAAGTTATATATATATATATATATATATAGACAGTTTTGATCAACATTTGAACCTTTATTGTTTTTTTTTAAATTATTATTATTTTAATTTTTAGCATTGGACACATTAGATTACTCGATTCAATTGAAATACAGTACTTACATTTAAAAGTGTAATCTGGCCATTTCGTCTCCGGCGCGCAATGAATTCTGGGATAGGCAAAGCTGCGAAGGATCCTTATGATGTATCCTGCATTCACAGGAAAAGAAGGATGCATTTGCAGACCGCATTTTGAAGGAGCCTTCGAAGTACCTTCGAATTGGGACAGCATTTGTTGCGCCGTGATGACACAGTCGGCTATACTTACCCCTTTAAACGAGTCTCGGTGTGTCATCCGAAGGCCGCGTCGGCCTTCAAAGGATGCAGCCCCTGAATTGGGACACAGATATACACTCAATGGCTAGAGAATACCCACAATGCACTGTGAGAGTCGTTTGCCAAATGAATTCCTGCATCTGAACAGAAGATGGCGCCGCAACTGAATCATCCATCCATTTTCCAAACCGCTGGTCCAATGTCGCTACAGCATAATATAAAACAGGTATAAATTCCTTTTTTATTGATTATTAAATTGTTAAATTAAGGTTTATACATGCAAGTTTCCATGTTAAATTACATGCTAGTTTCTATGACAGAGTTCAAGGTGAATCTTTTCATTACTACTGGAGCAAACATGTTGAAGATTAGACGATGGGGTGTCGATTCATTAAATGATAAACTATGTCCTCACTAAAGTGGTTTATTCACTGTTACGAAGCCTCTCCTCCATTGACAACCATTAAGAAAATGGCCTCTGTTCTCCTTCCCAGCATAGCACAGCGTTACACTTTTTTTCGGCTAAGGTTGCAGGCTTGCCAAAACTACTAACCCTGACTTCACATTAACTATAAGCTCCAGCATAATAGCCAACCCCACCACTAAACCTGACCTTAATGCTGCAGTAATCTCCACGCTAACGGCCGGTCTGAGACTGCTGGTCTGGTGCTGCTGTGGCGTGTGGCTCTGCGCTGGGCTAGTATTGTATGAGTGCATCACTAATAAAACTGATCTCTTAAAGGGATAGTTCGCCCAAAAATGAAAATGCTGTCATCATTTACTCTCCCTCAAGTTGTTTCAAACCTGTATGAATTTCTTTTTTTCTGCTGAATACAAAAGAAGTTATTTTGAAAAATGTCGGTAACTAGACAGTTGATGGACCCCATTGACTTCCAAATGAATTGTAAATGGATTTGTCTGTCTTCGTCAAAATAGCCTATTAGAAAGATTACAAAATGTGCATACTGTAGGCTTATCTCCTATTGTTTATTGGGAGACAGAACAAAAATGGTTAATATGAACCTTTAAATTAAAATAAATTACAAAATATGTTTGTAACAATATGTACATAAGTTACTTGTCAGGTATTGTTCACAATGTTACAAGTTCTCCCCGTCTAGGGTTGGGAGAGCGTAACAGGATTAAATTAAATCAAAACTTAAACGTGGAGGGTTCCCTTCAGTCCCCTGCCCCAGAAATGTGAGCCAAAACTTGATACAAGCGTAAAAAGATTTATTGTGTATACGTTTCAATCTTCAGGAGAAGGTCGCCCAAACAACAAACTTACTTTACTTCTTTCTCAGGACTGATTGAAATATTTATATATAAACTGATCAATATTCATTTTAAATGCATTGTCATTATTGTGATGTGCAAAGACTTGAAAATGATTTTTAATCTGATCTTAAGTTTTGGTCAGAAAGTTTCTCATGAACACTGGAGGTGTTTTTGTGTGTGTGTGTGTGTGTGTGTGTGTGTGTGTGTGTGTGTGTGTGTGTGTGTGTGTGTGTGTGTGTGTGTGTGTGTGTGATGAACAGACAGTTTTTTCCGTCCAGCTCAAAGCCACAGAAAACATGTGAAGGTTGAGGGTCTCAGTTCAGTTTAATTAAACACACTTACTCAGGAAACCCACAGAGAGACACATGAGACTGAACAGAGAGACAGAAGATGAACAGAAGACAATAAAGACTAACAGCTGATCATTCAGTAATTCACCTTCAACATTTAATGAAAGTGATGAATTGAGGAAAAGACTGAAAAATGTTTATGATCAACAAATGATTTATGTGTGATTTGAGAATTTTTCTATTTTAAAAACAGATCAAACTAAATGAAAACAATGAGTCCACAAGTCAATGATACAGTGTGTCTGTGTTTAAAATGTAATACCTTTTTATTGTTTAAGTTAGGAATATTATGTTAATAAAATAAACAGCATCTCCAGGTTTACTGTAAGCCTATGTTTGTTAAAGACACTTGTTTGTGTCTCAGTCCTTTTTGTGTTTGCAGGGTGGTTTGACACTGAGGTCAGTGTGATAAAGATCATCATCATGAGATGTTCGTCAGCTTGTGGTTTTCTTTTGCTCTATTTACTTCATATTCTCTCGGTCAAACCAAAACCCTCGAGCCTCCTGAAAGTGTGAGAAAAACAGGAAATGTTTTTTAGCCCTAATGGACACAAACTTTTCTCTCCATATAAAGATGCTTTGAATGTGTGCATTATATGAAAACATGAATATTGTTATATCTCAGCTCTTCCAGGTTATCTGAAATAATAGAGGAAGCAGAGGCTCAAAACTATTTCTCACACTATTTGGCGTTAAGCTGCGAGTGCTCCTGAACGCCAGCAGAGGGCGCTCTTACCACTGACACTATCATTTCCCACAATGCTTTGTCTGTCATCTGTGTAATCATGTGCAGCTGTTTCCCATCAGCTCTTTATCCATGTGTCTCTTCCTATATAACCCTGTTCTGTTGTTTGTCTCATCGTGAAGTCTTGTATCGTGGTTCACTGCATTACTGAGTGTTTCCCCTGCTTTCTGTTTTTTGAGTTCTGCCCGTGTCCTGGTTTTCTCGTTCATGGCTTTCTCTCTGGATTTGTTTGTTTGGACTGATTTCTGTTCTCTGACTTTCTGCCTGCTTAGTGGACCACGGCTTTGGATTGTGTTATAAACTGCACTTGGATCTTCTCTCGTTGTCACTCAGTGCTTGCCACCACTTCCACGACACCGACTCATAACACTATTTTAGCTAATAAGTTGCATATTTGTCAAATGGTAAAGTCAAACTTCTCAACCTCACTTGTTTTACGTCGGTGTTCGCCTCTATTCCGTGATTAAAAAACAGCTTCATTATCGTACGCGGTGGATGAAGTGATGAGTAGCATTTACATGTGCGTCTGACTCTGTTACTGACTCTGACTCTGAGAATCTCCTCCACAGTTGCTCATCGAACCTTCAGTTCTTATTTATATTGTAAATATTCAAATATAACACCAACATACACGCCAGAGCCAATGAGGTTTAAGCACAGTTTTGACTCCTCCCCTTTATCCTTATATGGCACTGAGCGCTGAGTGTCCGTTTGAATGAAAACAAAGTTTGTGGTTGAATCGTCGTGTGAACAGGCAGTTCAGAGAGAAGGACGATTTTCTGTGAGTAATCAGTTAAATTTAGAAATGTTCTTCACACAGATCTGTTTTATGTCTTCAGAAGACTTGCAATTGCACACAACGAAGCGTATGGATGACGGTCGCGCTGAGGCTCACGAATCACTAAAATATCTTTACAAACTCAAACAACTAAGATAAATTATAGACATGCCTAAGTCTGCAGTATATACATTATTATTAAACACCGACCTCTAAAACATGCTGAGATATCAAAATTGACTAGATTTGTATATTTTCAGAAGAAAATGTGAATATAATGTGCTTGTGCAAAACTCCCCCACAATGCAATGGAGTGGTTGCCAGTTCTTCATGGTAAAATTGTGTAAATGTACAATCGGTTTATATCAAATGTAGTTTTACTAATCAAACTGCAGCCTTTCAGAATATAAAACATATCAAATTCATTGAGGGATAGTGTGATTTAAGGAGACAATAAAACACTGAACTTGTTTAAAGTCTATGAAAAGATGCTGTGAAAATCTCTGGAGAATCTCTCTAGTGTTTGTGATGTTCACCATTGCATTATTATAGATGTACAGCACCTTCAGTAAACACACACACAGCTCTCTTATTGAACCCTCTGGCTCCATCTAGTGGCAGATAGAAGTTCATGTTCTATTGATATTATAATTCCAATGACTAAACATGACATTTCTTGGTTTTATGTAATTGTGATGTATGGTAGTTGACACAGAACATAATTTTCTTTGTGTTCTGAAATCATGAAATGTAAATGGCACAGATTTACTCGCCTCCTGCATGTTCAAAAAGAAAGAGTGAATCATTGGAGGAATGAAACTTTGACCTAGTTTAATAAGTACATAGAGCCTTTGTCCGTGCAGATTGCAGTTTTTGATGACTAAATCAGAGATGAAAGGAAGGAAGCAGAAAAACTCAAGTTCACCTGTCATCAGTGATGCTGATGTTCCTCTGACAGCTGCTGTCCGAGGTGCTGAATCCACATCAAACCTTCATATTATTATTGTCTTTATGAATAAAGTATCCAAACAAATCCAGATGTGGTCTGTTTCCTCCTAAAAATATGTTAATGTTTCTTACAAGTGATAAAAATGTTAAGAACCCAAAGTACCAGATGGATTTTTTTTATACAGGCTCTAGAGAGTGAACTTACATGAAAATTATACTTTGCCCTCAAGGGGAAGATTTGATGAAGTAATGGTAGTAGATGAAAACAAGCCTCAGCATTTCACTGTTTGTCCAGTTTGTGTGTTTAAAAGGGTTAGTTCACCCAAAAAGGAAAATTCTGTCATTAATTACTCACAATCATGTCGTTCCACACCGGAAAGACTTTCGTTCATTTTCGGAACACAAATGAAAATATTTGTACTAAAATCTGAACGATTTCTGTCTCTCCATTGACATATGCACTAACACTTGAGCGGTTTAGTAAAAAATGTTAAGAGACTCGATCACTTTATGAACAGATTAAATTTAGGCTTTTATTCACATATAAACATTTATAAACTCACACATCAGTTGTGGTAAATGGAAGCTCAAGCAAGTTTGCTTGACGTGCGAGAGCCAATGAGGTTCATTATCGTGTGTTACTGACTGACAGCTGCTGTCCGTGGTGCTGAATCCAGAACTGCCTGTTAAAGTGACAGAAGCATCAAACAGACTCAGACTTCAGCTGATGATCCTCTGAATGAGATGTTCAGATCTGAAGACATCTGAAGACTTCTTAGAGCAAAACAAGTTACACAACTTATGGAAGTTCATATGACAACAGTTGTATTTAGAAAAATATAAGCGTATGATATTATTTTTATAGGCATAATGTATTTATCCTGCAGGTCATGTCTGTTTTTTACAGCTGATAGAGATGTCAAAACCTCAAAGTATAAATGTCAAAACAAAAGTATCAGATGCATTTTCGATTTCCCAGAGAGACAGGAAGATAACGCTATGTAATAAAGACATGAATTCACTCAAGATGTTCTCTGAGTTGATCAGCCTTTGTATCTCAACATTTCCTGATGTGTGAATTATGTTTTGTGGTATATTTTGAACTATATGTTATTTCTATAATTTAACAAACACACAAAAACACACATGCACTGATGCACACACGCACAAACACACAGTTCTGCTTATTGCTATTGGTTTTATTTACATATTTTTAAAAACAATGTATTATTCTAAAGTTATTCTAAAGTTAATCACTTTTTACATTTGGTTGATTTAATAAAATATTTTGTGAATACAACCTCTCTAAAGTTTTTTTTTTGTGTGTGTGTGTGTGTGTGTGTGTGTGTGTGTGTGTGTGTGTGTGTGTGTGTGTGTGTGTGTGTGTGTGTGTGTGTGTGTTTTAGTGTATATCAAAAACGTTTTGATAGAAACAGTTCGTCACATCCAGAAAAAAAAAACAATGATGGATCTCTATGGCCCTCTGCTGGATATATATGGTTATATTCTATAACTAAATCATACAGGCCCTTTTCTAACCAGCAGAAATCAGCCTCTAACACCCAGAAGCCACTCATATTTAATTTAGATCATCATTAAAGTGATTTTTAAAAATATCATACAAATATAATATTTTATATGCAAGCTAATGGTGTACTTTAGGAATTTTGTGGTAAATTGGTAAAAAAAAAAAAAAAAAAAGAAGAAAAGAAAAGAAATGTCATTTTTCTTACAATCACAATGTTTGCGGTCGCACTGACCCTTGTAAGTTTACATAGACACCTATAGACACCTTACATAAATATACTGTCGCCCTCTAGAGGAAGATTTGAATAATGCAGATTAATTATGTTCAGTGTCATTCGTCCTTCTATAGAGAAGATGAAGCCTGTATGAGCTCTCAGTGTCAGACACTGTAACCTCCACTAGGTGGCGCTCTTTCAGTGTGATTAATGTAATATTCAGTCAGTGCTGATGGTGGGAGGAGCCAGTAAAGCTGATCATTACTGATAAAGAGCTGAAGAAAGAGGAAGGAACTAAAGCAGACAGATGTAGAGACAGAGAGATTCACACAGAGAACATTCAGCATAAAGAAGACTGAACTCAACTCACAATGAAGATCCTCCTCATCTTCTTCACTTTCTCCCTGATCTCAGGTCAGAGCTTTTCTCTTTCATCACTGCAGTAATGATGCTGTTTTCTGTTCATGAGGTTTCTGATCACAGTATCAATCTGATTGACAGGTGCAGTGAGATGCGTCAGTGTCACTGGATATTCTGGAGGAAGTCTTCTTGTTGATTCTGGGAAACTTTGGTTCAGTAACTCTGCTAAATATATGGCCAAATTACCTGAGTTTACAACAATAATAAATGATACAAAACATGATAAATGGATTAATGAAGGAAGATTCACACTGTTTAAAAACAATGAGGGAAAACTCATGATCTACATCAGAGAACTGAACCAACATGATGCTGGAAGATACGCAATTGAAGTCGTTCACAAGTGGCGTATATATATGACTTTGAATGTGGAAGAAGGTCAGTCATTTTAAGAAGTCTTTGCGTAGTAAAACTATTTCAAAGTTTTTATATTCATAAAATAGATTTATTATGTGAATTACAGATTCATGTTGTAATGTGTCAAAGAGAGTGATGGTGAATATTGGAGAAACTGCAACCTTCAGCTGTGAATATTCACAGAATCAAATTAATGATCCCAAGATCATATTCAAAGAAGGAAAAGACTCTATTGAGATGATCTACAGCACATCGAAGAAGACCGAAAGATTCAGTATTTCTGATGACAGACATAATAAACTCATGACTGTGAGAATTACTGCTGTGACTCCAGATGATGGAGGAGTTTATTTATGTGGAGTTTGGATCTACAGTCACTCATACAGTTACTCCATTATTAATACTGTTCATCTTCATATTATAGGTAAGTGAGACACACAGTCATATCTGGTACAAAAGTATCTACAGTCTGTGTTTATGGCAGATTTTGGTTATATCTTATTTGTGATTGACTCCTGAGGGTCACTGTCCTGCAGAGTTTAGCTTCAATCCTAATTAAACACACCTGAACCAGCTAATCAAGATCTCCAGGATTATTATACAAGTTTTGGGTTCTTTCACACTGCAGTTTAGTTTGAAACGGGGCACGGGTCGCATGAAAAATTGGTAATGTGTGTGCTGCCATGCGGACCCAGGATCGCACCGGGGTAGCAAACCCGAGACTACCTGAAGGGTATTTAATTTTTCAAAGCTTTTAATCAATTGAACTAATTGCTTCGCAAAAGGATTCACTGTTTCAAAGCATTCGAAACGCCACACACTGGTGACTCCTGCTGGTCAAAACAGTGTAAATGCAACAAAAACTCATGCCAAACATGCATAAAAACACATTGCACGTCCGTTTGCAAGCAGCAGAAAACCACCTTTATGTGACACACACAGCAGACGCTAGTGTCATTCACTCTGCTTCATATAATAGCACCAAATTAATAAATAAATCCCATTATATTGAGCCGAGCGCAGGATTGCCCAGTGTGAAAACCCCGTCCGACAAGCTAAACAGGACAGAAGCAGGACTGGACACTTGGTCTGAAGAGACTAGGGGTGTTTAGTGTGTGTTGATGAACAGACTGTGTTTATTCCAGATCAAAACCACAGAAACGAGCTGAAGTTTCGGAGTCTGTCACATTCAGTTTTGGTTTCAGTTTAGTTTTCATGGACTCTTAGGGTACGTTTACATGACACAGATGTGCTTAAAATGGAGGAGTTTTTCTCTGAGTTTTCCACGTACAGACGACGCCATTGTCAAAACGATCCTCATCCACACGAAAACGACTAAAAGCGCTGTATTCTGCTGCCAGGCCATTAGATGGCGATGACACACTATAGACTGAACACGTAATACGCATGTGCATGGCGTCATCGTCTTCAGAGATTCGCGTTTTTGTCGTTTACAAGGAGACCGTTTTCAAAATTGCATTTTCAGGCTCCCAAAACGCTGTTGACATGTAAATGAATGGCCAAAACGCATAAGTTTTACGTTTTTAGTTGAAAACAGTGTCGTGTAAACAGCCCCTTAGGCCCTGTTTACACTAGTGCGTTTTCGTCTTAACACTGTGTTTTAAAATGAAAACGATCCTCGTCCACACTGGCATTTTAACTGTGTTTCAGAATAGATCTCCATTTACACTACACGAGCGAAAACGCATGTCACGTGAGCATTCATGCATGCTGGATATGCGTGTAGTGTAAACCGCTGCGATTGCTATAATGATAGCTCATCTCTTGCGCGTATAGTTAGCTTCAGTGCTATAAAATGCAGTTTAACTACACAATGGCTGCTAAAAAAGGATCACAAAGTCAGCAAAGCTTGCAGTTCCGTCTCCATGTTATTGTTTACACGGTCGTCGAGGCTGATCTGTTACAGAGCCGTTGAGAGAGACGGCTCTCTTATTGACGGGTTCTGGTAGTGTAATGGTCATGGTCATGTGACAGGCTTGACGTAATGGCTTGACGAATCAGGGAAGGATACACAATGATCCAGAAGATCCAATCAGGGAGTGAAGTCTCAGTTTTGGTCCATTTACACTGAAACACAACTCCAGAGTTTTCAGACTAAAACGCGATCTGCAGCATTTCCAAATGTCTCCGTTTTCAAGGGTCGAAAACTCAGGAGTAGTGCAGACGCCAGGCGTAACCATAGCAAAATGTATGCATTTTAAAACGAAAATGCATTAGTGTAAACAGGGCCTTAGTTTGTATAGCTTCCTTTCTGCTTCCTTGATTGTCATGGTTTCATTCTGTTGTCATAGTTACTCACTGTTTCATTTCACCTGCTCCTAGTTTAGTTCTCATAATCTGTATATATACAGTGAGGAAAATAAGTATTTGAACACCCTGCTATTTTGCAAGTTCTCCCACTTAGAAATCATGGAGGGGTCTGAAATTGTCATCGTAGGTGCATGTCCACTGTGAGAGACATAATCTAAAAAAAAAATCCAGAAATCACAATGTATGATTTTTTTAACTATTTATTTGTATGATACAGCTGCAAATAAGTATTTGAACACCTGAGAAAATCAATGTTAATATTTGGTACAGTAGCCTTTGTTTGCAATTACAGAGGTCAAACGTTTCCTGTAGTTTTTCACCAGGTTTGCACACACTGCAGGAGGGATTTTGGCCCACTCCTCCACACAGATCTTCTCTAGATCAGTCAGGTTTCTGGGCTGTCGCTGAGAAACACGGAGTTTGAGCTCCCTCCAAAGATTCTCTATTGGGTTTAGGTCTGGAGACTGGCTAGGCCACGCCAGAACCTTGATATGCTTCTTACAGAGCCACTCCTTGGTTATCCTGGCTGTGTGCTTCGGGTCATTGTCATGTTGGAAGACCCAGCCTCGACCCATCTTCAATGCTCTAACTGAGGGAAGGAGGTTGTTCCCCAAAATCTCGCAATACATGGCCCCGGTCATCCTCTCCTTAATACAGTGCAGTCGCCCTGTCCCATGTGCAGAAAAACACCCCCAAAGCATGATGCTACCACCCCCATGCTTCACAGTAGGGATGGTGTTCTTGGGGTGGTACTCATCATTCTTCTTCCTCCAAACACGTTTAGTGGAATTAAGACCAAAAAGTTATTTTGGTCTCATCTGACCACATGACTTTCTCCCATGACTCCTCTGGATCATCCAAATTGGCAAACTTAAGACGGGCCTTGACATATGCTGGTTTAAGCAGGGGAACCTTCCGTGCCATGCATGATTTCAAACTATGACGTCTTAGTGTATTACCAACAGTAACCTTGGAAACGGTGGTCCCAGCTCTTTTCAGGTCATTGACCAGCTCCTCCCGTGTAGTTCTGGGCTGATTTCTCACCTTTCTTAGGATCATTGAGACCCCACGAGGTGAGATCTTGCATGGAGCCCCAGTCCGAGGGAGATTGACAGTCATGTTTAGCTTCTTCCATTTTCTAATGATTGCTCCAACAGTGGACCTTTTTTCACTAAGCTGCTTGGCAATTTCCCCGTAGCCCTTTCCAGCCTTGTGGAGGTGTACAATTTTGTCTCTAGTGTCTTTGGACAGCTCTTTGGTCTTGGCCATGTTAGTAGTTGGATTCTTACTGATTGTATAGGGTGGACAGGTGTCTTTATGCAGCTAACGACCTCAAACAGGTGCATCTAATTTAGGATAATAAATGGAGTGGAGGTGGACATTTTAAAGGCAGACTAACAGGTCTTTGAGGGTCAGAATTCTAGCTGATAGACAGGTGTTCAAATACTTATTTGCAGCTGTATCATACAAATAAATAGTTAAAAAATCATACATTGTGATTTCTGGATTTTTTTTTTAGATTATGTCTCTCACAGTGGACATGCACCTACGATGACAATTTCAGACCCCTCCATGATTTCCAAGTGGGAGAACTTGCAAAATAGCAGGGTGTTCAAATACTTTTTTTCCTCACTGTATATATATATATATATATATATATATATATATATATATATATATATATATATATATATATACATGTTCAGTTCTTTGTCTGCCGTTGTTTGTGTATAGTGCACACTGTTTGTTTTGCCTCGTTTGGATTATCTGCTCGTTGTATTTTTGCTTAGATTTATATATTAAAGTTAAAAGTGCTGCATATTAGATCCGTGTAGCCTCTCGTCATCTTCCTGCCTGACTAAACGTTACAGTCTCAGTTTAATTTGGATGTGAAGAATTAGCATTCTTTATTCAGGAAACCCACAATAAGACCACACGAGACTCAATAGAGAGAGATGAAGCAGAACGTGCAGATCTGCAGACGAGAGACTGAAACACTCTTTCTACTGTAACTTTAATAATAAGTAAAAATAGAATGAATGAAGCTGCGCATGAAAACTCCCTCAGTGATGTTGGCCAGGTGATCAACAAATGTTACTAACATCTTTTTAAAATAATTTATTTAATACATATTATTTTATATGTATATAATTATATCATTAATTGTATTTTAGTGCGTATATTTGTATTTGTTTTGGCTCACAATTGCTCTATACTCTTTATTTATAACCCGTAAGTGTTAAAAGATATTTATGTTGGATATAAAAGCACACTGAGTTGGATTTCATGGTCAATTCTCAATATAAAACAGATAAAAACAAAGTAAATAATTAAATAGCCACAAAACCAGAAACACAGCAGCTTTATGTTTACAGATTAGACATCACTTTAGCTCATCTTATTCATGTTAACTATGTAAATTGGACCCGAGTGTCGTCAGTTTGAATATTTGTGTAGATATTATTTCATTCACGTGTGTCTTGCTTTCTATTTATTGTGTGTGTGTTTTATTTTCAGATGTCTCCATGATCATCATTATTTGTGTGTGTGAGATTCTGCTGCTGATTGGTGGATTCACTCTGACTGTGTGTAAATTAAGACACAAGAGACGAGGTGACACTCACACACACACTTCAGTTCAGTCTACTGCACAGTTACCGACAATCCCCTCTGATGAGCTCCTTTACACGTCTGTCAGTTTCCAGAAGCATGAAGAGTCTCTCAGTGAAGCTTCAGTCACTGTCAGTAAGAACGAGCTTTACTCTGATTATACCACGGTCATTTACCACACAAGACTCAACTAGTTGCTTTATAACAGAGATCACAGATCAGCACTTGTTATCATTAATGTACAGACGTCCTGCTCTCTGTTGAATCATGAGACACTTTAGAGTTTCCAGTGCTGCTCATGTTGCTTCTTTCACGTTTAAAATAGTTTGTCAGCTCAGTTTATCTGAGGTCGAGGTGAAGGCAGGAAATAAAACCCCTGAGAGACACTTCTAGAATACACTGTAAAGTTTCCACTCAAACGCAGTAGCTTTTGACACGTGTAGCGGATTTCACCCAGCACCACAAAAGAACCACCGACACCAGGCTCTTCGGGGGATCACGTCTGCAGTTTATTAAAGACAGGACAGGGATTAATACACTCGACACACTCTCAGTTCTGTGGTCTCTGTCTCGCTCAAATCCAAAGCTGTTCTCAGCATTTACTAATAAAACATTAACAAAACACTCTTTTTGTTTGTTTTCTTTCATAACATACATCACAAATTACATATAACACATCTCAGACACATATTCAAATCAAGACAATATATATATAATAAATGCATATAATAAAATGTCCAATGTATATATTTGATACTTTGAAAATACATTAAAATATGTTTCAATCTAACATTACAATGACATATGATTGTATAGTGGTATTTTCTCTGTTGCAATATTATATACCTGCAGTTTATTAAAGACAGGACAGGGATTAATACACTCAACACACTCTCAGTTCTGTGGTCTCTGTGAGGAGTGTGAAAAGATAGAAAAGTAAGGTCCAGTTCTGGTTTATTTATTTGCTCTTGGCTGACATGTGGCATTGCTATGGCCTGCTTGTGGCCCAGATCTGGCAAACAGGAGTGGGCCACCCAAGGGCCGTCATTCCACGCTGCATGTGGGCCAGATCCGGATTCCACAAGTGCCAGATGTGGGCCGGATCCGGGCCGAAACAATGTTGCTATCTGGGCTGCCCCATTAACACTGTAACTGCATCTGCTCTAAACTATTTCAAGTACACAGTACACAATACTAGACAGATAAAGACAATATACTTCAACAAAGGTAACTGCATGATATTATTTGAGCGTAATCCACCCTTTTTAATAATATTTCTGAACTATATTACTTTAGAAACCCGCCGTTCAAAATGGCGCGCGGGCGGAAATTTGAACCAACATATTAACCCTTTCATGCATGAATTATGATAACCTCAGTCAGGATTTTTTTCCTATGTGTTTTTATTGCTCTTAGGGCATGAAAAACAAGAATTGATTTTTATTTTTTTTATTTTTTTACTAATTTTTCAAAGAGATCTTCAGATGTCCACTTGAGTGGACAACATGCGGTTGGTTTAAACTGAAGATATACTGTATTAAATATAAGAAGACAATAATCAAACAGATAAAGTATGTGAATTTAACAAACTAATCAATACAATTATATCAAATCATGTAAAAATTATAAAATATATACAAAAAATATAAATGCAAAATATTGCAATGGCTTCATACAACTTCATACAAGTTGCACTTCGCGTATCTTTGATATCAGAACATGAGGACGTGATTCCATCAGAATTTTCTACAGCCTGTCAAGCTAAAACTGTGGAAACCACTCAGATGCTCCTCCAGTGCACCAGAGTATGGAGATTTACCCTTATTAGCTGATAATTCTGATTATGTTCAAGATGGACATGCACATTCCTATCATAGCCCTCCTCTGACAAAACCTAGCGATACGTTTTTTCAATCTCATCTGAAATGATCAGTGTTGGATGTAATGCATTACAAGTAACATGCATAACGCATTCAGATTACTTTTTGATGTTACATGTAAAGTAATGTGTTACAAGTAACATGCATTACCTAATCAGATTACTTTTTGATCTAACAAGTAATTAACTACAAGTAATGTGCATTACCTAATCAGATTACTTTTTGATCTAACAAGTAAAGTAATGCATTACAAGTGTCATACATTATGTAATCACGACTTTTTTCGATGTCAATGAAAATTACATTCTAATAATACAAATACATTTATTACAGTAAAAAAAGTCAATGCATATTAAGTTTTTAAGTTTTAAGTTTCAAAAACAATATTCACATTATAATTATGAATTGTAGCTGAAATATAGCAATTGATGCATGACATCCACTACAGTGGACATGTGATTAATCAGAGTTTTCTCTCAATCTAAAATCAAAACTTGGAAAATTTTACTGTGATATGACTCATTAGATATTGCTTTATGCTGCAATATTTTTTTTTTACCTACAAGAGTCTCCTAGGATAGAAGGAATGGGTGGATATTCTGGAGCAACTTGGCATGTCTGACTGACCCTTGGCCATCTTGGTTTGGAGGGGGAAAAAATCGAAACACAAAGGCTTGCCACTTGGTCCAATGAAGAGATTGATGTGCAACTTTGCCATAAAAACCCGTGCAAATTCAAGAAAATGCTTTTTTAATAGCTGTCCACTGTAGTGACCACTATGCGTGAAAGGGTTAAAGGATTAGTTCACTTTAAAATAATTTTAATAAAGTAATTAAAGTAATAATTTTCTTCAGTTGAACGAGAACAAAACTGAAGTTATCATCTTTGGCCCCTCAAGATCCAAAACTGCCACCACCGTCGACCTTGGTCCCCTTGCACCGTACATTAAAACTCACGCACGTAACTTAGGCGTTATTTTTGACTCAGAACTCAATTTGGAAAAACAAGTATCATCTGTAGTGAAATCCAGTTTTTATCAGTTGAGAATAATTTCCAAACTCAAGCCTGTACTGTCATTCAAAGATTTGGAAAAAGTCATCCATGCCTTTATAACCTCAATTAAATTAGGCAGAATAACTTTTTATATGTTTGGTTGACTGTGTTTCATTTTGATAATGAACAATCTGCGATAGCCTATGAAGCAACGCCAGAACTGATATTATGTTGTGTGAGAGCGCGATGCGCGAGCGCCATCTCTTGGATTTCTTCCACTGCTGGGAAATAAATTAATACTCTGTTATTTATAGTCATACAGATAATATGACATCATTCGAAACAGTAAAATGTATATTTTTATCTGTGTACATTCAAAATGACTACAAAATATAATGGCATTGAAAAATAAATAAAACAACATGATGAGCTGCTTTAGCGCGTCTCGGTCTCTTTAGATCTTTCTGGCGTTCACCAAAAATGAACCAAAATACAGAGAATAGCCTTCTTGGCGCGCCTACTTTTGTAAGTCAATATTTAGATTATTTAACGTTAAATGCATTATATGTGCCTGAGTCACTTTGGAATAAATCACAGCGTGTTTCATGATAAAACGTGACTTAGCCTATACAGTCTGGAAAATAGGCTATAGGTTATAGCAAATTCAGACCAACTGCTGGTCTACACAGAGAAAAAGCCCTTTCTAGGCTCTTCTGTTGTACTGAGCCATTCGTTAGTCTAGTTGTTTGATGAGAAAATTAAATGTAGCCTATAGTTGCAATACACGCGTTAAGTTTTGTAAGCTCCGTGCAACTGCTGCAGCGGACTATTAGAATATTAGAAATCTAATACTCAAGCTGATTTCTCATTTTTTTCTACTCTTAATATTAAATAAAAAAACGACTGAACGAAAGATACACGGATTCTCTTGAACCACCACCGCGTTTGCGGCAGAAAACTACTGCAGTGCAGCCAAAATGCTCTGTTCGACTTATCTGAGATCCTTTACTCTTCCCTGTGGATGACCTGTGACCTACTTTCTGTAAGATCTGAATTTTTGAACTTGAATTTTAGAAAACTGAATTTGAAGTTCTGAATTTCTTCATCTTGAAAACTTGAATCTGTATTTTTTTAAACGGAATATTTGCAGTATACGAATTAAGAACAAAAAACTAGCTGTTTGAAAATACATGTCTATAAAATTCAGCCATAAAAACATTTCAATTTGTTAAATTTCAAATGTTCAATATTTGTTTAAAAAAAAAAATCAAATTCAGAACTATTTTTACACTTGCAAATAATTCAAATTTACACAATTCAAATTCAAATCATTTTGTCATATTCAAATTTACACAATTCAAATTCAAATCATTTTGTCATATTCAAATTAACAAAATTCAAATTCAAATCATTTAGTCATATTCAAATTTATACCATTCAAATTCAAATCATATTGTCATATTTTAAGCTCCATAAGAAAAGTGGATTTTTATTGGTATAGCGCCATAGACCTCCATTCATTCTGCACTCGTCCTGTGAGCGCCCTCATATGGAGCCAGAGTGGAACTGCAACCAGTTCAGAAGCCGGAAGTGTACTGAGAGTGAAACTTCTCGCCATATTAGACATTCTCTGTTATTATTTAATTTTTTTGCAAAACATACCGAGATGACATGTTTATGACATACAACTTTGTATACAATATACAAAATGTACTTACAATATGTTCAATGTCATAAGAATACTAAAAAGAACAATGAGCTGAAGACTAAAATAAATTAATAAATAAATAAAAAAAGATAGAGAAAAAGAACATGAGGGAAAGACATTAATCTATACATCAGTTACAGAGGGAAAGACATTAATCTATACATCAGTTACATTGTACACATTTTGTCATGTTATGTTAAAATAAGTTTCATAAGAAATGTTAGAATGCAGCTAGGGTCCAAATATGAGACGGCAAGTTTTAAAGTTGAGACACTCACACACAGATATAACGCATATTTTAAAAACTTTGTTGTATAAAATGTATATTTATTTGCAACAGTTATGTTAACAGCAATAAATTCAGCTGATGGACACGCGCTGCTTTGTCATGGGAACATCCCAGGTGAAAATAATGAGGAAATTACGTTGTCTTTCGTTGCTCCCTTCATCAACATAATGGCACACAAGTGCCCCGCTCCCTCCAAAGTGCCCAATTCAAGGGCTCTGCCGTCTGCCCTTTTAAGAGAGTAGGGCATAGGTAAAGCTCACGAGCAATAAGCACGTCCCAGCCGTCCGTCACTTACTGAGTTCCCCGGAAACATTTCCGTTGTGTTCTGTCCTATTTGCAGCGCGTTTCTGTATTTGTTTCTGAATTTGTTTGTGTGGTGAACTTTTGCAGCGCGTTTCTGTATTTGTTTGTGTTGTGAGTATTTGGAGCACACATGTGTTGTGAAACTGATGAAGATGTTTTCTTAATTTGCGGGTGTTTTTTCTATTTCCATGTGTTTTCTTCAGTTGCAGCGCGTTGAGCTCTCTCGGCCACCGTATGAATCAGCCTTTGTAACTCAACATATCCTGATGTACGAATTATGTCAGTTGAATATGGTATATTCTGCACTATATCTTGCATTTTTAGCATTTTCATTATGCTTTGTTGTTTTAACCTTTTATTTGAATTCATTTTAATCTTGAAAGTGTCTTGTAAGTTTAATGAGGCCACCTATAGACACCTTACATAAATATACTGTCACCCTCTAGAGGAAGATTTGAATAATGCAGATTAATTATGTTCAGTGTCATTTGTCCTTCTATAGAGAAGATGAAGCCTGTATGAGCTCTCAGTATCAGACACTGTAACCTCCACTAGGTGGCGCTCTTTCAGTGTGATTAATGTAATATTCAGTCAGTGCTGATGGTGGGAGGAGCCAGTAAAGCTGATCATTACTGATAAAGAGCTGAAGAAAGAGGAAGGAACTAAAGCAGACAGATGTAGAGACAGAGAGATTCACACAGAGAACATTCAGCATAAAGAAGACTGAACTCAACTCACAATGAAGATCCTCCTCATCTTCTTCACTTTCTCCCTGATCTCAGGTCAGAGCTTTTCTCTTTCATCACTGCAGTAATGATGCTGTTTTCTGTTCATGAGGTTTCTGATCACAGTATCAATCTGATTGACAGGTGCAGTGAGATGCGTCAGTGTCACTGGATATTCTGGAGGAAGTCTTCTTGTTGATTCACAGAAGACTTGGTTCAGATACTCTGCTAAATATATGGCCAAATTACCTGAGTGGAGAACAATAATAAATCTTAGGACACATGATAAAATGATTAATGCAGGACGATTCACACTGTTTAAAAACAATGAGGGAAAACTCATGATCTACATCAGAGATTTAGTTCAACAAGATGCTGGAACATACCGGATTAGAGTTTATTACAAATGGTTTATCGATATGACTTTGAAGGTGGAAGAAGGTCAGTCATTTTAAGATTGAGTTCTTTGTGTAGTAAAACTATTGATCATTTCAAACCTTTTATGTAAGTGAAATATATTTCTTAATTTTGTGAATGACAGATTCCTGCTGTAAAGTGTCAAAGCGAGTGATGGTGAATATTGGAGAAACTGCAACCTTCAGCTGTGAATATTCACAGAATCATATTAATGATCCCAAGATCATATTCAAAGAAGGAAAATACTCAGTTGAAGAGTTGATACATGCCACTGATACATGGAATAAGAAAGAAAGATTCAGTGTTTCTGATGACAGACAAAATAAACTCATGACTGTGAGAATTACTGCTGTGACTCCAGATGATGGAGGAGTTTATTTATGTGGAGTTTGGATCTACAGAGACTCGTACAGTTACTCCATTATTAATACTGTTCATCTGCACGTCGTTGGTGAGTAGGAATATGATCAATAAAATCAATTTGTCATTGTTTTCCTTGTTTCATATTTTTATGTAGTTTTCACAGATTATGAATGAAGACTTTGAATGTTGACAGATTCGTGTTGCGGCGCGTCAAAAACAGTGAATGTAAACAGTACAGAAACTACATTCAGCTGTGAATATTATTGGGATCAAAGGTATGATGGGAAAACCATATTCAAAACAGGAAATGACATCATTGATGAGATGATTTCCACTACTAAATTAGAGGATCAGAAAGAAAGATTCAGTATTTCTGATGACAGACAAAACAAACTGTTCAAAGTGAGAATTACTGCTGTGACTCCAGATGATGGAGGAGTTTATTTATGTGGAGTTTGGATCTACAGACACTCGTACAGTTACTCCATTATTAATACTGTTCATCTATATATCACCAGTAAGTGGAAATAACTCATTCAAATCTGGTTTTAAAGTTTCTACAATCTTTGTGACAAAATTGATTAGAGAAGATATTTGTGATTGACAGCTAAAGTGGGCGTGTCTAGAGCGACTGGCCACTCAGGAGGTCGTATGATGATCAAGTGTGAACATCCTCAACACAAAACCAAGCCAAAATACATCTGTAAAGAATCAGATGGATGTTCAGAGAGGAAGAATCCAGGAGTTCAGGATGAATGGATGGAGAATGGAGATGTTTCTTTATATGACGACACCAGAGCAGGAGTCTTGATGGTGTTTTTTAGAGAGCTGAAAGCTGCAGATGCAGGAACATATGTGGAGTGAATGTGTCTCACTATACTGAGAGCTTCACTGAACTTCAGCTGGACGTCAGAGACGGTGAGGAACTGGATATACTTTATCTTGCAGGTACAAAGTATTGGTTCAGATTTTATGCAATTTCTTTTGGATTGCAGATGCAATATTTGTAACTGAATCTGCTCATCTTGGTGAGTAAGTTAACATCACCTGTCAGATCCCAGAGGAACATAAAGTTCATTTCTGCAAAGAGGATGATGATCACATCTGTCAAAACATCAGCACATCTGCAGTGCCAGAAATGAGTCCTTCATCTGAGAGAAATGAAGAGAGAGTTTTTACAGTGAGCATCAGTAATGTGAGCGTGAGAGATGCTGGAGTTTACTGGTGTGGAGCAGAAACCAGAGACACACATTTGACTTTCATCTCCCTGACCACCAAAATTCAGCTCAACCTCATCAGTAATGGTGGGTTATTTTAGTTTTTTTTTTATTATTTTTTTTGTTTTTAGTTTTTTATACTGTGATTTGAATCAATAAATACTTTTTTGAGTGTATAATAATTAGTGGTGGGCCGTTATCGGCGTTAACGCGCTGCGTTAACGCGAGACTCTTATCGCGCGATAAAAAAAATATCGCCGTTAATCTATTCTCCAAGTTGGGTTGGGAGCGTTGGGAGCTGGCTCAAGCTACACAAGCTATGATGACGCAATCTACCCGCGGCCGCGAGGAACACCCGGCTGCAACGCATCATATTCGTCGTCATCTTAAGTAAACACGGCTGAAAGTGAAAGCTGGTGAAAAAGATCGGTGCAACCCTTATTTGGACTTGGTTCGGATTTAAGCCGTCCGACGTAGACTGTGTGGGGTAACAGTTCGGTAAGTTAACACACGACTAATCCGTTCTACCACCTCAAATTCAAAACGAAACATATCACTGAATACCAGCGCGCGTGTATTATTCCCAATATATCTTAGTGAGTGGTGTAGCACATAATCTCTTTTTATTAAAAGCGCCCGATTTTAAGAATCGTTGTTGTGTTTCTTTTTAACTGAAAATACATCAGTTAGACAATATTCTAATTTTAAATTTGGGGTTTCATAAGCTCCAAGCTATAATAAACATTAGACCTACTTAAGTCTCTGCAGCTAGTGTACTTAAATTTTATTTATCTGCAAAATTATGTTGTATACTTACAGTTTTGCACAATATATTTTCTCAAAACTACATACACCCTTTCAAAAAAAAAAAAAAAAAGGTCTGTGTAACCTGTTCTGAAATGGTTTTATTATAATATCGTTATCGCAAGAGGCTGCAATGTATATCACAATATGGATTTTAGGCCATATCGCCCATCCCTAATTGATAGCCTATAGTAGTTGATAATAACATAGGCCTACCTAATGTTGCCTACGGACGGTAACAGTACAGTATTAACCTTTTACAGTCTATGTGTAGAACAGCTTTCTCAAGCAGTTTGTGATGCATTTTGGAAACAGGAGATGAGCCCCTGGTCTAATGCGCCACCTGGCTTGAGAAACCCGTTCTCAAAGACTTACTTTTATAGTCATTATTTTGGTAGCACACATATTCTGAATGCCTTCGGCAGAATTCAAATGAGCCATTTTAATCTAGATTAATCTAGATTAATTTCAAAATTAATCTAGATTAATCTAGATTAAAAAAATTAATCTATGCCCACCTCTAATAATAATACAGAATACATGGTATTAATTTAATTATTTATTGATTCATTTAAAAAAATAACAAACTTCTCTCTAGAGATGTTTTTTTAAAGTGAGTGAATGACTTTTCTGAGGTAACGTTATGTGTCAAGCTTTTTTATTGACATCTTTCCACGGTTGAAACACTGATCAAGCAATTATATGTGACATGAAACATTTCAGTATGTTGTAACATATGTATTTACAATCATTTTGTGTTTCTGTAAATATAAAAAAATATATAAAAAGGTATGATCGGTTCATGTGCTTCCGCTTGAACTAAGGGGGCTACAGCGATCTGTCTTGTCACAACTTGATACAATTGACAGAATTTGAAAGCTGAGACTTTGTTTCGTATTAAAAATTAGGCACAAAGTTAATTGCAATTATTGGATCAGAGCTTATGTGACATGGAAAAAAAAATGAGATGGGAATACAATTTTATGGCAATGTTTTTGTGTTTTCTCACAAATGTTTTTGTGTTCCCTTGATAAAATTTGCGTTTGCTTGCGAAACTTTCCATGACCATGTCTCTTTAGGGGCTCCATACACAACAAAGACATTTATTGAAACTTTTTGTGATGTCCACACACAGTTTTTTTTTTTTTAATTCAGTCTATAGATCTGTCACGACACACATGAGGGAGACAGTAGATCCAAGTGCAGTGAGATATTTATTGGGTAATCCGTGAAACGTAATCCAGTCCAGGCAAGTGTCAAATACCATACAAGCAATCTAAACGAGAACAATGAACACAAGGAACAAGCAGGAACAAACCAAGAAGTGTGAGACATAACAAGGACTCCGTAACAAACACTAACACAGACAGGGCATATATACACACAGAACTAACAAGGTGATGGGAACCAGCTGAGTGCAATAATCAGATAAGTGACAGAACAGAATGTTGGGAAATGTAGTCTAATGTGAATGACACCGTGAGAACGAGGACCTCTAGTGAACCCCAGGGAAACACAACCAGACACTGTGACAGAACCTCCCCTCTACGGAGCGGCTACCAGACGCTCCATGACAGCAAACAAGACAACACAAGAGTCCAAGAGGAAGGTGGAACGTGAAAAATCCGAGGGAGGGATGGGAGGGCCAGGACCATGCAGGGGAACAGGAACAGGGGGTGATGGCTTAGCCGGCGGCCAGGACGAAGCAGACAGCTCATCGGGCGGCCCAGGTGAAGCAGACGACCACTCGTGCGGCCACGGCGGTGAAGATCCCTCGGGCGGCCACGCCGGAGAACTTCCCTCGGGCGGCCAGGGCGGAGACTTTCCCTCGGGCGGCCAGGGTGGAGACTTTCCCTCGGGCGGCCAGGGCGGAGACTTTCCCTCGGGCGGCCAGGGTGGAGACTTTCCCTCGCCCTTCGCCTGGCACTGGAACTGGCACCACCGGAACTGGCACTGGAACTGGCACCACCGGAACTGGCACTGGAACTGGCACCAACGGCTCAGGCACTGGAACTGGCACTGGAACTGGCACCACCGGAACTGGCACTGGAACTGGCACCACCGGCTCAGGCACTGGAACTGGCACCACTGGAACTGGCACCACCGGAACTGGCACTACCGGAACTGGCACCAACGTCTCAGGCACTGGAACTGGCACCACCGGCTCAGGCACTGGAACTGGCACCACCGACTCAGGCACTGGAACTGGCACCACCGACTCAGGCACTGGAACTGGCACCACCGGCTCAGGCTCAGGAACAGACACCACCGGCTCAGGAACTGACACAGGCTCGAAGGCGGCCATCTTGTCAGGGGACACAGGCTCGGCAGGCGTGACGTGAACAGGCTCGGCGGCGGCCATCTTGAACCTCCTCCAAGCATGTAACACCGTCAATGAGTAGAAAAGGAAGACTACCTTCTTGACCGTGGCAGGAGAGATGACGGGTAGTTCTGGGATGGTCTCTGGGATAACAGCGGACTGCACTGGGACGGCTTCTGAAACAACCGCATGCTGTACAGGGACGGCCTCCAAAACGACCGCATGCTGCACAGGGACGGCCTCCAAAATGACCGCACGCTGCACAGGGACGGCCTCTGAAATGACCGCATGCTGCACAGGGACGACCACCGGGGCGTTGGGGAGATAAGAGGCCCTTCTCCTCCTCCTCCGTCCTTGATGGCGAGGTGCAGCCTCAGTACTAGACGAGACCAGCGGCGAGGACTTTGAACTGGACAGGACCAGCGGTGAGGACCTTGAGCTGGACGAAACCAGCGGCGAGGATCTTGTACTAGACCAGTCCGGCGGCTCCGGATCAGAAGAATGGCAAGGCGGAGGACGGTGTCGTGGAATTTGTCGACCACCTCCTCCCCTGCAACCTCCCCGAGTTCCGGAGAACTTCGCCAGACGAGTCCCCAGAAACGACTCACCATTTCTGATGGACGAGTTCGCTGAAGCCTTAGCCGCTGCTGCTTCCTCAGTCTGCTGGGCCCATAAGGCAAAACATTGAAAAATGTTTAGTCGAGGCGCTTCCTCCCCGACCTGCGAACCTCCTCTCTGTGGTCCCCTTCCTTCCCCATACACAGGAGAAGGGTTACGGAATCCCGAACTGCTGGATCTATTCATTGTGACGGAGTCCTTCTGTCACGACACACATGAGGGAGACAGTAGATCCAAGTGCAGTGAGATATTTATTGGGTAATCCGTGAAACGTAATCCAGTCCAGGCAAGTGTCAAATACCATACAAGCAATCTAAACGAGAACAATGAACACAAGGAACAAGCAGGAACAAACCAAGAAGTGTGAGACATAACAAGGACTCCGTAACAAACACTAACACAAACAGGGCATATATACACACAGAACTAACAAGGTGATGGGAACCAGCTGAGTGCAATAATCAGATAAGTGACAGAACAGAATGTTGGGAAATGTAGTCTAATGTGAATGACACCGTGAGAACGAGGACCTCTAGTGAACCCCAGGGAAACACAACCAGACACTGTGACAAGATCAAAGATAAAGTCTCTGTCTCAAAGTAAATCTGTGTTTGACTTTAATTAACATTGTGTTTGTGTGTTTTATTTTCAGATTCCTCCATGATCATCATTATTTGTGTGTGTGTGAGTCTGCTGCTGATTGGTGGATCCACTCTGACTGTGTGTAAATTAAGACACAAGAGACGAGGTGACGCTCACACACAGATGTTGATGTTGATCTTGGTTGTCTTTGTCTTATCAATTGATTTATTTTTTGTTTTGGGTTAATTAGGAAAAGCCTTAACATCAGACAATGGAACAAGAGAGAAACATATAATGGTGAGTTACAGTGTGAGTGTTTGTGTTTTTGCACATAGCTACTGCAATATTTTCTTTCTTTTTTATCCATTTTCTCTCTATTTTTCATGTTCAGTCATCATGTTCAGACAGCAGACGTGATTCTCTCACAGATCCTGGATCAGCTCAGATTAACAGTCATGATGAACTACCCACAATCCTCTCTGATGGGCTCCTGTACACGTCTGTCAGTTTCCAGAAGCATGAAGAGTCTCTCAGTGAAGCTTCAGTCACTGTCAGTAAGAACGAGATTCACTCTGATTACGCCATGGTCATTTACCACACAAGACTCAACTAACTCACTTAAAACAGATCACAGATCAGAGCAGGGGCGATTCCAGGATTTTATGAATGGCACAGGGGGGACCAAGAACCAGTGTGATGGGAAATCAGAAAATTCAACTGGAAATAAATACTTGTTTAGAAAATATTAAGCACGATTTAAAAAATATTTGCAATGTCCAGTATCCTAATATAGATGGTATTAAATGTGGCACTGCACAAGAACCTGAAAATAATGTTGTATTTTGCATGGATTGGACCACACAGTTTTGTTCTAATAAATAAAAAACATCACATAGGCATTAATTAGTAATTTAACATGCTTTATTCTCAACACAAACGTTGAATGTGTGTGTGTGTGTGTGTGTGTGTGTGTGTGTGTGTGTGTGTGTGTGTGTATGTGTGTGTGTGTGTGTGTGTGTGTGTGTGTGTGTGTGTCGGTGAACGTTCTCTGCATGAAATCTGTCTCTGACATGGTTTCTTCTTGAAGAAACCTTGGATGTCCTGTTGCTGTGTCTGACTCTGTCCTCTTTTCATTCTCAACTCCCCCTCCCCCCATACATAGAGTTGCATGTAGCTATGGTGTTCTCACATTTTAATGTTTACCATGCCACGGCTTTTTTGGAAAAAGATTATTGTGCCTTAAGTCTTTAGAGCAACAGATAAAGTAATATTTATCTATTTTATATTTATGTGGTGGAGTGCGCTGTCGCTGAATAACACTGACAAGTCATCTCTATTCAGTAGTCTGCCGAAGTTACGTTAGCTAATAACGTTAGCCTACTGGCAACATACAATAGCTTGATCAGTCACACATGAAAGTAATCAGACTAACATACGGTGCGATATTTCAAAATATATACTGTAATTGAGTGTGTATATACCATAAACAGCGACGTGTCTGTCGAGGTGTCTCTCTCTCCTACTGTTTGAAAAACGCAGACCTGTGATTCCATGATTTCCGCGAATTGCAAATCAGACAGTGATTGACAGCGCTCTGATCCAATGGTGTTGGGCATTGTCAGGTTGACAGTAAATCTAGCCCAATGATGTTGGGGGGGCAACAGGGGAGCCAATTATATTCCAGGTGGGGCCGGTGCCACCCAGTGCCACCCCTCTAGACACGCCCCTGGATCAGAGATCACAGGTCATCACACATGACCACATAATTGTTATATTTGTGACCTGTGCTGGCAAAATGAGTCGGAATGCGCACAAGCTAATTATAAGCTAGGCAAAACAAGTGAAACATTTTGGTGAAATTTGAGGTTTCCACAAAAATGAGTTCATTAAGACCTCATTTAGTGATCCCAATGCTCCAAATTGCAATTAAACATCTAAAAGTATCTTTATTGTACATTTACTGAGAGGAATACAGTGAGAACAAAGACTCTCAGGGCCCTATTTTAACGATCTGAAACGCAAGTATCAAACCCGAAACGCAAGTAACTTTGTGGGCGGATCTCGGGCGCTGTTGCTATTATACCGGCGGGATAAATGACTCTTGCGCCCAACGCAAATCTAAAATGGGTTGGTCTGAAGTAGCTTCATTACTCATAGGTGTGGTTTGGGCGTAACGTGAAATAAACCAATCAGAGCATCTTCTCACATTCCCTTTAAGAGCAGGCGTGCTTGTTCCATGGCGGATGGCTATTATAACAGCGAATTTGCCAGGCGCGCACCAGGAGCGGTTTACAGCCGAGGAGACCGACGTTCTCGTCAGGGCCGTAAAACACAGAGAAGTGACATTGTATGGGGATGAAAATGCTCTGCTCTCGTCTGGCTCAACATCTGAACCCTGTGGCTCAGGTCCCGCTCTTGCCGAGGCAGAGTGGCGACGCACGTCATGGGGTTCTCAGATGGAGCTCGACACTGAGAGCTCCAACCCTGCCATCCAAGCCACTTCAAACTACGTCACGGCTGAATGGCAGAGCATACACGTAAGCAGGTCAGGCCGGTGCTGCCCTGCACAACATTGCACTGGGGTGACTCCCACAAGAAAAGGGATTTGAATGAGGTGATCCAGCACAAACACAGTCAGCATCAGTGATGGATCACCTCCCCTGAGGGTGTAATTAGATCTTAATCATCTCATCTCTTTCACGACTCCCCAGGCCTTTCTTACATCAGGCCTGAGGTGGGTCCATGATGAGTGGTAAACTATGTTCTGACAGCCCACCTTGGTTTGGTTAGTGAGAGTGCCTCTTTCAGGCATGTAATAGTGGTAGACCCCATGTTCATAGAAAACTGTTTGGTGAGTCTTCATTTTGCACACCGCAAGTAAGCTGAGCTGGTCTTATTCTAATTTTTTGTGTGCAACTAACACTAAAATGTATTTCTCTACAGACCCTTGGTCCCTGTGTAGAGTTATGGAGTCACGTTTCTGTTATAAGGTGAAGTAATATGGAACATATTAGGGCCCTGAAGTTCCCGTTAGGTGGCTAGAACGATAGAGAGAACCACCATTCAAATATGTATGTGTGTGTTGGTTTTTCCCTTTTGTGAATTCATGGGGTGTGCCACCGCTCATTCTTACTGTAACAGTTGGGCTTCCTCTCGTTATGAGAGCATTCTGAGGCCGCCGCTCATTTCTACTGGAATGTTAGCTGAGCACAAAGTGGCAGAACGTTATTCTAAGAGAATGGTAACGTTGAATGCAGCCGCCTGGTTTATTTTTTATAAATACTTTAGTCTTTGGGCTATTAGCCACCTCAGGGTAGAGTAGTTCGTCTCATCTCCTCTTCAAAAAAAAAAAAAAACAAGAATATTAGAGAGTACATAGAATTGTTTTAGAGACTGACGCTGGAGCTTCAGATATATCTTATGTCCGGCCCACGGGGCCGTCTGACATAATGTTGTCCTGAGTACTTCACTCCCTTGAGTTCTGTTTAGTTTTTCATACAGACTGAGCGAGTTTTTCAGCCTCTCATATGATAAATATGTTTTTTTAAAGCTGTTGCTCCTCCGAGCCCTCAGGTAGATCTATGCTCATAGGCTGGCCCTCACCAGGGCCACCTCAGTAGCTGGCCTAGGCTATACTAGGGATAGTGAGGCGTTCTGCTAATGCATTTCTGCCTCTGGCCCCTCACTATGTGAGTATGGGTTTGTGTGGTTGGTGTAGAGGCATGATCGATAAAGACCTAGGCGTTCAATAAGGCCTCCCCAGTGCAATGGGTCTTTTTGGGCAGGGTCAGGCCGTCTATTGCTCTGTGAAGAGATGGTCTGTCCGACCCCGCCATGCAGAGCTGGGATATGGATTTGGGCTGCCAGAGTAGCCTCCACTTAGCTTGCTAAGCTATCGCTCAAGCGATGAGTTGAACTCTCAGGGGCACGTGGTTGGTTCTCCCCTGTTGACCCAGGGTAGTTTTGAGTACTCCACTCTCAGCTCTGTATCACTCGAGTCGAGAGGGAATTTCTAACCTTCACTTCATTTTGGTCTACGAAAGTCCCTTGAAGCCAGAGAATTGCCATGAGCTGACGTCCATGCGTATAGATGATAGGCCCCTGAATCTGGGGCCTCCACTGAGGCAGGGTGGCATATGTTTTACTCCCCTTGCTTAACCCTCTGTGGTCTGGGGTGTTTTTGGGGTGCTTGAGATGTTTGACATGCCCTGACATTTGTGTTTTTTTCAGTTGCTTATAAACATATCAATGGCAAAGGTGTAATTACACTCTATTTATATGTCAACAACATGTACATGTTTCTATTTTTGAGAGAATAATGTTTATGCATGGTAATTGAAAAATCTAAAAATTAAAGTTTCTGAAATATGGCCACAAAACACATACTAAATATGTATCCACAAGACTTTTGACTAATGGATATTGTCGCTTAGAGTTTTTTCTTCAAAATGATCTGAAAATCATCCTGCCTAATCATTCATATAAAACAATACATTGATTTAAATTTTGTAAGACACTTTTTGTTTGGAAAGGCAATATGCGTGGGGGTGTGATTCACACCTGAGAAGATAAATATACAGTGAGGAAAATAAGTATTTGAACACCCTGCTATTTTGCAAGTTCTCCCACTTGGAAATCATGGAGGGGTCTGAAATTGTCATCGTAGGTGCATGCCCACTGTGAGAGACATAATCTAAAAAAAAAATCCATAAATCACAATATATGATTTTTTAACTATTTATTTGTATGATACAGCTGCAAATAAGTATTTGAACACCTGTCTATCAGCTAGAATTCTGACCCTCAAAGACCTGTTAGTCTGCCTTTAAAATGTCCACCTCCACTCCATTTATTATCCTAAATTAGATGCACCTGTTTGAGGTTGTTAGCTGCATAAAGACACCTGTCCACCCTATACAATCAGTAAGAATACAACTACTTACATGGCCAAGACCAAAGAGCTGTCCAAAGACACTAGAGACAAAATTGTACACCTCCACAAGGCTGGAAAGGGCTACGGGGAAATTGCCAAGCAGCTTGGTGAAAAAAGGTCCACTGTTGGAGCAATCATTAGAAAATGGAAGAAGCTAAACATGACTGTCAATCTCCCTCGGACTGGGGCTCCATGCAAGATCTCACCTCGTGGGGTCTCAATGATCCTAAGAAAGGTGAGAAATCAGCCCAGAACTACACGGGAGGAGCTGGTCAATGACCTGAAAAGAGCTGGGACCACCGTTTCCAAGGTTACTGTTGGTAATACACTAAGACGTCATGGTTTGAAATCATGCATGACACAGAAGGTTCCCCTGCTTAAACCAGCACGTCAAGGCCCGTCTTAAGTTTGCCAATGACCATTTGGATGATCCAGAGGAGTCATGGGAGAAAGTCATGTGGTCAGATGAGACCAAAATATAACTTTTTGGTCATAATTCCACTAAACGTGTTTGGAGGAAGAAGAATGATGAGTACCATCCCAAGAACACCATCCCTACTGTGAAGCATGGGGGTGGTAGCATCATGCTTTGGGGGTGTTTTTCTGCACATGGGACAGGGCGACTGCACTGTATTAAGGAGAGGATGACCGGGGCCATGTATTGCGAGATTTTGGGGAACAACCTCCTTCCCTCAGTTAGAGCACTGAAGATGGATCGAGGCTGGGTCTTCCAACATGACAATGACCCGAAGCACACAGCCAGGATAACCAAGGAGTGGCTCTGTAAGAAGCATATCAAGGTTCTGGCGTGGCCTAGCCAGTCTCCAGACCTAAACCCAATAGAGAATCTTTGGAGGGAGCTCAAACTCCATGTTTCTCAGCGACAGCCCAGAAACCTGACTGATCTAGAGAAGATCTGTGTGGAGGAGTGGGCCAAAATCCCTCCTGCAGTGTGTGCAAACCTGGTGAAAAACTACAGGAAACGTTTGACCTCTGTAATTGCAAACAAAGGCTACTGTACCAAATATTAACATTGATTTTCTCAGGTGTTCAAATACTTATTTGCAGCTGTATCATACAAATAAATAGTTAAAAAATCATACATTGTGATTTCTGGATTTTTTTTTTTAGATTATGTCTCTCACAGTGGACATGCACCTACGATGACAATTTCAGACCCCTCCATGATTTCTAAGTGGGAGAACTTGCAAAATAGCAGGGTGTTCAAATACTTATTTTCCTCACTGTATATATATATATATATATATATATATATATATATATATATATATATATATATATATATACTACAGAATTGTTTTAGAGTTTGGAACATCTTGATTTTTTTTTTTTTTTTTTTCACAAATTGTGTATGCTTGCAAATTGTATAATATCCAAGGTAAACATTTCTAGTAATTGTGCAGTTAATTCTCATACTGTATTTTCAGAAAGGTTTGGGATTTTGGGATATATCTCTCCCCAAATGTGATTCATTCGTTTGTATATAGCCTACATTGGAACAAACACTAAAATAACATCTTAGTTAATGACATTATTTTTGACAAAAAAATACAGGAGCGGTCCGCCCAAGGGTCGTCATTCCACGCTGCACGTGGGCCAGATCATCTTTCCACATGTGCCAGATGTGGGCCGGATCTGGGACGTCACAATGTTGCTATGTTGGTAGGTGCTTGATTTTATACAGCTGTGGCCATGGAAGTGATTGGAACACCTGAATTCAGTTATTTTGAGGGGTGTCCCAATTATTTTGGCAGTATAGTGTATATTTGGTTTTGACTTGGTGTGTGCCAAATTTGGTGTTATTAGGGATTTTAAAGGATGGTTGCTAGGTGAAAATAACAGTAACTCATTTGTGAAAATGTGCGCATTGCGACTCATTTTTCCAGCACGGGTCACATGTATACTTTTTTACTTTACATTTGTTTGTGCTCACAGTTTATTTCAAAAGTCTGTGTACAGTCCATAAACAGATATTTGGTTTAAAGTTCAGTGTTGAAGACAGGACGTAAAACCCCTGAGTGACACTTCTAGAAAATACTGTAAAGTTTCCACTCCAGATGCAGACATTTATTTTAAATGCAGCTTTTGACACATAAAACCTCTTTAATAGCAGCTCTTAAACAGACACGAGTTTAAAACACCTTTATGATGAGACGCATGAAACATGAGAATCTGTTCAAAGCTGTTAAATAACAGTTTTCTCTTTCTCATCTCTCTGAATTAGATTTGTACATTGATGAGATACTACAGAGAGATTATGAGAAAGTTATTTTTTTCCTAACATCATTATTTTAGCACATTTAAAAGTTTATGCATTAACTCACTGATTCTATACTTTCTGATTCTATGTTGTTTTTAGTTCAATCTTGTTCTGTTTGTTTTAGTTTATTTTTCTGATTTTGCTGCTGCTGATACTTTTATTGTAGAATCATATTTTAATTCACTGAAAAAAATATTGATTTTTTCTATAATTTCTTGTTTAATTCTCCAAATTTTAGACTCGTTATTGTGATATTCAAGGATTTGAAAATGACATTTTATTCTGAGATCGTTTTGTTGTCAGAAAGTTTCTCACAAGCCTGGAGGTGTTTTTGTGTTTGATGAACAGGCAGTTTTTTCCGTCCAGCTCAAAGCCACAGAAAACATGTGAAGGTTGAGAGTCTCAGTTCAGTTTAATTAAACACACTTACTCAGGAAACACACAGAGAGACACATGAGACTGAACAGAGAGACAGAAGATGAACAGAAGACAATAAAGCCACTTTAAACAAGCAACATCTAGAGCTTTTTTCTGTAAATTTGTCTTTTATTTTTAAGATTTTTCATCATTTTCAGCATTATATCTCTGGCTAATATCTGGCAGTAATTGTATGAGTTGAATGGTAATTTGCTTTTCTGAATTCAACCAGATAAAGATAGAAACTTAATTGTAGGTATAGAGCAGGGCAAACCTGTCCAAACCTGGTCCTGGAGGGCCACTGTCCTGCAGAGTTTAGCTGCAACACACACATGCATGGAACACACACACATGCACTTGCCTCAACACACATGGAAGTTTCTAGTTTCTAGTATGCCTGGTTTGCATGTGTTTAATCTGAGTTGGAGCTAAACTTTGCAGGACAGTGGCTCATATAATGGTGTCAATGCAGGCAGATCAATAATTTTGTTTAATATTAAATTAAATGTGCCCATTATTGATATTTTGTGTGAGATCATCATCATCAGACAGCAAACAGTTGATGAACCGTGAAATGATGAGTCTGCATAGTTGTGTTTGAACATTTTACTGCAATCTTTAAAAAAAAATAATAATAATAAAAAAAAAAACAGAAAACATTAATAAACATTTATAAAAAAAAATAGTTTCTCTGTAATTTCAGAAAATTTTAACTTTTTTAACAGTATTTTTAGTAAGACAAAGAGACTTGCTTGTAAGAGTCTCAGTGCTTTGTGTTTGCAGGGTGGTTTGATACTGAGGTCAGTGTGATAAAGATCTACATCATGAGATGTTCTTCAGCTTGTGGTTTCTTTTGCTCTATTTATGTTCTTTAGGTCAAACCAAGAAGCCCTTCAGCCGCCTACAGGTGTGATAAAAACAGAATATCATTTTCCATTACCACTGGTTAAAGATTTATCTCCACTCTATACAAAGACGCTGTAATTTGTGCAATATATGGAAAATAAAAATCTTGTTTATATTTGATAAAGCTCAAACTGTTCAAACTGTTATCTGTACTGTCATCCACATTGGCAAGAACCTACATATTCAAATCTGACACAACAACATACATGTGAGAGCCAATGAGGTTTAAGCACTGTTTTGACTCCTCCCTTTTCTCCTTATATGACGCTGTGTCCATTTGAATAAAATTAATTGAAATTTGAACTGACAGATCAGAGAGAGGAACATTTTCTGTGAGTAATTAATTAAATTTACAGCCGTTCCTCACACAGAGTCGATTTATGTCTTCAGTAGGCTTGCAGTTATAGAGGACGAAGCGTATGGACTATTTTTATTGAACTTATTGTAGCTCCATAGCAGAGATGTTACTAAAGGTTGTGCTAAAAATCTTGAATTACTATCAATATCTTTACAAACTCAAACAACACCGTTAAATGGCTATGATAAACAATGAGCATACATTACTGTACACTATACTATTAATCACCATTCTCTATAATGTTCTGGGATGTCAAAATGACCAACTTCTAACAGTATATTAAACTAGATTTGTACATTTTCAGAAGAGTGAACACTGCATGTTCGTTCGAAACTCGCCCCTACAATGCAATGGAGTGGTTGCCAGGTTTTAATGGAAAAATGAGGAATAATTAATGCATCCCAAATGCTGCTTTATTAAACACACTCCTTTCAGAGTAAATAAGCAGGATGCACATGATTATTTTGTGAAAATCATTTAGGAATTAACGTAAGGAAAGAGACTGGACTGTATAGTTTGTAAAAAGATCCTATGAGACACCAACTTGGTCTAGATTGTAAACATGAATTTACAGTGTTTTATTTTTATGCTTTTAAGTTTATTCTTGTAAGCTGTGTGATGTCATTTAGTGTTTGTGATTTCCTGTTCATGGTTTTCGTTTTGTAGCACCTAATCACAATCAGAAGTGTTATTAAAATCCCTGTCTCCATCTAGAGGCAAAAATGTGCATTTTTTTTTTTTTTTTTTCATTTCTAAGTGTGTTTTATACAGGCTCTAGTCTATGGAGTGAATTTATATAGTATATAAACTGGACACAGCGACCCCATAGGTTTCAACGGAGACAAGTGAAGTCAGTTAGAAGCACTTGCTTCCTGGGGGTCGAGCGTACTGTGCAGACTCAAACTGAGCTTGACGACGTACATGTGACGTGAGCAACCCGTCTGTCTTCTAGTAGCTGTGCCAAGAGAAATCTGAATCATTCCCTTCCGAAACTTGCAGAGACGGAGAGTGTGAGTAGGAGCTGTCCATGAGCTAGGAGCAGGAGAAACTTTAGCTAAGTATTCTGATTAATTACTTTGCCATTTTGCCTCCACGTCCCCCCGATTGCCCGCGAGCTTCTCCTCCTGTCCATACGGTAATCTCTCTACTGTGTGACAGCGAGTCCCGTGGTTATGACGCAATAGCCTATTTTTACAAAAACTGCTTCTACGGGGCCATAACGTAAGATACAAGGTAATGGAGCCTTTTATACATTTTCGTGTTTCTTTAGAAATAAATAATGGACAAATGGAGTCTTTAAACGCCTCAGATGTAAAGTTATTCGCTGTCAAAGTGACGCCAAAATGAATGGGGATGGAATGCTAACAGCAGAAGTGTTATAAAACCCCTGGCTCCATCTAGAGGCAAAAATGTGCATTTTTTTCATTTCTAAGTGTGTTTTATACAGGCTCTAGTCTATGTAGTGAATTTACATGTACATTTTACTGTCGCCCTCTAGAGGAATATTTATTTAATGCAGAACAGTGTCATTCGTCCTTCTATAGAGATGAAGCCTGTATGAGCTCTCAGTCTCAGACACTGTATCCTCCACTAGGTGGCGCTCTTTCAGTGTGATTAATGTAATATTCAGTCAGTGCTGATGGTGGGAGGAGCCAGTAAAGCTGATCATTACTGATAAAGAGCTGAAGAAAGAGGAAGGAACTAAAGCAGACAGATGTAGAGACAGAGAGATTCACACAGAGAACATTCAGCATAAAGAAGACTGAACTCAACTCACAATGAAGATCCTCCTCATCTTCTTCACTTTCTCCCTGATCTCAGGTCAGAGCTTTTCTCTTTCATCACTGCAGTAATGATGCTGTTTTCTGTTCATGAGGTTTCTGATCACAGTATCAATCTGATTGACAGGTGCAGTGAGATGCGTCAGTGTCACTGGATATTCTGGAGGAAGTCTTCTTGTTGATTCTGGGAAGCCTTGGCACAAAAATAACGCAAAATATTTGAGAAAGCAACAGAGTACTATAATAATAAATTATAGGAAACATGATCTATGGATTAATGACGGAAGATTTACTTTATTTTGCAATAATTATGGAAAACTCATGATCTACATTAGAGATCTGATCACACAATATGCTGGAACTTACCGGATTGGTGTTCATGGCAAATGGTTTATCAATATGTCTTTGACTGTGAAAGAAGGTCAGTCATTTAAGATCAAAGTTTGTGTAGAAAAAGTAATGATAATTTCAAAGCCTAATGTATACATATACTGTACATAGATACGTGTGTGTGTGTGTGTGTGTGTGTGTGTGTGTGTGTGTGTGTGTGTGTGTGTGTAGAATAATTTTTTATGTGAATTACAGATTCATGTTGTAATGTGTCAAAGAAGTTGATGTTGAAAAGTGGAGAAACTGCAACCTTCAGCTGTGAATATTCACAGAACCATATTAATGATCCCAAGATCATATTCAAAGAAGGAAAAGACTCTATTAAAACGATTTATATCACCTTGAAGAAGAAAGAAAGATTCAGTGTTTCTGATGACAGACATAATAAACTCATGACTGTGAGAATTTCTGCTGTGACTCCAGATGATGGAGGAGTTTATTTATGTGGAGTTTGGATCAAGAGGCACTCGTACAGTTACTTCATTATTAATACTGTTCATTTACATATTATAGGTGAGTAGAACAAACAGATCCATTTTCAGTGTTTTTTCTTCGTCATATTTGTATGTAGTTCTCCGAGTTCACAAACAAAACCTTAAATGTTGACAGATTTGTGTTGTGGAGAGTCAAAGACGGAGATAGTAAAGACTGGGGAAACTGCTGCTTTCATCTGTACATATTCATGGAATCAAAGGGATGCTAGAAAGATTGTATTCAAAACAGGAAATGGTATCATTGATGAGATGATCTTCACTACTGACACCAGGACTCAGAAAGAAAGATTCAGCATCTCTGATGACAGATATAAACTCATGACTGTGAGAATTACTGCTGTGACTCCAGATGATGGAGGAGTTTATTTATGTGGAGTTTTGGACTACAGTCACCAGTACAGTTACTCCATTATTAATATTGTGCATCTACATGTTATTGATAAGTATAAAGTGGGCGTGTCTAGAGCGACTGGCCACTCAGGAGGTCGTATGATGATCAAGTGTGAACATCCTCAACACAAAACCAAGCCAAAATACATCTGTAAAGAATCAGATGGATGTTCAGAGAGGAAGAATCCAGGAGTTCAGGATGAATGGATGGAGAATGGAGATGTTTCTTTATATGACGACACCAGAGCAGGAGTCTTGATGGTGTTTTTAAGAGAGCTGAAAGCTGCAGATGCAGGAACATACAGATGTGGAGTGAATGTGTCTCACTATACTGAGAGCTTCACTGAACTTCAGCTGCTCGTCAGAGATGGTGAGGAACCAGAAATTCTTTATAGTTTATAAGTGTGGTGAGCACGACGAGGTCGAGGGCCGTGGGAGGATGGCGCGAGGCCGGTGGCGTGATTGATAATGAGCGACACGTGCGCGACGCACCGGTCTCGCATCTCTCATGGAGGAGCGGAAGCATAAAGGAGGAGCGACGACAGTGAAGAGCGAGAGAGGAACAGGCCTGTGTTTTAGTTGATGTTTTGTTTTTGTTTTGTGTGGCCATCAGTCGTCCGTGAGGAGCTGCTGGCTTTTACTTTCATTTTGTATTTGGTTTATTTTTATCATTAAAATATGTTGAATGTTCACCGGTTCCCGCCTCCTTCTTCCCATAACATCTGAACCCTGTTACAATAAGTAATAAGTTTTTGTTCTGATCTTTATGTAAACTTGTTCTGGTTTATAGGTGCAAAATATCCAAAGATGGAGTCTGAATCTGTTCATCTTGGTGAAGAAGTCAACATCACCTGTCAGATCCCAGAGGAACATAAAGTTCATTTCTGCAAAGAGGATGATAATCACATCTGTCAAAACATCAGCACATCTGCAGTGACAGAAATGAGTCCTTCATCTGAGAGAAATGAAGAGAGAGTTTTTACAGTGAGCATCAGTAATGTGAGCGTGAGAGATGCTGGAGTTTACTGGTGTGGAGCAGAAACCAGAGACACACATTTGACTTTCATCTCCCTGACCACCAAAATTCAGCTCAACCTCTTCAGTGAGTGAATTCAGATTGTAGTAAATACAGTATATTCAGAATCATGTGTGTTAAATGTCTGTGTTTGTTTGCAGTGGCTCCAGTAGTGAGACGTGAAGGAGAATCTGCTGAGATCTTCTGCCCTTATGATTCAATCTATAATTCAAAGTCAAAGTCTCTCTGTAAGGGGAAGTGCTCCACTAGAGATAGAAATACTCTCAATGAGACTGTGAGAGAAGAGAAAGAGACCAAGACTGACAGATTGACTCTGAATGATGACGTCACTGCAAGTGTCTTCACTGGGACCATCACTGGACTGACAGCAGAGGATGCTGGGAAATACTGGTGTGCAGTGACATTAGAGAGAGACGTGAATTATCTTTACACTCATCTGATCGTCATCACGAACGAGGGTGAGGAAGGTTTATACATCTGAATATGTGAAACTATGACTGAGACACATGAAACTCACCAGAGGCATATAAAGTAGAATGTAGTTATGTGTAATGCAGTAGAGAGACTGTTTCACTACTAGTACACAACAAAATCCCCAGAGTAAATCAACTCTGCTCAGAGCACATATGATCCCACTCTACAGAGTGTTAAAGTGACTCTGAATCAGTGTTAAAGTTAATGAGATAATTAAGTGATTAATTAAGTGATAATTTAGCATTAGTGATGAACACCTGCTGTTAACAAGCAGAATCACTGAAGGAAAGAGAAACACAAGAACTACAACTGACTTCCAGTCACAGTCTTAGATGAAATCAACTGAAGAGAAAAGAAGACATTAAATCTGTGAAGATCTCAGGTCTTTGTGTTTTTCAGGTGCGTAAAGGTCTGTTTATTACTCAGTGTCCACGACAGTCATACCATATGGTAAAACTCATTCTGAACAACTTTGCCTCCAGGACCGCCGCTATCAATCGTATCGTTCGTTAAATATTGAGTTTATTTCAGAAATCTACTTTTGTGAACTGGAAGTTTTTTCCACTCAACCATAGCAGGTTAATGCAGATAATGGGCATGGCCAAGTCTACCCAAAAGCCTATCTTTCCTAAATGAAAGCTCAGAACTTTGTGTCATTAGGTGAGCACATGATGCGACTTAAGAGATAAAGAAGCATGCACACTTTTACATTTATGCAAACTTATACCACTCTTAGGTGGTGGTATACCTGTTAAAAACCTTTAAAAACAATGTATTTATTTAGTAAATTGCCTATATTGGCTGTAATTGCTTTCCATGATAGGTGGTTACAGGATTACTAAAGAAAACAAAATACCTTTTTACGCATGTGCTTAAAGGCCTTAAAGCGCTTGAATCCTGGTAATATTTTATAATGTTTTTACTCACACTTGTTTAAAATGTATTTACAACCCATTTAAAAACAGACATTTATGTTACGTAGAAAAGTGCTGAAAATTATTTTAATAAATTTGAATATTTGTGTAGATATTAAGTTATTTGTGTTTCTCTTGATTTCTTTTTAGTGCCTTTGTGTTTTACTTTCAGGTTCCTCCATGATCATCATTATTTGTGTGTGTGTGAGTCTGCTGCTGATTGGTGGATTCACTCTGACTGTGTGTAAATTAAGACACAAGAGACGAGGTTTGATCATTTATTCTGTTCATTTATTTTATTCTGTTGATACAAATTAATAACTAGTTTTTTGATTGTCTCTGAGCTTCTTCAATCTGCAACAGTAAAATCTCAATGAGTTTCTGTCTCAGATGTTGCTGTTCGTCTCCAGTTTAACACTTCATGTTGATCTGATTCATGTGATTCACTCACAGATCCTGGATCAGCTCAGATCAACAGTCATGATGAACTACCCACAATCCTCTCTGATGAGCTCCTGTACGCGTCTGTCAGTTTCCAGAAGCATGAAGAGTCTCTCAGTGAAGCTTCAGTCACTGTCAGTAAGAACGAGCTTTACTCTGATTACGCCACAGTCAATCACCGCATGAGACTCAACTAACTCACTTATAACAGATCACAGATCAGCACACATTACACCAGATCAGTATTTGCTTATGTTTACAGTTGATAAAATTCTCCTTATAATCCATAGTTTAGCGTAATGTTTAATGTTCAGGGTCATTCAGTCTGTTAAATCATGAGACGCTTTAAAGTTTCCACTGCCGAACATGTTGCTTCTTTCACACGCTCAAAATGTGTCAGATGTTGATTGATGTGCAGTAAGAGTTTGTCTCAGTTCATCTCAGTTTATGTGTGATAAAAACAGGAAATACAAACCTGAAGTGACACAAAACGAAATGTAAAGTTTCCACTCCAGATGCAAAGATGTGTATTTTAAGTGCAGCTCTTGGTGCCTCTTTAACAGCAGCTCAGTAACAGCAGCTCAAGTACAAGAAGGCAAATGCCCCAGTGTTAAATTACACTGCTCAGTGTTTATATGAGTCCACACTCAGAGTGTTATATGTTTCACTGAATCAGTGTTAAAGTTAATTAGATAATTAAGTGATTAATTGAGTGATGATTGAGTTTGATTGAAGACACCTGATGTTAACAAGCAGAATCACTGAAGGAAAGAGAAACACAAGAACTACAACTGACTTCAGCCACAGTCCTAGGGTACGTTTACACGACACCGATGCGCTTAAACCGGAGAAGTTTTTCCTTTGAGTTTTCAACGTACAGACGTCACCATTGACAAAACGATCCCCATTCACAAACGCTGTATTCTGCTGCCAGGCCACTAGATGGCTATAGACTGAACATGTAATACACATGTGCATGACCTCATCGTCTTCAGAGATTCGCGTTTTTGTCGTTTACACAGAGACTGGTTTCAAAAACTTGCCCTCTGAAACCCGTTTTCAAAACGTTGCGTTTTCAGGCAACCAAATTTTTTTTTACATTTTTAGTTGAAAATGGTGTTGTGTAAACAGCCCCATAGATGAAATCAACTGAAGAGAAAAGAAGACATTAAATCTGTGAAGATCTCAGCAGAGGATGATTAAACAACTCCACAAACAGCATTACCAGCTTCACTTATTACTAACCAGACTGACTTTATTTCTGTCAGACGTCTACAGGTGTTTTTTTTTTCTGTTGTTGTTGTTTTCTTTTTTTTTTTTCTTTTTTTTTTTGTGAACAGGCAGTTTTTTCCGTCCAGCTCAAAGCCACAGAAAACGTGTGAAGGTTGAGGGTCTCAGTTCAGTTTAATTAAACACACTTACTCAGGAAACCCACAGAGAGACATAATTCGACAAATCAATATTATGTGTGAAATCCTCATCATCAGACAGCAAACAGATGAAACATGGTGAATGAGTCTGTATAGTTGTGTTAGAATGTTTACAAGAATATTTTAAAGAACAAACATAATTTTGATTCCGTTAGCAATTAATGATTATGATAAAGGTACTTGGATAAAGAGACTTGCTTTATAGATTGCTAGATAGCTTGCTTGGTGTGCTTTAAATCAACAGCCAGAAATGCTCTTCAGCTTGTGGTTTTCTTTTGCTCTATGTATTGAGTTTTTCACGCCTGCAGGTGTGGTGATAAAAAAAAAAAAAAAAAAGTGTAATTAACGATGGGCACAAACTTTCCACTCCACAAATAGATAATGTGAATTTGTTTGTTGTATGACCAATTATAACAATTATGTATAACATTAACATGCTCTTTCTCCAATAAGTTTTAGTCAGGTTATCTAAAATTCTTTTTATGTTGGAATTTCATTTGAATCTGTGATGAAAAGATGTAAGCATTGTCTGTAAACAACAGTCTGAATAAACAGTGCCTATTTGCATCTGGTTTTCATGTGACTTGGTCTATTTCACCCACAGTTGCATATAGAGCCTTCAGTTCTTATTCTAGATTCTGAATATTCAAATATGGAACGACAAAGACGCGAGAGCCAATGAGGTTAAGGTGCAGTTTCAACTCCTCCCTTTTCTCCTTATATGGCACTGATAGTCCGTTTGAATGTAAACAAAGTTGACTGGTGAATCATCATTTGAACAGATCAGAGAGACGAATATGAAAAATCTAATAAATTTAGACCTGTTTTTTACATAAAGCTGTTGTATGTCTTTAGAAGACTTGAATTATGCACCATGAAGCGTATGATTTACTTTTATGGTACTTTATTTGATTTTTTTTAAAATGTGATTTAACCCCCTGAGGTCGGCTATCGCGCCGGCGCGATAGGCTCGTTTTTTTCCTTATCTGTGCAAAAAAAAAATCTAAATACTAATATTAATTTTTATCTTATATGCTTGTGTTATACATCAATCGATCCTGTTTAGTGTGTATTTTTTTTGTGTCTACTCATAATAAAAACAAAGTGTTGTGCTTTTCGCCAAATAAAGAAAAATAAACATGATGCGAGTTCTGCCTACTCTCAGTCAGTGAAGTCCATTCTGAAACGCGTCCGAAAATGAACTGTAACTCAGCGAATACTCAGTCAAACAGGCATACAGACACACAGGCATGAAGCTTGAATTCTCTTCTTTTAAATGAAGTAATTTTTATAAAAAACAAATATTCACAGTTTATGTAATATGTATGTAAAGAGAGAGATGTCAGTCGTTCTCATCTCAGCTAGTTAAGTTTTAATGTGACTCCGCCCACGGAGACCGCGCGCTATTCAAACGCAAATGTGAGGCGATCCATACAAACCTGTGAAACGCCCACATCAGCTGGATAAGGCCGGTGATACACTGGATGCGTGGCGTAACCCCTCATTTACACTGAACACGTCTGCGGCGCATTACGGCTGCGACACGGCTACCGGAGCTGATCGCGCCCATTCTAGTCAATGCTTGTGTTTACACCGGCCGCGACGCGGCCTAAATATAGGCGCCTAGTCTATTTTTGACGGACGCGCATCCAAGTCGCACCGGGAATACAAAATAAAAGTAAAAAAAACATTGTCAATTTCAAAATAAACACCCTGTGCAGACTCCCAAACGTATTGCACGTATATTGGCCAACTTACCCATGGTACTAGAAACCCCAATATCAGAAAAACACGTCGGACAGGCAAATCACGTGGTCTCACGCATCCAGTCGCTCCGCTTCTGAAATGCTCCTGGTGTGAGTTGGCACCGCGTGGAGGACGGAATAAAACCTTGTCGCAGCCGTAATGCGCCGCAGATGTTTGCAGTGTAAATGAGGGGTAAGCGTCTCAGCTGCGTGGCGTGTCCGTTTTTATTTCGGCTCCCATGTTAACAGTTTAGAGTTTGCACACTGCCTGCGTGAGACGCGCGTCTCAGGCGCGGCATGAGCCGCGCGGAAAACACGTGCATGCTAGAAATAGAACCGACGCCTATTTTTCACGCGACACGCAAGCGTCTTGGAAGCGTTTCCATGCAAAATTGAATAGGAAAATCTGTTTATATGTCTTTTTGACACGAATACATATTAATAAATGTCATTTTGATGTTTAAAAGTGTCTAGGTTTTGACATAAATGCAAATATAAATATTATCGATTTTCAAATACTGCTGTATTGAATGAACAGCTTTTAGCAAACTCTATTGCTATACTGAGTATATTTTTGTATAATGTATAATTTCATAATATTTCAGAATAAGAGCAAATTTTTCCTGCTTCTATAATACAAGTGAAGTTAACTTTGCATCTACAGAGTATCATTTAAGTAGAGACAACAACGGCACTGAACTATTCTGTGAAAAGATTGTTTAAGAGCATCAGCTGAGACTGTAAACACAAACACAAATGTTGTATTCAAACCTCTGTCTCCATCTAGCGGCAAACATGTGCTAATGACTGTTAAACACAGTGTCTTGGTTTTAGGTATTGTAAAGGTTTATGGTATGGTAGTTGATAGAGTAGATGCAAAATAAGATGCATTGCATGTAGAGAAGAAGGGAAGGAAGCATATAAACTGAAGTCTCAGCATTTCAATCTCTGTCCAGTGTGTGTAGTTAATCTGTCATCAGTGATGCTGAAGTTTGATTGACAGCTGCTGTCCGTGGTGCTGAATTCATTGTCACTTGACTTTATGTTAACCTTTTACTTTGAATTGTTTTATTTTAATCGTTTGCATTGAATCTGCCTTGTTGGTTGACTGAGAGTCCTAATGTATATGTTACTACTGGAGTCTTTACTGTAAACATCACTGATCTGAGAGAAGAGGATTCTGGGAAATACTGGTGTGGATCTCACATCATCATTAAAGTCTCAGTATTTAAAGAGGTAAGATTTGTTTTGTCATGAAAATTGAGATCATTTTACTGGTTGCAGAGTTTGCCGAAAAAAAAAAATTCTTTTGACAATGTTCAATATGCCACAAAATCAACTGAGAACAGTTATTGTCAGCGTATGAATCTCAACAACGGTGACAAACAGCATATTCAGATAAACAGATCAACACTGAACATTAGAAAACAAGCTACTAAAAAGTCACAAAAACTGCAAACAAAAAAAAAAAAAAAGAAAGAAAGAAAGAAAGAAAGAAAAGAAAATAGTAAGAATAAAGGAAATTACTAAGACAATGATGGGAACCATGAATGAGTTTTGATTTGTGGCACCCAGAATGCACTGCAGAATGCTTTTTGATGGTCATCACTGTTGAGATTCAGAGGCTGATGTGTCTATATATATATATATATATATATATATATATATATATATATATATATATATATATATATATATATATATATATATTCTATCTGAATAACTTTTAAGAAATCCTTAGAATTATATTGAAAAGCTGGTTCGTATGCTGTAGAATTGCTGCTGTAGTCAATAAGGTCAATCTAACTCTGGTGATTAGATGATTATGTCAAAACACAACCAACATAATCAGATAACTTTTTCTCTTTGCTTGTCTGGCTTTTATAACTCTGTTACAACAGCCCAAACAAAATCCAATATTAAAAGGTCAAGGGTCAAGAGACCAACTAAAGCAAACACTGATCATCATAATGGTGACTTTAAAATTTTGGTGATTCTGCTTATTGCCATGGGTGAACTCTGTGGCGAAGGGGTTGTGGTTCAGTGCGGTCTGTAACGGGAGAGAGAGAAACGAGACGAGCGGGACGTAAGTAGGTCAAGTGCAAATGACGAACACCTGTGTCTTATTGCAGTAATTGGCGTGGAGAGACCGCTTATAAGCCGCACTGGAAAGAGAGAGAGAGAGAGAGAGAGAGAGAGAGAGATGGACTGAGGACTCGTACGAGAGACTGGAGAGAAAATTGGACGCAGAGAAAGAAAACCGGTGGATCCGAGCTCTCATTTTTGAACTGTTTTGTGCCATTGCGGTTGCCACAGTGAATGCGCGTGCACTTTGAGAGTTCAAAATGAAAAGCTCCAACCCATATTCAGTGTGCAAATTAAACAAAGAAAAATTTAAACCTCTTTTAGTTACAGTGTCTATTTACATTACACTACATAATAATAGTTATAATATTAATCTTATGACAGTAATATCCATATTTTGTAAAACAAATGCACTAAAAAATAAAGGAAACTTTCATAATTAGTTTTGTACCAATTTCTATACTTGAAAGAGATAAGCACATGATCTTTTATTTTGACGCAAACTGCATCAAGCTTTTATTTTGGCGGAAAACATGGTTTACAAACACCTCTCATTAAATTTCTAGTGAATTGCGGTAATCGTCAACTATGCAGATGTGGAAATAATCTGTAACTGGGTTATGGGTTCCTACACTCATGACATAGCCTAAGTGTTTTGAAAGTTCTGCTTACCGCAGGCTCTACACTCATCTCTCTCCTGATCCTCCTCACTATCATCATCATCACAGGAGCTGATGAAGGTCAGAAAACATATATTTTGACACATTAAGTGTCTGCTATTTTTTCACACTATTTCTCTGCACATTCCTTGCGTTTCTTCTCCATCTCGCTGACTATTTTGAAGATACACACTGAAACTGCTGCACGCTCGCTCACTCGTTTAAAGCTGTGATTGGGCCAGCCCAGTGTCAATCAAGAAAATAACCAATGGGCCGCTGATCTACGTGTTTCATGGGCTGGTCTGTCAGAAAAAAAAAAACTAACGCTGACTTTTTTTGACCAATGCATTACACCGGCACAAACCCAGCGCCGCCAATTAAGCAAAACAAAACAAAACGAATGGGCCGCCGATGTACACATTTTATAGGCTGTAAAAAAAAGAAGAAAAAATAATAATAATAAAAATGATGTATGAGTATGAGATGTATCGGCCCAAAAAGCACGTCGGCCCACCGGGAAAGTGCCCGGTATGCCCGATGGCCAGTCCAGCCCTGACTGGAACTAATGACAATATGAGTGATAAAAACTCTGATTAATCCAGGAAATGTCCCCAGCAGAACTCTAATGCTCATGACACAGCAGACTGTGAAGGCTCAACTGCAAGATCAGCTTTAGGTGTCACACACTGCACTGAAACATCAGCAGTAATTCAGATCTGGCCAATGAAACTCAGCTTGTATGACATCTGGGATTAAAATTGCAATAGATTTGATAATGGTGCAGTTAAAATGACTCCACATATCTGAATGTGATGCCTTTAAAAACGTCAGAATTAACTGTGGTTCTCTCTGCATTTGCTTCTATCTCAGGTTGACGACTACAATTACTTGGAGAACAGATGCCAGGGAGGTGTTCGGTCCCACTTGCATCAAGCCAAAACAGTGGTATTGCTCCATAACCTGAGATGCTGGAGATAGGTGTGAAGACCCAAGAGGACGTTCACATCTCACAGTAGCTCACCACTGCATAAGATCCCAGTGTAGAGCTGGAACTAAATTATGCAACACAATTGTTGTAGATTAGACTCCACCCATCTCCTAGACATGAACACTGAACACACACCTCCATCACTACACCCTCATGGCTTAATCACCTGGAATAGATCAAGACTATCCAGGCTGAACACTATACATCATAAGAAGATAAAGATGGCATAGAGTCCAAAAGTGTTACTTCACTAAATGTATATTGTCCATCTTCACACTGACAGATCCACATAGCCTCACACACATGGGGAAAGAGAAAGTTAATCCCATTATGACAGTTTAAAAAAGACACACATAGCATACGCTATTTACAACCCTCTGCCAATTCATGGGAGAACACTGTAATATACATATGCATGGCTACACTCACAAATCGGTGATGCCAAATTATTTAGTATCAGACACTGTAACCTCCACTAGGTGGCGCTCTTTCAGTGTGATTAATGTAATATTCAGTCAGTGCTGATGGTGGGAGGAGCCAGTAAAGCTGATCATTACTGATAAAGAGCTGAAGAAAGAGGAAGGAACTAAAGCAGACAGATGTAGAGACAGAGAGATTCACACAGAGAACATTCAGCATAAAGAAGACTGAACTCAACTCACAATGAAGATCCTCCTCATCTTCTTCACTTTCTCCCTGATCTCAGGTCAGAGCTTTTCTCTTTCATCACTGCAGTAATGATGCTGTTTTCTGTTCATGAGGTTTCTGATCACAGTATCAATCTGATTGACAGGTGCAGTGAGATGCGTCAGTGTCACTGGATATTCTGGAGGAAGTCTTCTTGTTGATTCACAGAAGACTTGGTTCAGTAACTCTGCTAAATACATGGCCAAATTACCTGAGCAGAGAACAATAATAAATTATAAAAAACATGATAAATGGATTAATGAAGGAAGATTCACACTGTTTTTTAACAATGAGGGAAACCTCATGATCTACATCAGAGAACTGAACCAACATGATGCTGGAAGTTACGCAATTGAAGTCGTTCACAAGTGGCGTAAATATATGACTTTGAATGTGGAAGAAGGTCAGTCATTTTAAGTCTTTGTGCAGTAAAACTATTTCAAAGTTTTTATATTCATAAAATAGATTTATTATGTGAATTACAGATTCATGTTGTAAAGAGTCAAAGACAGTGATGGTGAATATTGGAGAAACTGCAACCTTCAGCTGTGAATATTCACAGAATCATATTAATGATCCCAAGATCATATTCAAAGAAGGAAAATACTCTATTGAGATGATCTACAGCACCTCAAAGAAGACCGAAAGATTCAGTGTTTCTGATGGCAAACATAAAAACTTCTTCATTGTGAGAATTACTGCTGTGACTCCAGATGATGGAGGAGTTTATTTATGTGGAGTTTGGATCAACAGACACTCGTACAGTTACTCCATTATTAATACTGTTCATTTATATATTATTAGTAAGTTGAACAAACTCAATCAAATCTGGCAAAAAACTTAAAAAACATGATTACATAAAATACAATATGTATATAAATATAAAGTTTAATGATATTTGTGATTGACAGCTAAAGTGGGCGTGTCTAGAGCGACTGGCCACTCAGGAGGTCATATGATGATCAAGTGTGAACATCCTCAACACAAAACCAAGCCAAAATACATCTGTAAAGAACCAGATGGATGTTCAGAGAGGAAGAATCCAGGAGTTCAGGATGAATGGATGGAGAATGGAGATGTTTCTTTATATGACGACACCAGAGCAGGAGTCTTGATGGTGTTTTTTAGAGAGCTGAAAGCTGCAGATGCAGGAACATACAGATGTGGAGTGAATGTGTCTCACTATACTGAGAGCTTCACTGAACTTCAGCTGGATGTCAGAGATGGTGAGGAACCAGAAATACTCTATCTGGCATGCATGAAGTATCTGATCAGATTTTATGCTATTTCTTTTTGTTTGCAGATGCAACGTTTGTGACTGAATCTGTTCATCTTGGTGAAGAAGTCAACATCACCTGTCAGATCCCAGAGGAACATAAAGTTCATTTCTGCAAAGAGGATGATGATCACATCTGTCAAAACATCAGCACATCTGCAGTGACAGAAATGAGTCCTTCATCTGAGAGAAATGAAGAGAGAGTTTTTACAGTGAGCATCAGTAATGTGAGCGTGAGAGATGCTGGAGTTTACTGGTGTGGAGCAGAAACCAGAGACACACATTTGACTTTCATCTCCCTGACCACCAAAATTCAGCTCAACCTCTTCAGTGAGTGAATTTAGATGATTTCATTGTAGTAAATACAGTATATTCAGAATCAAGCGTGTGAAATTAAAGCAACACTAAAGAACATTTTTTTACCTTAAAATAATGTTTCCAAAATCGTTTCAGTGGTTCATCAAGTCGTAACAGGGTGAACGGCACTTCTGCCTCCGCTTTGCAGCCCTATATCTGCTATAACCATACTATGCAAGTTTGCCAGATCGGGTTGCGTTTCTGTAGTTCGAATGAGACATAAGAAAACTACAAATTTGACTTGCTTTACGGCACGCGTTACAATAGTCATTATTTAGTTTTTCTTCATTTCTGATGTCACAATACATCATACTGTCATAAAATCATGCAACACACTCTACCTTGTCTGTGGACATCGTTCATTCCAAAGCCGCTGCTGGATGAACAGCGAGCGTGTGTGCGACTGTAGGCTGCGGAAGGCTAAATTATTTACAACAGCGTAATGGACAATTCCACTTCCAACCTGTAGGGGGACCAAAGAGGAAAAGTTCCTTAGTGTTGCTTTAATAGTTCACTTAAAATTTTTAATTCTGTCATCATTTACTCTCCCTCAAGTATTTCTAAACCTGTATAAATTTCTTTCTTCTGCTAAACACAAAGGAAGTTATTTTGAAGAATGTCAGCAACCAGACAGTTGATGGACGCCATTGACTTATAGGTAAAACAATACTATGGAAGTCAATGGGGTCCATCAACTGTCTGCTTGAGGGTGAGTAAATGATGACAGAATCTTCATTTTTTAAGTGAACTATTCCTTTAAATGTCTGTGTTTGTTTGTTTGCAGTGGCTCCAGTAGTGAGACGTGAAGGAGGAGGAGAATCACACATCTTCACTAAAGTGCTTTTAAGCATCAACAAAGGTAAGACAGTTTCTTTTATTTGTATCTTCTATCATATCAACACTTTAACAATCGGTTATGGGCTAGTCTACCGATGTGAGGGGAGGGGCGAGAAAAAGCATTTCCACTCCATCTTTTGGTTTTATGCTATTTAAAATATGCACACAGTGTTGTCCGATTCATGAACAAATAACTCTTATGAAGCGATTCATTTGAGTAAATCAAGAACATACAGTGCAACTAGTATAGTCCGATTCATGAACAAATGACTCTTATGAAGCGATTCATTTGAGTAAATCAAGAACATACAGTGCAACTAGTATAGTCCGATTCATGAACAAATGACTCTTATGAAGCGATTCATTTGAGTAAATCAAGAACATACAGTGTAACTAGTATAGTCAGATTCATGAACAAGTGACTTTTACAAGCCAGTCATAATAAAGAATCGTTCAAAAGACTCACAAACTAAAGAGTGGGATTTGAATAATTCAGTGAACAAACTCAGAGAAGTTACTGAATCGATGTCCATCCACTGGCACTAACTGAACTGTAAGATATTAATAACTTCTCACTACATAAAAAAACTAATAAATAAATAAATAAACTAAATAAATAAAAAAACTAACTTACAGGAGCTCTGAGAAATAATCCTGTGCAGATTGTCTGTGTTTGCAGTATGTTGTTATTTTTTCTCACTGTGTTTGTGATGAACAAGGTTTTTTTAATACCAGATCAAAACCACAGAAATGAGCTGAAGGTTCAGAGTCTCAGTTTAATTTGGCTGTGAAGAATTACAGTCTTTATTCAGAAACCCACAGCGAGACTCGACAGAGACAGAAACAGAAACAGAGATGAAGCAGAACGTGCAGATCTGCAGACGAGAGACTGAAATACACTCATGTTACTGCAGAGCTACAGTAGTTCCTTTATGACAGAGTTCACAGATCAAACATTAAGACAGAAATCTGTTAAGTGTGTTTTTACTCAGCCTTCTGTAAAATGTATAAGTGTTAAAACAGACGTTCATGTTTGGGCTGAAAATGTTATTATATTTGTGTTATTCATATGTTTGTGTGTTTTATTTTCAGGTCTCTCTATGATCATCATTATTTGTGTGTGTGTGAGTCTGCTGCTGATTGGTGTATTCACTCTGACTGTGTGTAAATTAAGACACAAGAGACGAGGTTTGATGACTTTTTATCTGTTGAAACAAATTAATAATTAAAGTGATTTGAGTTTCTCTGTTCTGCTTCAATGATCAACAGTAAAATCTCAGTGAGTTTCTGTCTCAGATGCTGCTGTTCGTCTCCAGTTTGATCTAGTTGGTCTATGTTTTACTAATTGATTCATTTTGTTTTGGGTAATTAGGAAGAACCTCAACATCAGAAAAGAGAAAGATGGAGAAAAATACATTGGTGAGTCAAAGTGTGTGTGTGTGTGTGTGTGTGTGTGTGTGTGTGTGTGTGTGTGTGTGTGTGTGTGTATTTTGTTTTGTCCTTTTAATGTACTTTTTCCTCTCTATTTTTCATGTTCAGTCATCATGTTCAGACAGCAGACGTGATTCTCTCTCAGATCCTGGATCAGCTCAGATTAACAGTCATGATGCACTACCCACAATCCCCTCTGATGAGCTCCTGTACGCGTCTGTCAGTTTCCAGAAGCATGAAGAGTCTCTCAGCAAAGCTTCAGTCCCCTTCAGTAAGAAACAAGATTCACTCTGATTATACTCAACTAGTTCCCTCTTGACAGAGATCACAAGATTATCACACATTACCACCATTATTAAAAAAACAAAAAACAAAAAACAAAAAAGTAATTTACATTTGTTTACACTCACATAAAATGTTGTTATAATCCTTAATTTAGTGTCAACCAGATGTTTGGTTTGTTCTGTACAGTCTTTTAAATCATGAGACACTTTAGTCTAAAGACTATATCCAGATATATATAAATATATCTATATATCCAGAAATACCTTATTATTATTATTATTAATATTATTATGAAAGAGTGAAAAATATTCTAAATATTCACATATAATCTAACACCATGAACGCTGAATGTGTTTTTTGTGTGTTTGTGTGATGAACAGGTAGTTTTTTTCCATCCAGCTCAAAGCCACAGAAAACATGTGAAGGTTGAGGGTCTCAGTTCAGTTTAATTAAACACACTTACTCAGGAAACCCACAGAGAGACACATGAGACTGAACAGAGAGACTGAAGATGAACAGAAGACAATAAAGACTAACAGCTGATCATTCAGTAATTCACCTTCAACATTTACTGAAAGTGATGAATTAAGGAAAAGACAAAAAAATGATGTATGATCAACAAATGATTTATGTGTAATTTGAGAATTTTTCTATTTTAAAAACAGATCAAACTAAATGAAAACAATGAGTCCACAAGTCAATGAAACTTCAGGGTTTCTTGACTGTAACCCTGTTCCCTTTCAAAAGCTACAGTCGATGCTGCGCTGATCAGCGCATTGGGAACGTCTTTAACGTGACCAGCTGTGAAAATATGTGCAACACGTCAATGAAATTGCCCAGGAAGCCTTGGGTGATGACTTCAGAGGAGCGTAACCCCAGACGTTTCCTTTTCAAAAGCTACAATCGATGCTGCGCTGCTCAGCGCATTGGGAATGAGAATACCCACACCACCATGCTTTGTAGTTGTCTGGACCCCTTGCGGTTATGTAGTGTGTGCTCACAAGAACGCAAGAAGGTCTCAGGCATGAGCTTGTGATGTCGACTCAAGGACGTGGCATGAACATCCAAACTATAGAATCTTATGAATGTGTGCGGAGAGGACCAGCCTGCCGCATCACAGACATGCTGTAGGGGGGCACCCCCCGGCAAGGCTTGGGAAGAAGTGACCCCCCCTAGTAGAATAAACCCTGATGCTTACTGGCGAAGCTTAATAGGCCTCATAGGCAAGGGCAATAGCATCCCTCACCCAATGTGAAACGTTTTTGTGGCGGCCGCCTCTGTTTAGGCCGCAATGACAAACAAATAGTTGCTCTGACTTACGCCACTGGCTAGTGCAGTGGACGTAGGGCTGAAGAGTACAGACTGAGTCTCTCCTGATCCAGCGTTGTGAACGGTGGAGAGCAGAAGGCCTCGAGTGACTGGATGTACGGTCGAGAAGGGGACCTTAGGCAGGTAGTCAGGATGAGGATGCAAGATTCACATAAACCCTGAGAGAGGCGGGGCATGTGCCTCCTGATCATTTCTTCTGCGGGAAGTCCAGAACTGAAGCAGTCTGGCAGTGAACTGGATCTGCATTACGTGCAGTGTACCACCTTTCAAAGACACCCCATTTATTGGCATAACTTCCTCTGGTGAAAGGAGACCTAGCCAGTGTCCCTCAGTTGGTACCCTTCCGTGGCCAAGCATGAAGGTTCCACAACTCGGGCTGGGGATATTGTCACCTGCGTTTGAGACTGAAGGTCCCTCCTGTTTGGTATCGCCCAGTGCGAGCTGTCGAGGAGGGATATTATTTCCGAGAACCAAACTCTGTTCAGCCAACAAGGTGCTATCAGTAAAAGGCAAGGACCCTTGATGACGAACCTTGGCCAGGACTCCTAAGGATGTAAATCGTCCTAAGGGAAAGGAACTTGTCCTGACCCTAAAGCAGAGCCTGTTGTGCTTGCCTGTTTAGAAGGCACGAACACAGTCCTTCTGACGATTTTTGTAGGCGACTACCATAGCTAGGTGGTAGGACGTGCTAGCCCCTTAACTGCTGGAGGAAGTATTTCAGGGCCAAAAATACAGCCATCCATTCGAGGCAATTGATGTGCCAATCAATATGATGCCTCCCCAGATCCCTTGGGCTGGACAACCACTTAAGACCGCTACCCAGCCCGTCAGGGAGGCGTCTGTTGTTAGCATTCTGCGACGACAATACACACCTAGAGTGGGACCCAAGGCAAGGAACCGGGGTCTGAACCACATAGAAAGGGAACGAAGCCGCAGCGCATAACCCTTACCATAAACATGGATTTTTTAGAAAGGACACAAAGCACTCAGCGCGTGCCCTTGCCCTTATTTGCCTTTAGAGATTGTATAGATGAAATCCCCCGGTTTTGAGCCACAACTGAAGTGGTCTCATGTGTAAAAGGCCCGGAGGGATCACTGTGGGTGCCATGAGACCTATGTAATGTTCTGACCTAGCCAGATGTTGCTTAGGGTGTTTAAAATTGTATTGACACGAGGGGGAGACAAATGTGCCCCCGATGGTGACAGAGTCCCATTTAACCCCCAAGCACATTACCCTCTGGGCAGGAGAGAGAACGCTCTTCTTGGCGTTGCATCTCAGCCCCAGAGAGAGAAGATGAGACTGGGCCAGTATCAGCCAATCATCAATGTTACATGGCTAGGTCGAATGGAAGGACCCTGTATTGGTAAGCTTCGCCCATCAAAGCAAACCTCAGGAACTTCCTGTGTTGTGGCAATATTTCTATGTGAAAATATGCGTCTTTAAGATCAACCGTGAAGAACCAATCTCAATGTTGAATTTGCAACACAATCTTCTTGATAGTTAGTATCTTGAACTTGAGCGTTCTGACAGAACGGTTCAAGCCTGAAAGATCTAAAAACGGACGCAATCCCCCATTTCTTCTTTTGTGACAGCAGATGCGCCTACTCCTGTTTCACGGTAGTGGGAACCACGCCGTAAAACAAGGAGGGCAATGTATTCCTTTTTACTGTCTTTAGCACGCAAAAAGGGATACCCGGCAGTGGCTTTCATGCTGCCAAAGTCTCTTTAAAGGGGTACCAATTTAAATACTTTCTGTTGGGGGAATGTTAAATGTTCTGTGTCCTGGGCGATAACAGGAAACAACAGACCATTCAAGATTTCGCTGGAAACCACTGCCCCCTGAATCACCAGAGGTGGCGGGGATGTTACAGTGGTTTTGTGAGGGTGTCTGATAGGAGCTGATTGATGTATTTTACATGCCCCATCCCGAAGGGGCACACCCCCACAGACCTGGGACAAAAAAAAACTTCAGGATTTTTGTCTCAGGTCTATTATGAGGCTGCTGAGCGCGACGAGCCGGTCCCCAGTCTTTACGAGGTGGAGCGCAACTCGTCACACTAGCATTGAGCCCCACTTTTTTTTTTTTTTAAGCAGATCAGGCTGGTATGCCTGCAACACTGCCATAGTGTACAGAGCAGCACCAGTCTGGTCTCACCCCCACCAGCGTGGACATTATTATACACGGCTTGTGCTGACTCCTTAAATGACGATAAGGCCCAGAGAAGAGATAACCCGAGAGTTAACCTAGAGTTCTCAACGGGCCTGAAAATTACAACCCGACCCAACCCGGCCCGTGGCTTTTAAAGCCCGGACCCGATGTAACCCGACACATCAACATGAATTATCTGCCCGAACCCGGCCCGCGGCCCGACGCCGCATCAATTATTTTTTTAAGTATTATCATGACCAGCAGACAGGAATTCAAATCAACCTTTAATGTTCACTCCTTTTAACGTTACAAACAACTGAAACAATAAAATTTAAATATATAAAATAGGCTGTAGTAGAGACGGTGAATTCACCTGTGGCAAGTTTACTTTTCACCAACTCCATCTTCTTCTCTCCAGGCTAAAGGCGTGCACGCAGCGGCGTCAGGTCTGCCCCCGCCCCTCTCCATGATGCACGTTGCACACAGCAGCCAGACTTTCTTTACGGTGAACAGAAGCGATGATTAATAAATGTGTTTTTTTTTTTTCACTGAGCGGAAAAGATTAAGCCCTTGGTCCAACCCGACCCGAGTCATTTGATTATATTTTCGACCCGAACCCAGCCCGAACCCGCGGGTCCCGTCGGGTTTGTCGGGCCGACACGACCCATTAAGAACTATACCGCAAGTGTCTCTTCAGACTGGCGCATCATCGTATAACCACACGCCCCCTGCACCAATAAGTTGACGTCGAGGGCACAAAGACACACGATGAATAAGGTTTTCCCCATGAACGTGTTAATATCATGGAGATCCTCAAGGAGAGCAGTCTAGCTGTAATCTGGCCACTGCGTGAGTCACCACCTCGAGTAACCGCTCACACGCTTATCATAACGAGAGAAGTGATCGGAGGCGGCACTCTCAAAGTCCATCATTTTTTACATGGCTCCAACGCAAGGGCAGCATGCTCTTTCCCCAAACAAACAAGAACAGCATTGTGAGTCTGATTCAGCCATAGGACGTGAACACGGAGGCACACACGTTTTTTTAAATCACTCATTTTCTTTTTTTTTGTTTCTTTTCCTTTCACTTGTTAGACAGAGTGTAGAGGAAAAAGAGAGAGATAGGAGAGATAACTCCTATCAGAGGAAATAGAGAGTTTTGAGAGCTTGAGAAGCACACACATCACAGTATGGTCTGAAGACAAAAGACCTGTCGATGCAGCTGTGGCTCATCTATAGCCTCGCGACGTGCACGCGATCCGATGACATCACCGCCCAAGGCTACAAAAGTTCCTGGTCAATTTCATTGACGTGTTGCACATATATTCACAGCTGGTCACGTTAAAGGGATAGTTCGCCTACAAATGAAAATTCTGTCATCATTTACTCACCCTCAAGTTGTTTCAAACCTGTATAAGTTTCTTTTTTCTGCTGAACACAAAAGAAGATATTTTGAAAAATGTCGGTAACCAAACAGTTGATGGACCCCAATGACTTCCATAGTATTTTTTTTTCCTACTATGGAAGTCAATGGGGTCCATCAACTGTTTGGTTACCGACATTTTTCAAAATATCTTCTTTTGTGTTCAGCAGAAAAAAGAAATTCATACAGGTTTGAAACAACTTGAGGGTGAGTAAATAATGACAGAATTTTCATTTTTGGGCGAACTATCCCTTTAAAGACGTTCCCAATGCACTGATCAGCGCAGCATCAACTGTAGCTTTTGAAAGGGAACAGTGTGTCTGTGTTTTGAATGTAATACCTTTGAATTGTTTAAGTTAGGAATATGATATTAATAAAACAAGCAGCATCTCCAGGTTTACTGTATTATAGTATTTTTACAAGGTTAAAGACACTTGCTTGTGTCTCAGTCCTTTTTGTGTTTGCAGGGTGGTTTGATACTGTGGTCAGTGTGATAAAGATCACACTGACCAGGGTGGTTTGATACTGTGGTCAGTGTGATAAAGATCATCAACATGAGATGTTGTTCTTCAGCTTGTGGTTTTCTTTTGCTCTATTTACTGTATATTCCCTCGGTCAACCCAAAAACAGGTGTGATAAAACAGGAAATGTTTTTTAGTACTAAAGGACACAAACTTTTCTCTCCATATAAAGATGCTGTGAATTTGTGAAATATATGAAATATATATATATACAGTATATATACCATATACATATATATATATATATATATATATATATATATATATATATATATATATATATACATACATACAGTACTGTGCAAAAGTCATAGGCATGTTAATATCCCAAAAAAATGGTTTTAAGTCAGTTATTTATATCTTTTGCTGTAGTGTGTCAGTAGGAAATATCAGTTTACATTTCCAAACATTCATTTTGCCATTAATTGTAAAAATCCAGTGAGATATGTGTATGCACAAGGAGTCTGACAACAGCCGGTATGATCATCGAGTCCGTCTGTAATTACATGAAGAAACAAAAAAAACTGAGACAGACTAAATCCAGAAGAACTGCGGGAACGTCTCCGAGACGCTTGAAGAAACCTTCCTGCAAAGCTACCTGAAAAACTATGCGCAAGTGTACCTGGACAAAAGCCGTTTTAAATGCAAAGGGTCGTTACACCATATATTGATTTGAATTAGTTAATAGAAGTTAAATTATAAATAAATTCAATTTGTGATTTTATTTTTGAAAGCATTCTCACTTTACAGCATTTTAACACAAGTGCCAGTGCTTTTCACAGTACTGTAGCTTTGCAGGAAGGTTTCTTCAAGCATCTTGGAGACGTTCCCGCAGTTCTTCTGGATTTAGTTTGTCTCAGTTTCTTCTGTTTCTTCATATAATCACAGACGGACTCGATGATGGTGAGATCAGGGAACGGTTTCACAAAGCTATTTTAGACCGGTCTATAGTGTTAGACAAGTCTAAAATTTGCTCATAGACTAGTCTAATGCAAGTTAGACTGTTTCATAAAAATAAAGACTGACTTAATTTAGACCAAAAAAAATAGACACCTTACCCCCAGGCTAACTTAGGTCTAAGACTCTATGTTACCTTGGCAACCAGCAGTAACAATCAGTTACATTACAAACAGCCAAAAGAAAAGGGAATATGGCTCATAATTTGTGGTTTGTTGACGATGTTATGGAGAGAGCTATGAGAAGGGAAAGGGTTTTTAGGGACCGCAGTAACTTACTGGAAATATATAATAATGAGAACTTCATCGGTCAGTACCATGTTTTTGTATCTTTTCTGTATGTCTTTAATGCTCCGCTCAATGGTCGGATTAACGCTGTTAACTGTCGTAGCAATCTTTTTCCAAATTAAACATTTCTTCTTGTTACTACATTCTCTGCTAAATTTCCCAAGTAAAATGTCCTTGTAACTGTTATACTTCTCCAACAAACACATATTTTCTGCTGGAGTAAACTGCACTGAGCGGATGAATGCGCTTACTTGATCCACCATGTTTTTTTGTTTTGAAAAGTCAAATCAAATCAAGTATATTTGTATAGCGCTTTTTACAATACAGATTGTATCAAAGCAGCTTCACAGTATTAAAATAAAATAATACAACAAAGTTTGTTTCTAGTGGAATTTATTGATTGATAGAATAAAATTAAATATCCCCAAAATATCCCCAACTGAGCAAGCCAAAGGCAACAGTGGCAAGGAACCGAAAAACTCCATCAAGTGACCTAATGGTGTCCTAAAACTTCATCAGGTGACCTAATGGAGAAAAAAAAAAACCTTGGGAGATCCCAGGCTCAGTCGGGGGCCAGTTCTCCTCTGGCATTTATGAACTAGAGGCCGGATTGTAGTTTGAAACTGTGAGATTAACAATATTATATGAATGCCTGGCTGAAAAGATGCGTCTTTAATCTAGTTTTAAACTGGGAGAGTGAGTCCGAGTAACGAACTGTATCAGGAAGGCTATTCCAGAGTTTTGGAGCCAAATGTGAAAATGCTCTCCCTCCTTTGGTTGATCTGGATATCCTAGGTATGACCAAAAGCCTCGAATTTATTGATCTTAAAGAGCGCGATGGAAAAGTGTCTTATTTTACCCAGAAAGCATTGCAGTATAGTCCTACTCTGGGATATTAACATGCCTAAGACTTTTGCACAGTACTGTATATATATATATATATATATATATATATATATATATATATATATATATATATATATATATTTATATATATATATATATATATATATATATATATATATATATATATATATATATGTATATATTAGCTCTTCCAGGCTCTATTACTGACTCTGTCTGACTCGGAGTATCTCATCCAGGATGGCACATAAAACCTTTAATTCTTATTTATATTGAAAAAATTCAAATATGGCATGACAACATACATGTCAGAGGCAATGAGGTTTAAAGGGCTGTTATAATGTCCTTTTCACAAGATGTAAAATAAGTATCCGATGTCCCCAGAGTGTGTATGTGAAGTTTTAGCTCAAAATAATCCACAAATGTTTAAACATAGTTTGATGAAGAATATGTTTTGTATACTTTTGGTCAGTGATAAGATTAGTGAATTGTTCTACTTTATGCTGCTGAAAACTAAATCACCTGATTGTTTTTGTCTGATTTACTTCAAATTATGTATTAGGGTAAACATTATTACAAAGACCACAAATTCACATAAAAAGTCAAGAGCCTGCCCAACTAAACGAAACACGTAATTAAAACACACTTAATTAATCGCTTAATTATCTCATTAACTTTAACACTGATTCAGAGTTACTTTAACACTCTGTAGAGTCGGCCCTTATGTGCTCTGAGCAGTGTTGATTTAACTCTGGGGATTTTGCTGTGCAGCCTTTCAGAATATAAAACAGAAGAAAATATAAACTTCATTGAGGGATAGTGTGATTTAAGGAGACAATAAAGGCATTTAACTTTTTAAAGTCTATGAAAAGATGCTGTGGAGAATCTCTCTAGTGTTTGTGATGTCCTGTTCACCATTGCATTATTACAGATGTACACAGGGTGCGATTTGTGAAAAAAACAGAGGGGGGGGGGGGGGCGATGTTTTGAAACATTTTTGTTCATAAAAATAAATCATGAGAACATGATCTTCATTCACTGCATTTGCTGCTCTGGACCCTTTTCATTGTCCCCAGCTAGCTAGCAAGAGTTTTCACGCTGAAAAATTACATATTACAAGTACATTAAACAGAGGCGTAGGAGCAATTTTGAACCTGGGGGGGACAGTAAATGCTAGGGGGGTCCAGGGGTATGCCCCCCCTGAAATTTTTTTTTGAAAAATAAACCATTAAAATGGCATTTTCTGGAGAGTTTTGTGCAAAGAAATGGAGAAATTGAGTCTTACATGATATGTGAAAAACTGCAAGGTTAAGAGCATACTTTGCATTGTTGTAGTATCAACAGGTAGGCCTATTAGGACATTTAGCATTTACATTACTGTTAATCAGCAGTGGTGGAATGTAACGAAGTACAAATAGCCTACTTTATTAGTTTCCTTAAGTAGGCTATATTTTTCACGTATAGGCTGAGTCACGTTGAGTTTCGGTTCATTTGAGACGAGCTCCAGGTTCAGCGCCGGCGCCTCTGTGTCGTGATTAAATATTTTATACTATATTTACTTACTCTTATTTATTAAATCCAGGCAATTGGTTGATGAAACATTGATTAAAATTAAGATACAATTAATACAAAACGAAATTAAATTTAAAGACAGGCTTTGTGCTTTCTGTTTGAGGTCTCAGTGAAAGTTTTAAACAGTCTTTTAGTGCCGCTTTAGAGCACTCACATCCGTAACGGAGAACTGTCACGTCCGTAACATTGTTTTTTCCTCATAAATGCGAACATGAAAAATAAAATAAAAGGAATATGTTATGTTCTGTGGTTCTTCAGCCGGTGGGTAGTACATTGGTTTGTAGTGTAATTCATAGAATTACAAAAAAAATATTTTGACGCCATCAAAATCTTACGGCGAAATGACAATATCCTCCACACACTCGTTTGTAAGGCGGTCTCCTGTATTTTTGCTTGTCGATTTTATTTCATCCAGTGACATGATGGGTTTTCATTCAGGAGATTTTGGGTAACTCCACAAGATGACTTTGAGCGCACCGCCAACGGTGTGTGTGAGTGTGTGTGTGTGTGTGTGTGTGTGTGTGTGTGTGTGTGTGTGTGTGTGTGTGTGTGTGTAACGATAGCGACAAAACGACCAACTATCGGACCCTGCACTTAAGTTTATAATTTCGTTTTTAAAAATGTAATTATGTATTTAAAAGTTGCAGAATGGATTCATTTGGAGACTCCAAAATCAACAAAATCTTACATTGGGAAATAGTGGGGGGGACAAAACTTAGATTTTGAAACGTGGGGGGGGGGGGTGACATGTCAGCGTCTCCTCCACTCGCACGCATCACACCGGGCCCGGGATAATAAACTTTAAAAATATTTATTTTGTTTAAAAAAAATTCTATATTATTCTAAAACCTTGTTGAATTAAATTAGAGTTGTAGCCTACTAGGCCTACTCCTCCTAGGCCATCCAAAGTTCATTCTTGTTCATTTTCTGTGTTCATCATTGTTCACGTTTTTTTTTGTTTGTTTTACGTTTCTTCATTCGGATCCATTTGGGATCCATTTCATTCTGAATAAACAAACAAGTCAGTTTACATGATTTGTCCTTGTTGCATTATTCATTAAGATAATAATTAATAAATGCACGCACAATTATCCGTGAACTTGATAAATGTTGCAGAAATGTTTTACTATGCACAAACAAATGTCTTTCAACTTAGGCTATGTGTGCAAAATTCAGAAGTAAATAAATGTGCAGAAATTTGTACAGAGATTCTGTAGGCTTACTATAGCCTATGTGTTGTAGCCATTAGCCTAAATAAGCTAATTTATTTTCATATTTGTTAAAATATTATAATGTTATTTTTTTTCTATGTTGATTTATGAAAAGTGAACAGCACGACTCTGCACGAGTAAGATAGGATGTGCAGTATATCGGGAGACTTGGAGTGGGTTAGACATGATTTTGACCACTTCATTAAGTTTTGTTTTGTAGAAAGCGTATCTTTAAAGTGAATTTTGTTTTGTATAAATTGTATCTTAATTTTAATATTTTTTTCATCAACGAATTGCATGTATTTAATAAATAAGAAGGAAATATAGCAGGCTATAATCATGGAGGCACCGGTGCACCTTGCACTGCACGTTAACTGGAGCGCATCTCATCATAAATTAACCGAAACTAAGTGTATGCCTTACAGAGAATATTAAGAAATATATCTAAAGAAAGCTTGAAATGTCTTTAAACGAAACAATTCAAAACGAAAAGAAATAGGCAACTCTCTGATGTAATCCATGCATTTCTCAGGCATGTTCACTACGGAGATGGTGATCGTCAACTTCATCTTTGCTTCATCTCAACTTCCCTGGCGCCACCCCTGGTTATAACGGCCCACGTATTAAAAAATAGTCGGGTTTAAATCGGGCTCGGGCTCATAATTACAGTTAATGTGTCGGGCCGGGCTCGGACACAACGTGCACGGGCTCGGGTAGGGTCGGTCTTGATTTTGAAGATAAATTAGCCACAATGTCATCTATTGTCTCAGAAGGTTAGCGCTGACAGTGGGTGGTCCATTTCGGATTTTATTGTTCTATCGCACTGACAGTTCACATTACAGCGCTTTAATTAGTTGAATAGGCTAGGCTACTTCTATAGGCTATATCAGCCTCTGCTGAACCACAGAAAGTTAAACCATCACAGTAGAAACAGTTTTACTGCTGCTGTTAAAAGTAATAACGTTATCTGTGTTAGTCAATTCGCCTCATTCGGGCTTCGCGTCTACCGCGTCGTGCAAAACGCCTTCGCGCCACAGGACCTCTAGACGCGCGTAAACGTGTCTTTACATTGACTTAACATTGAAATCACTCGCGCCATACACTCAAAAGTGAGTGAGTAGGCCTAATAAAAAAACCTTTGCTTTAGCCTCAATTGAGTGAAACACCGTATTTGTAACTTCGGCCATTCTCAGTGGTGTGACTGGGACACTAACTCTGCTTGTCATCATAGAAACAGATAATCAGATTGTGATGTTTTTATTCCCGCTTCAGTAATGTGCTGAATATGCGGCGTAAAAAAAGACCTGCAAGCGTCTCGCAAGTGTTGATAGGCTATTACTCGTGAGGTGTAACCAATCATATAGTGCCGTGGGCGGGACATTGAGCAAGTCTGCAGAGTGGTGATTACAGAGAGGCTGCGGAGCCAGTCAAAGTAGAGCATTTTAAAATAAAATTGACTTTAAACAAAACCACGGATCCATGATAAGTTTTGTGATCCGCCTCACCACTAGTGTAGTAGCACTGATCACTTTGAGGGGGGGGTAAATTTATCCCCACCGGGGATAAAAATAATTAAGCAGAGGCAGGGATACATTGACCAGAAAGGGGGAAATCCCACCCATCCCCCCCGCAAATCGCACCCTGGATGTACAGCACCTTCAGTAAACACACAAACAGCTCTCCTATTGAACCCTCTGGCTCCATCTAGTGGCAGATATAACTTCATGTTCTATTGATATGATAATTCCAATGACCAAACATGACATTTATTGGTTTTATGTAGTTGTGTTGACACAGAACATCATTTCCTTTGTGTTCTGAAATCATGAAATGTAAATGGCACAGATTTACTCGCCTCCTGCACTCTTAAAACGGATGTGTTAAAAACAACACAACCTGTGTTATATCTTAACTCACCTGTGTGTCTAGTTAAAGTCCAACTGAAATCAAAATTGACCCTATTTACTTTGTTAGCGCATACACAGAAAAAAAATGTTTTCCGTTGTAATCTTTAATCAAAGTCTGAAAAGTTACTTCCGGTCTGGATTGGCGTCCTTTCTCTGATGACGTAGGTTTGACGGCTTGAGTTGGGAAACGCTTAACCACTCCCCTCAAACCGTTAGTCTGCTATGAGTGAGAGATGGAGAGGAGGAGCGCTTGAGTAAAACCCTGCCCTCTGTTCAATATTCCTTTTCACTGGGAAATACGTCACAACACTGGAGAAAAGTCGTTTGCAACTTCCGGTTCACGCGGACTTTAAAAGTGCTCTAAGTGATGTCACGCGTTTTTTTAAGCCAAAATATTTTTTTGTCACATACAGCAAACATCTCCTCACCATCCTCTAGCTGCCTGTCCCCTGAACACACTGTAAAAAAACGCGGTCTCTGCAGACACCACAGGCTCCACAAACAGCAACAAAAACAAACTGGGCTCACCCGCACCACTAAAAAACATAACAAACTGTTTCAGCCAATAATTGACAAGAATGATGTGAGGGTAGGGTTTGGGGGGGTTAGTGTGCGGATGAGGAGGAGGGAGGGTCTAGCTAGCCTCCGTTTTGTTTGACAATACTTCGAACGTCAACAAGAAGTGACATCACCCAACATCACTTAGAGCACCTTTAAGGACAACACATTTTATGTTACTTTTAACTCAACCAGTGTGTTATTGTTCTTAACACAGGGAGTGTGTTGAAACATTTTACACACTAATGTGTTAAAGTTACACAACTTGTGTCAGATATGTGTCACATGTGACTGTAGTCGGTGTGTATTTGCCAGAGTGCCTGTGTTTATACAACTGAGTGTTTGGATGGATGAACACTGAAACATATTGTTTACTTGTTTTTATGTAGTCCAGTGAAGATGTGAAGCTTACCGAGTGGTCAGGGGTGTTCACTGGTATGCTCAAACAAAAATCGCTGCAAAAGATGCTTTCCAACAGGTTTTATCGTAGTTTTTGTCCAAGTTTTTTTGTGTGTGTGTGTGTTTGACAAAAACTACGATAAAACCTGTTGGAAAGCATCTTTTGCAGCGATTTTTGTGTGAGCATATCAGTGAACACCCCTGACCACTCGGTGAGTTTCACGTCTTTGTAAACGAAAGTTTAATGCGTTTTTTGGAAGGATTGTTCCAGTGCCCATAGGCAGCCATTCTGGATGTGGGGGGGTGAAGCGAAATAAACCTAAAATTCTCGGGACAGCAGCATGTGTCCAAATTTTAATCTTAACCATTCTATTTCATCAGAAACGATCTGTAAACAGGGCTTTAAGTGTAAAATACCGAACTTGTCCTTTAATGTTTCTTACAAGTGATAACAATTTTAAGAACCCAAAGTATCAGATGCATTTTTCTTTATTTTTTTTTGCATTTCATTTTTTTTGTATATATATATATACACTGCTCAAAAAAATTAAAGGAACACTTTGAAAACACATCAGATCTCAATGGTGAAAAATATCATGCTGGATATCTATACTAATATGGACTGGGTAATGTGTTATGATCGAAAGGATGCCACATCGTTTGATGGAAATGAAAATAATCAACCTACAGAGGACTGAATTCATAGACACCCCGGAAATCTAAGTGAAAAAATGATGCAGCAGGCTTGTCAATTTTGCTGAAATTTCATTGCAGCAACTCAAAATGGTTCTCAGTAGTTTGTATGGCCCCCACGTGCTTGTATGCATGCCTGAAAACGTCGGGACATGCTCCTACTGAGACGACGGATGGTGTCCTGGGGTATTTCCTCCCAGATCTGGACCAGCGCATCACTGAGCTCCTGGACAGTCTGAGGTGCAACCAGGTGATGTCAGATGGACCGAAACACAATGTCCCAGAGGTGTTCTATTGGATGTAGGTCAGGTGAGCGTGGTGGCCCTTCAATGGTATCATTCCTTCATCCTCCAGGAACTGCCTGCATGCTCTCGCCACATGAGGCCGGGCATTGTTGTGCACCAGGAGGAACCCAGGACCCACTGCACCAGCATAGGGTCTGACAATGGATCCAAGGATTTCATCCCAATACCTAATGGCAGTCAGGGTGCCATTGTCTAGCCTGCAGAGGTCTGTGCGTCCCTCCATGGATAGGCCTCCCCAGACCCTCACTGACCCACCACCAAACCGGTCATGCTGAACGATGTTACAGGCAGCATAACATTCTCCACGGCTTCTCCAGACCCTTTCCTGTCTGTCACGTGCTCAGGGTGAACCTGCTCTCATTTGTGAAAACCACAGGGCACCAGTGGCGGACCTGCCAATTCTGGTGTTCAATGGGAAATGCCAATCGAGCTCCCTGGTGCTGGGCAGTGAGCACAGGGCCCACTAGAAGACGTCGGGCCCTCAGGCCACCCTCATGAAGTCTGTTTCTGATTGTTTGGTCAGAGACATTCAGACCAGTGGCCTGCTGGAGGTCATTTTGTAGGGTTCTGGCAGTGCTCATCATGTTCCTCCTCGCACAAAGGAGCAGATACCGGTCCTGCTGATGGGTTAAGGACCTTCTATGGCCCTGTCCAGCTCTCCTAGAGTAGCTGTCTGTCTTCCTGGAATCTCCTCCATGCTCTTGAGACTGTGCTGGGAGACACAGCAAACCTTCTGGCAATGGCACGTATTGATGAGCCATCCTGAAGGAGCTGGACTGCCTGCGCAACCTCTGTAGGGTCCAGGTATCGCCTCATGCTACCAGTAGTGACACTGACCCTAGCCAAATGCAAAACTGGTGAAAAACAGTCTGAAAAGATGAGTAGGGAAAAAATGTCAGTGGCCTCCACCTGTAAAACCATTCCTGTTTTGGGGGTTGTCTCACTGTTGCCCATCTAGTGCACCTGCTGTTAATTTCATTAACACTAAAGCAGCTGAAACTGATTACCAACCCCCTCTGTTACTTAACTGACCAGATCAATATCCCAGGAGTTTAACTGACTTGATGCTATTCTCTGATAGTGTTCTCAAAGCGATAAAAAGTGTTCCCTTTATGTTTTTGAGCAGTGTATATATATATACAGGCTCTAGGGAGTGAACTTACATGAAAATTATACTGTCGCCCTCTAGAGGAAGATTTTAATAATGCTTATGAATTATCTTCAGTGTCATTTGTCCACTGAAGCTGAAGCCTGTATGACAGAGGTCGACAACAGGGCCTCCACATCAACAAGTGAACAATAACAAAGCAAATTCAGCTTCCTTTTTATCAAAAAGATTGACAAGACAATCACCAAACAAAAAATGTCTTGATCATGGATGCAGAACAGCTGGGGGTGCATATGTGTAGGCAGGATGAACGCATACTTGTCTCTCCATTCTTCTTTGTACGCCATTTTCACTGTCAACTTTCCTCTTTAGACTCTTTGATTGTGCCATTTTCTCTCACCAGCTCGCATAATGTTAACATCACTCTGCACACGACGTAATAGCGGACATCCAGCACGCAAACAATAAAAAGATGCAGTTTAGTATGTGAGGATGCCAAGGAATAATTCTGAATGTAAAAGTAGGCTATGTCAAATAATTATTACAATAAGTTAGGCTCCATTGCCTGACAAGCAAATCAAAATGATACACATTTATTATTCACAATATGAAAAGAGGAAATAAAACATAGTTCATTAAGAGCATGACTCAAACAAACTGCTCTTTTATTTTTGAGTTATTTTTATCCATTCCGCATCTCCCACATATGTGTGTTTTAGCAAGGAGGTCTGTGTTGCAAGTTGGTGAATGAAGATACTTGCCAGGTTACGTGTCACAACTGCTTAATTTATCTGCTTTATTTATTCATTTATCCAGTGTAAACTAGGACACCGCCTCACAAATGTGACTTTTCAAATGTTGATGACTGTCCTACTACAAGATTTAACACAGAGTAACAGCTCACTACCCATTACAAAAGACACTGTAACAGTCTGTCACAGGCAATTCTAGTTGCATTTTTCATCAATTAATTTCTTAAATTATCCTTTGACTATGTTCTGGCCAACATCTAGTGGCGAAAACATTTTTTGTCCTGATGCCAACGACCCCTGTTGTATGAGCTCTCAGTCTCAGACACTGTGACCTCCACTAGGTGGCGCATTTTCAGTGTGATTAATGTAATATTCAGTCAGTGCTGATGGTGGGAGGAGCCAGTAAAGCTGATCATTACTGATAAAGAGCTGAAGAAAGAGGAAGGAACTAAAGCAGACAGATGTAGAGACAGAGAGATTCACACAGAGAACATTCAGCATAAAGAAGACTGAACTCAACTCACAATGAAGATCCTCCTCATCTTCTTCACTTTCTCCCTGATCTCAGGTCAGAGCTTTTCTCTTTCATCACTGCAGTAATGATGCTGTTTTCTGTTCATGAGGTTTCTGATCACAGTATCAATCTGATTGACAGGTGCAGTGAGATGCGTCAGTGTCACTGGATATTCTGGAGGAAGTCTTCTTGTTGATTCTGGGGAACTTTGGTTCAGTAACTCTTCTAAAAATACGGCCAATTTACCTGAGTGGAGAACAATAATAAATGATAAGAAACATGATAAATGGATTAATGAAGGACGATTCACACTGTTTAAAAACAATGAGGGAAAACTCATGATCTACATCAGAGAACTGAACCAACATGATGCTGGAAGATACCAGATTAGAGTTGAAGGCCAGTGGTCCATCAATATGACTTTGAATGTGGAAGAAGGTTGGCCATTTTAAGATCAAAGTTTTTGTGTTGTAAAACTACTGATAATTTCAAAGGTTTTAAATTCATAAAATATATTTATTTCTTATATTTATTTTTTTATAACAGATTCCTGTTGTAACGTGTCAAAGAGAGTGATGGTGAATGTTGGAGAAACGGCAACCTTCAGCTGTGAATATTCACAGAATCATATTAATGATCCCAAGATCATATTCAAAGAAGGAAAATACTCTATTGAGACGATGATTAACAGCACATGGAAGAAGAACAGGAGATTCAGTTTCTCTGATGACAGACATAATAAACTCATGACTCTGAGAATTACTGCTGTGAGACCAGATGATGGAGGAGTTTATTTATGTGGAGTTTGGATCAACAGACACTCGTACCGTTACTCCATTATTAATACTGTTCATCTACGTATAAGTAAGTACAACAAACTCTCAATCAAATCTGGCAAAAAAATACAATTTGTCTTTGTGGTTTAATGATATTTGTGATTGACAGCTAAAGTGGGTGTGTCTAGAGCAACTGGTCACTCAGGAGGTCGTATGATGATCAAGTGTGACCATCCTCAACACAAAACCAAGCCAAAATACATCTGTAAAGAATCAGATGGATGTTCAGAGAAGAAGAATCTTTGTAAATATATTTATTCTGCTTTAAATGTATTTTTTCTTGCTTTACAGATGCAAAGTTTGTGACTAAATCTGCTCATCTTGGTGAAGAAGTCAACATCACCTGTCAGATCCCAGAGGAAAATGAAGTTAAGTTCTGCAAAGAGATTGATGATCACATATGCCAGACATTGAGCACATCTGCAGTGACAGAAATGAGTCCTTCATCTGAGAGAAATGAAGAGAGAGTTTTTACAGTGAGCATCAGTAATGTGAGCGTGAGAGATGCTGGAGTTTACTGGTGTGGAGCAGAAACCAGAGACACACATTTGACTTTAATCTCCCTGACCACCAAAATTCAGCTCAACCTCTTCAGTGAGTGAATTCAGATGATTTCATTGTAGTAAATACAGTATATTCAGAATCATGTGTGTTAAATGTCTGTGTTTGTTTGCAGTGGCTCCAGTAGTGAGACGTGAAGGAGAATCTGCTGAGATCTTCTGTCCTTATGATTCAATCTATAAATCAAAGTCAAAGTCTCTCTGTAAGGGGAAGTGCTCCACTAGAGATAGAAATACTCTCAATGAGACTGTGAGAGAAGAGAAAGAGACCAAGACTGACAGATTGACTCTGAATGATGACGTCACTGCAAGTGTCTTCACTGGGACCATCACTGGACTGACAGCAGAGGATGGGATGATTATAGTCTCAATATGATTGACACGTGCAAGCACACTTATCAATGAACTTCATACATGTTGCAGAAATGTTTTATCCATGCCTTTCAACTTGCGTGTGCAAAATTCAAAATTGAATGAATGTGAAGCAATTTGTACAAATAGAGACATTTTTGTGAATACAAATGTTTTCCTTTGTATTAGTGTATCATAATTTGCACATGCAACACAGAAGATGTGCATGTGTGGATCAGGTGACACGCGTGCATTCATTGACGTCTTTTCTGAGTCGATCTCATTTGATTCATTTGGATTTTGAGACTTTCTTTTCGCGTTTTTTAAGCATTTCACAACCCACACACAAACAACTACAAATGAATAGGCATGGTGCTAATTATTAATGTGTGCACAACTACCCATCTATTTGACAAATTCACAAATGTGCATCACTACATTTGAACTAATACAATACAACTTGTGTGTGCAAAATCCAAAATCACATGAATGTGCAGCATTTTGTACAAATAGAGACATAGTTGTTAATACAAAACCTCGATTTTAAATTAATGTAGGCCAGAATTTGTGCGTGCAACAAGTAAGATGTGCATTTGTGGATCAGGTGACACGCGTGCATTCATTGACTCGTTTCTGAGTCGATCCTATTTGATTCATTTGGATTTTGAGACTTTCATTCCGCGGTTTCGCCTTGCACGATCCACACACAGCTGTCTGAGTAAACCTGCTACCACTAGATGGCAGTATTCCGCTAAAACAGACAACGGCAGCGTAATCAAGCGTTCTTCCTCATTTAAGACGCTTAATGTGAGTGATATTGAAGCACCACATTTAGTACACAATATTGGCCTACTTTATTAATAAAGCATACTTTATAGAGGCAAACAGATTACATCAGATTATGAACAACACCCACAGAAAAACATTATAAAATGCTTAACGTATAATAGCGCGTTGCATGTTCAATAAGGTGTATTGGCTACTGAGTTTAAATATCACCGTCATTACTGCATTGACGTTAAGCTTTTTCTTTATAATATGCGCTATGGGAGGAAAACTATATAGCCTACAGACAAGAGCCTATGAACGCGACGCGCGGCGTTTCACGTTAATGGCATATCCTTCCTGAGCCTGTTAAAAAGAAAAAGCTTAACATGGCATAAGCTTGGCAATTTTTCCTGTTAAAAAACCGTGAAATTTCGCATTTGCGTTCATATTATAGGCTTAATTTTTATCTGACTACACATTGTATACATAGCCTAGTATACAAGCTTTGGAATTTGAAAACGTCTGTTTTTAAATGTTAAAGACGATTTTCGCAGTACATTTGTTTTCCATTGACCCATAAGCCACTGTTATAGGCTATATGAGTTTTAACAATATGCAACCATTGTATATCGACATGAAATGTTAATTGAAAATCAACTGGCCCTACGTGTGTGTAGCTGCATATTTCTACATGAGAATGATTTGACGCGCTAACCACAGCTCATGATGCACAAGGGAACGTCTGCCAATTCCACTAACTGCGTTAAAACGTATAATTTGTTTTAATTAAAATTACTTTTAATATTTAAAAACAGACATTTTCAAATTCCAAAGCTCGTAGAAGGTTCCTGTAAGACTGACTTACAGGTAAATTTGCATTTACTATAATTTGAATGAATGACTGGACGTTTATATGTTTTTGACTGTGAGTGGAATTTGCAGATGGTCCCTTTAGAAAATGCGGCGAATATCAAAACCTAAAACTTGCTTCACCGAGCTCTCGGACCGGTTGCTCTCCCATACACACGCAAAGTTAAACGCAACTGCAGAATTTCATGTTAAGCTTTTTCTTTTTAACAGGCTCAGGAAGGGAAATGCCATTAACGTGAAACGCCGCGCGTCGCGTTCATAGGCTCTTGTCTGTAGGCTATATAGTTTTCCTCCCATAGCGCATATTATAAAGAAAAAGCTTAATGTCAATGCAGTAATGACGGTGATATTTAAATTCAGTAGCCATGCCTACACCTTATTGAACATGCAACGCGCTATTGCACGTTAAGCGTTTTATAATGTTTTTCTATGGGTGTTGTTCATAATCTGATTTAATCTGTTTGCCTCTATAAAGTATGCTTTATTAATAAAGTAGGCCAATATTGTGTACTAAATGTGGTGCTTCAATATCACTCACATTAAGCGTCTTAAATGAGGAAGAACGCTTGATTACGCTGCCGTTGTCTGTTTTAGCAGAATACTGGCATCTAGTGGTAGCAGGTTTACTCAGACAGCTGTGTGTGGATCGAGCAAGGCGAAACCGCGGAATGAAAGTCTCAAAATCCAAATGAATCAAATAGGATCGACTCAGAAACGAGTCAATGAATGCACGCGTGTCACCTGATCCACAAATGCACATCTTACTTGTTGCACGCACAAATTCTGGCCTACATTAATTTAAAATCGAGGTTTTGTATTAACAACTATGTCTCTATTTGTACAAAATGCTGCACATTCATGTGATTTTGGATTTTGCACACACAAGTTGTATTGTATTAGTTTAAATGTAGTGACACACATTTGTGAATTTGTCAAATAGATGGGTAGTTGTGCATACATTAATAATTAGCACCAGGCCTATTCATTTGTAGTTGTTTGTGTGTGGGTTGTGAAATGCTTAAAAAACGCGAAAAGAAAGTCTCAAAATCCAAATGAATCAAATGAGATCGACTCAGAAAAGACGTCAATGAATGCACGCGTGTCACCTGATCCACACATGCACATCTTCTGTGATGCATGCGCAAATTATGATACACTAATACAAAGGAAAACATTTGTATTCACAAAAATGTCTCTATTTGTACAAATTGTTTCACATTCATTCAATTTTGAATTTTGCACACGCAAGTTGAAAGGCATGGATAAAACATTTCTGCAACATGTATCAAGTTCATTGATAAGTGTGCTTGCACGTGTCAATCATATTGAGACTATAATCATCCCATAGCAGAGGATGCTGGGAAATACTGGTGTGCAGTGACATTAGAGAGAGACGTGAATTATCTTTACACTCATCTGATCGTCATCATGAACGAGGGTGAGGAAGGTTTGTCCATCTGAATATGTGAAACTATGGCTGTGAATTGATGTTCTCATATTTCTAATATTTCCAGAGCTGGACTTGACTAAGTATGAAGGAGACGACGTGTCAATCCAGTGCAAACATCATGATGAACATCAGAAATGCTTTTGCAAAGCACATGAGCCCTCCATGTGTGTGAAGGATGGAGTTTCATTGGAGACGATCAGAGATGATCGATTCTCTTTCAGTGATGAAGCTTCTACTGGAGTCTTTACTGTAAACATCACTAATCTGAGAGAAGGGGATTCTGGGATATACTGGTGTGGAGCTCACATCACCACTAAAGTCACTATCACTGTCAAAAAGGGTAAGAAAGTTTATTTTAATTGCATTGTCTGAAGGTCAGATTTAAATACCGGTATTCAGTTGTCAGCACTTGAACAATCACTCAGGGGTGGATCTACCAGAGGGACACTGAGAAGGTCATTCTATATTGATCATGGACCGTTGAGCAAAGGTGGGCCTGTAGCATGGCCGGGATTGTGTTGTGTCTCGACCTTGGAACAGAGAACAAGAACATGGAAGACCAGATGAAGACCACCAGAGTGGAGCCACTGGGTAGTAGATGACCACCACCTCAGTAGAGCAGGAGACCACCATGGTGGAGTTGGTGGATTGGGAGTCCATGCGGCAGCAGAAACATGGATGCCCTTCTTGGCTGTAACAGGACAGACAGGGAGTTTGGAAGCGGCCTCTTTAACCTTGACAGGGAGCACAGATTGTTCACAGTTGGCCTCCTTGGTATTAACAGGGTAGGAAGAGGGTTCAGGAGCGGACGCTGCAACCTCGAGAGGATCTGTAGGAGACATCGCCACCTCTGGGAGAGTGTGTAGTGGACACAAGTGGTGGCGACTACAAGAAGCACCGTAGATAGAGGAATGATCTCAGGAACCACCAGACTTAGACTTGTGACCACCGGACTTAGTACCACCCCAGCTAACAGACTTTTGTTATAAGAACATTCTCCAAATATTCAGTGTTGGTTCTGGGAACATAAAAAAATGTCCAGTTCCCTTTCGAGGGAACTCGAACTGCGTCAATAAGACACTTTGGGGAATGCCCTTAGCATAGCGGCTCTGAAGCATGAATGAAACTAAGTCAATCTTGATTGGTGTTGCGTCATGACTTTTTGCTCTTCAGCAAGCGCTCTGCGTCAAACTGTCTGTCCTATTTGGTGTTGTTTGTCCCACAACAATAGTCCCAAATAAAGTCTGCATTGCAATATAGAATCTAGTGGCTCGGATCTCGTGTTTGCCGAGGCAGCGCATAGATTACAGGTCTACTCTGCAATAAAGATTCTGTGACTGGGATCTCGCATTTGCCGATGCAGCGCATAGATTAAAGGTCTGCATTGCAATACAGAATCTATAGTGGCTCGGATCTCGCGTTTGCCGAGGCAGCACATAGATTACGGGTCTACTCTGCAATAGAGATTCTGTGGCTGGGATCTTGCTTTGCTGAGGCAGCACGTAGATTAAAGGTCTGCATTGCAATACAGAATCTATAGTGGCTCAGATCTCGCGTTTGCCGAGGCAGCACGTTGATTACGGGTCTACTCTGCAATAAAGATTCTGTGTGGGTGCGAGGCATGCACAGTGAACTCCTGAGGGTGCCGGCTGTGTTCATTGAGAAATATCTCGACGCACACAGCCGTGCGTTTTCGGGTGTTTCAGCCTCGCGCCCGTTGACTTTCTTCTCGAGAGATGAAAGCCAAATATATTGTGAACGACTCGAATCTCGCATTTGCTGAGGCAGCGGGTAGATTACGGGTCTGCAATAAAAGGGACACACGCGATCTGTGAAATGATACTGTTTGGGTGCGAGGCATTCACAGTCAGCTCCTGAGGGTGCTGGCAGTGTTCATTGAGAAATATCTCGGTGCACGTTCATCCATGCACTGTCGGATGTTTCAACCTCGCACCTGTTGACTTTCTTCTTGAGGGATGAAAGACAAATATATTGTAATGGCTTGAATCTCGTGTTTGCTGAGGCAGCATGTAGATTACGAGACTGTATAAATAAATATTAAAACAGTATTGTCTGGTGATTATGGCTGCATTTAATTCTATGAAATTATGAAAAAAAGACTTTAAGAAGTTAAATATTTTAATTCAGCCTACCATCCAGACCATGTTTCACTTATCCAGTGTTTATGGCTGCATTTAATTCTGAGGAATTGTACAAATACAGCAGCCGCACACTCAAACACTGTGCAAGATCAATTCTGAGGAATTAAAATGATGAGCAGCGGACATCAAAAATCGTTTTCGAAACGAGATGAAAATGGCTGTCCCCCCGTGGAGGGACGAGCGAGAATTTTCTCGGGTCGCTTCGTGTCCTCCGAGAAGGGGCTTCCTGCATCCAAACAGACCATCAGTAACTGGGTCGTTCAGGCTATCTCTATGGCCTATCAGGTGCATAGCTTGCCTTCACCTTTGGCCATGAGGGCTCATTCAACCAGAGACATGTCATCCTCTAGAGCCCTCCTTACAGGGGCCCCAATCCAAGAAGTGTGCGATGCAGCAGGATGGGCCATCCCTCATACTTTCATCAATCAGATTTTATAGCCTGGACATTCCTTCTACGCCAGGCACTTTAGTGCTCTCGTCCTAAGTGTGCCTGTGTGCAGCTTCACACTGGGACAGGCAGGGTTCGTTGTGGCATAGTGGGTACTCATTCCCCAAAGTGTCTTACTGATGCAGTTTGAGTTCCCTCGAATGGGAATGTCTCGGGTTACGAATGTAACCCTTGTTCCATGAGAAAAGGGAATGAGAACTGCGTCCCTCAGCCACGCCTTCCCCTGCCTGGGAGTGACTTGCTTCATCACAGAAGCTAACTCTGTTGTGTGCCGGCATCCCTTTGCAGCTTCCGTGTATGCTGTCACACATTACGTCATGACACAACACCAATCAAGATTGGCTTATGTGGCGAGCAGGACGAGGCCGAGGGCCGTGAGAGAGCCGCACGAGGCCGGTGGCGTGATTTCTCTGATGAGCGACACCTGCGAGACGCACCGGTCTCATATCTCTCACGGAGAAGTGGAAGCATAAAGGAGGAGCGATGACAGTGAAGAGCGAGAGAGGACAGGCCTGAACTTATGTTGTGTTTTGGTTTTTTTTGTTTTGTTTTGTTTTGTTTTATTGTGACAGCAGTCGTCCGTGAGGGGCTGCCGTATTTTACTTTCGTTTTGTTGTTGATTTATTTTTTATCATTAAAATGTTTGAATGTTCGCCGGTTCCCCCCTTCCTTATTCCCGTAACATCTGAACTTCGTTACACTGGTGCCGAAACCCAGGAAGAAGGAGGAACGCGCTGTCAAAGAGCCCTCGACGCTGTGGGGAATCCGCGGTGCCATTGAGCATGGTGAGCAGAGTCCGTCGCCATGGACGCTCGAGGTGGTGCGCTGGAGTGAGTTGCCGGGGGGACGGACGAGCTCGCTGCCGGCCGCCTGGGTGCTGGAGGGACGGCTGCCGTCCATGAGGGAGCGGAGGAGTCGCCGCCGTTCTCCGTGGGCCGGAGCCTGCTGTCGTCCGCCATGATGAGGAGGAGCAGGGAACGGGGGACTCCTGCCGTCTGCCCGTATACGGAGGAGACGTCGCCGTCCAGCAAGCGGCGGAGGAGTGTCGCGCCGTCCACCGAGGGCTATCTCAGGGAACAAGGGTTATAGTCATAACCCGAGACATTTTCTTGACGTTAGAGGAACGTGTTTTAAAAGGTATAATGTTCCTCAAATGTTCTTTCAACTATTTAAAATTCAACATTATAGGAAAGTTGATTTCTAACATTCCAAAAACATAAAAATGCCCAGTTTCCTTAATGTTACTAGAATGTTATTTAAAGATTAGTGTGATGTTCCTGAAACATTCTTTCAAGCATCTTTCAAAAGAGTAATAAGAACACAAACTACAACTTTCTTTAGACACAGCCTTAGATGAACTGAAGATAAAATACATTAACTCTCTCAAGATCTGATGAAACAACTCCACAAACAGCATTACCAGCTTCACTTATTACTAACCAGACTGACTTTATTTCTGTCACACGTCTACAGAAGTTCTTATTGAGAATTAACAGAGGTTTAGATGTTGATGTCTTATTGAAAATGTTTCGTTTGAGGTCACCATCAAGGAGATCAGTGTTTGCTTTAGTTGGGCTCTTGACCCTTGACTTTCATTAAGTTTGTGTTTTATCAGCAATTGCAGGTGTTTATAAAATCAAGCACCTAGGTATGCAGTCGCTTCTACAAACATTTGTGAAAGAATGGGTCACTCTCAGGAACTCACTGAATTCAAGCGTGGTACCGTGATAGGTTTTCACCTTTGCAATAAGTCCATTTGTGAAATTATCTCACTACTAAATATTCCACAGTCAACTGTTAGTGGTATCATAATAAAGTAAGCAAAGCAACTGGGAACAACAGCAACTCAGCCACGAAGTGGATGGACACGTAAAATCACAGAGTGGGATCAGTGCATGCTGAGGCACACAGTGCGCAGAAGTCACCAACTTTTAGCAGAGTCAATAACTACAGACCTCCAAAGTGTGGAGTGTGGCCTTCAGATTAGCTCAAGAACAGTGAGTAGGAGCTTCATGGAATGAGTTTTGAGTCTGAGTTTGCCGGTTGGAGAAATGGTACTTGCCTGACTGCATTGTGCCAAGTGTAAAGTTTGGTGGAGGGGGATTTATGGTGTGGTGTTGTTTTTCAGGGGTTGGGCTTGGCCACTGAGTTCCAGTGAAAGGAAATCTTAATGTTTCAGCAAAACCAAGACATTTTGGACAATTTCATGCTCCCAACTTTGTGGGAACAGTTTGGGGATGTTCCTGTTCCAACATGACTGTGCACCAGTGCACAAAGCAAGGTCCATAAAGACATGGATGAGCGGGTTTGGTGTGGAGGAACTTGACTGGCCTGACTGGGAGTCCTGACGTCAACCCAACTTTTGGGATGAATTAGAGCGGAGACTGCGGGCCGGGCCTTCTCGTTCAACATCAGTGCCTGACCTCACAAATGCACTTCTAGAAGAATGGTCAAATATTCCCATAAACACACTCCTAAACCTTGTGGAGCCTTCCCAGAAGAGTTGAAGATGTTATAGCTGCAAAGGGTGGGCCATCTCCATATTAAACCCTACGGATCAGGAATGGGGTGTCATTAAAGTTCATGTGCATGTAAAGGCAGACATCCCAAAACTTTTAGCAATATAGTGTGTTTCATTTATATAAAATGTTTGTACTTACAATTGTTGAATATTTATTATCCATATCAGTGTTAAAACAGACATTTATGTTGGATAGAAAGGGGCTGAAATTAATGTCATACATTTGAATATTTGTGTAGATATTATTGTAATCCTATACACCTCTGTGTGTATGTGCTTTATTTTCAGATTTCTCCATGATCATCATTATTTGTGTGTGTGTGAGTCTGCTGCTGATTAGTGGATTCACTCTGACTGTGTGTAAATTAAGACACAAGAGACGAGGTTTGATCATTTATTATCTGTTGAAACTAATTAATAATTAAAGTTATTTGAGTTTCTCTGTTCTGCTTCAATGAGCAACAGTAAAATCTCAATGAGTTTCTGTCTCAGATGCTGCTGTTCGTTGGTCTAGTTTTTCTGTCGTACTGATTGATTTGTTTGTTTGTTTGTTTTTTTGCAATTAGGAAGAATCACAACATCAGACAAGAAAAAGACAAATGCAATGGTGAGTTACGCGTGTGTGTGTGTGTGTGTGTGTGTGTGTGTGTGTGTGTGTGTGTGTGTGTGTGTATAAATGTTGTGCCTATAATATGTTTTCTCTTTTTAAAATACGTTTTATCCATGTTCAGTCATCATGTTCAGACAGCAGACGTGATTCTCTCTCAGATCCTGGATCAGCTCAGATTAACAGTCGTGATGAACTACCCACAATCCCCTCTGATGAGCTCCTGTACGCATCTGTCAGTTTCCAGAAGCATGAAGAGTCTCTCAGTGAAGCTTCAGTCACTGTCAGTAAGAACGAGCTTTACTCTGATTACACCACGGTCATTTACCACACAAGACTAAACTAACTCAATTATTACAGATCACAGATCATCACTCATTACACCAGTATTTACTTATACTTAAAGTTTGCTGATATAATCCCTTGTTGTATTGATGTTGTATTGATCAAGGTCGTTGAATAATGAGAGATTTAAAATTTCTACTGTTGATCATGTTGTTTCTTTTACGTGTTTAAGGGTATTTAGTTCAGTTGGAGCTTTTGTTTTGCAACCTGGCATTTATACAATACGAGAGCCTGCACAGCAACAGAAGATACAAATGAACCCCTGCAGTCACATTTTGAGTCTGTGTTTCTATGTTAGCTTTCTACTGTAGTTTGCTAAGTACTTCTGTCCCCTGCCTATTTGTATCTATGGTAACTGATTTGATTAGAGTCCTCAGTTCAGGTGTGTTTAGTTAGTTTCTCCTTTCTCCCGCTGAAACCTCCCTACCTTAAGCCCAAAGTATACTTTAGCCTCCCACGTTCTGCACACTGTCCGTGTGACGTAATTTTACGCATTAGGAGGGTCCGTGCACGGCTCCCTCTGGTGGAGGGATGAACTGTTCATGGGCTGAGGTTTTACAATGTGCTATTGACTTGAGCGTTTGAAAACAAAATCCAACATAAATTACACTTTTCAAACTACACATCCTCAGCATCATGATGATCAAAAGGGGAGGTGCTGTTCGATATGTCCCGCTCTGTCTTCCTGTTTGAGTGGAAATTATGTAAACACATTAGATAACGCTGCGTTTCAAGTCACTTCAGTGTGCCTTTAAATAGTCACATATAAACTAACTACCAATAAACTACCAATAATCAGAGCAGTTTCTTTTTAAAGTCTGAACAGAACCTTTTTATGTACAATTTGTCGCTATTGTCATTATTCAAAGACTTGGAAATGACATTTTTATTCTGAGGTCAATCTGAGATGTTTTTCTAACAATGTTTTTCACGAATGCTGGAGGTGTTTTTTTTTTCGGTTTGCGTGATAAACTTGCCTGATAAACAAAGCCACAGAAAATAACAGAAGGTTGAGGGTCTCAGTTCAGTTTAATTAAACACACTTACTCAGGAAACCCACAGAGAGACACATGAGACTGAACAGAGAGACAGAAGATGAACAGAAGATAATAAAGACTAACAGCTGATCGTTCAATAATTCACCTTAAACATTTACAGAGTTATGAACTCAGATGAATTACCAATGTGTGATTTGACAATGTTACTTTTATAAACAGATCAAACAAAACCAAAACAATGAGTCCACAATTAAATGACAGAATATCTGTAAAACTTGTGTATTTATCAGACATTTCATTGTGCATTTAGTACATTGACATAAATGTACCAACATTATTTAATATGTCAATAACACTTTAAACAAGCAACACCTATATTTTTTTTTTGTACATTTGTCTTTTATTTTTTATATTTTTTATAATTTTTGGCATTATCTCTGTGTCTCAGTGCTTTGTGTTTGCAGGGTTGTTTGATACTGTGGTCAGTGTGATAAACATCAACATGCGATGCTCTTCAGCTTGTGCTTTTCTTCGTTCTTGTATTCAAATTATTTTTGTCAAACCAAGAAGCCCTTCAGCTGGAAATAGGAAATAGTAGGAAAAAGGAAATAGTTTTTCAGTACCCATTGTCCACTCCATTAAAGTGGACATATAAAAAAATATAAAATAAAAATAAAAATTGCTTATAATATATCTTTCTACAAAGTTTTATTCTGGTCATCTGAAATAGAGAGATATAAAGGATTTTGCTCATAAATCATAAGTCAAACCAACTGCAGTCATAGATAAGTTAGTCTCAGCCTCAGATGTCAATCCTAAGTGTGCATTATAAAATATCTACTTGCTTTTCAAATGTAAAAAAATAAAAAAAACTTTGCTCTCTGTCGCACTGGGACCTTACATATTGTTTTACATAATCTTCAGTGACTCTGTAATTGGAAGACCTGAAATAATACATCAGTATTAGAAATGTGAAACGTCAGTGTTGTGTTTGTATTCTATCATTCACATTGGCATAAAGAACCTAAATATTCAAATATAGCACTAAAACAAACACATGACAGCCAATGACGTTTAAGTGCAGTTTCCACTCCTTCCTTTTCTCCTTACAAGGCACTGAGTGCTGCGTGTCAGTTAAAATGAAAAAGTGAATCATCATATGAATGAACAGGCAGATCAGAGTGAGGAAGATTTTCTGTGAGTAATCAATCATATTTACAGCTGTTCCTCAAATAAAGCTGTTGTATGCAATTGTTAGAACTTGACATCAGAAAATCCCCAGTGTTAAATCAGCTCTGCTCAGAGCACATCTGGTCCCAATCTACAGAGTGTTAGGTAACACCAGGGCCGGAGTGGGACCACTTTTCAGCCCGGGAGTTTCAGGCCCAAGACCGGCCCACTTTTTCCATGGTGGAATTCTAAATTAGCACTTTTTCCAAATTGGATAAATGAAGCAACAGTTCAGCTCTTACTATTATGTAGTTTTTATTAATACTATGGTTCAACAAACAAATAATTTAAAGGTTAAACAATAATTCACTTAAGATGATAAGTTAACAAAAAAAATATTCCACTATTCCACTAGCCTGGCTAACGTCAGACCAAGTCTCATTGAGACTTGGTCTGGGAACTACGTGTGCATTTTCTCGTATTTGAGGCGTGGTTTACGAATGCCCAGAGCCGTTTATTGGGCGCTATGAATGTCTATCAAATGCGCCTGTATGTAGCTCATAGCCAATCGCTTCAATTATACCAGATGACGTATGTAGAGTGAGAGAAATTTGACGAGGAAAAAGACGATGGGTCAAAGATTTATTTGTACACGATGGCGTTTAGCGAATATTACCGTTTGTGCAAGATAAACATGAGGGTAGAAGGTAACGTCGAGTCTGATATAAACAAACTGCTTCGGTGTCGTCATCATCTTGCTGCTCCCTCCCCGTTCTGTGATTGGTTCCCTTTTTCAGGGGAAAATTTGTTCCATGGTGTCCAGACTGCCTAGCAGCGTGAATGAAATCGCGCTGCGAGCAAGGCAGTATGGGGAAACCCAGGCTACTATTCCACAAGGATAGGTTGATAAATTAACAAAAGCAGAAAGAAATAAAGAAAGAATTTGAAACACTCTTCCACAAAGAGGCAAATTGAACTGTTTACAGCACCAACAGCATCTACAGCATCAGTAGCCGCCTAAGCAGTGCACTGGTTTCAGCCACTTTATCAATAACTGTGTCGTTGCTTATAGACATGTGGATTTCCTTCTCTGTGCACATCAACATAAAAGCCTCCAAGTTGTCCTGACTCAATGAGCTTCGTAGCCTATTCTTCACAAACTTTAAAGTTGAGAAGCTTCTCTCACATGCAACCTGCGTGATGGACAAAGTCAACAGAAACTTATATGCTAACCCAATCACATGATAAGCATCTGTGAGGAGGTTATACTGCGAGAGTATTAAATGGACACAAATGGCACAGTTTTTGCAGGAGGAACAGGTCCTGCTTTCAAGTTCCATCTCTGGTTCTTCCATATATGGCAGTCCGCCTCTATCCTCCTGACCTTCCTGTGTCACCTCACTACATGTCCTGACAGTATAACCTTCAAGAGAGGACTGTTTCAGTCTGTCCCACTGGTATGCCAGGCTAGAAAGCTCAGTTTGTAATGTGCTAACAGTAGCTCTGTCATCAAACCTAAGCAGACATTTGCTGATTTCCTGGAGTGCTGAGTTAGGGAGCCCATTTCTCTTTATTTCAGGAAAGTTTTTGGGGTCAAAACAAGCTAAATCTGAGGCAAGTTTTGCATTTGCTGAAAACCTTCTATCTATGCTACCTGCCACAGTGTCCAGAATAACATTATGGACATTCACCTCAAAGGCAGAATCAGATGAGGTTACTGGTTCATCATCTAAAAGCTCTCCTGGCATTCTTTTCTTTTTTCGGACACGCTTCTCTGGAAGTGCAGTCTGCACAAGTAGTTCATAGTTGTCCATCTCTTCCAGCTTGTCATTGGCCCAACTCACAAACTTATCAGCTGCCACTTTCACTCCCTCAAAGTCCCTGACATATTTTTTGAGGTTATCCTTTGTCCCCTCAACCAGACGCTGAGCTGACAAAATATCCACTCCATGTGTCTGTAGGTACTTGGAGAGGGGGGATGTATGTTGGAAAATGCGAAGGAAAGTTTGAGCAATAAGGATAATCTCATATTTCAGAAGATTTTCAATTAATCCCTTTGCTTTTACCCTCACTGTTGACTTCATACTTCCATCCTTCTCAACAGAGGCTAGAGTCAGCAGCAGGTCAACAAACAATGCATCCTGGGGATTACCAAAAGACCCAAAGACCTTAGTGAGAGCCTGATCCTTAGCCCACCACCTGGTTTCCCCTATTGGGCTCAGTCTCCTGTGATGTGTGTCCTCACTGGTCTCTTCCCAAGTCTGCATGCGTTTATAAGACTCCCTGAGGAAAACTGCCACATCATTTAGAAGTGAGAATAGAGATGCACTCTCTATGACACTGCCTGTTGTGTCTGCCAGTACCAAATTTAAAACATGGGCATAACACCAGACATGAATTTGTGTTGGAGACTGTTCAGACAGGAATGCAGAGAACCCTTTATACGGTCCCTGCATATTTGCTGCTCCATCAGTGGAGTTGCCCACACACATGCCCATATCAATGCCAAGTTTGTCCAATGTGTTCTTTAGTAGCTGTGTCAGATGTTTACCTGTGGATTTTTCACAGTTCACCACAGCAACCAACCGCTCATGAACTACATCTGTGACATATCTGACAATGATAGCACACTGGTCCTTTGATGTGACATCTTGGGTTGTATCGATCTGAACTGAAAACAGACCCGCCTCTCTAACCTCATCTGAAATTGTGCCCTTTATGACCTGGCTGAGAGCATCCACAACTTTCCCAACAATGTCCTTTGATAGCAGAGTCACAAGAGATCCTCTACCTTTTGCACCAGTGTCATGATGCTTCTTGCTCTGCTCTATACAACTGCTAATGTGCTGTTGAAGGCACAGATCGTAACGACTCAAAAGTATTACCAACTCTAGAAAGTTGCCATGATTGACTGCAGTATTTTCTAGTGTATAAGCAGCCTCTGCTTTATCCCCTCTGTAACTAAGTCCACATTTGCCTATGACTTTTATCACATCTATTATGCGTTCCATCACCTGACGCTTCTTCTTCACCTGCTCATGATGTAAAGACATTTGTTTGTCTGCCAGAAGGCTTTTTATATCTGCCCTTTTAGCCAACAGAAAGTAAGCATCAGCACTGTCTCTGTGGATCTTACTTTTCTCATGCTCTTCTATCCGCTGATGAACATGTTTCCATGTTTTCATACCTCCCTTTATGAAAGGACTTTCACTTGCAGCAGGTGCAAATGCCAAACACACAGAACAATACAGTGATTGTGTTTTTTCACTGTATGTCAACCACTTACGGTTGGTACCATGCTTGCTGTGAAAAACTTTAGCTAGTAGGTGGTGTTTTGTGGGCTGCTGAGGATGGTAATGGAAAAATGTGTCTAGATCCTGTGCTTGAGGACGAGCAAAATAATCAAAATGACTGGCTTCCTCATCTACACTTGCATCTGCCTGTGCCTCTGGAATCTCTTGCAGGGCTGTTGCCTCACTGGATGCTGTCTCTATATCTGCTCTTTCAGCATCTGACTCACCTATATTGCATGACAAATAGGACAGAAGGACATATACCAGGGGTATCAGACTCAGATTAGACAGTAGGCCGGATTTGTTGGAATGAGATCTCATGTGGGCCGTCATTGCCATTTTTTTTCATATTATATTTAATATTTCCAAATTTATTCAAAAATAATGCTTTTTTACTCAAAAACATGATACCTACTCTCAGATAAATGAGGCCTATTATTAATCAGATGCAAATAGAAATATAAAACCAGGCCTATTTGAAAGAAAACAAGTTGACAAAAAGATTAAATCCAATATTAGATTATATAGCATAACAAGTGATTTATAAGCTATTTTTTGTAGCCCGGACATTTTTGACCAAGAACAAAAAAGGTGTTATAGGGTTTTGAACACAACCTGAGGGTTATAACTTTAATTCATATTGTTTACTCTGGTATCCTCTCTACCTGTAGCTGTAGTCATCATGGCCTCCTCATTTTCAGCAGGGGACTGGCTTATCTGCTGCTCAGATGCTACAAAAAATAATTAGTAATTAAAATAAAATAATAATAAAAAGTAATGTTACTGCATAACATTACACAGATCAAGCTTGAGTTGTTATCAATATTAAATTGCATAATATTTGCAAAGTCTATGAATCGCCATGTATTGGGTGATACAAAAAGGCTAATATTTAAATTAAATGTTATATTTTGCTTGTGAATAAGTTGACAACGGTATTAGCAGAATAATTACGTTGCTAATGCTAATCATAGGCCTAACATTATCTCTCTTTACCTGTTGCCACTTGTGTTTGTCCTCTTGAAAATAACTCGGTAAGTTTAACACATTTGGCAGCATCCTCCTCCAATGCCTTTCTTTTTTTTAATCTGGCTTTTTCAGCCCCCCCTGGTCTCTTCCTACCATCCATCCTCCCTGAAGCGAACCGTTACGTAGGGCTGACCCTATCTTATCAGTAGGCGCCGGCGGTGCCGCGGTAGCCTTCCTGAGAGAAAACGATTTGGAAAAGACGGCTATGGACCCAACCAACTCTATGGGAGGGGAGGGGAGAACTCCCTCATATGGTACAACCCATGCAGAGGCTGCGCGCTGCGGCTGCGGTGTCAGAATGCGGAACGTGTTTAAAAGAGAAGATAGACTGAAACGTTACCAAAAAAAAAAAAAAAAAAAAAAAAAAACCTCGGCCGGCCCAAAAGTGAAGCGGCCCACCGGGAATTCTCCCGATTACCCACTCCGGGCCTGGGTAACACTAAAGCAGTGTTAAAGTTAATGAGATAATTACGTGATTAATTAAGTGATGATTGAGCATTAGTGATGAACACCTGCTGTTAACAAGCAGAATCACTGAAGGAAAGAGAAACACAAGAACTACAACTGACTTCAGTCACAGCCTTAGATGAAATCAACTGAAGAGAAATGAAGACATTAAATCTGTGAAGATCTCAACAGAGGAGGATTAAACAACTCCACAAACAGCATTACCAGCTTCACTTATTACTAACCAGACTGACTTATCTCTGTCAGACGTCAAAATTTCTTATTGAGAAATAACAGAGGTTTAGATGTTGATGTTTTATTGAAAATGTCTGATCGTCATTACTGTGATCAGTGTTTCATTTTGTTGGGCAGTCACAGGTGCTCTTTCAGTGTGATTAATGTAATATTCAGTCAGTGCTGATGGTGGGAGGAGCCAGCAAAGCTGATCATTACTGATAAAGAGCTGAAGAAAGAGGAAGGAACTAAAGCAGACAGATGTAGAGACAAAAGATACAGCACTGATGTGGTAATCTGATATCGTTTAATCATAGTTTGCACAAAACATTACAAACTGCAGACATATTTAGAAATACACAGACATCGGTTACACTTTATTTTAAGGTGTCATTGTTACAGATTAATTATATATTTAAGTACTGAGCAATATTAAACTCTTACTTACTATAGGGTTAGGGTAAGATTAGGATTTGGTTGAGGGTTGGTTGAGAGACATCAATCAGCATATGAATATCGACCACGATATCAATCTAGCATGTGTTAATTAAACTTCTGGCTCCATCTAGAGGAAAATGTGAGTTCATGTTAAATTTATGCTAGTAAACTTTTTTTTTTTTTTTTTTTTTTTAAAGTAGTAGTTATAACAGTGTATACACAGTATAATATATGCAGTGATAAAAGCAAAATTATGCATTTCATCTATTGTGTCGATTGAGTTTGTAAATATCATCAATTATTACATTAGATAATTTCATCATTGCAGCTTAGTTCATTTCTCATACAACAGTGTCAGTATATCAGATCAATAATATTGTTGAATGTTATGTGTCCCCAACTAAGCAAGCCAGAGGCAACAGTGGCAAACTCTGTCAGGTGACAGAATGGAGAAAAAAATATTTTAGTGGAAAGAGTAAATCTGGAGGCATGAAACTTTGGCCTAATATTTGGTAATTACCACACTCATTGTGCATGTAGATGTTTTAATGACCACAAAGTAAAGGGAAGCACTGGACTGAAGTTCCAGTGCCTTACTCTTTGTGTTTGTTTTGTTCAACTGTCATGTCTGTCAGCTGCTGTCTGTGGTGCTGAATACAGTCAAAAGACAGTAAGATCTGATGTATTTGCTCCTAATAAGTTGTTAAAGTTTCTGACAAATGAGAAAAATGTAAAACTCAAAGAATCAGATGCATTTTTTCCATTTCTAAGAGTACCTTGTATGGGCACTAGGTGACCTCAGGGAATTCACACGTATATGTTTATATACATCCCTCTAGTGGAGGATTTAATCAATGCTGATACATTTGTTGCATAGACCTTCTATAGAGAAGATGAAGCCTGTGTGAGCTCTCAGTATCAGACACTGTAACCTCCACTAGGTGGCGCTCTTTCAGTGTGATTAATGTAATATTCAGTCAGAGCTGATGGTGGGAGGAGCCAGTAAAGCTGATCATTACTGATAAAGAGCTGAAGAAAGAGGAAGGAACTAAAGCAGACAGATGTAGAGACAGAGAGATTCACACAGAGAACATTCAGCATAAAGAAGACTGAACTCAACTCACAATGAAGATCCTCCTCATCTTCTTCACTTTCTCCCTGATCTCAGGTCAGAGCTTTTCTCTTTCATCACTGCAGTAATGATGCTGTTTTCTGTTCATGAGGTTTCTGATCACAGTATCAATCTGATTGACAGGTGCAGTGAGATGCGTCAGTGTCACTGGATATTCTGGAGGAAGTCTTCTTGTTGATTCACAGAAGACTTGGTTCAGTGCAAATACTAAAAGCTTTAACAAATTACCTGAGTGGAGAAGTATATTGAATGATATGAAACATGATAAATGGATCAATAATGGAAAATTCACATTGTTTAGAAATAATGAGGGAAACCTTATGATCTACATTAGAGGTTTGAATGAACATGACGCTGGAGGATACTGGATTGGTGTTCTTTACAAGTGGGGTATAGATATGACTTTAAATGTGGAAGAAGGTCAGTCATTTTAAGATCAAAGTCTTGGTGTAGTAAAATTCCTGATCCTAATAAAGCCTGTATAAATTATTATTATTATTTTTTTTGTAAACAACAGATTTATGTTATAATATGTCAAAGACAGTGATGGTGAATATTGGAGAAACTGCAACCTTCAGCTGTGAATATTCACATAATCATATTAATGATCCCAAGATCATATTCAAAGAAGGAAAAGACTCTATTGAGACGATTTACAGCACCTCGAAGAAGACCAAAAGATTCAGTGTTTCTGATGACAGACATAAAAACCTCTTCAGTGTGAGAATTACTGCTGTGACTCCAGATGATGGAGGAGTTTATTTATGTGGAGTTTGGATCAACAGACACTCGTACAGTTACTCCATTATTAATACTGTTCATTTAGATATTGGTAGTAAGTAAAACAACCTTTCAATCAAATCTCACATAAAAGTTTCTAAAATCAGTGTGTGTTGTAGAATTGATCAGACATGATATTGGTGATGAACCTGAGAAGTTGAAGTATTATTGTTTACATTACAGAAATATTGTATGAGAACCATAATTAATGTAAAATATTACTGTTCTTTGTTTGCAGTGGCTCCAGTAGTGAGACGTGAAGGAGAATCTGCTGAGATCTTCTGCCCTTATGATTCAATCTATAAATCAAAGTCAAAGTCTCTCTGTAAGGGGAAGTGCTCCACTAGAGATAGAAATACTCTCAATGAGACTGTGAGAGAAGAGAAAGAGACCAAGACTAACAGATTGACTCTGAATGATGACGTCACTGCAAGTGTCTTCACTGGGACCATCACTGGACTGACAGCAGAGGATGCTGGGAAATACTGGTGTGCAGTTACATTAGAGAAAGACGTGAATTATCTTTACACTCATCTGATCGTCATCATGAACGAGGGTGAGGAAGGTTTATACATCTGAATATGTGAAACTATGGCTGTGAATTGATGGTCTATACTTCTAATATTTCCAGAGCTGAACTTGACTAAGTATGAAGGAGACGACGTGTCAATCCAGTGCAAACATCATGATGAACATCAGAAATGCTTCTGCAAAGCACAAGAACCCTCCATGTGTGTGAAGGATGGAGTTTCATTGGAGACGATCAGAGATGATCGATTCTCTTTCAGTGATGAAGCTTCTACTGGAGTCTTTACTGTAAACATCACTGATCTGAGAGAAGAGGATTCTGGGATATACTGGTGTGGATCTCACATCACCACTAAAGTCAACCTCACTGTAAAACAGGGTAAGTAATATTATTGAATTATTTTGTATTTAAAATGAAGTCATTAAGTTTTTTTTTTTTGGTTGCGGAAACTGGGTAAAACGTGTCTCAAGGACAATGAACAGAACACACACCTGTTAGAGCATGTGACCAGTGATGGGGAAAGTTACTTTTAAAAGGATTGTGTTACAATATTGTGTTACTCCCTTAAAAAGTAACTAATTCCATTACTTAGTTACTTTTTATGGAAAGTAACGGGAATGGTAGATTGTTTCTTCTTTCGCACCTGACTTAAGTCTACCTGGGTCTCGTCTAGAATCGACATCCCCGTTCAATAATATTTATACTCTAGCGCGCCTCCTCATCGACATCGGCCGAGTCCCCTAACTCTCACAGCAATAGCTAAACAGACTCCACACAATGGCTTCAAATATGCTTTAATCACGGCCAGAGGATCTCAGACAAATATCAGAGAGAATCCCACCAGCAAAAATAATACAACAGTTTTTATAGGCAGTGTTGGGGGTAACGAGTTACAAAGTAATGGATTACAGTAACGATATTACTTTTTTGGGTAACAAAATAAAGTATCGCTGTAATGATTCCTGTATTGTGTTTCCCTCGTCTTGTGTGGACTTTAGTTATTTCCTGTTCTGTGTCATGTTTTGTAGTCCTTTGTAGTTTTTCTAGTTTATTAGTATCCCCAGGTGTTTCTAATTAGCCACACCCCCTTGTTATCTTGTTTAGCTTGTTGGTCCCTGTGTATTTATAGCCCTTGTGTTTCACTTGTTACTTTGTCAGTTGTTGTACATGTAAGGGTTGCTTCTAGTCTTGTCATTCTCGTGGTTTTGTTTCATTATCCCTGAAGTTCTTTATTATTTGTTCTATGTGTTATTTCATTAAAACCTTGCGTTTAGATCCTCGCTTCCACCTGCTTTCTCCAGCACATTACAGAACAACTGACCAACTATGGATCTAGCAAGTACTAGCTGGGACCCACTGAGCAAAATTTGTTCTATTTATCAAGATGATTGCAGCATCGAAAGTTATGTGTAGGAGTTCCTTTTTTATAGTCATCTCGTTCCTGGGAATGAGGCTAGGCTGAAGGACTGTTTCTGGAGTGGACTAGAACAGGACATTAGCTTAAATTTACCAGAGGAAGACCCCAGCTGGACCCTGGTACAGTACATTGACTTTGTCCTGCAGTTTTGTGGTTCCCCTTCACTGTAGGGGAGGTGGAGAAACTTCACGCCAGTCCAGCCGAGCCTGCACTTCACGCCAGTCCAGCCGAACCTGCACACGTCATGCCAGCTGAGACTGTTCACGTCGCTTCTGCCGATCCAGAGACTGTTCACATCGCTTCTGCCGATCCAGAGACTGTTCACGTCGCTTCTGCTGATCCAGAGACTGTTCACGTCGCTTCTGCCGATCCAGAGACTGTTCACATCGCTTCTGCCGATCCAGAGACTGTTCACGTCGCTTCTGCTGATCCAGAGACTGTTCACGTCGCTTCTGCCGATCCAGAGACTATTCACGTCGCTTCTGCCGATCCAGAGACTGTTCACGTCACTTCTGCCGATCCAGAGACTGTTCACGTCGCTTCTGCTGATCCAGAGACTGTTCACGTCGCTTCTGCCGATCCAGAGACTGTTCACGTCGCTTCTGCCGATCCAGAGACTGTTCACGTCGCTTTTGCCGATCCAGAGACTGTTCACGTCGCTTCTGCTGATCCAGAGACTGTTCACGTCGCTTCTGCTGATCCAGAGACTGTTCACGTCGCTTCTGCTGATCCAGAGACTGTTCACGTCGCTTCTGCTGATCCAGAGACTGTTCACGTCACTTTTGCCGATACAGAGCGTTCACCGCTGGTCCTGCCCAGCTCAGAGTCCTCTTCACCGCTGGTCCCGTCCAGCCCAGAGCCTTCACCGCTGGTCCCGCCCAGCTCAAAGCCCTCTTCGCTGCTGGTCCTGCCCAGCTCAAAGCCCACTTCGCCGCTGGTCCTGCCCAGCTCAAGGCCCTCTTCATCGCTGGTCCTGCCCAGCTCAGAGTCCTCTTCACCGCTGGTCCCGTCCAGCACAGAGCCTTCACCGCTGGTCCTGCCCAGCTCAAAGCCCTCTTCGCCGCTGGTCCTGCCCAGCTCAAAGCCCTCTTCACCGCTGGTCCTGCCCAGCTCAAGGCCCTCTTCATCGCTGGTCCTGCCCAGCTCAGAGTCCTCTTCACCGCTGGTCCCGTCCAGCACAGAGCCTTCACCGCTGGTCCTGCCCAGCTCAAAGCCCTCTTCGCCGCTGGTCCTGCCCAGCTCAAAGCCCTCTTCGCCACTGGTCCTGCCCAGCTCAAGGCCCTCTTTATCGCTGGTCCAGGACTCTTTACCGGGAAGCCTCCCCAAGAAATTTTTTTGGGGGGGCAATACACCTCCGGACCAGTCTGATCTGCCAGGACCGCCAGAGGGGTGGTCTCCTGTTCCGCCCTGGACGTCCGAGGGTCCATCATCTCTGCCTTGGACGCCCGAGGGTCCTTCAGCTCCGCCCTGGCCGCCTGAGGGGTCGTCTCCGCCCTGGCCGCCTGAAGGTTCGTCTCCGCCCTGGCCGCTTGAAGGTTCGTCTCTGCCCTGGTTGCTTGCACAGCCTGCTCCACCCTGGTCGCCAGCACTGGCTGCTCCACCCTGGCCTCTCGTCCTGTCGCAGTCTCCAGGCCCTCTTCCATTCCATGGGCCTGGCCCTCCAACCCGCCCCGGGATCCGCCTCAGACCCACCACCCTCCTGGACTATTGTTTTTCTGAGGAGTGTCTGGAATCCACTCCTTAAGTGGGGGGCTATGTAATGATTCCTGTCTTGTGTTTCCCTCGTCTTGTGTGGACTTTAGTTATTTCCTGTTCTGTGTCATGTTTTGTAGTCCTTTGTAGTTTTTCTAGTTTATTAGTATCCCCAGGTGTTTCTAATTAGCCACACCCCCTTGTTATCTTGTTTAGCTTGTTGGTCCCTGTGTATTTATAGCCCTTGTGTTTCACTTGTTACTTTGTCAGTTGTTGTACATGTAAGGGTTGCTTCTAGTCTTGTCATTCTCGTGGTTTTGTTTCTTTATCCCTAAAGTTTTTTATTATTTGTTCTATGTGTTATTTCATTAAAACCTTGCGTTTATATCTTCGCTTCCACCTGCTTTCTCTGGCACATTACAAATGCATTACACTAAAAATATCGGTAACTACACTACTTTATTAGACTATAGGAACACGCTTTCCTGCGTTACCCAAGCCGTGTTTGCCTGCATGTAAAGCTCTGATCTGTTTAAGTGGTGCGTGCATGTCTGTGTGTGTGTGTGTGTGTGTGTGCTTGCACCGTTGTCATAGAGATCGATTTGAGTGACGTAGCTGCTGGTGCGAAGGGGAGCGGGAAATGGAGACAGAGACGGAGACAGGGGGTTTCGGCCAGTGGCGATATTCACATTACTTTCAGCTTATTGCTCGAAAGGACAAAAAATTTCGCTTGAAATGCACTCTATGCCCAGGCAGCAAGTACTGGCCATCGGGATTACCGGGAGATTTCCAGTGGGCTGACGTACCTTTTGGGCCGACAGCTCATACTTTTTTTTCTTTTTCTGTTTTTTTTTGTCTTAACGACCATAAAACTCGTACATCGGCGGCCCATTCGTTTTGCTTAATTGCCGGCGCTGGGTTAAGTAAGTGCGTGCCGGTGTAATGCATTAGTTAAAGTCTGCGTCAGTTTTTTTTCCCTGATAGCTGACCGGCCCATGAAACACCTTGGCCCATTGGATCTTTTCTTGATTGACACTGGGCTGGTCCAATCACGTCTTTAAACACCTCCCCCTTTGGGCTTTGAGCAAGCGTGCAGTGTGTCAGTGTGTATCTGTCAAAATAGTCTGAGAGATGAAGAAAAAACACAAGGAATGTGCAGAGAAATAGCGTGAAAAATAGACACAGGCCCTTCAAGCAGACACTGTAAAATGTGTCAAAATGTTTTCTGCTGCAGCATGACCTTCATCAGCTCCTGTGGCTGATGATGAGGATAGTGAGGAGGATCAGGACAGAGAGAAAGTGTAGAGCCTGCGGTAAGCAGAAATGGAGCGTCAGCGTCAGTTCTGGCAGGCCAGGTAGTCAAGACGCTGCTAATACTGTTTGCTAACAACACTGTCCCGTCAGCTGATCTGCTCCAGCTGAGCTGCATTAGCTCGTTAACTCCCCTCGCTGCTCAATGGCCAAAGCTCAAACAAGGCGCCCTATTTAAAGCACATTCAGTTGCTCATACATGCTTGCTGCTCGCTTCTGCTGATCTGTACGCTGGTAAAAAGCTGTTTAATTCCTTCATCTAGCTTGTTTCTCAGAAGGTGGCTTAGTCATCTCTTCATAGCGCTTACACTGTAGACTGTCAAAACAGTTCAAAGACAGATAATTCTAGGTAACAGCATGTTTTAGCTATTGTGGTCTTGAATAGTCATTTCAGTAATTAATGAATAATTTTTACCATAATATAATTGCTAAATTAGGGTGGCTCAGACGACACCGTTCGAGACACTCAATTTCTGTTTTGGGGGGAATAGCTCATCTAGTCAAAATAAAGTGAGAGCCCTTATGCTGCTGCTGCATCCCCTCATGCTGATAATGCTGTCCCTATCTGCGGCTGCTATCTCCTCATAATGCTGCTGTCCCCTGACTCTGCTAATTCATGAATGGTCAGGGGACTCATCTGATCAGAACATACTGCTGCTGCTGTCCCCTGATTCTGCTAACTCATGGGTGGTCAGGACTCATCTGATTATAACATATTGCAAATTATCCGTGTATATTTGTAGATTACTAAGCATATAAATTGTTAGAGGATTGCCAGGTGTGGTTTTGTTTGGGGGGATATTTTAGCTCTCACAGTCCTAAACTGTGTGAGCGTTCCCTAATGCTGCTGCTGCTGCTGTCCTCTGACTCTCTGCTATTTCAAAACGATTTAACTGTGGTAAAATCACTGTAGCTCATAGACTCAAGTAGCTTATTGCGTTTATAAGACGCTGAATATGCTAAATGACTACCTTGGTAATCCAGAGTTCTCACGAGAGCACAAGTTGAATTTGCTCAGCGAGTTACTCTGGTGTCGAGTAATGAAGCTCATTAAATATGCCCCTCGATCTGAGCTGCACCAATCACATCGGGTTATCGGATATAGGCGGGCCAGAGGCGAGCTAAACAGATGACGACAGCGCTGTGCCGTCGAAGTCATTAGTAAACATTGCATGATGGCTATGGATGAACACCAGTTGTTTGAAACGGCTTTGGCTGCTAGAATGAATGAGTTAGACTTGGCTTTTTATCTAAAACTGGAACAGAAGACGGCGCTCAAATCGTTCCTTTGCAAGGATCGTTTTGCCGACCGGATACGGTAAGAGTCTAATCTACCAGTTAGCTCCGCTGGTAGCTAAGGCTATGGGGTTTATAGTAGTGATTGGTCGTAGTGTTATCCAATTGCGTGCAGTGAGATTTTCAAATGCACGCTTGGTGCCGCCCCTCGAGCTGGGCGATTTTCATTAGTCGATGCCAGACCATTTATCTTTTAGATTTAAGTCTGGATTTCCAGGCTACTAAATGACACCAATGCTAAATGTTTTAATATTACTGATCAGAATTAGGGCTGCACGATTCATCCAAATAAAAGCGAAATTGCGATTATCAAATGGCAAAAATATTATATATGTATATATATATCAGGGTTTCCGTTGTCCGGTAATTGCCGGACATTGGCCGGAAAAAAAATGAAATGTCCGACAAAATTAAATCTCTCCGGTCAAATTGTCCGATTAAAATTGCCTAATCCCGCCCCCTAACACAATCTGAATTTGAGAATAAGCCTAAAATGTATAAAGCAAAAATACATCGACCTTTGGCTTTGTTATAAATGAACAGGCTCTACCGTTTGAAAGTTATTAAACATTATTACATGGCTTGGTTGAATTTCAATGTGGAATGCGGTCTGTTATTTCTTGATATCAGACCGCTGCGAAGCACTAGCGGCGCCCGGATTTTGATTGTAGGTGGGCCTCCAGAAAACTGGATGGGCCAGTTAAAATAAGCCAAAAAATAAATAAAAACGGGTTCCCCTTCATCTCCGTTTCAGCGCTTTTCTGGACACTGAGGACAGCGACTAAAATTATAGGCCTATTATTTTTAGTTTATTAACAGCAACAACAGCTGTAAAGATGAAGTTGACGATCGCCATCTCCGACGCGCCTATAGAGAGAAATGCACATCATGGATTACATAATCAGAGAGTAGCCTATTTCTTTTCGTTTTAAATAGTTAAAAAGACATTTCAAGCTTTCTTAAGATATATTTCATGTCTGTGAGGCCTACGCGCTGCATGAGTTTCGTTAAATTAGGATGAGATGCGCTCCCGTTCACGAGCAATGCAAGTGACCGCGCGGGCGCCGTCATGTGGGCCTATCGTCTGCTATATTAAAAATTATTATAATTATATTAAATTTAGGCAATTGGTTGATAAAAAAATTATTAAAATTACGATACAATTTATTCAAAACGAAATTCACTTCAAAAAAGGCTTTCTACAAAACAAAAAACTTAATTAAGTGGTCAAGATCATGTCTGACCCGCTCCATGTCTCTCGATATTGCGCACACTATCTTACACGTGCGGTTCACTTTTAATAATCCACATAAATTAAAAAAAATAACATTATAATATTTTAACAAATATTAAACTAAATGAGCTTATTTAATGGCTACAACACGTAGCCTATAGACTCTATTTGTACAAATTGCTGCACATTCATTTTATTCTGAATTTTGCACATATAAGTTGAAAGGCATTTGTTTGTGCATGCATAGCAAAACATATCTGCAACATTTATCAAGTTCACTGATAATTATGCGTGCATTTATTAATTATTATCTTAATGAATAATGAAACAAGGACGAAGCATAAACTGCATTGTTTGTTTAGAATGGAATGGATCGCAAATAGATCCGAATGAAGAAACGTACAAAACCATAGTAGAAAATGGGTCTCGAGTGTTCCTGCAGAGGGGGGGTTCTCGCTGCAGAATCGGATCAAGACGAAGCAGCGAAGTCGCCTTGCGGAGAACAAGGTTACGCGGCTTATGCGCATTGCAAGTTGTGGAGAGACACTGGGAAGTTCGCTTGAGTAAAAACAATAGGCTTCAGATATTTTATGTGGGGAAGGGGTATTGGTTTGTTAAACTATGAATGTGAAACCATAGTAGGCTAAAAACAATTGGCGTTGATTGACGCCAATCGGACGTTCATGTTTTTTTTTCCGTCTATTTGAAAATTAGGCTAATAAACATGTTGCATTCTATATGGCCTGATTATGTCATTTTTTAAGTTATATAGCCTGCCTCCAGTTTTCCTCAACTTGACTAATTAAGAGGCGATATTTGACCGGCATATTATCAAAATGTCCGGAAAACGAAACCTCTGCCGGTCAAACTTTGACCGGCACCATTTTTTTCTAGCGGAAACTCTGATATATATATATATATATATATATATATATATATATATATATATATATATAGCCTATATATATATACCCAGCTAACAATTTTCGGTTATAAGAACGTTTCCGTAACGTTCCCATTAAGTTATAAAAACGTTATTTCTGAATGTTCTAGAAACGTTCAAAGTGGCCAGTTTTTTAGACGTTGTATTAACGTTATTTCTTAGTTATAAGAACGTTATTCAAAACGTTATTAGAACGTTCAATTCTCTTGTTATATAAATGTTGTATTAACGTTATTTCTTAGTTATAAGAACGTTATTCAAAACGTTATTAGAACGTTAAATTCTCCTGTTATATAAATGTTGTATTAACGTTCTTGCTTGGTTTTTAAGAACGTTATTCAAACGTTATTGGAACATTCAATTCTTAGGTTATAAGAACGTTTCCATAACGTTCCCATTAAGTTATAAAAACGTTATTTCTGAATGTTCTAGGAACGTTCAAAACGTCCAGTTTTTTGGACGTTGTATTAACGTTATTTCTTAGTTATAAGAACGTTATTCAAAACGTTATTAGAACGTTCTATTCTCCTGTCATATAAATGTTGTATTAACGTTCTTGCTTGGTTATAAGAACGTTGTTCAAACGTTATTGGAACATTCAATTCTTAGGTTATAAGAACGTTTCCATACGTTCCCATTAAGTTATAAAAACTTTATTTCTGAATGTTCTAGGAACGTTCAAAGCGTCCAGTTTTTTGGACGTTGTATTAACGTTATTTCTTAGTTATAAGAACGTTATTCAAAACGTTATTAGAACGTTCAATTCTCCTGTTATATAAATGTTGTATTAACGTTCTTGCTTGGTTTTTAAGAACGTTATTCAAACGTTATTGGAACATTCAATTCTTAGGTTATAAAAACGTTTCCATAACGTTCCCATTAAGTTATAAAAACGTTATTTCTGAATGTTCTAGGAACGTTCAAAACGTCCAGTTTTTTGGACGTTGTATTAACGTTATTTCTTAGTTATAAGAACGTTATTCAAAACGTTATTAGAACGTTCTATTCTCCTGTCATATAAATGTTGTATTAACGTTCTTGCTTGGTTATAAGAACGTTGTTCAAACGTTATTGGAACATTAAATTCTTAGGTTATAAGAACGTTTCCATAACGTTCCCATTAAGTTATAAAAACTTTATTTCTGAATGTTCTAGGAACGTTCAAAGCGTCCAGTTTTTTGGACGTTGTATTAACGTTATTTCTTAGTTATAAGAACGTTATTCAAAACGTTATTAGAACGTTCAATTCTCCTGTTATATAAATGTTGTATTAACGTTCTTGCTTGGTTTTTAAGAACGTTATTCAAACGTTATTGGAACATTCAATTCTTAGGTTATAAGAACGTTTCCATAACGTTCCCATTAAGTTATAAAAACTTTATTTCTGAATGTTCTAGGAACGTTCAAAGCGTCCAGTTTTTTGGACGTTGTATTAACATTATTTCTTAGTTATAAGAACGTTATTAAAAATGTTATTAGAACGTTTAATTATCTTGTTATAAAACATTGTATTAATGTTATTGCTTGGTTATGAGAACATTATTCAAAACCTTATTAGAACGTTCAATTATTTTGTTACATAAATGTTGTATTAATGTTCTTCCTTGGTTATAAGAACGTTATTCAAACGTTATTAGAATGTTCAATTCTCCCGTTATATAAACGTTCTCTTAATGTTTTTCTAAGATTATGAAAAACATTCTTAAAACATTCCATTCACTTGTTTAAACATTTAAACATTCTCAATGTTTTTTGCATATAATGTATATATGACAATCATTTTATAAAAGCACCTTATTAAGAACTTTCAAATTTAAAAATTAAGACAAAAGATCTAGAAAGATAATTAAAATCAAAAAGACCCATGAATCATGTCTATAATATGTGTAATGTAGTCCACTGAAGATGAGCTGAAGTGAACCAAAGTGTAGTTTATTTCAAGATACAGATACAATTGAAACCGACTTGGGTTAAATTGAAATATAAAATTAACATGAAAATAAACCTGGACTAACATAGAACAAACTGATTAAACTTCAAAATAATGAAACATGAAACAAAACTAAAACTGCCTCTTTACCTAACCCTAACCTATCAGCAAGCTAAAAAAAACAAAAACATTTTAAATGACATTATCCACAATCACATCAGCTTCCACTTCCAGTGCATCGGACTGGACTGGACCCTGAGAGGATCTCCGGAGATACTGCAGGGAGAAAATAAAACAGTGTTGTATTAAAGTGTGGTGGGATTAGTATAAAAGCACTGGGATGCTGTACTTGCTCATGCACAATATCTAATTCAATTTTCTGACAATTTACAAAAAGTTTAATCTGCTTTGGAATATTGGAAGAACACATGAAGATACGAGACAAGCTCTCTGCTCTTGTCCCTAAGCCCAGAGCCAGATGCTACTAAATTTATATTGCTTTTCATGCTCAAGGACTTTGCATTGTTTCTATTTTAACGCACTCTTAAAGTTTAAATTGCATTAATGAATCGTGCCACATCCCAAAACTGCAACCTAATGATAACTTTGCTTAAATCAAAAATATTTTAAAAGGTCATTAATGGATCATAATTATTGCACAAATATGTGTCAAATAGCCTGCATCCACTTCTTTGTCAGACAGTCATCGTTTAGAAAAGCACTCATTAAAACTCAAATATGGTTGTCACTGATTATTATTTGTGCAATGAGGGATGCTACAGTGACGCCTCGATTTTGCTTCATTTATTGCTGTTTCGACCGGAAGTCGCTTTACACAACAAACGCTGAACCGGATGTGCGTTCTAATTTCTGTGAAAAAGGCATATTACTTTTGTCAAGTGCTCGATCCAAATATCACATTTAAGAGGAGCCTGGAGATATCCTTCCTTTTTAAATGTCACATAGGAGCTTGTTATAACCTGTAAAACTGCAAACACTGTGGACAACTTACACGATAAAATTACAAATAAGTTACAGATTTCAGATGACGAACTTGACACATGAAACAGATAACTGGAGGGGGAAATACCCGGCCATAGCTGAGCTAACTTAATTGAGCTAACATTAGCCGATT